>NC_135284.1:7500-607500 GCF_051311805.1 Agelaius phoeniceus
AGCTGGGGCCGGAATGGCGTTCGGTTCGCGTGGGGGCCGTGGCGGCGCGCGTGGGGGGTCTGGGGGGCGCGGGGTGGGTGGCGCCGTTTTCGGTCGGGCGACTGGAGTGGACGTCTGTGCAGTGGGGTCCTTTCTGGGGCGTGTCGCGCCGGTGACGTCATTCGGGTGCGCCGCAGGTGCAGTGTGGCGCTGCGGGCAGCAGGGGGCGCTGCGCATGCAGTACCGGCCAGCGAGCAGCAGGGGGCGCTGCGCATGCAGTACCGGCCAGCGAGCAGCAGGGGGCGCTGCGCGTGCAGTACCGGCCGGCAAGCACCAGGTGGCGCTGTGCATGTAGTACCCGGTTGCAGACAGCAGGTGGCGCTGTGAGTGCATGATCTATATGTAAATGGCATGGGGTGGGGTGCTGGCTTGCAGGGGGTGGGTTCTGCTGAGGGGGGTGGCCACGGGGGGGTGGGGTGCTGGCTTGCAGGGGGTGGGTCTGCTGAGGGGGGTGGCCACGGGGGTGGGGGCAGCATGGGAGGGGTGTGTATGTGGGTGGGGACTACTCATTAGTATTGATTGCTGACAGGTGGGGTCCCTAAATACTGTATATAGTAAAAAGAAGAAAAACTATATGTCTGGTGCAGCAGTAGGAAATTTCAGGCTCCGGGGAGTAAATGGTTTGTTTTTTTAATTTTTTTTTTTTTTTTTACTCCCAGGGAGCCTGAAAGTTTCTACTGCTGCTTTTTTAAACTAAAGCTAGAAAGGAAAACAAAGTTAGAAAGATAAGAAAGGAGAAGGGGAGGGAGAGAGAGAGAGAGAGAGAGAGAGAGAGAGAGAGAGGGGGGGGGGGGAGAGAGAGAGAGAGAGAGAGGGAGGGAGGGAGAGAGAGAGAGAGGGGGGGGGAGAGAGAGAGAGAGAGAGGGAGAGAGAGAGAGGGGGGGGAGAGAGAGAGAGAGAGAGGGGAGAGAGAGAGAGGGGGGGGAGAGAGAGAGAGAGAGAGGGGGGGGAAGAGAGAGAGAGAGAGAGAGGGAGGGAGAGAGAGAGGGGGGGGAGAGAGAGAGAGAGAGGGGGGGGGGAGAGAGAGAGAGAGAGGGGGGGGGGGGAGAGAGAGAGAGAGAGGGGGGGGAAGAGAGAGAGAGAGGGGGGGGAAGAGAGAGAGAGGGAGAGAGAGAGAGGGAGAGGGGGGGAGAGAGGGGGGGGGAGAGAGAGAGAGAGGGGGGGGAGAGAGAGAGAGAGAGAGAGAGGGAGAGAGAGAGAGAGAGAGAGAGGGGGGGGGAGAGAGGGGGGGGGAGAGAGAGAGAGAGAGAGAGAGAGAAGAGAGAAGAGAGAAGGAGAGAGAGAGAAGGAGAGACAGAGACAGAGAGAGAAGGAGAGAGAAGAAGAGACAGAGAGAGAAGGAGAGAGAAGAAGAGACAGAGAGAGAAGGAGAGAGAAGAAGAGAGAAGGAGAGAGAAGAAGAGAGAAGGAGAGAGAGAGAAGGGGGAAGAATGAGAGAAAGAGAAGAGAGAGAAGCAAAGAGTTGGAAAAAATAGAGGGAGAGGAGAAAAGACAGAGAAGAGGAGAGAACAGGGACAAAGACAGAGAAAGAAGAGAGGAGGAGAGAACAGACAGAGGGAGGAGACAGAGAGGGAGAGGAGACAGAGAGGAAAAGACAAGAAAATAAAACAGGAAGACAGAGTGAGACAGGAAAAGGAGGGTGGGAGAACTGAAGAAGGACAGGAGTTAGAGGGAAGGAAAGTGGTGAGGATTAGAGTGAAAGTGAAAACTTAGGAGTGGGGTGAAAAAGGAAAAGACTAAAGGCAAAAAAACACAAACCAAGGAAAAGGAGAACACAGAGAAAAAGAAGCAAGAAGACTGAGATTGACAGTGATAAGGAAACAGAAACAAAGGGTTAGAGATAGATGGAAGTTAAGTTAGAAATAGAACAGTAAAGTGAGGAGCAAAAGGAAGAAATACAGTGGAAAGAAATGACAAAACCACACCAAAAAAAAGACAGGAGCCACGGTGGGGAAAGGAAGGGCAGGGGGTATCTTTATTAAGGGTGACTCAACTTTATTGAAAGAATGCTTTTATTTATACATCAGCAAAATACATGGAAACAGTGTGTGCAAGTGCAGATACAATGCATAGACACACTGGTCAAAGTCTAATTTACATATAGAGCAATACAGCAAAATGAAGCAGTTAATGCAAATACAGAGCAGCAATACAGAGCAGCAATACAGAGCAGCAATACAGAGCAGCAATACAGAGCAGCAATACAGAGCAGCAATACAGAGCAGCACAGCAAAATGCAGCAGGTAAGGCAAATGCAACACAGAGCAATACACATTAACACAAAGCGATAACCTTTTTCTATTTTCATTAGATGTTGATTTATTGTTACAGGAAACTCAAAACAACAAAAGCACACAGAAAACAACACTCATCTACATTAACACCCCCTTCAGCTTACACACAAACTCACCATCACTGCCATCACAACTGCTAAATTACTCCACAGCAATCATTGGTCCTCAGGAACGCAGTTCCTGGGTGCCTCCAGAAAATCCTCCTGCCTGACAAAAACCCCGGTCCCTGGACGGTCTGCGCCCAAACTTTGTGATGAATGTTGCCTCGCAGACCGACCGGGACCCGGGAAAAAAAAACCCAGCCGGGGGGAAAAAAAAAAAAACCCCCCGGCTGGGGATTTTTTATTCTAAATTTAAAAATGAGTTGAAAAACCTGAAAAGCAAAAGTCATATAAGGTTACAACCCTTCAACACACACATAAACACACACACACCTCCTTCAGCTTACACACAAACCCACGCTGACTCACACCTCAACCACTCTGCTAACCCCCGGCACGCATTCGCGCCGCTCCTCGGAACGCGGTTCCCGGGAGCCTCCAAAAAAAATCCTCCTGCCTGACGAAAACCCCGGTCCCTGGACGGTCTGCGCCCAAACTTTGGTGATGAATGTTGCCTCGCAGACCCGACCGGGACCCGGGGAAAAAAAAACCCAGCCGGGGGGGAAAAAAAAAAAACCCCCCGGCTGGGGATTTTTTATTCTAAATTTAAAAATGAGTTGAAAATCCTGAAAAGCAAAAGTCATATAAGGTTACAACCCTTCAACACACACATAAACACACACACACCTCCTTCAGCTTACACACAAACCCACGCTGACTCACACCTCAACCGCTCTGCTAACCCCCGGCACGCATTCGCGCCGCTCCTCGGGAACGCGGTTCCCGGGAGCCTCCAAAAAAATCCTCCTGCCTGACGAAAACCCCGGTCCCTGGACGGTCTGCGCCCAAACTTTGGTGATGAATGTTGCCTCGCAGACCGACCGGGACCCGGGAAAAAAAAACCCAGCCGGGGGGAAAAAAAAAAAAACCCCCCGGCTGGGGATTTTTTATTCTAAATTTAAAAATGAATTACAAAACCTGAAAAGCAAAAGTCACATACACAAGGTTAAAACTAGTCAGCATGTGCTCACACACACAGAGACGAGTGGACACAGACACACACAGTCATGTGCTCTCACACACGCTCACATGCTCTTCCTGCTTACAGGCTCGCTATGGCCCTTACTCGAGACGCTGAAGAACGTGCTTTGACGCGTCTCCTGGCTGCCGCTCCTTGACGTCGAATGGTAGATTCTGGGGAAATCGGTAGCCTCGAGGACCTGTGAGACGACAGGAATTGGTCAACTTGTGGCTGACAGCTAGGAATTTTCCCCACTCTGGACCAATACATTTTCTACCCAATATGCCATAAAAGACAGATGAACAGTAAAGTTTTTACAACTGTTCTACCTAACTATGACTACATGCCAGGGCAGGGCAGCTCCAATCATAAGTGGTATATTATAAGTACATACAATATAAGCAAACGCATACAGTGCAAGTGTACATACAGTGTAAGTAGACACAATACAAGCCGACACAGGTACACGCAATATAAGCATATACAATATAAGCCTATACAATACAAGCCGACACAGGTACACGCAATATAAGCATATACAATATAAGCCTATACAATATAAGCCAACAAAGGTACATGCAATATAGCTACACACAATACAAGCCAACATAGGTACACGCAATATAAGCCAAGACTTGAGATAACTCTGTGGAAGATTAATTGTTGGGCCCCATACCCTTTGAGAAGATGGAACCTACAGAACAACTGCAGTCACTTGAGGAGGGTGTAAGACGCTCCCTCTAGAAGTCCAAGATAATGGCATGGAAAAAAAAAGCACTACCAAAGCTGGTAGTGAGAAGGAAGATGGATGAGAAAATCTTGTAATCCTTTCCTGTCTCAAAGAGTAAAAATGTAAAGATGCCAGAATAAGCTATATCTGGAAGGAATGTGAGTAAAATACTGCCTATATGGCACAAAATAGTGCCTGTAAAGCGTCGAGATGTAACAAAGGCCTATGACACGGAAGACAATAGACACAGACTACATAACACGGACGACACAACATAGACACGGATGGCATAACAGAGACACGAGTAAACTGCCTAGCACTTTCAACTTATGGACCCGAGATTCGTAGCGCAAGATGAGCCAGAGGCCGATGATGCCAAAGGAAAGAAAGCCCTATGATGATGGCACGTGATGATGAAACGTAACTCATTAAAAGAAATTAGTGCCGAAGCAGTTAAGAGGATGCTCGAGAGGCTCGGCGAGCCTAGAGAAGGAAGCCGACTGCCGGGTGACCGTGGCCGTAGCTCCGGACCTGAAGGCGAGCTCCTCGGGGGAAAGATCCGTGACGACGTCGAGTCGAGGAAGGCGGACGACGCAAAGTACACAAAAACGTGGAGATGGGTTGGAACTGCCCTGCCCGGCAAAGGCTCTGGTGCAGCTGAGGAGAAACCCTCTCCCTTTACTTCCAGAGAGCCTGTCCCGCTACAGACCTCTCCGCTAAGCTGACGTGAAATTGCCCCCTGTGATAGTAAAGGTTTTTCCCCTTCTCCCGACCGCTGGCCCCGACACTTAGCTTTTGGAAGAGGAGCGGACAAAATCCATCCTCGGTCGCACGTGGACGTTGATATGTTCTCCACGTGTGCTTCGGTGTTGCCGTTTCTAAGCTTTGGGTAAGAGCCTCCTCACGGTACCTAAGACAAAACAGAAAAGGTGACTATTGCCCTCAACAACAGTAATCCCTGGGACTCCTCCGCACCACTGCCCCGGCTCACCTCAAATCTTGATTTGACTCCGGAGGCTGGCCAGAAGATACCTGCAAAGAGAAAAGCTACATGCTTAGCATGCTGCTGCATAACATTCACCTATGAGTCAGCCTGCCTAAACGCCGACTCACCTGCCCTCCTCTGTTCCTTGGCGTACCTAGGGCAGCAACAGCACCTGCAAAGTAACAAAGCAGAAAAGCATGCTGAGATACTGTGAAAACACAACCTCCCAAATCTGACAAATATGCCACACCAATACCTTAAGCTCGCACCCACCTGGCACGGATATGCTCGGCTAGGATAGATTGCAAGCGGACCACCTAAAATAAAAAAAAAAAAAAAAAAGATGCTTAAAGCTGCACCAGAAACTGAGACCTCAGCAATAACAATTGCTTCCGTACGCTAGTCAATGCTCACCTCGCCCACTTGGCCTTGACTGCTGCTCTCGGCCTTGACTTCCTGAAAAGAAAGACAAAGAACAATGCTGTAACAGCCACCATTTATGCTTCCTCTACAGAAACAAATACTGTCTCACCTGCTTGGGGGAATCCCCTCACCCGGGATGGGGCCCTCTGGCACGGATTTAATCCATCTGAATCTGAAAAAAAAGTTAGGACAAGAGTTAAACTGTTGCAGGATAACTTAAGAGCTCCAGATATCTTGTGTCCATCTACAAATCCCATCTAGAGTCCAACTACACCCCACATTACAAACTTCAAGTCCCCGGGACTTCTCCTATTGCACCAGGCTATGCGGCAGGGCAGAGCAGCTCCGGCACAAATGTGTGCAGACACCCGTGACACGGGACGGGACGTGACAAACAACGGGGACACGACACGGACAGAAATCTCCTGGCAAGGAAAATGGCTGCGAGGACTGAGAGAATGCAAAAGGAGATGACCGAGGTGAAACTGATGGTGAGCTGATGAGGCTCAGAGAAACCTGGAGGAAGAAGATGCTAACTGAATGATTTATTCCAAGAACTGCAAAGATGGATGCCCAAGAATCATACAGCCAGAAGCCTCTACCTGCCCTCACGTTCCTTCGAGTCCTAGTCCGCCATAATGGATCCTGGCGGGACATAGCTGTCCATACAGCTCAGAACAAGACCTGAAAAGACACCTGATTGGATGCTTATAGAGAGAGATGAGGGTCTGATGCCTGTCTGAGCTCCCGAGTCGAAAGTTCTATGGCATGGGTGCCAGGCCAAGGAACGCTGAGAGCACAGATGCTAACAATGATGCCAAGGTTTCTGGTAGGCCCCTTAAAGGGCTAAGATAAAAGACATGAGACAGCTAAACAAGACATAATGCACAACAGACAAGTGACACGATACACACCGGGACTGCTCTGCCCTGCTCACCTCAGCACTGTGATCAAAAGTGAGACTTTGCTTTTAGGGGGGCTAAGGGGCCACTTCTTGGCTACCCTCAGAGTTGGCCCAGAGCCCCTCAGGTAGTTGACCCTACCTTGAGTTGGCCCAGAGCCAACTCAAAACCTCCCCCCCACCCCAGGAGTGCCGACCCAGCACCTCGCTTTCATCCCCTCTGTGGGTCATGGCCCTCTACTTATCTCTCGGACATCTGGGGATGCCGGTCCGTGTCGGGTGCGAAGAAAGGCCGCCTCGCCGGGTGGGAAGTTCCTGCTGTCACTGGGCTGTTGTCTCTTAGACAGCTATATTAAAGAAAACCAAGCATCAGTGCCTGATCTTGGCACCACATCAGCCAAAACCCCACAAGTCTACTACTCACCATTCTCCTAAGAAGGCCTAGCACCTCCTAACCGTAACCCTCTGCCACAGATGTAATGCATTTGCACCTGAAAGAAAGTTAGAACATATGTCAAACACATGCACGATAACTCAAAAGCTGCAAACACCTTAGGTCAATATAGGAATAGCATCTAGAGTCCAAGTACAGCCCACATTACAACTTTCAACTCCCCAAGGCTTCTCCTATTACACCAGGCTATGTGGCAGGGCAGAGCAGCTCCGGCACAAATGTGTGTGCTGACACCCGTGACACGGGACAGACGGGACACGACAAACAATGGGCACAGGACACGGACAGAAATCTCTAGGCAAGAAGGATGACTGCAAGGACTGAGAAGATGCCAAATGAGATGACCGAGGTAAGACAGACCAATGGCGAGCTGATAAGGCTCAGAGTGCCCTGGAGAAGGAAGATGCTAAACTGAATGTTTTAGTCCAAGAACTGCAAAGATGAATGCACAGGAGCCCTACGGTGAGAAGCCTCTACCTGCTCTCACATTCTTACGAGTCCTAATCCACCATAATAGAACCTTGCAGGGTGCAGCTGTCCATACAGCTCAGAACAAGACCTGAAAAGACATGACTGGATGCTTACAAAGAGTTGCAATTCTGATGCCTGTCTAAGCTCCCGAGTCAAAAGTTTTATGGCCTGGGTGCCGGGCCAAAGAAACGTGGAGATCGTGGCTGCTACGAATACTGCCGAGGTTTCTGATAGGCCCCTCAAAGGGCTAAGATAAGACATGAGACACCCAAACAAGACATAATGCACGACAGACAAGTGACACAATACACACCGGGACTGCTCTGCCCTGTGCACCTCAGCACTGTGATCCAAAGTGAGACTTTGCTTTTAGGGGGCCACTTCTTGGCTACCCTCATCTCCAGAGCCAACTCAAGACCTCCCCTCCCCGACCCCAGGAGTCCCAACCCAGCACTTCGCTTTCATCCCCTCTGTGGGTCGTAGCCCTCTACTTATCTCTCGGACATCTGGGGATGCCGGTCCGTGTCAGGTGCGAAGAAAGGCTGCCTCGCCGGGTGGGAAGTTCCTGCTGTCACTGGGCTGTTGTCTCTTAGACAGCTATATTAAAGAAAACCAAACATCAGTGCCTGATCTTGGCAGCCTGTCGGCCAAAACCCCACAAGTCTGCTACTCACCCTTCTCCTAAGAAGGCCCGGCTCCTCGGGTCACACGCTTCGGGCACGCTCGGAGGCCGACGCCCGTCCTCGGGGGGTACGCCTGGATTAAGAGGACAGGAGGTGATGTGGCGTTGCTGAAACCTAAGTGGACCCTCAGTCCTCCTCCCTACTTCCCTGACTCACCGCAACTCCTCGGCGGTTCCTGACTGCTACCCGGAAGACGGGGCTCTTCAGGGTGGAAAATTCGGTCCATCGGCCGGTTGGGGACGGGAGCTTGGCATGCTCCGAGTGGATTGCCTAAGGCACAAAAATGAGAATGGAGACTTAGACTTGCCCCCTTAGAATTCAGACCTCAGCAACAAGAAAGGCTACTGCTCACCTTGCTCTCCTGAACTTGACTGCTGGGATCCAGCTATACTTCCTAAAAATAAAGACAAAAACAGCACTGTAACAGGGTCACACTTGACACTCCCCCTGCACAGACAAATGGTGACTGACCTGCTTGTGGGAACCCCCTCACCCAGGATGGGGGGCTCTGCCATGGATGCAATGCAACTGCACCTGAAAGAAAGTTAGAACATATCTCAAACACATGCACGATAACTCAAAAGCTACAAACACCTTAGGTCAATATAGGAATAGCATCTAGAGTCCAAGTACAACCCATATTACAAATTTCAACTCCCCGGGGCTTGTCCTATTACACCAGGCTATGTGGCAGGGCAGAGCAGCTCCGGCACAAATGTGTGTGCTGACACCCGTGACACAGGTAAGACGGGACGTGACAAACAATGGGCACACGACACAGACAGAAATCTCTGGGCAAGAAGGATGACTGCAAGGACTGAGAAGATGCCAAATGAGATGACTGAGGTGAGACCGATGGTGAGCTGACGAGGCTCAGAAAACACTGAAGGAAGAAGATGCTAACTGAATGATTTATTCCAAGAACTGAAAAAATGGATGCCTGAGAATCATACAGCCAGAAGCCTCTACCTGCCCTCACGTTCTTTTGAGTCCTAGTCCACCATAATGGATCCTGGCGGGACATAGCTGTCCATACAGCTCAGAACAAGACCTGAAAAGACATCTGACCGGATGCTTCTAAAGACACAAGAGAGTCTGATGCCTGTCTGAGCTCCTGAGTCAAAAGTTCTATGGCATTGGTGCCAGGCCAAGGAATGCAGAGATCACAGATGCTAACAATGATGCCAGGGTTTCTGACAGGCCCCTCCAAGGCCTAAGGTAAAAGACATGACATATGCAAACACCACATAATACACAAAAGACAAGTGACACGATACACACCGGGACTGCTCTGCCCTGCGCACCTCAGCACAGTGATGAAAAGTCAGGCTTTCCTTTTATGGGGCCTAAGGGGCCGCTTCATGGACACCCCCCACCTCCAAAGCGGACTCAAAAACCCCTCCCAGTAATTCCCAAACCTGCACCCTGCTTTCATCCCCTCTGTGGGTCGTGGCCCTCTACTTATCTCTCGCGCATCTGGGGATGCCGGTCTCGGGTGCGAAGAAAGGCCGCTTCGTCAGCTGGGAAGCTCCTGCTGGCACCGGGCTGGTGTCTCTTAGACAGCTGTATTAAAGAAAACCAAACATCAGTGCCCAATCTTGGTAGCCCATCGGCCAAAACCCCACAAGTCTGCTACTCACCATGCTCCTAAGAACGCTCAGCTGCTCGGGCCGCACGCTTCAGGCACGCTCGGAGACCGAAGCCGTCGTCACAGGGGGTGTCTGGGTTAAGAGAGATGAGGTGATTTGGCATGGCTGAAACCTGAGTGGACCCTCGCTCCCCCTCCCTACTTCCCCTACTCACCGCAACTCCTTGGCAGCTGCTGAAGGCCACCTGGATGGCACCTTTAAATAGAAAAGTTCAGGGCTTCATCACCGGGTCCTGTAACGCATCCACAGGGCTCACACGTGCAGGGAACCCGGTGCATCGGCCGGCTGGTGACGGGGGCTTGGCAGGCTCCAAATGGATTGCCTAAAGCACAAAAAAGAGAATGGAAGCTTAGAGCAGCACCAGAAACTGAGACTGGAGCAATAACAGCTACTTCTCTCCACTGCTCACCTTGACTGCTGGTATCCAGACTTAATTCCTAAAAAGAAAGACAAAGAACAGAGCTGTAACAGAGTCACCACATACACTTCTGCTGCAGAGACAAATGGTGCCTCACCTGCTCGGGGGAAACCACTCACCCGGGATGGGGCCCTCTGGCACGGATTTAATCCATCTGAATCTGAAAAAAAAGTTAGGACACGAGTCAAACTGTTGCAGGATAACTTAAGAGCTCCAGATATCTTGTGTCCATCTACAAATCCCATCTAGAGTCCAACTACACCCCACATTACAAACTTCAAGTCCTCGGGACTTCTCCTATTGCACCAGGCTATGCGGCAGGGCAGAGCAGCTCCGGCACAAATGTGTGCTCACACCCGTGACACAGGACAGGACGTGACAAACAACGGGGACGCGAAACAGACAAAAATCTCCTGGCAAGGAAAATGGCTGCGAGGACTGAGAGAATGCAAAAGGAGATGACCGAGGTGAGACCGATGGTGAGCTGACGAGGCTCAGAGAAACCTGGAGGAAGAAGATGCTAACTGAATGATTTATTCCAAGAACTGCAAAGATGGATGCCCAAGAATCATACAGCCAGAAGCCTCTACCTGCCCTCACGTTCTTTTGAGTCCTAGTCCACCATAATGGATCCTGGCGGGACATAGCTGTCCATACAGCTCAGAACAAGACCTGAAAAGACATCTGACCGGATGCTTCTAAAGAGACAAGAGAGTCTGATGCCTGTCTGAGCTCCTGAGTCGAAAGTTCTATGGCATTGGTGCCAGGCCAAGGAATGCAGAGATCACAGATGCTAACAATGATGCCAGGGTTTCTGACAGGCCCCTCCAAGGCCTAAGGTAAAAGACATGACATATCTAAACACACATAATACACAAAAGACAAGTGACACAATACACACTGGGACCGCTCTGCCCTGCGCACCTCAGCACTGTGATGAAAAGTCAGGCTTTCCTTTTACGGGGCCTAAGGGTGTCCGCTTGATGGACACCCCCATCTCCAAAGGAGACTCAAAAACCCCTCCTGGTGGCCCTACCCTGCGCCCCGCTTTCATCCCCTCTGTGGCTTGTAGCCCTCTACTTATCTCTCGGACATCTGGGGATGCCTATCCTTGTCAGGTGCAAAAGAAGGCAGTGTCAACATCTGGGAAGTTCCTGCTGGCACTCTTGTTCAACAACTTCCTGTTGTTTCTTAGTCAGCTACATGAAAGAAATCCAAATATCAATGCATGATCTCTGCAGCCCACTGGCCAAACCCAACAATTCTGCTACTCACCGTTTTCCCAAGAATGCCTGGCTCCTGGGGCCGCACCTTTCGGCCGCAGTCCGAGGCTGATGCTGTTGTCACGGGGGTAAGCCTGGGTTAAAAGGAGACGAGGTCATGTGGCATTGCTGAAACCTGAGCGGACCCTCGCTCCGCCCCCCTACTTCCCCGACTCACTGTGACTCCTCAGCTGGTGCCCAAGGCTATCCTGGTGACACCTTTAAACAGAAAAGGGAGAGGCTTCATCAACGAGTCCCGTGATTCTTCCGCAGGGCTCAGGAGAGCGGCACACCCGGTGTGTCGGCCGGTTGGTGACTGGGCCTCGGTGTACTCCGAGTGGATTGCCTAAAGCGCAGAAACAGGAACAGATGCTTAGAGTTGCACCGGAAAGCGCCACTGGAGCAATAACAACTGCTTCTGTACCCTACTCAATGCTCACCTTGCCCACCTCATCTTGACTGTTGATATCCAGCTTTACCTCCTAAAAAGGAAAAGAACAGTGCTGTAACAGAGTCACACTTGACACTCTCCCAGCAGAGACAAACGGTGACTGACCTGCTCGGGGGAACCTCCTCACTCGGGATGGGTGGATGGTCTTTGCCCTGGATTTAATCCTTCTGCGTCTGAAAGAAAGTGAGGACAAAAGTCAAAGGGCTGCAGGATAACTTCACAGCTCCAAACATCTTGTGTCTATCTAGGAATATCATCTAGAGTCTGGCAACACCCCACAAACTGCAAGTCCCTGGGACTTGTCCTGTTGCAGCAGGCTATGCGGCAGGGCAGAGCAGCTCCGGCACAAACATGTGCGGACACCCGTGACACAGAATGTGACAAACAGGGGGATAACAAACACAACACATTATGCTTGTGGTGAGGGTCTCAAGGGGAAAAGGCAAAAGGGACCCCAAAGACACACTAGGTAACACGGTACACCGGACAACACACCGTGGACTGGAACTGTTCTGCGCTGCCTGCCTGAAAGCTGCCATCAAAAGTAGAACCTCTCCCTTTAGCTGTCCTAAGAGGCCCCTTGGAGAAGATTGCTTTTCCCTCTGCTAATTTTTAAATCTGTCCCAGGAACTCCCAACCCCCTACTCTCCAATCTCCAGGCCATGGCCTTGACTTATCTTTTGGATGATCGGTGATGTGGATCCACGTGGCACCTGAAATGAATCTGCCTCAGAGGGCCCCGTGATTGCCTGTTAGCCTCTCGGTCAGCTACAATAAAGAAAAACAAAACCAAAGTATAACTACAGAGTTATGTGGGCCAAATCCCAGCAAGTCAGCTACTTGCCCTCTCCTGAGTGTGCCTGGCTCCTTCAGGCTCCAGCTTCATCCTGATTTCAAGGCTGTGGCCATTATTATGAGTGGCACCTGGGTTAGAGAAAGGTAAAGTGAAATAGCATTCCTATGAGTGCAGTGGATGACCTTGTGTGCTGTAAGACATGCGAATGCCTCTGCTAGGCTTCTGAAAAGCCTTGGGGTGGGGGGGCCTCAAATAAACACCCTTTCTCACCCTGCTGCCTTCAAAACCACCCCCCCCCAACAATAACTCCTAACTGGATACCTGCTCAGCCTCCCTCTCCTAGTCACAATCCTCAACTCACCTGAAGCCTCAATCTCAAACGTCATCTTTGACACTGGGCAGATCCCTCTTGTGACAGGATGAATCTGCTGAAAAGTGTTGTAGTTGACACAACCTGAAGCCTCTGGAAGCTGTGCTCTTCCTAAAAAAAATACAAAACAAAATAAGAACAAAACCAGAAATTACAAATGCACTTTACTACCCCTAAACACAAAACCCAAAATTGTGAACTTAAATACTCCCTGTATTCTATGCTGTTTTCTTCACAGTATCTTCAAAGTCTCTGTTGCTTTAGGTACCCAGAAACACCTACTGAAAACAAGCTGAGATAAGCTGAAAGAGCCTCTTGACTGAAATGAGAAGAGAGCTCTTATCCTAGCACATCCCAGAGAGGGAATGAACCCCCTCAGCAAAAGCTGGGGTTAATATACCCCTGATGGTGCCCGCCTCTCGTTCCCATGGCACCCAGGAAAAGGGAGGGGGCTGATCCCACCGGGCATAAAAGCCCTCAGAGAAGCTACAGCTGTTTGGCTCCTCTGACTCAAATTCAAGGGGAGCAAAGGGCTTGTTGTAGAAGAAAACTCTTTAGAAAAATAACAGCACTTTCTTTTTTGCAACAACTACTCGGAAAGGGCAGAAAACTGGTAAGAAATATAACTTTCTGTTTAGGCAGCATAACTAGATAAATTGGGTAATTTGCTGTTAGCTTACTTATAATTATTCCTTAGTGGCTCCTAAGTAGTACTTCACGTCTGACTGAGCTGGGTAGAGAAGAATGCTTATGATATGAATAGTCTAAGTCTCCTTGGGACCTCTAATTAGGCCTATCTACATTATAAGTAAAAATAAGAAAAATAAAAGCTTCCCAGGCAGTGTCAGGGTTAAGTGCATGCCAGGCTCACCCTGCTCTGAGATACTTGATCCTACGGCACAGAAAGAAGGGCCCTGAAATGTAGTTTTAAACCCTTAAAATGCTGAAAAAGGCAGAGCTTCCTTCCAGTGCACACCTTAAACAGAGGAAAAGGGGCAGCTACCTCTACTGAAACTAATACAATGGCAAATAAATAGCTTCTGTCCTTTAATTTATTCTCCTTAAGTACTGGGAAAAGAGCGGTTTTCATCACTTTAAATCTCTCCAGTGATGAAAAAAGAGGGATTTTTCCCTCAGTTCAAACTCTTATGGAGGGATAGCTGGGCTTCTCCCTCAATTTAGGCCTCAGGACAACAAAAAGGGGCCGGCTACCCTTAATTCAAGCCCATAAAAACCTTTTCAATATTTTCCCCTTCTACTTAAACTGGAAAATAATAGAAAATGAGGACTCCCTGTCAATTAACACCCCTGACAGCATAGAAAAGGCAGGGATTCTTTCAACTGAGACCATTAAAATTGCAGGGGAAGCAGAGTCCCTCCCAGTTTGAACACAAAAAATAAAGGAAAAGGAAGCTTTTTGCCTTTTTTCTAAACCCTTTTTCTCCTAATAACCCCTCTCCTTTCTAGGAGTGCTGTGGAGGGTCTGGGGGCCCTGGGGAGGGACTGATACAGTAAAAGGGGAAAGTTGAAAGCTCTCTCCTGGAACCCCACATGCTGCCTGGCCTGCTCAGATGCTGCCCCTTGGCAAAAGGGCTCTTCCCTTGGCATTTTCTCAAAGTGATGCTCCCTGCCGAGGTGGGTCTGGCTGCTCCCTAGTCCGTGCTGGATGGTCTGACCGTAGTTCCTGGAGGGACCCTTGGGATGCCCCGTTAGCCCCTCTGGACTAGCAGCTCCCTGTGCAGGTGTGCCTGGGTAACCCTCTGAAAGCAGCTGGGCACAGGGGGGCTGCTAGACCTTGGAGTGGGCTTGAGGTGAAGAAAGGTCCTGTGAGGAGTTCCTTCCCCTGCAAAGCCCTTTGTCTGCCCCTTAAACCATGGGCTGCCAGACTTCCCTTTCTAAGGAAATTAACCGTCTTTCCTCTCTGTGTGCCCGTGGCCAAAACTGCGATTTGGCCTCCAAAACCGCAGAGAACGATTTCTCACGGACCGCGGCTGCCGACGCCGAGAACTCTTGCCGCCCTTGGAGGGCCACGTGCCTTCTGTGAACGGACGTTGACGCGCAGCGGGGCTGAGTTTGGCTTTACGGGGAAGAGGGCCGGCGCAGGATTTCTCCGGGAGCAAAGCTGCCCCCACCGAGAACTCGGGCTGCCCTGGCAGTGCCGAGCACCTCCTGCAAACTGGCGTCGGGAGACGCGGGGGGTGAGTTTTTCTGTGCAGAAGTTCTCCCAGACCAAAGCTGAGAGCATCTAACCCTAACCACAACAACTTAGCTGGGTCTAAAACTTACAACCTTTGGACTGGCAGCGTGGGACCCAACCCGCTGTGCCATTGCTGGCCCCTTTCTAAAGCATTCCACTGCAGTCCTAAAACTCTGCCTTTTCAGAGGGTGTTTTCTCTGACCCTGACCATAATCTTCCAAATATGCTAAAGACTCATAAAATGGCTTTGAAAAAGCCCCAACAATACCCTAAGTAGTCCCAGAAAAGTCCCTTCCAAAATCCCCTAAATACCTTTAAAAGTCCTGGAAAAAAAGCCTCACAAAGACATGCTCAGTCTCCAAACTCTACCTCTTGCTGTCTAGCCCACAGATGTCGTCCCTACCTTTTTGCAGTGGGTCTGTTGTCCTCTGAGGGTTCTGTCATTGTGCTGCTGTGTGAGGGTTGCTGTCTGGTCTCGCTGTTAGGGTTGCTGGGTTGTGCTGCTGTTGGGGGAAAAGGCTGTTTTCAGGGGGGCTGCTTAGGCTGAGCTTAGAGCTGGGGTGAGGGGTGGTACAGCTGTACCCTGCACCCCTGATCTCCACTGGACTGTCCAGCCCTCAAGCCCTCTCCCTTTACCCCTCAACCAGTCCCTCTGCCCCCCAGCCCTCAGCTCCTGTGTGTCACCCTTGACCCCTCTCCTTTGCCCCTCAGCCCCCAGCTTCTCTGTGTCACCCTACAGCTGCCCCTGCCACCCTCAGCATCTCTGTGTGTCACCCGCTGTCCCCTCTCCCTGTTCCTCCCTCAGCTCCCAGCCTCTGTCACCCTCAGGCCCCCACAGTGCTCCTCGAGCTGCCCCTCAGCCTCCATGTGTTGTGCCATGAAAAACCCTAAAAAAACCTAAAAATTCCCTGAAAACCTCCTAATCTTCAAAATGTCCTAAAAACCACATGAAAACCTAAAAACAGCCTCAGAATGCTGTTAGAATACACTGGAAATATCCTACTTTTAAAAAACCCCTAAAAAATCCCCAAAGAACCTTTAGAAATCCCTAAATATACCCTAAATAGTCCAAAAAGAGCTCAAAAAATACCCCAAAATCCTTAAAATAAGGATAAGATCCTAAATAACCTAAAAATTTCCTCAAAAACCCTAAAAATACCCTAACCCTAAAAAGTCCTCCACATACCCTCAATAGTCCTAAAAAAACCCCAAGAATACCCAAATCCCCCCCAAACAATTCTTAAAAGTACTAAGAAAGCCCTTAAAATACCCTAACAAAATCTTTTAAAAGCCCTGAAAAAGCCCTAAAAGTATCCTAAACGTTACCAGAAAATTCCTGGAAAACTCCTCCAAAAAAGCCCTAAAATATCCTTTTAAAGCCATGAGAAAAACCCTAAAAAAAAACCTTAAAAAACTGCTCAGCACCCAACTCCTACCTGTCACTCTCTAGACCACAAACATCATTGCTACCTTTTTATTAGGGTTGCTGCCTGCAGCTGCTGGGAGAGTTCTGGGGATGTCCCAGCATTGGGGTTACTGCCTTGTGCTGCTGTTGGGGAAAACTGGGGTCCTAGGAGTGCTCTTTAGGGCGACCTTGGGGTTGGGTTGAGGGCTGCTGCACCTGTACCCTAACCCTACCTGGTACCCTGTGTCTTTTGTACCCCTAACCCTCAGTGTGAGCTCTCCATCTGTCAAGCCTCCCCCTCCTTGCCCCTCAGCCCGCAATGTCTGCGTGCCACCCCGAGACCTCTGACATTGTCCCTTGGCCCCCTGGCCTCCACCGGGCACTCTCCACCTGGTTAGGGGTGGTTTTTAGGGTAAGGTTAGGGGTGGTGTGAGGGCTGGTTCACCTGTCACCCTCAAGCAGCCCCCACTTTGCCCCTCAAGGCATCTGCTTCCCCTCACTCTCTTCTTGTCACCCTCAAGTTCCCCACTCTCAGCCTCTCAGCATCTCTGTGCCACCCTGGAGCCCCCCAGTTGCTCCTAACGCCCCCTTCTGCCTCTCAGCTCCCCCCATCCTCTGTGTCACCCTCCAGCCCCCTCCCCTCAGCCCGCAGCCCCTTGTGACACCCTGCAGCCCACAGACGTTGTCCCTGCCTGTCTCGCTTGGGTGTTGTCCTGCTGCGAGAGCTGCGCCGTCCTCCGAGGGTTCGGGCTCCTGCGTGCTGCTGCAGGGGACTCATGGGTGGGCGGTGGGTGAAGTAACGGATGGAGCGGGAAGTGTGGTGGGACGGGTTAAGGGCAGAGTGTGAGGGATGGAGCAAGGGCGGGCTGGAAAATAGAGTAGGGTTAGGGGTGGAGAAGGGGACGCAGCAGCAGGGGGCTGAGGTGAGGAGGTGAGTGTTAGGAGGAAGCGTAACTCCGTAACTCCAAGACCGAGTCTGCAGCAACGAGAACTCTGAGTGACCTGGGAGTGCCGAACGTCTTCGGCAAACTGATGTAAGGGAACTGGGGTGATGAGTTTTGTTTCCCGTGGAAAAGGGATGGCATCTGTGTCCGTGGGCCTGCACCCTGCCCAGGACCTTTGATCTCGAGTGGGCTGCCACCTCCTAAAATTCCAAACATCGCAGGTTGGAACAGGGGGTTGGAAATTTTACTCGGGGTAGAAACCAATTTTGGATTTAGCTGAGGTCTGCTGGTGAAACTTGTGTAGTCTGTTAATTGGTGTGTTTGCAAAAAGGCCTGCAGAGAGAACAAAGGAAGTTCGAGGCTACTGTTGGAAAAAGTGAATCTGGGTTACGACCGAGTGCACGGCCTCGTCCCTGTGTGAGTAAAAGTTTGAGGTTTTGCTGGCAGTGTCACTGAGTGCTGAGGGGTCCCCTGGTCGATAGGGCAACTTGGGAGGGTTTGCTTCAGGCTTTGCTTGTGAAAGGTGTGAGAAAAGCAAGCAGCTCTGAAGCAGATGAGCCCCCTCTTGCCTGTTGAAGTGTTGCATAAATCAAAGATAAACCTCAAGGTCCCTTCCCACCCAAACCATTCCGTGATTCTTTGCCCTGGAGGCCAGGGTGCACCTGGTCACCGCATTTCTCTTCACAGAGAAAAGCAAGGCACAATTCTTCCCAAGAATATTTCTGGGATTCACATTCTCTGAACCTCAGAGGAAGGAAAAACAATTCTTATCTCATTTGCTGTGCCTGTGTTTGTGCTGAAGTAGAATGCAACGTGGAGATTGTTCACCCAAAGTGAGGGTGTTTTGTTTCCTTGGCCTGTCGGGCCAAGTGTGTGTGTGTGTCGGGTCTGTTGGGTGACAGTAACGAGTAGTGTGTGGTGTGTGCAGGGTTGAGTACTTGGCAGATTCAGTTTAGATGTAATGTAATATAGTATAATAAAGTAATTAATTAGCCTTCTGATAAGGCAGAATGCAGATTGGAAATATTTGCACATATGATATTAAAGGACACATGAACCACCTTTCTGTGAGACAAAGACACAAGACTTGGCCCATCCCTAACTTAGGACACAGCTAAAAAATAATATATAATTTTTAATCTATTTTTGAATAACTCTCTAAAACTAATGGCAGATGATATAGCTATTTTATCTGGCAAGCTTCCGTGCAAAATTTCCTGCTGATGCTGGCTCAGACGGATGGAGATTTGGGAGGAGGGGGAAGAAGAAAGTGCCACAGGGCTTTATTGGATGAGCCTTGAAAGGTTTCTGCAAGCTTCTATTGCAAGGTTGATGAACCTTGTGTTTGTTAACTTCAGTTTTGCTCAGCGTTTTAACCCTGCTTTATCTCCTGTGGTCCAGATGACACATTCACACATCGTTAGAACATTCAGTGGGATGCTCTTCAAACATGTGACTTTGCAGCAGTGAGGGCAGAAACTTGATGGTTTTACCTCAATCTATAGTTTTTCAATATTGCTATAGAAAGTGCTTTTCTGTGAAATGGCTACTTTGGTTAGATCATGCAAATTGAGTGCTGGCTACTTCCATAAGTTGAAGAGTAAGAATAACTCAGGAATGTTTCATCATTTGTCTCTGCACTGGTCAGAAATGGTAATTTGAACTCCAATCTGTAGAAATTTAGCAAAAGAAGTTGGACACTTGGAGGATAAAAATAGAAAAAAATGCTTTGGAAGGATTTTTCCTTGCTAGTGAGTGAGTTTCTACCTGTACGAGCATCAGGGGGTAGCACGGTCGGGACGAGAGATCTCTGAAGCCAGGTCGTGGAACTTGGGGTTTATTGCAAAGGGCCCGGGGGCAGGGGCCTTTTGGAACTTGGGGTTTATTGTAAAGGGCCTGGGTGCAGGGGCCTGCTGGGAGCTGCCAGCCACAGCTCAGAGCAGGCCTGAGAGAAGAGAGGGGTTGAGACGATGAGAGGGTAAGAGCGTAAAAAGGTAAGAGAGCAAAAGCATAAGAGTAAAAAGGGGTAAGCGAGTAAAAGGTCAAGAGAGTGAAGTTCCCATTACAATACAATAAATCATCTTCTGTGTTGAATATTCTACTTCTCACTAACCAATCTAGTACAATACACAAATCCTATAGCGTTTCCATACGGCCTATAAGAATCACTACATTACCATACTGTGTTACATTTTAAACCCTAAAAGCTCCTCTTTGGACCCCTTCTGCCAAGCTAGTAGGGTCTGCTCAGCCCCTTGGAGCTGTCTGCAGGCAGAGGGTGTTGTTTCATCAAAGGGGATTACCTTCAGCTGGCCACACCATTGTTTTCCTGTTGTTCAGTAACTGAGGGATCTCAAAGCTCGCTTTCATTTCAATCTTGCTTATAGAAATATTACCTCATCCATTCCCGTTTGTTCCCCCACTCGTTCGCGGCTGCCCCAGCCCCTGTGCCGGCTCCGGCACAGTCCGTCCGTCCCGGTCCGTCCGTCCCGGTCCGTCCGTCCCGGTCCGTCTGTCCCGGTCCCGGCCGCCTGGCCCGCGGCCGCTCCGCTGGCCGTGCCGGCGGAAGGGGCGGGGGGTCCGTCCTGCCGCGTGCACCGTGGGTACCGCGCTGATCGCACCGAGGCGGGGTCCCGTCTGTCCCATCCCCGGCTGCCCTGACTCTGCTCGGCTCCCGCCGCTGCAGCCGGGGTCAGTCGCCGGCTTGGTCTCTGCCGGATCAGCCGCCGTGAGCCATGCGGGGTCGATCCACGCTCCAGCTCGGTCTGCACCGGAACAGCCCCTGGGACGATCCCGGCTGCAGACCCCGCCTTTGGAGGACCGAGACTCTGAGCTGTGCCGATCCCCTCGGGCGATCCCGGCTGCAGACCCCGCCTTTGGAGTACCCAGACCCTGAGCTGTGCCGAGCCCCTCGGGCGATTCCCCCTGCAGACCCCGCCTTTGGAGGACCGAGACCCTGAGCTGTGCCGAGCCCCTCGGGCGATCCCGGCTGCAGACCCCGCCTTTGGAGGACCGAGACTCTGAGCTGTGCCGAGTTCCCCCGTCCCGCCCTGAGCTCCGTTCCCTTGGTAACCACAGCTCCGGCTGCTCAGCGGAACTCTCTAAAGGAATCACCTTATCGAAACACTAAAAGTTCTGGTAAAAGAAAGCCCTCTCCTGATTCATCCTAAAATACGGGAGAAAAGCTATAGAAGATAAAAATCCAAAAAGAATGGGATAAAGGGATTGGTCTATTTCCATTAAAAGAGGCTCCCATAGGAGGGGGCGGACCAGGGTTTGGAAATGCTCCTTTGACTTCGTCTGAGGTCTGAAATTTTAAGAAATAAATAAAAGGGATATTTGGAGGATCCCATAGGCATAGCTGAACAATTAGACCAATTTTTAGGTCCAAATATTTATATTTGAGAAGAGATGAGGTCTGTAATGAAAATAATATTTTTCTCAGGAAGAAAGGCAATCAGAGCAGCTGAAATAAAAGCTTAGGAAAAAAGATAATCTACTGGGACCCCCAGAGAAGACAAAATGCCAACTGTACCTCCTGAGTGGGGTAAAAATAATAAGGAGGGGAGTAAACACGTGAATAATTATCGTAATTACATAATCAAAGGAATAAATGAGACAGCATATCAAAGGCGAAATGCAGGAAAAAAAAAGTTTTTAAGGGACAGCTTTTAGAGGGGAAAGAAGAAACTTCAGCTAAATAGATAAACAAACTTAAGAGAAATAGGAAAATGGTCCTAAGTAAGCAGAAGATCTGAAAATCTTTAAAGAGATGGGCACAGAGGAGGAATAGGGAGGTCATAATCTCTAATTTTTTGGGGGGGACAAATACCATCTGGAGCCTGTGATAACTTTAAAAGTGGGTCCCCAAGAAGAAGAATTGGAATTTGTAATAGACACAGGGGCAGAGAGAACCTGCCTGTTAAATATTCCAAAAAGTTATAGTGTGAGCAAACATATAGTGAAAGTAACAGGGGCAAAAAGAGAAAGTTTTACATTTCTGGTCATTAAAGATGTAGTAATTGAGGGAAGAAACTAGAATTTGGATGGGAGATGTCTTATTGGTCCCAGGGGCAGGTAGCAATTTATTGGGAAGAGTCTTACAAGTGCAATTAAGAATAGGAGTTATATCAGAAAATGGGAAAATGACAGCTAGAGTTTTAAAATTAGGCCAAGAGGATGAAGAAAAAAAAATCGACAAAGAAGTTTGAGCTGGAGAAGGAAATAGGGGAGGATTAAATATTGACCCCATAAGGGTTACAATTGAGAGAGGAGATTGTCCCATACGTGTACGTCAGTATCCTGTATCTTTAGAAGGACGGGAAGATTTGAAGCCAGTAATAGAAGGACTAATAAAGGATGGGGCATTAGAACCTTGTATGTCTTCTCATAATATCCCTATTCCCCCAGTAAAGTCTGATGGGAGTTATAGACTAGTATAAGATTAAAGGGAGGTTAATAAAAGAACTCAGACTCACTACCCAATGGTAAAATATCTTAGACACTTAATAAATAAAAGTAGCTAGAAAACCAACCATGAGAAAATTGCAAGAATTTTATTCATTCTCCCTCCCTCTTCAAAGAGAGAGATCAGAAAATTACCTAGATTATTGAAATATTATAGATTATAGATTGAGGGGTACGCACAAGTAGCAAAATTCGTGTATGAAAAAAATTGACAGAAGGAGACGATGTAAAACAGACCAAAGAAGATATTGTTAAATTAAAAGAGTTAAGTTAAAACTAGCCTAAGTACCAGCTTTAAGCTTACCTTTGTTAGAAAAATCTTTTATCATTTATACATAAATACAGAAAATGGAGTGGCTCATAAAATTTTAATTCAAGAGTAAGGAAGAATAAAAAAGTATCTAGTAGCTTATATATCAAAGATGTTAGACTCAGTAAGCCACAGCTAGCCAGTAGGTATTTAACAGCTACTGCAATCCTAGTAAAAGAAAGTTGTAAGCCTACTCTTGGAAGTAATTTAGTTAGGTTCACCTCGTACCATCTGAGGTCTGTTGAATTAAAAAAAAAAAAAAAAAAAAAAAAACAGGTAAGAAGAGAAGAAAGAGAGAAGTTGAAGTAGGGAGGTGGTTAGCAAACTCTGAGATGTTAGAATGTGAAGTGATGACATCTTGGTGCTAGAAGAGAGCAGAAGTGTGAATGTGGGTTTTTTGCATGAAAGGCAGGGAAGTGTCTTAACACACAATTGTTAGGAGGTTATTCAATGCTGAACTGAGGTCCAGAAAGGGTTTAGCAGAACAGGCCCTCCTTGAAGGGAAAAGAGGATAAGTTGACTAGAGAAAGGAAAAGAATGTCAGGAGCACCTGGGGACGCCAGGTTTGGGGTTGTCAAGGTTGGGAGGTGTCTGCCCGCTCCCTGCGAGCGGTGGGGTCTCGGGGGCTGCGGCAGGCACCGATCCATGGAGGTGACCCGGTGGCGGTGCTGGCAGCAGGGGACACACGGGTTTGCCGGGCAGGAGCGGGCTGGCTCCGTGGCGGAACTGCCAGGGGGGCTCCCAGACTGCCGGGGTCCCGAGTCGAGGATGGCAGCGTCGGCCCTGGTAAGTGGGCCGAGAGAGAGAAGGAAAGAGAAAGAGAGAGAAGAGGAGAGAGAGAGGGCAAAAGGGACCCAAGCCTGCCGCCAGGGTCCCCATACCTGTGGCTGCTCTCCCCTGCTCCGGCCCTGCAGCGAAGTGGCAGCACGGCATTGACAGCAAGGCCGTGAAAAGAGCGGGAGGGGGCTAGCACTAAAAGATAAAATCAAAGCAGAGATTGCTGACTCTCCAAACCTCACAAAGTGGTTTGTTTTTCTTAAGTAAGAAGATTTTTGGTCTTTTCTTTTGTGTGTTTTGTTTGCTGTTAAAAAGAAGTTTTTTGTTTTTTGTTTTTTTTCCTGAAGAATGGGTTTGTAAGGCTAAAACAATTAAATGCTGCCCAAAAAGTAAAAAGCAATAGATGTGATACATCTCGTGTTAAAATTGGTCTAGCTTTTCTTATTTAACTAACTGTAACTCACAAAAAGAAGAATTTGCCTCTGCAGCTATTAGCACAGCTGGATAGAAGAAGAAGAGGCTGCTGTGGAAAAAGCTTTTAGCGAAACCCAGAAAGTTTGGAAGAAAAGTGAATGGTAAAAGTTAATGCAGTATTATCTTACTTTTATTACTATGCTATTAAGAAGTCCTATCCAGGTACTACCGAAGCAACAGTCAGAATCACGGAAAAAGGGTGAATTCATGCCAGCAGAATCAATGGACTATCACATTTAAACCGGGTGATACCAAACTGACTTTCCAATGGGGACTGAGTGGTAATAGTTTGCAAAAAGCCAAATGATCCAAGAAATGTACAAAGAATAACACTGAATTCAGAAGTAAGACAATGCTTATACCACTGGTTTCAAGCACTGCCTGAATAAAACATCTCCTTAGGGGAGGAATACTCCAGATAGAAGGATCAAGACTGTTTTTGTGTTCCAACCTTAGCCTGAGAATTGTACAGGGGAGAAGGGGAATTACCATTTCCATCAGTAAACTTTATTTGATTCATTCCAATACTGGACATGCTAGCTGGGTTATAAGTAAATGCTTGAATTGTGAGAATAATTAGTATTGTAGTTCACAACATTTATGCTCTTATTGCTAAAAGTGTTAACGTAATAACTTAGCTTTGTGGATGGGAATTATTACTGCCTGTTGAATGAGAGATACCTGAAGAATGGTAAGAGACCACAGTTAAAGGGTGTCAAAACCAATTTGCCTGGAAATTAGTTAAGAGAAAGTGACAAGGAAATAGAGGGCAAGACCAGATTGGCCTCTGTATTTTGCCACCGAGAAGATCAAATACACCTGCTGTGGGTTGCAACCTCACAGGCCTGGGAGATGGGAGTATAAGGCATACTGGACCTCTGTTATTCCTGCTTCTGGCACTCATTTGTTCTCTTTTCCCTTTCGGGATACCAGCAAGATTGTGTCACAAATGCTGCAGAAAGCATCACGTGGAAAGAAACCAAAGTTCCTCTTTTATTACACACACCTATGTCAACAGCCACTGTTATAACCCATCCAAATTAAGAACCTGTAGGCAAAATGGAGTAAATTATTGGATTACAAGAAACTTAGGAAAAAGTGGTAATAGATTTGGAATTGAATATCCAAAAGGAGAGAGATGGATTTGTTTTACATTTAATCTTGAAGATACGGTTCGAGATTTGGTAAAAAAACAAATAATAAACAAAAAGGTAAAACCAGCACAGCAACTTAACTCTGTATTGACCCCAAATTATCTATTGAGTCGTATTACAAGACTCCAAGCAGTTATAGAAATGATAGCAAAGGGAGCTGCCCAGGCATTGGAGTTAATATAAAGTCAGCTAAGCCAAACAAAAACTGTAGGGTATCAGAATAGGTTGGCTTTAGACTATTTATTGGCCAAAGAAGGGGGTGTTTGTAGAAAGTTTAATATATCAAATTGTTGAAAATTGATGACCACAGAAAAGTCATTCTAGAAAAAGCAAAAGAAATCAAAGAAGAAAAAAATATATATGCATATAATAATCCAGGTACCGGTCCAAAAATTAGAAAACAATGTTAAAACCTAGCTGGTAGGGTAATGTATTAGAAGAAATTAAGGTCTTTCATTTTATGTGTTGCATCCCCTGTTTTATTTTGCCCGCATAGTCCAGAAGATGCAAGTAGATAAGAAATATTGCTCAAGCCAAAGGATTTACAAAGAATAAGAGTGGGGATTGTGAAAAATGCGTGTATTTTATGATTGGCTTTTTGGAAATATTAAAATTAATATTATATGTGTTGTGTTAGAAAGTAATGCTGTATTAACTCTCTTAAGTAGTGTGTTAAATATAGTTTTAGGTTACAAAAACTGTTAAAATAGAAACGATGCTATGTAAGATACTTTTTATAAAGAAAGGACTTGCAGCGAGATAGCAGCCACAGGACACCTAAATCTTTCAGAGAAAAAGAATTTATTGCCCTCTTATCAGAAGAAACAAACTTCTTCCTGCCTCCAAGGCACCGTTAGGATTAGAAGGAAGAAGTGGATGATGACCAGACAGAATCCTGTATTTGAATGGAATTTATGCACCATGTATGAAGTGTATGAATATGCAACAGGCTATTGCTTTTAAAGGTTAATCCTTTGTTAATGGGGGTCCTTTTTTGGGCTCATGCTGCCCAGAAAAAGGTACCCGGACGTCCGTAACTCTTTGTTTTTGTTGTCTCATATTGTCCTAATTCAAATTGTCCAAATTATTATTACTCTAATTGTATTACTGTTTTTATAACCATTTTATTACTATTAAACTTTCAAAATTTTAAAAGCAAGTGCTTGGCATTTTTCACACCAGTCTGTTAGTTGAAAATTATCAAAAGATTTTTGTGAGTTTTCTAATTTTGGCATTAATGCTGGCGAATTTTCAGGGTTTACTGTCTAATTTTGGGTCGAGAAATCTGTCCCAAACACTGAGGGGACTCTGGTGCTATTTGGGAACAGTTCTTTTTCGAAATTCTTTTGTGTTGGGATCAAAGGGTTGGCATTTGCAGGGGCAAAATAATTCTCTGTCTGTCCTGTATTTATTAAAGCAGCTGTCATATTCCAACATCCTCCTCCTTCTCCTCGTCGCACGGTTTGTGTGCATGGATGTGGCTGTGCAGACGAATCGTGACACAAAGTAGTCCCACTGGGTGCTAGGAGTGTGGAAGGCGAAAGCGCGGAGGCACATCAGGTATCGGTTGTGCACGGTTACGCACTGCGCTGTGGAGGGATCTCTCGGTGCCCAGCAGAAGGAGACAAGGAAGGATACGTGCAAGGCGCTGCATTTTTCGCCTGCTGTGGTGCCGTGTATAGACACAGTGGCGACAGAAGTGGCGTGACAGGGCACAGGGATGCCGGCTGTGGCCGGACAGCGGCACGCAGCGGCTCGGAACCGGGACCGCGCTGTACCAAAGCTGCGGCGAAAGCAGTGGGGGGTGGCAGCGGGGCCGTGGAGATAGAACTGCGCATGCGTGCGGCTGATCCCTGAAGCAGCGCTGTGGTTCGATGAGTCGGCGCGGAGTGATATCACTGGTGCTGGGGTTGCAGCAACTGCGCATGCATGGGTTCCGTCACTACCGCTGCGCAGGCAGTCATCATGGCAGCAGGCGGGCCGGGGGGTGTGGGAGGCGGCGGAGCTGCGGGAACGGGAACGGGGCTGCGGCTGCGGCCGTGGAAGGAAATGCCAGGACGTCCGTGGTTGCAGGAGGCGGTGGAGCTGCGGGAATGGGGCTGCAGCTGCGGCCGTGGAAGGGAACGCTGGGACGTCCGTGGTTGCAGGAGGCAGCGGAGCCACGCCATCCAGCAGCTCTGAAGCGGGAGGGTGCCGTGGGGAAGGCGCAGCTCGGCCCGCCATGCAGCAGCGGCGGCAGGAGAGGGGAAGTGACCACGGGCGGCGCTGACGGGAGGCTGGGCTGGAGCGCCGCAGCGCCGGCACGGGGTGGCTTGGGTGGCTGGGGCACCCCGGTAAGACAGTCATTAAAACACCCTAAAAATTATTTTAAAAGCCCTGAAAAAGCCCTAAAGGTATCCTAAACATTTCCAGAGAATTCCTAAAAACTCCTGAAAAAAACACCTTAAAATATCCTTAAAAATCCCTGAAAAATCACCTGAAAGACCGTAAAAAACTGTTTAACCCCTACCTGTAACACTGTGGCCTCCAAACATCATCTCTTACCTATTAAGCGGGGTAACTGCAAGGCCCTCAAACACCACCACAATCACCAGATTGAGTTGGTCTGGACAGCACCAAATAAAATAAAATAAAAAGCTTTATACATAGAAAAATTAAAAATAAAAATGAAATAAAAAATAAAAAAATTTTTAAAAATGCTTTTAAAATGGAAAAATCAAAAATAAAAATTAAATAATAAAAAAGCTTTAAAAATGGAAAAATCAAAAATAAAAATTAAATAAAAAATAAAATTAAAAAATAAAAAGCTTTAAAAATAGAAAAACCAAAACTAAACATTAAATAAAAAATAAAATTAAAAAAATAAAAAGCTTTAAAAATAGAAAAACCAAACCTAAATATTAAATAAAAAATAAAATTAATAAAATTAAAAGCTTTAAAAATAGAAAAATCAAAACTAAACATTAAATAAAAAATAAAAAATAAAACAAATGCTTTAAAAATAAAAAAATCAAAACGAAAAATTTTTAAAAAATTTAAAAAATAAAATAAATGCTTTAAAAATAAAAAAATTAAAACAAAAAATTAAATAAAAAATAAAAATAAAAAATAAAATAAAAAGCTTTACAAATAGAAAAATCAAAAATAAAAATTAAATAAAAAATAAAAAATAAAATAAAAGCTTTAAAAATAAAAAGATCAAAACCAAATTAAAAAAAAAATTTAAATGCTTTAAAAATAGAAAAATTAAAACTAAAAAATAAAGATAAAAATAAAATTTAAAAAATAAAAAGCTTTAAAAACACAGAAATCAAAAATAAAAATTAAACAAAAAATAAAAAATAAAATAAACGCTTTAAAAATAAAAAAATCAAAACTAAAAATTAAATTAAAATAAAATTTAAAAAATAATAGAAATAGAAAAATTAAAACAAAAAATTAAAGATAAAACTAAAATTAAAAAAATTAAAAAGCTGTAAAAGTAGAAAAATTAAAAATAAAAATTAAAAAAAAAAAATTAAAAACTAAAATTAATTTAAAAATAATGAAAAACAAAATAAAATCTGTAAAGTGCTGTAAAGTACCGTTAAAGTTCCATAAAAGGTAGTGCCGTAAAGCGCGGTTGTCGCGCTTTACGACAGCTTTTGCGACAGTCGCGCTTTACGGCACCTTTTGCGACAGTCGCGCTTTACGGCAGTTTTACGACAGTCGCGCTTTACGACACATTTTACGACAGTCACGCTTTACGGCAGTTTTACGACAGTCGCGCTTTACGGCACCTTTTACGACAGTCGCGCTTTACGGCAGTTTTACGACAGTCGCGCTTTACGGCACGTTTTACGACAGTCGCGCTTTACGGCACGTTTTACGACAGTCGCGCTTTACCGCACCTTTTGCGACAGTCACGCTTTACGGCACCTTTTGCGACAGTCACGCTTTACGGCACCTTTTACGACAGTCGCGCTTTACGGCAGTTTTGCGACAGTCGCGCTTTACGGCACCTTTTACGACAGTCGCGCTTTACGGCACCTTTTGCGACAGTCACGCTTTACGGCACCTTTTACGACAGTCGCGCTTTACGGCACCTTTTACGACAGTCGCGCTTTACGGCACCTTTTACGACAGTCGCGCTTTACGGCAGTTTTACGACAGTCGCGCTTTACGGCACCTTTTACGACAGTCGCGCTTTACGGTAGTTTTACGACAGTCGCGCTTTACGGCACCTTTTACGACAGTCGCGCTTTACGGCAGTTTTACGACAGTCGCGCTTTACGGCAATTTTACGACCGTCGGACTTTATGGCACTACCTTTTATGGAACATTTACGGTTTTTATTTTATTTTTATTTTATTTTTTTAATTTTATTTTTTATTTAATTTTTATTTATAATTTTTCTATTTTTAAAGCTTTTATTTTTCTAATTTTTTATTTAATTTTTATTTTTAATAGTTTTTTTTAAAGCATTTATTTAATTTTTTTAATTTTATTTTTATTTATTTTTAATTT
Source organism: Agelaius phoeniceus (assembly GCF_051311805.1). Lineage (NCBI taxonomy): Eukaryota > Metazoa > Chordata > Aves > Passeriformes > Icteridae > Agelaius > Agelaius phoeniceus. Next base: position 36,783 of record NC_135284.1, read on the forward strand.
TTAATTTTTCTATTTTTAAAGCATTTATTTTATTTTTTTAATTTTATTTTTTATTTAATTTTTATTTTTAATTTTTCTATTTTTAAACCTTTTTATTTTATTTTTTTAATTTTATTTTTTATTTAACTATTTTTAAAATTTATCTATTTTTAAATCTTTTTATTTTTTATTTATTTTTTAATTTTTAATTTTTCTATTTTTAATGCTCCTTATTTTATTTTTCTAATTTTATTTTTATTTAATTTTTATTCTTAATTTTTCTATTTTTAAAGCTTTTATTTTGTTTTTCTAATTTTATTATTTATTTATTTTTTACTTTTAATTGTTTTATTTTTAAAGCATTTATTTTATTTTTTAATTTTATTTTTATTTAGTTTTTATTTTTAATTTTTCTATTTTTAAAGCTTTTTATTTTATTTTTCTAATTTATTTTCTTATTTAATTTTTAATGTATTTTAAAGTTTTTTATTTTATTTTTTTATTTTTATTTTTTATTTAATTTTTATTTTTAATTTATCTATTTTTAAAGCTTTTAATTTTATTTTTTATTTAATCTTTATTTTTAATTTTTCTATTTTTAAAGCTTTTATTTTTCTAATTTTTTATTTAATTTTTATTTTTAATTTTTCTATTTTTAAAGATTTTTATTTTATTTTTTATTTAATTTTTATTTATAATTTTTCTATTTTTAAAGCTTTTTATTTTTTTTAATTTTTTTATTTTTATTTCAAATTGTTTTATTTTTAAAGCTTTTAAGTTTTTTTTTTTTACTTTTTATATTTAATTTTTCTATTTTTAAAGATTTTTATTTTATTTTTTAAATTTTATTTCTTATTTAATTTTTAATTTTTCTATTTTTAAAGCTTTTATTTTTTTCATTTTAATTTTTATTTTTAATTTTTCTATTTTTAAAACTTTTATTTTATTTTATTTTATTTTTAAATTTTATTATTTTTAAAGCTTTTTATTTTATTTGGTGTTGCCCAGACCCACTCAAGCTGGTGATTGTGGTGGTGTTTGAGGGTCTTGCATTACGGCACTACCTTTTATGGAACTTTTACGACACTTCATAGCACTTTACAGTTTTTATTTTGTTTTTCATTTATTTTAAATTAATTTTGTTATTTTAATTTTATTTAATTTTTATTTTTAATTTTTCTATTTTTAAAGCATTTTATTACATTTTATTTGGTGCTGCCCAAACCTGCCGTAGTGCATTTTTATACTTTGTAATACTGTGAAGTAATTTTGTTTTGTATCCCCATATTTTTCCCAAATGGTTTATCCCAAACTGTACCCCCCTCCTTTTACCTGTGTTATCCCTCTCCCGGGATGAGATCATCCCCAAACCCCCACCCTGGCTCTCTGTCAATCACTCAGCTTCCCATCCCCTCCATCCAGAGGTTTCAGTCCAAGTTATCAAGTGATTAGCCAGAGGCTAGGGGTCAGCCCCCCAAGCCTTCCCCCATACGCTGTCCTATATGTCTATCCCCCAGCATCCATCCCTTAGGGTCACTTAATGGTTGGTAGGATGTTATCTACTTTTGGTTTCCACCTCCCTTTAAATGTAACCTTGGCACATCTCCCCAGGGCTCTCAGCAGGAGGCCCCCTGAGGTGCAGGAGCTCCTTTGGGACTCCTAATAAAACCTTGGATTAACCCCTGCTAAGAGTCAGCCCTTTATCTTCTACCGATGTCTCTGGTGTCTCTTGTGCTGCACAGGGGCCCAGCCCAGGTGCCCTCAGTACCCTCGGGGCACAGAGAGCGTCTCCCCCCCAGCCCAGGTGCCCTCAGTACCCTCAGGGCACAGAGAGTGTCTCCCCACCAGCCCAGGTGCCCTCAGTACCCTCGGGGCACAGAGAGTGTCTCCCCCCCAGCCCAGGTGCCCTCAGTACCCTCAGGGCACAGAGAGTGTCTCCCCACCAGCCCAGGTGCCCTCAGTACCCTCGGGGCACAGAGAGTGTCTCCCCCCAGCCCAGGTGCCCTCAGTACCCTCGGGGCACAGAGAGTGTCTCCCCGCTGTCGGCCGTGTCGGGGCTGCCGACTTGGGACCGGCCGAGGGTTACTGAGAGGCTCGCACAAACCCGCTCGGCCGCTGATTGTGGTGGTGTTTGAGGGTCCCCAGCACAAGGGAAGAGACGAGAATCTTGACTCCACCTTTCAGAAGGCTGAAATATTCTTTTATGATCTCTATTATATTAAAAGAAAATGAGATATTAGAACTATACTAAAAGAGCAAGGAGACATCAGAAAGCTGGAAAGGAATGAATAATAAAAACCTGGGACTGCTCACAGCCCCAACGCAGCTGGACCATGATTGGTCATCAAGTAGAAACAATGCACAGGACACTAATCCAAGATGCCCCTGTTGCTAAACCATCTCCAGCCCACACTCCACAGCCAGCAGATCGTTATTGGTTCCATTTCTGTTCTGAGGCTTCTCAGGAGAAAAATCCCAGCAAAAGGATTTTCATCAAATACGTCAGTGCCAGGTGATGGCACAGGCAGCATCGGCTGGCTGAGGTCACTGTGTCATCCCTGCCAGCCCAGGTGTCACAGCAAGGAGGAGAGAGTTCACCCTGTGCTCAGCCTGTGCTCACACAGCCCTGCCAAGGGACTGGCTGCCAAAACAGAGCCGTGCCATGCATGCCAGTGTCTGCATGGGAGAGAGAGGACATGAAAAGCCACTGAGGAAGCTGCCACCCCCTCCCTGAGCTCTGCCCTGCAGGCCAGGTCATGGGCAGCCACTTTGGGAAGGCTGCATTTGCTGCCCATCAGCTGCTCTGTGTCTGACAGGAATTGAAATAGCCCAGGTTTGGGTTGGTGCTGAGCAGAGGGCAGTGAGGAGAAAGGGAGAAGGCTGTGCTGCAGAGCAGGTGGATCCAGGCAGAGCCAATTTGGGGAGCAGCCTTGTCTAACAGCATTTCATTTTCCAGTTCTACTACATTACATTTCATTTTGCACTTCTGCTAGAACTGCATGTCAACAGATTTCAAATATCCTCCTCAGTCCCAGCAGCCTGCTTTAAAGTGCTGTGTCTTTATCAGACCATTGATGGTCCTTCTGAAATGTGAGTCTCACTGGCTGCATCCAAACCTTGTGCTTGAAGAGCATTCCTAAAAATTAAAGCAGATTGGGCCTTTGGGGAAGAAGGGGCTGCAAAGCATCTCCTAAAGCATTTTCTACTCCAATTTCATTGTGAGGAAATACACCTGAAGGATGATGCAGGGATTAGGATTGAGACAAAGATGAGTTTGATGGGTCAATTTTACTTTGAGAGCTTGAGAAGCACAGGAAGCCCAAGTGATGATCCCAGAGGGTTGAAACAGAGGTTTCACCCTCCCAGATACACAAGGGCCTTACCCTTAAAACCACTGCTCTCAGCATGGAGCTGTCTCAACACTGCATTAATGTTTTCTCCTCTCTGTGCATGTGTAGAATTGAAATCCCTTTTGGGGAGGAAGTTTATTCCAAGTAAATTCCTAAACAATCAGCTGAAAAAAACCCTGAAATGGTCTTACACTTGATTTGCTACTCCCTGCCAAATGCATGTGCATGCCAGGTCTTGAGCCTGGTACTGCAGCTGAGCCTTGAAGGAGGAATTGTCTACGCAAGGCTTCTCCTTCAGTTTTGGGATCCAGTGCTGATTGCAATCAGGTCTGGTGAGAGAAGTGATCATAAATACACCACGTTTCTGTGTGGCTCATGAGAAATGAAGAGCAGGTTTGGCCCAAGGCAGGTGTCGTGGTCAGATCCTGTCTGCTCTGCACGGAGTTTTTGGTCTCTGGGAACCTCTCGTGTGGGGCAGGAGTTCATGTTGCAGCATCTCCTGCTGGGCTTCACTCCCAGATCCTCCAGTAATGCTATCTGAGGGTTATCTGGCTGCACTGGCCAAAGATGCTCTGCTAAGACACCTTCTTCAATTCTTTCAGGTCCCATCAGCTTTCATAGCCTTGTATATTTTTAAATCCTTTGACATTTGAAACACTGTTCCCCTGCAAGGCTGCCTCCTAAATCCCAACTTCTCAAAAGGCCCAAGGGGACAGGGTTGGCCAAGGGTGGAGCTATTCTGGGTTTGTGGGTGGTGCCTTGTAGTGAACAGTGTGTTCAGAGCTGCTCTGCCGGTTCTGCCTATCACTTTGACAGGGAAGGAGTGTGCTGGGATATGATAAATCACTAAATTGTCACTTCTAAGTACTGCTTGCAATGAAAACATTGTGTATAAACCCTCCTAAATGGTGTTAAATTTGTCTGCTATATTTCTTCCCTCCCACCCCACCACTGCTACTCTAAGTATGATCCCTTAGTAGCTCAGTCTTTCTTTGTGTTTTGTTTGACATTTATGCCCACTTTCCCCAAAGCTCTGGGGGTTCTTTTTAAAATATGGTATCAATTTTTTTCTTGGTTTAAAAAAAACCCTGAAATACACACACACACACACTAAAGAAGCAGGTCTCCATGGCTCAGCCCTGAGTGCTAAAGGAAGAACAACAGGAAGGGTGCTTTGTGGTGCTGGAGAAAGTCTCTGCAAGGCTTAAAGGAGCATCCCATTTCCACAGATGACTTTTTTTTTTTTAATGGGTTATGGTGCTGGGAAAATCTGGAAAGAGTGCAAGTCCCTCATTCCAGTTTGAATGTCTTGTTTTAAGAAATGTGTTATTTCAGCTCTTGGAGAGCATAGTTTTGGATTCATCCTCACATCCTCCAGTCTTGGTGGCTCTGTTGTTTTTTTATTTCCCTTTCTCTGCCCTTTTCCCTGCCCTCACTCCCCTGATGGCTGCACGGCATGTGATTCAGGCACTCATCACTGCTCTGCAGCTTCTTTACAGAGCTAAAACTGACTGGGTCTTTCACCCTCCTCTCATAGCAGTGGTGCAGAGTGAGGCACATGGCAGGGCAGTGGTTTTATCTGTTGTTTTATCTTCTGGTTTGATGTTTAACACATGAGGCAGAACCCCAAGCCCCTGCTCACCATGTCAGGCTAGGCTGCAGGGGAGCACATTGACAGCAACACAGTGGCTGCACCGCAACCACAATCAATCTGATAGAAAAAGGGTTTAAGGCTTCTAACAGTGCCATGGTGACTGAGCTGAGCCCAACCTGGGTCTAGCTTAATCCCTGATCTGTGTAAAGCCCTCTTCTGTGCTTTCGTGAGGCTGGGACAGCTGGAGAGGCTGCTCTCCATGAGCACAGGATGGCAGCTGTGGGCTAAAACTGGCTGAGCTGCCTCCCCAGTACGTGATGGGTTTGTGAGGGATTTAAAAGAAAAAACATTACAATGTCTTTATCAGGCTTCCATGCTCACTTAAGCTGGCTGGTGGTGATTTGTAGTATTTTTTAAAATAAAAACTAAATGCCTTCCCTTTATAAGTAAATATGCTTTGAAGAGGGCTTTAAAGGAAAGATGATTAGTTACTATCCAACTGTTGCTAAATTCATTGGTTGATGGGCCATATACTGCATTTTTTAATGTCACCAATACCTGATACAGACTATTCCCAAGCTGTTTGATAATTATTTATCAGCCATCTGCATCAGCATCATCTGCATGACCAGTGATGGCCAAAAAGCAGGAAGGAGAGAAAGGGGTTAAGCTGTAGGCAGGAAAGGGAAGGCAGAAACCAAGCAGCAAACAATTGGCACCTGGGCTCCATTGAAGACTAAAAGTGGGGAAAAAAAGGCTTAATTGAAAAATCTGCCTATTGTGTGTGCAGTCTCCAAGGGGAAACAAACAAACCCATTCAAAGGAAGGGAAAAAAAAGGCAAAGAATTAAAAAATCCTTGTGCTGTTGTGCAGAATTGGGGGATTTAACTCTTCCCAGTCTCTGGCAGAAATATTTTTATAACCAAACCATCTCCCTTTTTAAAGCATTTAGTTGGATTGAGCAATTTCTTAAGTCTTCCATCATCAGGACCAGTTTGGGTTTGGCAGCTCAAACACCAAAGCTCTTGGCAAGACTAGGACGAGTTCAGTGGTTCTCCCTGTCCTGAAAGAGAGGAGAAAAGGGAAGTTAAGCTCACTGCAGAATCAAAGACTCCTGCATTTCATCTTTTGGCTTGGATTGCTCACCATGGAGTTTTAGCCATAAAAAAAGGGGAGGTGGCACCAAATCGAATTAATAAGTGCCCTTTCCCAGTGTTTTTTTCCAGACATTCAAAGGAAGCTCATTTTTTTTCTAGCATTCTTTCCCTAATTTTAGCAGAACCATTCTCATCCCAGACCCCACTCATCAGTTGTTCAATCCTTTGGCACTGGATCTGGACAAAGGAAGGGACACATCTGGGTCACAGGAAAGCACGGAGAGAAACCCTCCAAAACTGGACAGAGAAAAATGAAATGCAGGAAGACTTACGTGCAGCTGGATGCTCTTTGCACTGGGCTTCCTTTAAAGGAATGGATTTGTTGCTAAATACATCTCAGGCTCAGATGTGACCAGGAGAAGGTGGGATGGAGATGAGGAGTGAGACAGGGAATAGCCAGGGAGATGCAGGGCCCAAGAACATCAAGGATGGAGAAGAGAAGGAACAGGGATTGTTCTCCATGTTTAGATCCATCAGTGCTGGGAGCTTGGGAAGCACATGAGGGTACCAGAGGGATGCTGGGCAGGAGCAGGATAACTCCAGAATAAGCTGCTCCCACTCCAGGGCTGGGCCAGGGAAGGAGGGGAATTATTTCCCTCCCCTTTCCAGTGGGATGCAGGTGCCACCCCGTGCAGAGGCAGGAAAACTGCCTTGCAATCAAGTACAAAGCCTGCCGGGCAAGCCCAGGATGCCAGCAGCCATTTCTCTTGGACTTCCTGCTTACAGGCATTTTAAGCTCGCTTTGTCTCAAAAGCACCTTTTTTGCCAAGGGCATTCCCATTTCTTTTGGATCCTGAACAGAGGTTTGGAAAGCTGACTTTGATGAGGGAACTGTTTCCTATTTTGATCCATGTTAACTTGGAGTTTCCCTTGGAGTTCACCCAGGGGGTGAACCCAACCCTTGAAGGGCCATAAGATCCTAACTATCCAATCCCCAATCCCCTCAGCATTGGCTTGTAGAAACCTTCTCAGGGTTAATTTAGCAAACTTAAGGGTTTGGCAAGTTCAGGATCAAAACAACCAAAAAATTCCTGAAAAAGAAACTGAACTGAAGCTGGCTAAAAGCTGATGGCTCATTACAACAATTGAGTGAAAAGCAGGCAGGATTGATCCTATGAAAAACGCCAATCAATTTTTTAAAAAATTTTAAAAGTTTAACATTAATTAAATGGTTATAAAAATAGTAATACAATTAGAGTAATAATAATTTGGACAAATTAAATTAAGACAATACGAGACAATAGAGACAAAGAGTTACGGATGTCCGGGTACCTTTTTCTGGCAGCATAAGCCCGAAAAAGGACCCCCCGTTAACAAAGGACTAACCCTTAAAAACAATAACCTGTTGCATATTCATACGTCTCATACATGATGCATAAATTCCATTCAAATACAGGATTCTGTCTGGTCACCATCAACTTCTTCCTCTGATTCCTAACAGCACCTTCGAGGAAGGAAGAAGTTCGTTTCTTCTAATAAGAGAGCAATAAATTCTTTTTCTCTGAAAGATTTAGGTGTCCTGTGGCTGCTATCTCGCTGCAAGTCCTTTCTTTAAAAAAAGTCTCCTACATAGCATAGTTTCTATTTTAACATTTTGTTATAACCTGAAACTATATTTAACACACTACTTAAGAGAATTAATACAGCATTACTTTCTAACACAACACATATAATATTCATTTTAATACTTCCGAAAAGCCAATCACAAAATACGCACTTTACACATTTTCAATACTCACCAAGCCATCTGGCCAGAGTTCTGTGCCCACCGAGGACACAGCAAGGGATCTTCCTCCCATTCTCCAGCACAGGCTTCTTTCCTCCACACGCAGGGAGCTGCAGCCACTCAGGGAACACCGACTTAGTCACAACAGGAGAGGCACAAGGATGATTTGGAACTCGCTGTGACCTCAATGCCGCCCAGACCCAGGAGAAAGCACTTTTGCGATCAGACGGAGCGGGGTACCGCCCTCTCTTCTCCCTACCCACGGCGCATGCGCACACTGCCGCGATCATTGGAAGGGCAAGTGAGTGCCGCCCTGAGCCGCCATCTTGAGTGTGGCGTGAAAAGTGATTTTTTTTCTCTCCCCTTTCCAGTTTTCACCCCCTGCAGAGGCAGGAAAACTGCCTTGCAATCAAGTACAAAACCTGCCTGGCAAGCCCAGGATGCCAGCAGCCATTTCTCCTAGATTTCCTCTCCGCAATCTTTGGTACTGGCAGAAGCCACTCCCGGCCGAGCCACCATCTTTGTTGTGGTACCCTTAAGCATCCCCCGCTCCTCACACAGGCGTTTCTCTTACCGGCTGCCTCAACCCGGTCCCGACGCCGATCCCGCGCTCTCAGCGCCATTTTCTGCTGCTTTTCCCGGCGGGAGAAAACGGTTGGCGGGGTCAGCGGCACCGGAGCCCCGCGAACGGCGGCAGGGAGCGGCGGCGACGCCTCTGCCGGAGTCCTGCCGCGGCCGCCATCTGGAGTGGGGCTGGAGGCCGACCCGGCTCATGCAGGGTCCTGGTAGGCGGGCGCTTCGCCATCTTGAAATGGCAGCTCTGTCCCCTCCGCGCCTCCGCCGCCCGCCGAAACCGGCCCCGCCGCTGTCGTTCTTCCCAGCCACCGCCCCGCACGGCGGCCGCTCAAGCCCGGCCACGCCCCTTTGCACTCCTAACTGTGCTTCACCGCTCCTCTCTGTGCACAGTACCGCTCTGTGCCCACAAGGTGGCAGCACCGCCCCCCTGCCCGGGCCGGGCTGGACGCACCTTGGGGCAGGCAGGGAACGGAGGCCGAAGCTGCCGGAGAGCCTTTTGTATTTATTCCCTTCAGCCTCAGCAGCTGTTCCTACGGTTTAAGGGCACTTGATTGGTTCATTCCTAGGTAAAAACGTTATAACATTGGTTTCAAAACGACTATGCGCCTCTAGTCAGAGTTTCCTACATTCCTATATACAATAGAATGGATAGATTCTTTCCAAATCATTCTTTCCAAATGGTTTTGGAGATAAATTCCAATTCTTTGCCAATACCTATAAAAACGAAAAACTTGACGGGTTTTGGTGTGCTACACCCACCCCTCCGTGTGAATTTTCTGGCAGCTTTTGGTCCCTCTGGGGGAGGTTAACCCAGCATGACCCCCCCCCCCCCCCCCCCCCTTCATTCCCCACTCACCTGCTCCTCCATCACAGCCTGGTGTGACGGTGTTCACAGGAGTCTTAGGATGAGGGAAGAGACGAGGATTTGACTCCATGTTTCAGAAGGCTTGATTTATTATTTTATGATAAATATTACATTAAAACTAAACTAAAAGAATAGAAGAAAGGATTTCATCAGAAGGCTAGCTAAGAATAGAAAAAAAAAAGAATTATAACAAAGCCTTGTGTCTCGGACAGAGAGTCCAAGCCAGCTGGACTGTGATTGGCCATTAATTAGAAACAACCGCATGAGACCAATCACAGATGCACCTGTTGCATTCCACAGCAGCACATAATCATTGTTTACATTTTGTTCCTGAGGCCTCTCAGCTTCTCAGGAGAAAAAAATCCTAAGGAAAGGATTTTTCAGAAAATATCATGGCTACAGCCTGGCTCTCCCTCCTAGGGCCAAATCCCATCAAGTCAGCTACTTATCCTCCCCTAAGTGTGCTGGGATCCTCAAGTCTCTAGCTTCATCCCGAGTCCAAGACTATGGGTGTTGTTGTGAGTGGCACCTGGGTTAGAGAGAGGCAAAGCTACATGACATTTCTGTGAGTGCAGTGGATGAGCCTCTGTGCTGTAAGACAAGTGAATGCCTCTGCTATGCTTGTGAAAAGATGCAGAACTCAAATCAACACTATTTCCCACCCTGCTGCCTTCAAAACCCCTCACAATATCTCTTAACTGGGTACCCTGTTCACCCCCTCCTTCTCCTAGTCACAATCCTCACCTCATCTGAAACCTCAGTCTCAAACATCATCTTCAACACAGGGTAGATCTCTTTTGTAACACAATGAATCTGCTGAAAAACTCTGAGGTGTTGTACTTGACACAACCTGGATTTTCAGGAAGTTGCACTCCTCCTAAAAAAAAAAACAAAACCCAACAACCCAAAAAAAAAAAACAAAACAAAAAAACCAAACAAAAAAAAACCAACCCAAACAAGAACAAAACCAGAAATTATAAAAGCACCTTAACACCCCTGAACACACAACCCTAAATCATGAACTTAAATACTCCCTGTGCTCAATGCTTTACAGTGTTTTCCAAACCTCTGTTGCTTTAGATACTCAAAAGTATCTGCTGAAAACAAGCTGAGATAAGCTGAAAGAGCTTCTACACTGAAATGAGAAAAGAGCTCTTATCCCAGCTGATCCCAGAGAGGGAATGAAGCCCCTTAGCAAAGGCTGGGGCTAATATACCTCTGACTGTGCCCACCTCTCATTCCCAGGAAAATGGAGGGGGCAAATCCCACCAAGTATAAGAGCCCTCAGAGGCTTCTCTGACTTAAATTCAAAGGAGTAAAGAGCATGATATTGAAGAAAACTCTTCAGTAAAATTACAGCATTTTCTTTTTTGCAGCCACAGCTTTGAGCAAAAGGGCAGAAAACTAGTAAGAAATAAAATTTTACATTTTGGTAGTATAGCTAGATAAATTGAATAATTTATTGTTGACTTAAATAATTATTCCTTAGTGATTACTAAGTAGTGCTCCACATGCGACTAAGTAGGGTGGAGAAGAATAGTAATGATATGAATGATGTAAGTCTCATTAGGGCCTCTAATTAGGGCTATCTACATTATAAATGAAAATAAGCATTCTTTTGGTTTTGGGAATCCTGCCCATATAAGGGATCTGAAAAATTGTACTTTGCAGTTTGATATTTTGAAATGGGGTAATTGTGATATTTTGGAAATTGATATTCTGGTATTTTGAAATGGAATTATTTTTGTATTTTAGAACTTGGTATTCTGGTATTTTGACGTGGGGTTATTTTGCTATATCTGAACTTTTTATTCTGGTATTTTGAAACTAGATTACTTTGGTATTTTGGAACTTGGGTGAGGTTAAAGTTCTGGTATTTTAAATCTGAGACTTGGTTTGGTACCTTGAAATTGGGTTTCCTATTTTTTTGAAACTAGGTTGTTCTGGTATTTTGAAATGCAGTTTTTTATAGGCTGGTTTGTTTGGTATTTTTGTAGGTCGAGTTTTTAGGTTTGTTTTTTTTTTTTTGTCTGGGAGTTTGGTGTTTTTGTAAGCTGGGCTTTTAACATTGTTGTAACCTGTGGGTTTGTTATTTGATAACCTGAGATTGGCAGGGGTTTGGGCACTCAAGTTCAGTGTCCTAGTTTCATTTAACTTCTTCCACTACAATTAACCTGGCACGGGAACTATTAAATTGCAGGATATACTATGTGACGCTTCCTGAAATAGATACAAATTCCAGCTACAGCAAAGCCCACCACCCCATTTAGAAACCCTTCAGCAAAAACATTGCTGGAAAAGCAAAGCTGATGTCTGGTGACCTGGAGCTCCAGAGGATTGAGGGAAACATGGGGAACGAGCAGACAGTGAACAGCTTCCACTGGTTTTTGTTTCAATTGCTACTGCAAGTGTAGCTTCTCCGCAATTTCATGTCCAGCGTGTCTCTTCCAAGCTCAACAGATGAACAATCGAGTGCTCCAGGACTGGAAAGAGGGGGTCTTCTGCTACTTGGCTACAGCTCCAAGAGGAATCTGTAACATGCTGACGTTTAGACTCAAGGACTAAAAGCTGTGTCTTCATGACTGAAGAGAAAGAAATGCAATGGGAATCAATCAAAGGAACTTCACATATCTCTGCTTGGCTCGACTGGCAGAGGTGGGATGGGGAGCTGCTCTGAACAACAGAGGCAGCTTCACTCAGCAGAGAGAGCTGTATGCCAGAGATTTTTTTGCTTGTATGTTTTTAAAGGCTATTTAGTGGTTTAATGGGATGTTTCATTGAGTCATGACCCATAAAATCACATTATAGCACACCTGTGAGTGCTTGGGACTATTCAAAAATGCAAATAGCAGAGGGAAACTCAAGGTGACCCCCTCTTTCTGTTAGGATGCAACTGTGCACTTTTCCTGCTGTGGCACAGAGGGCTTTGTGTTACACCTAGCACCAGGGCCACTGCAGCAGCCTTGGGTCCCGCAGTGACACTGTCTGCTCCGTGTCTCCCCGAGAAGCTGGCCTTGGCACAGCAACAAAAGACATTTGTGCGGGAGCTTTGCAGAAGCAAGGCAGAGAAGACTGTGTCCCAGTGGTCTCCGCCCATGACAACAGCACCTTGACAACAGCAGACTCGAGGACCCTGGTTTCTTTGACATCTCATCCAAGTTTTCACTCACTATTTTCAAGGACTCTCAAATGCCCAAATCATACCACAGAAAATTGATAAACGGTGAGGAATAAATACAAACTGGAGCATCCTAAGGCAGCACTTGACCCTGGCTTCTGCCATTCCAAACTCCTGTCAGAGGCATCAAAAGGAATTTGAGCTGACTGCACAGAATCTTCCCTGCTCCAGCCCATCGTGTGCAGCACGGCCAGGTATGGCAGAGTCACAAACAAATGCAATCTTGATTCCTCCCAAAACATAAGGCCAACCCGACACAGGATTTCTGTGAGACCAGGAGTTTGTGTGCACAGATTAGTCTGGGTGGGGCAGTGGTTTTAACTGCATCTCATTTGGCTGCACTGCCCTCATCCAGAGGCAAGGCTGCTATGAGCCTCAGACAACAGTACCTTGCTGCAAGTATCAGGCTTGATCTGGCACGGATTTAATCCCTGAAGGAAGAGGCCGGCTTCCCCATTGACGAGATGGCTCGCTTCCTCAGTGCTTGGAGGCTCCTCACTGGCGACAGTCCTGTGGAAGGAAGAAAGCCCACTGCTCTCTGTTTGGGACAGTATCACCTGGGGCCACAGGACGGATGGTGCTTGAGCTGCGGTAGCTGCACAGGGTGAGTGGGGCTGGGTCACACAGTGGGTTTAGCTGCATCCTGCAGCTGCTTTCTTCATCTTGTATTGCATTGCACGTAATGATTACGGTTATTTTATGGGTTGTAGGTCTGGATTAAGAGGCTCTGACCTACCTTGGGAAGTCTTAATGTCCATAGCTCTGTGGGGTTATATAAAGCAATTGAGTTGCAAAATGTAAATGTAAAAATACTTGGGGAGGAGATTTTTCTTTTAAAACCAAGTAACTGTCATTTTCACACAATTGCTGTGGCTATGGTAACCTTTGCTGGGAGCAAAAGTGGGTGATTCCAGTGAGGAAGAGGCCTTAGGAGTTGCTGCAGAGGGAAGTAGCGCTTATTCTGATCCCTGACACACCCTTCTTGACGTCACTCTGTGCTGTGCCTTGGCTTCAGACAGAGTCCATGCAATCTAGGTTCAATAGTATTTAGCTTGTGCTGTCTCTTGGACACTGAAAGGAGTTTGCAGGCTGTTTTGCTTGCTGTCCCTTTAGCTGTAAGTGGCCTATTTTGGGATGGGGCTGTTAAACCCAGTATTTCCAAGAATTTTTTCAGTGTATCTTCAGTGTATCTGTCTTGACTTCCACGTTTCCACAAGAGACACCTGCTGAAGTTTGTTGTGTGAGCGAAGGATCCTTCTTACAGAGGCTTTTCTGCATTGCACATTTAGTTAGTGTCTCCACTCTGGAGGGAACCTTCATTTAGAGCCAGTTATTGCCTTTCTTAGAAAAACTGTGACATGGTCAAAGACTGAGCTTACCCTTAGAAGCACAGCATGACTGACAAGGCTATCTGTGGAGCACGTGCCATCTCCAGAGAGGATTCAGTGACAGTTACTTGGGTTGTAGGAAGACAGCTGGTGACAGCTGGCAACTTTTTCCTTTTATCATCAAGGCTGTCAATGCTGCTGTTCTTGCTTTAGTTCTGTTTCTATGCATGTCAGTTCCACAGCTGTGCTGATGAAGTGCTGAGGAGGAATTAACTCACTTGTTATTTCATTCTCTTCCCATTAATGGGTCTACCTGGCGTAGACAAGAGGAGAATTTGTTTGGGGTTTCTTCGTCTTTTCTTCTTCCCTCCCCCAGCCCCTCCCCAACACTTTTGTGATTTGATTGATTAGAGGTAATTCTTCAACTCAGTCTTCACTCCTGATGCTACAGCGTCGTGCTTACTAGGGAAAACTGCAAGTAATAAATGCACGTTGCATTCAGCTGTCAGGAATAGTTTCCAATCTGTCCATCTGTGGCACAAAATTAGAAAGCGGTCCTTCCAGCATGCAACTCTGCCTCGCATTTCCCCCAACCAAATTATTCAGTACATAAGTTGTCCATTTTGGCATCTTCTCTTCTTCCCAGCCAACAAAATACATGTGAAAAAATAACTGCCTGCAGGCCATAAAAGTGTAGCTGCAAGTAATGATCAAAAGCTGATCTTCCTGATCTTTTCACAACTTTCTTGCCAAACTCTTTGGCTCCACTGGATATCAGTTCTCTATGGGAGAAGGAGCCTATTAAAAGCCACACAGACGCACTAGCTAACAAGGGCAGAATAGCCTTTCCTACCCTCAGCCACAGGTTTTGTTAACCCCTCTGAGCTGCAACTAGCATTACGGCATTTTATGTGCTCCTGCTGTAAGGCAGCCCCTTCTAGGTCATAAATCACTGTGTCATCACAGAACGACCTTGCTGGCCCTGTTATTGTTATTAGGTCTGGAAAGATGAGTTACTGACCTTTACCGAGCGCTATTTCTGTTGACTGCTAAAAACCTTCAGAGAAAAGTTGCGTGTTCCTTAGTTGTGTGAGCCAGGCTCTTTAACTGCCTGTGAGCTTTCTGAATCTTGGCAAATCTTCAAAGATCTCTCAAAGGAGATCCTAGTTTACTCTGCATGTACTCTAAAGAAAGCTAAGCTTCAGGTCCTGACTACTGGTACTAAGTACTACTAGTTAATCCCATTGACAGAGCTTCTGGTTTGCACACAGCAGGAAAGCAAGCTCCCCTGTAGAAAGAGGCATACTGCTGTTGCCCGTGATTGTTGGTGTGAGCAGCCTAGTGCTGCTCTATGCTGTAAAGAAGCTCATTAGGAATGCAGTAGCAGGGTGGGAACCTAGTCATTGTATATTCCACAGGTTTCAGGATAATTCTTGTCAAATGTCTGCTATTCTGCTGTGCATCTCAACACTTCTGGGTATTGCTTGCAAAGTTATTTTGCAAAAAATTTCTAACGTGTACCAAACAGCACAGGATACTCGTAAAGGAGATGCCACAATTATGTAAATTATGGAAGAAAACACTACCTTTCTAAACCTGTCGTGAGGAATGGTGGCAGGGGAATTCTAGAAGGATTTGATGCTGATGTTCATGAAAAAGTTCTAAACCAGAAGCTTATGAAAGGTCCCCATATTTTCTCTGATTTTAGGGCGAAGTATAAGGAAGTTGGATAGGTTTACTTCTATTGGGGAAGTCCTAAATATTCCTTTGCTAACGGAGGTAGCTTAGGGTGCTGAGAGACACAGTTGGCTAGGTGCACTGCCCTGGCATCCTCCTTAAATGGTTGTTGGGACACTCGCTGAAGCAGCAGAGAGGTAAAGCTGAGGCCTGGTGCTAGAAAGCCAGTTGGGAACTGTACAAAGCTGAGTTCTCATTCAGTGGTTTAACTGCTGGTGCAGTAGACAGATCACCTCAGAAAATGCCTCTGTTTTTGTCCTGCCTATAAAGAGAGGAAAAAAGTCTTAGCTTTCTTAAGGAACTTAATGATGCCTTCTGCTTGCAATAAGAAGCATATGCATCTGAGAAATCAGTTATGAGTTCGGCTCTATATTAAAAGAGTCGAAGCAAGGTCATTGTTGAACACACTACTGCTGCTGTCCACATCTCCGTGTTCATTGCTCTGATAATGAATAATAGTTGGGGTAAAATATTTTTGATGAAGCAAAAACCAAATGTTTTCCTCTGCTCCTTTTTGTGAATGGTCTTCTAAGCCTAGATATATTGCCTACCTTTGTTGCCCATTTTTTGGCATGCAAGGGAGGAAAAAATCCAGTATTTGGTATGGGCAACCCTCAAAATCAAGACCAAAGCCTGCGTTCTGATTTTAGAGAGATAACAGTAAATATCAGGTAACTTCAGGAATTTAAAGAATAATTTCACATTAGTGCTAATACAGCTGAGACTGGAAGTTGCCCTGTTAACTTTTAAATTACCAGCATAGCATGTGCGTATTTACCTCAAGTAGGAGCTTCATATCTTTCCTTCCATTGAGCTTAATGCAAGGTCTGGGTTCTATCTGCAGTAAAAGTCTTTCTCAGCCCTTCAGAAACCGTACTGTGATCATTACATGGCTGCCCTTGGCAAATGTCTGACTCTATTGTCAATTACTAAGTACAGTCAGCGATACAATGAACATTAATGTGTTACCTGTGTCATACAGGCCAAAAGGCCACAGCAGCAGCCAAGGGCTAAAGCTCTCCTGCTGAAGGAAGGAAGTTGACTGGTCTCTGGTGCAGTATCAATTTTGTACAGATTTGAGACAGAATGTAAGCATGTTTTAACACTTGGGATCTCCCTCCTAAAAGGAGGCATAACGGGATCAGTTTCCTGTAGAACAAGAAAGATTGTAGCAAGCCAAGAAGAATAAGAAGTGGGAAAACCAAAGCATTCAGGAAAAAGTGAATCCCAGACAGGAAAAGAGACAAACATACGTAACAGTCAGGCCTCTATCCAAACTGTGGGAATTTTACATGGTACATAGGCATGTGTTGGAGGCTTTAGGAAGGGTGGTTGAGGAGCTCATCAACCAGCATTATCAGACAGGAAAGCCATTACCAAGCCCTGGCCTGATAAATGGTCATACATCACTGATGAATTCCATAACATAATGCAAAGTGAGATAGCGGAGTACCTAGCAGAAGATTACGCAGGAGGAATGAGCAAAACCAGCCTGCTACTGATGTTTTGATATTCCTGAAAATCTCCGGATGGTCGGTAAAGGTGTTTCTTAGAATGAAGACTGTAATTAGCTGATTTGGGGACATTTTAGCTGGAGTTTTGTATGTCTTGGCAACTCCACAGGGGAAGTACCGCAGCCATGAAAGCACGCAGCAGCACCCCAGCTGGACAATGCTAGGGTGCTGTTGCCTTCCCATAGTGTTGGGCAATCCTACTCCTTTCAAATGCAAAACCCAAGGGTGAAATAATGCAATAGCAGGTTTTCATCCTCCTAATAAAAGATTTGCTTGTGAGACGCTCAGCCCGAATCACTCCCACAGCGCACCAGATACCCATAAGTCTTGCGGTTGCTTCTCATTTTTACCCACCTCTGCCCTGATCTCAGAATTTCAAGTGGTGTTACCTCTTATCAGATGGGGTGAGCTGAGTGCTCTGGAAAATAAATAATAAGCCACATTGTAAGATGCTGTGCTTGCTGAAGCAGGTGCTAAGGAGGAGATGTGAATAAGGAACTGGTTTGTGTGAAGTGACTGTAGAATTTTTCCACTTCTTCTGTAATAGAGCGCTTTTAGACAGGTGCTGACAAAAAATGTCCTATTGCTGAGGCCTTCCCCTTGGCTGGCAGTCTCGTGTAAGCTGGAGCTAGCCCAGAGTATCGGGTTGCTTTATGCCGTGAAAAGCTAGAACTCTGATCTGGAAAGAATTGGAACTGCCCGTGGAACGCTGTCAGACACATGATCGCACAGTGATTGCTAAGGAGAGGATGACCAGGTCTCAGATACCCGAGATCAGTATTGAGAAAACAAGGTTTGCAGCCATGGCAGCGACTGTTGTCTCTTAAATGTTACCCTTTACAGGGCTTGGCATCCTTAGGTGTAACGGAGACTGTTAGTTCTTCTTGTGGTGAGTGAACACGGCCAAAGGAGCTGCATACCTTGCACAAGTCAGGGAATGGCTGCTCCTATTGCCGCCTTTGGGTGGGTGCGATTGCACGTAGGTCTGCGGACATGTGCCTCGTGCATACGCTCTGATACCTTCTGCCACCGTGATTTCAATGTTACAATAATTCCTGGTACAAGTGAGAACGACACCAAAAAGCTGCCTGTCAGTTATAAGAAACAACTGAGGCTTCTTGGCTGTTAGCCTGCTTGGAGTGATTGTTGTCTTCGGCTGTTTTCAGTAAGCTTTGCAAATTAGAACTAATGACTGAGATAAGTCACTAAGAACGTTAACTCATGTTTTATATTTAGAAGGTTTATCCTTCCTCAGCGTCCTAAGGTGATGTTATGATGCTTGTATCCCCTAAAAAACTGTTGTTTCACATGCAGACGGGCTGTGAAACTTCATCTGAGCAGTGATTGTACCCGTGCACTCAACTGACCCGATTTCAGAATGGGCTTTTGATATTTAAACGATCCAAAATCTTTCTACGTCTAAGATACCTCTTTAAATCCTTGTTGCATAACTACCAGTGGATTGCTTAGCTTTTAGATTAATATGTTTCAGTAGGTTGTGTTTTCTCAAGGTCTGAAATGCGTATGCTTTTAACACAAGTCTAGAAAGAACTTATCAGGCGAGGACTTCCCAGCTCATGGTTTGGCTTCTGAATGCACACGGGTACACCCACCTACATTATACGTGCATGTGTCTTTCTATGGAGACATGTAGGAAAGGAAACGGAGTTTGTTTTAATGAAATTACACGTTGCTGCTGTTCTAGGATAGTTTTCAATTTTTTTCTAGCACTCCAGATTGATTCTAAAAAGTGATAACCACAAGTGCTTAGGGAACTATTGAAACACTATGAACAGAAATGCATCCATTGATCTTGGTCTTTGGTTTGTGGCTCAGACCTGAAAAGAGGCCCTTGACTGCCTGTACTTCAAAAGAAATCTTATTTCCTAATAGAGTTTTGCTGAAGAAGAAAAACCATCAGATATTGAGACAGAGAATCTAGTGTGATTTGGGCATCAAGATATTCTAAATCTCTCAGTTTAAGCTCTGAGAATCTGAGCATTATCTTTCCATCTTTGAATCACTGGTTTGGGCTTCACTTGTGCTATTTATATCCAATAACTGCTTTGAGAGGCTTTTGGAGAGTGACATATTCCCATGCTCTATCCACCTGCAAGAGGTCCAAAGGAGAAGATTTCAAAGGGAACAGAAAGGTGGGTATGGTTTCAGACTGTTGAAGTATAAAGCTAATTCCTTGTTTGCAACAGGACAGAGAGACAGACGGAAAGTTGTACTTCATTTTTTTGTGAAATTAGGATGTACGTTAACTGTTGGTATGCTGACCTGTACTGTAAATTGCTCTAAAAGCATGAATGAGAGGCAGTTTTAAGAACACTGGCAGTTTGTGATTACTCTATGGTTGCCGAGTCTGTAAACAGCCAAACAATTTGATTTGCTTAGCTCTGCTAGACCTAGCTGAGAATAGGTTGGAAATTTTCTTTCAAAACACCTTTTGTCAGAAAACAAAAATGTCTACTAGATAGTTGTTCTGTGGCAAAGTAGAAATTTTCTTTAACAAGTAAAAAAATTGTAAAAAATGGAAATATTTACTAGAGAAGAGTATTTTCCAAAGAATTACACTATGAGTACCATTAGCTAATAGCTATGAGCTGTCAACAGTAATAACCACACACACACACACGTATTGTTTTTCGATAAGGTTGCATATGTTAAGAAATTGCCTGTGAGCTAATGGTAATTGGATTCTGTTATTATTGTTTTAGAGTTTTACACATACTGACTGGGGCAGAATGCCAACTTTCCCTGCACATTCCAGACTTACAGGCTTAGCTACTTGCTGCTGCAAGTAGGCTACTATTGACAACTGTTAAATGGTACCAAAGAAGTTGTAGCCACCTGACATAAAGTGCTGTCATGTATAGCTACCTGATGATGCAAATTTGCTTAAAATATTTCTCAGATTCCCTTTTTCTGCGGGGCTTTTTTGTCTTGCGCTGCATTAAAGAATACGCCTGAAAGGGTTCTGCATCGTGGCTCTGGTTAGCTTGACAGAAATGTGTCGCATCCACCACGCACCCAGATTGGATCAGCTGGACGACTTGGCAGCTCAATACTAATGCCCATGGAATTGCACCTACTGTGGGAAACGTGTAAGTGTGAACATGCTGGTTACAAGTTTCTGCCCATGAAAGCGTAGAAATTTGGCAGTTTGTCTAAGGGTGCATGTGCGTGCATTTCCGTCTCTACGCCCTCAAAGACCGTTCTCTCCTCCCCTCGCCTCCGTGTTCCCCGCTAAAGAGACAATCTGTGCATACTTTCACATCGTCATCGTCCAAGCAAGCCGGGAAAGACCTGGTACTAACCCCTCCTCCCCTCGCTCTGTCTCTCTCCGATTCCTTCCCGACCCACATCTCCCACTTCTTCCTTGCTCCACACCGGCGCTGCCGCCCGATTCGAGCCGTCTCGCTCCCGCGGCCCCGCCCGCAGCCCCTCGCGGGCTAAAGGCCCCGCGCAGCTGTGAACGATCCCGTGGCCCCGCCCCTTCCCCCTGCTTGTTCCACCATTCCCTCCCGAAATTCCATCTCCCCCTTTGAAGAAGTGCACGTTGAGCGGGGCACACCGGGCAGCAGCACGACCCGCACCATCCGCGCCGCTTCTGTGCGGCGGCTGCCCCGGGCGCGCCCCGCCGTGCCCCCGCGTCCCAGCAGAACGGGCCGTGCCCGGCGGCGCCGGGGGCCGGGCTTAGGGCTGGGCTAGGGGCCGCCGGGAGGCACGGGGAGGTCTCGAAGAAGTGGAGAGGCTGACGGCGGAGGGGGGGGACGGTCCGGCGCCTGCCGATAGCCGCTGCCGACCTTCCTGCGTCCCTGCCCGCGCAGCCTGCGGTGCGCGGACACCATGGCCGGCGAGAGCGAGGATTTGAACAGTCGGGAGGCGCAGACTGTCTGCGACGGCCTGGAGCGCTACGAGGACACGCTGCGGGGCGCCGTCCGGGAGATCCATGTGGACATCCAGCTGTTCAAGCAAGGAGTAGGCCGGCAGGTGGAGGAGGTGCTGCGCCTCGCCAGCCCCCTGGCACACGCTGTCTCTGAGCTGCAGCAGGAGAACCGGCGCCTCCGGGTACAGCTGGAGCGCCTGTCTCGGCAGGTGGAGGCCCTGGGCAGGTCGGCGGGGCTGCCGCAGGAGTGGGTGAACGAGGCGGCAGAGAGCCCCCAGGTCGTGGGGCCCGGCTCGCCGGCGCAAGGCTCGGCCGACGGTGCCTTCTCCGGTCATGGCAAGCGAACGGTTGCTGGCCGGAGCCAGGTAAGCAGCCAGGGAGACGACAGGAGGGAGGGCCAAGGGCAAGCATGAAGGGATGCTTCACGGGTGTTGCCAGACTGTGTTGGCACGGGATAATGTTTAGGTACACGGAGTTCCTCTTTTGCCAGGGGTCAGTGGTATTTTGGGAGGTGCTGTGAGAGATGGTCTTAGCTGTGATACCATCTAGAGATCTACCTGATTATGGCCCTCTTTGGTCAGACTGGGAGCTTGGTTAGAGTGGTAGCAACCTGTCAGTGCCCTGCGGTTAGAAATAAGAAGAGATGGGGCAGTCTAGGCTATCAATGTACGTGTGTACGCAAATATTTTTGTATCCTTTTTGGACTCGATTTTGGCAAGCTTGCAAAGGGGAATAGCTTAGCATATAGCAGGCAGTGGTTTCCATAAGATAACATCCCGCAGTGAGTCAGTTTTGCTGTCCAGCCACTGTCCCTCACTGCTGCAGCTCGTCCCTGAGAGGTTGACACAAGCTTTCGTGGTGTCCGTGACCTAAACTTGCGCAAGTGTAGTTATCCCTCCCACTGATAAAACTTTCTGCAGTGTAATGGAGCACTGTAACTTGGTGCACAGAAATCCCAATAGTGGAAAGCTCATCTGGTACCGAGATGTTTTGTGTAATTCTTTTTCTGTGTCTGTCTCTGTGATAAGAATTGAGAGCTCCTGTGCCACCCTTGACGCCAGGAGAGCGCAACCAGTCAGTGATTGGGTCACATAAAACTAAGGTACTAGAGACTTGGCTTTCACAGATGACAGCCTGTTTCACGTCCTTTTGGTTAAGCATGTCTTAAGGGGGTTTTAAAACTGTTGGAGCTTTAAAAAAACTGGTCTGTGGTCTGTCTAGGCTTGGGGTTAAAGAAGAAAAGCTTGGAAGTTGCATTTACTAGAATTGGTAGGAATGAGCAGAGTCTGTATTGCATTCCAGCCCACTTCATTCCTACTGACCTGTGTATGGGATCATTGGGCTTCCTACCTCTGGGCAAATGGAAAGGTAAAACTGTTATTTGATACATTCTAGCAACTGCTGCCTTTCCCCTGTGTGACAAAGGTAAGCAGCATCCATACAACTTCCAGACTGCTTCCTTTTTGTTCTGCGGAGCTATCCACACTTGCTTGTATTGTAAGGAATTGAAATAAGATGAGTGATACAGAAGGGACAAGGGATTGTGGTCCCTCAATCCATTTCACTCACTCCATCACCACTGTCTACGCTATGGTGTGCACTTCACAGTCTGTGAAAGTCTTGCATCAATCTTATGGCCAATATCCAGCTTTAAGTATCGGTCTGCCTTAAAGCACAGTATGAGCTTTTGTTTGGATGGGAACCTTCCTGCTTTGCTTTGGGGGTTTAAGGAAGATCACTTAAGTGCTGATCGTTCTTCAGTGCCCTCCCAACAATTTAGGTTGGAGAAGTTCCCAAGTTAGCAGAGCTGACCGAAAGGGAATTTCAGTACTGAGAAGTATGGGAGGTGCAGCTACAGCTATACATGCCAAATTTGTGCAGTGAAAACATGAGTTTGTGGGTCAGGTTCTGATGTGGCTACATGCAAATGACGAAAGACCAAGCCTTGGTTGCTGGGACAGTTGCTCAGATTTTCTGTAATGAACACTGTTCCTGCAGCTGATTCCAATTTCTGGATATAGGACTGAAGAATTTGAAACAGAATACCATAAATGGCACTGTGTATGTTTACAGACACACGAGCACCTATAATAAAACTGGTGACGCTTCTAGTTTTAGGAAATACTTCTATAATGTGAGACACGAGAAGCAAATAATACTGACCTGGAAATAGTAGCAAATCAAGATGTGCTCTTTTGCTCCTGAAAAGATTTATTGGTTGAGTTCCTTTTTACTGTGCGGTCGATGCAGCATTAATTGAATATCAGAGATTTTGAGCATCTTTGGTATCTCAGCCATTATTTTCTAATATTGCTAGATTATTTTTCATGGTAATTTCATTTGGGAAAAAAATGAATCCAGGGAATTCCAAGCATAGCTCAGAAGCAAGGACACAAATCTCCTTTTAATTCTAATCTGGGCAATTTCTGCTATGATGTCCTTGAAAGCTGATATAGAGCAGTCTAAATACTGGTTTTGGTGGAATTTTAAATGGCCGTTAGCTGCTCTGATTTGGAGGTGAGTCTTTCTGTTATTTTGATACCAGACTTCAACTCAGCTCTCTTAACCACGCCAGAGTCTTGAGAGCTGCTTTCACAAAGGTGGAAAATAGGGGATATTTGAAGAGGTAGTTTCAAAGATCTGGATCCTGGAGCCATACCTGCGCTACTGAGCATTTACAAAGAAAGAGTTTTGATCTTCCTTTTGTTGGTCTGATTTTACATTTTGGCAAGAGCTTCATAACTTAGGATATTTCCATAGTTTTTGTGATTAAGCATGATGCCTTTGTTAAGAGGGAGAACTAAAAGTACTTTAAGGGTGTCCTGTTTTAAAACCATCAGAAGAGTTTCTTGGACAGACAGCTGCAGAGAATCTGCCTGCAGTGGTCAAAGCCACAGAGAGATAGATAGCTGGCTATGACCACCTATGAAGGTCTAAACAAGTATTACTACCCATTGGGATCTCTCCCTGATGACCTGATGGCACCCAGCACTTAGGCAGCCTGTGAGTAACTGCATAAGACGTGACTTGGGTCTATATAATGACCTAAGTATTTCCAGCAAAGATGGGCTGAGAGAGCTGGGGTTATTCAGCCTGGAGAAGACTTCAAGGAAACCTCATGGCGGCCTTCAAATACTTTGGGGCTTACAAAAAAGAGGGTGAGGCACTTGTTTTTGTATGGGCAGATAGCAACAGGACAAGGGGCAATGGTTTTAAACCACTGAAAGTGGGCGGGTTTAGATTAGATGTTAGGAAGAAACCGTTCACTCAAAGGGTGGTGAAGCACAGGTTGCCCGGGAAAGTTGTGGATGCCTCATCCCTATCAGTCTTTGGGGCCAGGTTGGATGGGCTCCTGAGCAACCTGATATAAGCATGGAATCCCTGTGCATGTCAAGGTGTTGAAACAAGATGATCTTTATGATCCCTTCCAATTTAAACCGTTCTATGGTTCTATAATGACAGGGAGATTACATGATTACTAGAGCATTACATACTCTATTTCCAAACTATCTTAACTCCTCTGTTTGATAAAGGAAATATTTTGATTTATCTTCTTTATTATTCTCTTATACTTCTAGAAGTGTCCTTTTGGAATGGTGACATTTCATGGTTGCCTTGATCCTATCTAGACTATTTTTGTTCTTGTTTGTTTTAATTCACTGTGGCATAGCCACAGGCACCTGCTGAAGCTGCTAAGAGAGAATTGTCCCCTCCTATCAATTTATATCCAGTATATCCAGTATTCCTGTTGTTTTTCTTCAGTGCAATAGTTTTTCTAATATGTTCATGGTGTTCAAGGCTTTTTCTTCATGTAGCAGGGTCAGTTACAGATAGAGGATACTTGTATTGTCTTGTGGACAATGGCTTTCTTGTAGTAGAATTAAGGGGTAAACGTGGTACACTTCTTTCTGGTGTCTAGCTGGCTTGTTTCCATTTCCTCAAAATTTCATTGTTCCCAGTATCTGATATCTCAGTGATCTCTATATATGCAAGGAACAGAGTGTGGAACTTTGCCTGGGTGGCAGTCAGTGGCAATATTACTGTTCAACAAAGTGAAGCAACAATTTCACCTATCGTATTTAAGAATGGGATGTACTTCTCCTAGAGAAACAGCATTTCTAGAACCAGAGATTTGTATTGTGACCCTTGTGGTAATTGGTGGTCTTATGAATGACACTGAATGACTGAAATCTGTCATTTGAGTGAGAGTAATATCATGTGTCTGTCATTCTTCTAGAATTTGACCTTGTTGCAGACAAAATCTTGAAGAGACATAACAGACATGTACCTTAGAGGTTCAGCGGGGAAATAACAATTGTATTTCTTTTTTTTTTTTTTTCCTAATCTTGTGAGCTGGTGCTTATTTTTTCTGAATGCATTGAATTTTTACTACTGGCTTGCGATAATTGCAGCTTACAGTTAGGGATCTCCAAAGTGTAACTTCTTTGCAGCAAAGGAGAAATTCCAGCCGCCCTATAACTATGGAAAGTATTATCACCCTCCTTACATGAAAACCTCTGACCTACACTGAGATGAGTTCTACAAGCCAGCTTTGGATAAGGCATCGAAAATATTAGTGTTAACTTTCTTTTCTTCAACTTCATCAGTTCTTCATTGTGTTGTTGTCACATGAGTCGTACAAATGTGTACTTCTTATTGTTAAGAACAGATACGTGTAGTTATCCCTCTGCTATTTATAATCTATGTAACCAGCACTGACAGAAGTAGTATTTCTAAACACGAGTTTGTCAGAAGCTTGGCATCTCCACAGTGAATTCTGAAAGTACTTCAGTCTGACACTACTAAATGCCCATCAGAATCTGATCTCAGATCCTCCCACTGTTCTGTCAGCACATGGGCCTTCTTCCCCATCCTCCAGCCTGGTATCAGTTTCTTCTTTGGCACTATTAGCCAAACCGTAGCAGTCAGGTTTGCATGAAATAAGGTAACGCAGCACTTGACATTGCATTAGAAAGCAAGTTCAGTGTGTAGAATGCTACGTGACCTTTGCAACAATCATGTCATTTGACAATTTTACTCACCCACGCCTCCCCAGCTTATAAAAGTAGATTCATGTTTACAGCCTACACAGGCATTCTTCACATTCAGGTCATAATGTGACATGAATGGCTAAACAGTTCTAACTGTGTATCATGGGTATATTCTAGGGAGCTGCATTAGCTGTGCTTTACATTTCAGTTCTGGATTTGAGCAGTAATTGTTGACTGGGATCTCAGTTGCACTAAACGCAGCAATAAAGGTTCTGAACCCCTGATTCTGCCTGGTTTCTGTAATTAGTATTTGTTTAATTTGTAATTTTCTCAGTCCTGGCAGCTAGTGATAACCGAGTTTATTCATGCACAGTCCCTTTTCCAAAAGTTTCAAAATAGGGGGTTTCTCCCAGAAAATTAAAACATCTGGATATTACTACGCAATCAATGAACATTTTTGTGGACCGTGTGTTGGGGAATTTCTCTCTACTACTTGTAGCTTGAAGCTAACTTGCTTCTTCTTGGAAACTTAACTGCAGTAATCATGTATCTGTGAAGCAGTTTCTTCTTCCTTTACTTATGCAGCCAAAAATCACATAGTTCCTCACAGTTTAACATGCCCCTTCAACCCCCAAAAAACCCCATCCCCACCAGACAAAAAAAACCCCAATCAAACAAACAAAACCCCTCAACCCTCCCCCTTCCCCTCCCCCCAACCTTCTACTAAACCCACAAAAAAATTCCTGGCTGATTTTTCTGGAATTATATTGACAGCCATTATGAGGACAATTTATGCTTTTGCCAGAAAAAAGCTATAAAGCTATCCTTACAAACGTTACAGATTATAAAATAGCTGTAGTGTCCTGGGATTGAATTTACTTTGTAATGCCTGTACAATATGTTTTTATACTGTATTTTCTTTCTGCAGCAAACAGAAAAAAATGCATAGCATTATTCCATGCAATCTCAATCAATTTCTCCACTGTTACATCAAGTCTTCTGTTTATCACCATTGCAGTGGGTGGCGATACCTTTATCTAACAAAAGATAACACTTCCTAGGTGCTTGGGGTCCGTTAAGGACGCACGTGTGAAGATTGATTTAAGTTAGGCATTGCCAATGCTTCATTGGCAGGCTAGGCTCCTGGGGTTAGGTAATTGTTCCTTTCTTATTTTGTGGTCACTTGCATGAGGAAGACCTGTTCTTGGCAGGTGTTTCTGGATATTCTTCTCACTTTTGCTGCTGTTTGAAATTTAGCTGTCATGTCTGTTTTCTTTTCTGACAGAGCGTAGACCTGGATGACCACCAGAAACCTGAGTTTAGAAGAGTTTTTAGTTCTTCCATCATTGAAAATGGGCATCGATCTTCATCATCAGGTAGGAACAGGGCATGAAATGAAGCAGCACTGCTTGTAAAATACCTGATCTTGGCAGTCATAGAGCAGGACTCACATTTTGGAAGGGTTAGAATCTACTATAGTTTCAGGATGGATATTGTCCGGTGCCACCTTTACTTTATTTCATAATTAGGAGTGTAATTTCTAAACTTTGGCTTTACTGTTAAGCATGTACTACGGTGTTTCATAAATTGGAAGCTATTACTCCTGCATTAACTTGAGACACGAGCGATAGGACCTTTTGTGGTGGGTGCCGTTGTAGTCTTCTATCCCAAAACATGTTGCAAGTCACCCATCCGCTTCTGTCATCCTTCAGTGGACGTAGGACTTACCATCTCCACTTTAGAGAGAGTCATACAGTGTTTCATAAAACTATGAACAAAAATGCTGCTTCCTTAACTGGGGCAGGAGATTGTGAGTGAGGGCTGCACAGAGGAAGAGAAGCTTACCAAATGCAAATGCTAGTATATTAATGATCTGAAGATATTGCTCCTGCTGAGATTCACGTAGAGTACGTGTGATCGCTGCAAGGGTCACTTGGGCTAGGGTTGTTTCTGCTATGTAAATGGTATAATGTTTCAAAGAGGAGTAAGTCCAATGACCTGTAAAATATTGTTGCGTGAACATTGGTTTGTAGCTTTGTTACAAACTGCAAACAAATTTACTTCCTCTCTCCCATTTTCTACTCAGGTCAGGCAAAAGTCGCCCGTGAACTGACCTGTTTTCAGATGTCAGAATCTTCGTCCCCCGAAGCCCATGCCCCTGCAGTCACCTTACAGATGCCCCACCTTCCTGTTACTGCAGTAACCAGGACATCTGAGAAGTTTTCAGGAGAGAACATCTGTCCAACAGGAACAACTAATACATCTTCTTGCCTACTGGGACAGGGCAAGAGCGCAAATAAAATGGGAGTAAAATCTTCCAACCAGCCAGGTAAAAGAGAAGAATAACTTGCTGATGCCGCATCCCGTTTCCTTTCTTCAGCTGGTGCTATGAGTGTTGTCCTGTGACCTAGTGGTCGTTATGAAACCTTGCTTCTATGGCTATATATCCCATTGTGGGACATTCCATTTTGGAATACTGTGGGTCCTAGCTGGAGCCTTCAGCTGTAATGTCACATCTGCAGAGAATTTTTGTGCCTAATGTATTTGAGTTTTTAGTGAAGTGTATCTGACAGCGCAGTTACTGAATTCAGTAAGTTACTGAATCTCTTAAACGTGCCCAGCTCTTTTCATTAAATTTGTGGACATTTTTAGTGCTTTAGGACTGGAGGTCCTGTGTGAAGTTAGGCAGATATTTGGCCAGCAGGTTTCAATAGTCATTTGGAAGAAGGAATGACTGACAGCAGTCTGACACATATACACATGTCAGTGATTGCAGAATCTTAGTTATATTGAAACTGAGTTTAAAAAAAAATTCAGCTTCACATAGAAGCTGTTCATCCTTGGCTGTGACACTTACAAATTGGACTATATATATGGGTCAGAAATTACAGAAGGAGACTGGGATGGGATTGCTAGCAAGAGATAGGGATTATTTGCAGATTATTCTTTCAGTTTTTATCTTACTAAAACTAAAAATGTAGCAAACACTTCCTTTGTTTGTGCTTATACAGTGAAGGACTGGAATTCAATTACCATGAGAACAATGGATTCATCTGCCACTGGAGGTGAGTATTCCTATCTGCATGCCCTTATGTAACAAAAACTGAGAGCGATTCTGGGCTCTTTGGGGGATCTGAGCATGTAGTTTTGACTTGTAGGTACACGGTAATACTAACATTGCTAACAAGTATGTATGCAGACTCATAGAATCACAAACACTTGTTCTACTCCATCAGATTCTCAATGAGTTCAAAGTGAGGGGTACTTACCCTTACTTGCACAAGTGATGTACGTGTGTAATGTTAGGCAATCTCTGCAGTGGAAACCATAGATGCCAGAAAAGTGAGGCAAGCAGACAGCTTGAGCAGTGAAGATTTCAGCTGATCAAGTGAAAACTGTGACTGCACACAAGGCAGTTGGAAAGTGGCATGCCCACCCACATATACTGAAGCAAGTTACTTTGAGCAAGATAAAAGTAAGGCGTCTCCTTTGTCATATAATGTGGTAAAGGACAAAATGCTTTAAGGATTTCTGATTTCAGTT
The DNA here is from genome assembly GCF_051311805.1 of Agelaius phoeniceus. Classification (NCBI taxonomy): domain Eukaryota; kingdom Metazoa; phylum Chordata; class Aves; order Passeriformes; family Icteridae; genus Agelaius; species Agelaius phoeniceus. The sequence continues at coordinate 66,216 of NC_135284.1, forward strand.
GAAATAGATGAGTTGAGCTCTCTCCAAAAGTACCTCTGATTGCTGTCACCAAGTTGTTACTGCCTGCACAATGTACTGGCATTTCACAGTGGTCTCAAGTGTCGGTTTATTTAGCAAAATATGTAGCCCTTCCAAACTAAAATTTCCTGGTAGAAATGAGATAATTTAAATTATGTACTCAATTACATTAAACTCCCCAGGCCTTGTCTGCTAGAATGACTTTTGCAAGCACCACTTTTTCCTTTAACTGAAATGTCAGTGGCAGTGTGCCCTGCTCTGAGGGCCTGAAGTGATCTGACCTTCCAACTGCAGTTTTATCAAAGGCATCCTCTTGGAGTCCTTCCTGGTATGCCTACACTATCCTCGCTGCAGTTTTACAGAGGAATTGAACTGCTGGGGAAAATCCTTCCCCAGCTTGTTAGCTCAAATGGAAGTCAGAGGCCTGCAGTTTAACAGTGTGGTGAGTAAAAATCAATGCGTGTCTATCCATCAGGAAAGCACATGAGGAAAGTTTCTATTTGAAAGCACATGAGGAAAGTTTCTGCACTAACGCATCTTTTCTGTTTTTATATAGAGAATGCTACTTCTGTCACCAAGCCTGTCTCAACTGTGAACTATGGGCTGCGTAGTGGAGCCAAAACTGGTGAAAGGTATGCATTTTTCATGACATTTTGTTAGGCCGTTGTGGTCAATGTAGTCTCAAGGGACAGATGTTCTGCTGACTTGGAAAACGGGTGAGTCCCAGATGCTATTTTAAGCACTGGATGTATAATTGTACATTAAACTACTTGCCCCATGATCTCTTACATTCACATAGGTAGTTCATTTAATGTATGTATGTACATACATTAAATTACATTAATGTATGTAACGTATGTGCTATGTCCATCAACATGTAAATGGGCATATTCCTCTTAACCACACTTCTACTTTCAGCGAATAACCAATCAATGTCAGTGACTACTGGAATCATCACACTATCTGTACTAAAACCATCCTAGTGATGTACTGTACATAGTCATTTTCATTCAACACAGCGGTGCTTATATACATACCCTGAATGTTCTCAGGTGAAACATACCAGGTTATTTATCGATTGTACTTCTCATGGGAAATCAGCAACCTGCTGTATATATCATGTTATATGTCTAGTTTGAGGATCACTCGTTCCCCCTAAACCCCCTGCATGCCCTGCTCTTTTTTGCCTCTGATTCCTATATCAGGGCCATATCCTGGTTAATCCTCACACCTTTCTTTTCAGGAGGCATCTAGTAGGCTGTACATCAACATCACGCCTGCGAGTACAGCTTTGGATAGCCTTAGCACATTTGGCTCCTTTTTTGGTGGGGGGTGCTTCTTCAGGCTGTCCCACCAGTGCACCAAAGAACAAATGAGTCACTGGTGCTATATTTTAAGCATGTTAAAGGCTGTGAGCTTTCCTCTGGGCTAAGTGGAACAGAGATGAGAAAGGACAAAATTTTACAGAGCACTTTCAAGTAGACCTAACTGTGAATTTCCACCCTGTTTTAGTCTTATTGAATAAGATTATCAGTGCTTGATAGTGGTGGATTTTTGTTAGGAGGAGGAAGCTGTCAGATCGTTTGAAAACAGTTTTAAATATACTAATCTGTGTTGAAATTAGTACCTTGGGTTTATTTTTGGAAACCAACATATGATTACCAGCAAATATCCTTAGTTTGGCTCGGCTAGACTAAATTCCTTGCTGAGGACTACTACACATTCTCTATTAACTCAAGTTGCAGTTGCTTAGTAGAGAATTACATGGTATCACAATTATTCCTGGCATATACAGACATGCTTAGCATGCAAAATATCCATCAAGAAAAGAATTGGAGAGAAGAAAGTTTAAATCTCTTAAATTAGGCTTGTATCTGTCTTGAAAAGAATCGCAAATTAGGCATTACATTTCCTCCGAGGTAGTTCCAACATCAGCACTTCAGCATTTGAGTCATGATACAGTGAGCACACTCGAGAACTTGGTGTCATACCCGACCTCCATCTGTACCAGAAATTAACGCGTGACACTGATGTCATTGTTCTTTGCCTGTTTCCCCATCTCTGTGATATGGAGTAATTCCAAATGCAATGTTTGGCTTGCTTCATTAATGCCAATGAAGCAGTATATGGCTCAAACAAACACAAATTAGAATATATTTCTCAATCATATATACAGCTTGCAGTCAGTCAGTAAAGCAACACTGTCAGAAGGTCAGAATTCAGTGTGCTACAAGTAAAAATTTCAAAAGTACTTCCTGATTTATTCTTCAAGTTTCATTTTAAAAATGTCACAGCCTCCAAGAACCCTGAAGTTGGAAATCGATGGGATTTAGTGCTCCTGTGTGGCCACAACTTTGTTTTTTTGTCTTTTTTTTTCTTGAAGGTTTTTAATTGTTGTTCTGCTCAGTGCTATAAGGTGCTTGTGGCTTGTCCAGCTGTGTCCTATTTGTAACAGTACCTTAGGTGCTTCAATACTTAAGTGTTGTTGTGTGTCAATAATAATTTTACTTTTATTAACATTGCTTTTGACTCATGCAGGTCTTCTTGAAATGGATCTTTTGGAAGGTTTAGAGACAATAGTTGAACCTTTATGCTTGCTCTTGTCACTGCAGAGAGTTACTCTTTCATTTGCCACATACTTTTCACGTTATGTTTCTCCAGTGCCATTGACAGTTGCTGTGAGGTGACACCCAGCTCTCCCTCCCCTCCTCCTGCTGTGCATCGCCCAGTTGAAAGGAGGCGAGAATTGGTGCGGTCTCAGACGCTCCCGCGGACTTCAGGAACACAGGCCAGGAAAGCGCTTTTTGAAAAACTTGAACGTGATGATGGAAAGTACGTCTCAGTCCTTGTCTCCAGAATGGTTTGTTAATGGAAAACTAATTTGTCAGTTATTACCAGCAGAGTACAGCTGGGTGGGAGAACTCTCTCATTGTAGGATTTGGAGCTAAGGAACAATACGAGGCCCCTAAAGTTTCACTGACTTACAGACCAAGTCTTGGAAATTCACAGCTACAGAATTCTCTGACTTTGGAGTTGTTCAGCTGAAGCAGCAGGTTCCCTTTTATCAGGGAAGAGTTCTGTGAAAGTTGCCTTCTCCATCATTATAGGAGACTGCAAATACAGTGTCTTTCTGTTGCCATTCATTAAGGATCAAAATATGGACACTTCTTGATGGAAGTATGATTTAAACAAAAGAGGAATTGGAATTCTGTCTTCCGTTTAATAAAACTAAGTTTTTCTTGCAGGACCAACAAGTCGAGGTTTCAGCAACATGTTTCTCAAATATCACCTAGACAGGGGCTGACCTGAGCAAAGTTGTATAGATGTTCCTGACAAAGAGGTTTAAGTTTTTCTAGAATATAATTTAATCTGGTCTCTGTTAATTTTCCAGAGGAAAAGGAGAATCCAGAGCTAAGCTGAAGAGGTCGCTGAGTTTTGGGGTTGCCAGCGCTAGCAGCATTAAACAAATTTTGTTAGACTGGTGTCGCTCAAAAACCATAGGATACAAGGTAAAGATATGGTAGTATTTTCATCTCTCTCTTTTTTGTTTCAAGAGAATTTGCCAAATTCCGTGCTCAAAGGCTGAATGTAAAATATGCTAGAGAATTAGTTAACTTCCTCAAAGTCATCAATTTTTGTGTGGGTAACATGAATATGGTTTCTGTAGGCAGCAATTTAAGACTGTCAGTGACTGCATGAACGAGATTCTGTATGTATATTAAAGCAATGCATTAGTGTTTTTCTAAAAGCCAATCTTTTTGTGCTTATGGATAAAAATTTCAGTATACGTTCAGACTTTTTTTTCTTAGTTGCAGGCTGTAATTTTTTATTCACATTATACATGACAAGTTCTGAATACATGGAGACTATGGCCATTTTGCTACATGCAGACCCAAGTACTCTCTTAGTATTCGACAAATAAATTTGTAATAAATGGTTGAGTTTCAATCATACTTTGAGTAAATTTTTGTGAGGTAGCATCAGTGTTACTATAGGAATACAGCAGTTGAGATTTTACTTATTTTACCTGGCCTTTAAACTGGAACTGTCAAAGAAATACAGAATTTTTTTTCTAGGGATTTTTTGCATGTGTTTAGTATGTTTTTCAACATTACTAAATGTGCATAATTATTGCTAAAGTGTAGAGTATAGTGTAAATAAGCAGAACTAATTAAAATTACGGTTAATTGCTGGGAAAAGCTGGGACTTGAATTTTATATGATGAGAAAGCAGCATGAGACAAATATGTTTCTTTTCACTGTGGCATTTGAAAGGATAAGAATTTGTTTTGAGAATCAGGTTGTGCAGTAGGCATGATTTTTCTTATATTTCTACCTATCTGTGTGTAAACAGATATTGAATTGGGCAAAGCCAGCAAGCATAGTCTTTATCTAGTGTTATTCACAAAATGAACTGTTCTTCAATTTTAAATCCTCCATAGGGTGATTATGGTTATATATAAGCAGTGTCCTTAGTTTTCCACAGATACTGAGCTGGTGCATCAGGCCTGCTCCAGTGCTCACTGATGTTGATGAGATTCTTCACGGTATTTTCAGTGGGCTTTGGATCAGGGACCTTGACTATATGTCTGCTTTGCATCTGGGTATTTCAGGCAAAGACCTTTTATTGCTTTTTAGTGCCATTTTTTCCCCAGAATGTCAACAATGAAATGGACATACAAAGATGGGAAGAAGAAAATAAAGCCTGTGCTCTTGCTGGTGGGAAAGAATGATAGAAAACTGCATTGAACAAAAGCAGCTGCTCTTATTCGTTCCCCTGTGCTGCATTAACATGTATATTTTTTTCATCATGACAGCACATTGATCTGCAGAACTTCTCCTCAAGCTGGAATGATGGGATGGCATTCTGCGCTCTTGTGCATTCTTTCTTTCCTGAAGCTTTTGATTATAATAAGCTTGACCCAGCTAACCGCAAGCAGAACTTTGAGCTGGCCTTCACAACGGCTGAGTGAGTACATTAGTGCTCTGGGAAGTGCTTCCAGTTCAAGTCTAATGCACCTGAGCAGCAGTGAAGAGTTTCATTATTATTCTTTTTGACTCTCTATTGATGCCTTGGGAGGCTGCCTAGAACAGAGGCTAGACAGTGTTAAAGGAATAAAGTAGGTATTTAGTAAAAAGGCCTTCAGAGGATACACCTTGGACAGTACAAGAGCCTGGCCAAGGCTACACCCGAGATGGATGATGGATCACACGTTTTCACACTTTTGTAAGTTTTGGTCCATTTACATATTGGGGTTAATTGTCCAATTACAGCTTCAGATTACGAAGCCCCATCCTCCCAGATTGCTATCCTCAGTTCGCTGCTGTTTATACTTTTTGGGCCTGAAGCTGCAAGGGTGTCCTTGGTTCTCGGACTGGGAGAGGATTGTTTTGTCTGACTAAACTGTGAGGAGAACTTGCTAACACTTTATATGAAGTTCAGACTTGTATACTCATGCAGTACAGAATCTGGAAAATATGAAGCTAAAACTTAAGGCATCAGCATTACTAGCTTGCATGTATCATGCCAAAAAAGACAATAAAGCTCTGCAGAGAGAACGCATAGAACATGTGGGAAACTTCATCTCTGTTCTTCTTGAAAAAGAACAAAGGTTGAATTCAGTGTAAGTACAGATCAAGACTGAGAGCTTCTCAGTATCTCAACCAGATAACTGCATTTCTGAAAACAGGCAGAGCTAATACCCTCTGTCACAATATCCAGATTCTTTTTTATGCTGTATAGCAGGTAATTAAATGCTAACTAATTTGTTAAAGTCATTATGAATGTGAACCTGCCAGTCAGAGATAGTAACATTTTTGAGCTGATATCAATGTGATTCTTAGGGTAAGACCTCTCCATGTGCTATGCAGCTGGGTTTGGTACACTTTTTCCAAATGGTAATAGGCGGTACGAACACATGGCTAATGAGGTAACTTAAAGAACTGGATTTGCCATTGCCCATTCAGAAAAAGCCTTTCACATTTCTTGACATAATGTTGTTTCTCCTTATTACAGCCTCTAGCAAAGGAATTAATTTGGGAAATACAAGTATTTTTATAAGTACACATATATATAAAAAAATTTTGTTGCTTGTCAGTGAGTTGAAGGAGATTCTGTGATACATTTAGGTGATTGATCTCTAAAAAACTATCTACAACTCTCAAGGGAAAGCTGCAGTGTTCTTCGACCTCAGTTTATATAAACAGTAAGTTTAGGGGAGAACAAAAGACACCATAAACACAACACTAAGAAACATTAGGTGAGAGAAAATTACAGAAATTACTATTCGTAGCTATGATTGCCTTTAAACTGATTTGAGTGTCAGTAAAGGCTATTTTCTCAGCTATTGCTGTTCACCCCAGTACTAGCTATGCTGATACAATTGAACCCTGCCCTTTTGATTTTTCATCTTAAGCCTCTGCAGATCTGTTCCTTTCTGCAGGTCCAGATCACTCACATCTTGAAGATATGGGCGTGGTGGAGAACAAACAATACACAGCCACATGGGCCTTCATCAGCACATCTCATCTCCTCCTGAGTTTTTCCATTCTTTTGGAACTCCCTATATATAGCCAAGAACTGAGACATGGGCAGAGTAGTGTGAGATTGGGTTACATGCTACAGATACAAGGAATGTGAATGATAGTGAAAAAAGCACCACCACTCCAGGGCTTTAGATCAGATCCCAGTATAAAGCAAGAGACAGAAAGAACAGGAATATTCTGTGGTCATAAAAAAAAAAACAATGTCCAGCCTGACCTTGCTCAATTCATTGTGAAATGAAATGCTGCCAATAAACCTCACGATTTCTTAAATATTTCAATGGTGCTCAAATCAGAGCATCAAATGAATTCTGGAAGCAGTTATGTAACTCTTGATTTGTTGTATCTGTTTTATTGTTAATACAGGAAAATGGCTCACTGTGACCGTCTGATAGAAGTGGAAGACATGATGGTGATGGGTCACAAGCCAGATCCCATGTGCGTCTTCACCTATGTCCAGTCTCTGTACAGTCATCTACGATGTTTTGAATAAAACTATCGACACCTCTCCAGCCAGAAGGGTCAAGTACAGCGTGCTAATAGGAAGACTGACATTTTGCAAATGGAACACAGTATTATTTCTTGCTTTGTACTGTCCCTTTGCTAACGTTCAGCTGTGTAGCTGGCTGACTGAAGTATTTCTGAGCAGTGCCCTGAAGTGTTGATCACATCACCATGTCAGTAATATGGAAATAGGTTTGAGAAAGACAAAAAGACATTGGCAAAAGCAAATATTGTCATTTCGGTGCTAATAGTAGATTGGATTTTTAGGATTTTTATGTTTAAAGATCACAGGAAGCAAATCTACTTCTCCTGTCTGTAAGGTTAGGGACAATTTTATGCAGTGATTCTGGTATGAAGGTGTTCCATCTTAAAATGCAGGTAAAACTCCAGAAGATAGCACCTTCAGTTTCACTTCTCTGTTGAACATAGTATAAAAGAAACGGCAGATGGACAAGGAAAATTCTGTTTAGCAAATAATGACCTAGAGTACTCAACCGTTAGAGCAATCATGCCTATCCTCCAACCCTACCCCTCCACTCTAGCATACACACACACAGATCAAACAGGCATTGTTTTGTTCTCTTAAATCATAAAGACAGCATAACCTCTTGTCTGATGAGTGTGGTGACGGATTACTACGTTACATAATGGCATTTGTCTGTAATGGTCAAATCTAATAGTATTTGCTGAGAGGGCTGCTAATGCCTCTGCTGGCAGTCCTGGATTGATTTCTTGATCAGACTAGCAACAGCTGGGACTCCTCTTTGTCTGAGATCGTGTGCTTGCATGGTTTAGGATTGCAGGAAAGGTAGGAGCTAGCAAGGTACAAAAGCCTTTGAACAGTTTTAATAGAAACAAGCCTGTTTCTGTAATGTCCTTTTACCTGGACTCAGGGGGAGAGCAGCTCTTCAGTGTGGACAAGAGTGAACTCTTTTCAACTTGTTCAGTACAGATGCTGATTGAGGCAAATGAACAGTGCACAAAAATATATATGAAAGATGTGGGAGTTTTGAAATAGTTTCAAAAGCCTTGCACTAGTTTCAGTTTTCAGTTAAATTACTATTAAAACCACAGTACAGTTAGATTATTCCAGATTTACTGGACTAAAAAAAGCCTTCTAAAATTATTTCTTCCCTAAGAATAGGCTCATAGAAAGAAAAAAAAATGAAAGCCACAAATCATCTGCTCATGCTAGAGAATGTTTTTTAACCTGCCCTTGTGCTTTTTGTAGATATTTAGAAAGATTAATTTGGTTCTACATTGATGTGTAGATATTTAGAAAGATTAATTTGGTTCTGTGTTGATGACCATTTATAATAAAATATGTCAAGCACTCTTCAGATTTATTGCATCTTTTCAGAATGATGTGACAGATAACCAAGTAAAATCAGTGAAAGCACAGAGCTTTTACTTAAAAGATTTTTGTTCCAGTCATGATTCTCTGTGCTCTGAATTTCAGTTAAAAAAGTACATAAGTTCAGCTGCATTTGAAATATGATTTTACTTCAGTCTCCCTTTCTAGTCTAGTTTACTTAAAAACCATGAATGAAGCACCAGCTTTGTTAGCATATAAATGCCATTGCCTTCAGTTCTTTACTTTGTCTTGAATTATTATAATTCTGAGGAGTAAGTGTGTGCCTATAGCTCTGCCAAATACACTCTAAGGATAAACATATCGTACTTATGTTTTGGAGGAGTTTTTGTTAAGCATGAGGAGAAATCTGTCCAGAACTGGCACATACAATACACCTATTTACATTCTTACAGTAGAGTACTTTTTATTGAGTCCATCATAATTACCATGAGAGGGTCAATACTGCCTTATACATCGCATTCCTTCACAGTCTGAGGTCATAGATGATTTTACTGTGTGATATGAGTGCTGAAGACGCAGGTAAGTGCTTGGCCAATTTAGGCCTAATAGCATATAATTATATAAAGGAACTTTTAGACTGTAAAATTATTGCTAATTCAACAGGGTGAATCTACATACTTTCTGTAATTTAGCTTGTTTTTGCAGCTATCCACAAGGTATTTGTACAGGTTATCTAAAGTCTTCCCACTTCAGAGAGGTGACTAAAGATATCTGGGACTTAACAGCCACCTGTTTGCAGGAAAGTTGAAGACTGTAAGTTGAGTTGATCTATTGGTGTGTGTAAGGGTTTAGGGAGATAGTGCTATGACATACTTCTAGAAAAACAGCTTTCTGCATTAAGAGGTCTGCTCTGTATGAATAACCTCAACTATTTGATTGTATGATTAAATTGAAATTAAAGTATATAATGTATGCCAATTGATTTTTCAATATTTTTATTTTTTTAATGCAGAGCATGTGTGTATGTGTATATGACAGTGTGTTTAACATGAATGATAAAAGAACAATCTATTAAGTTGGCGTAGTATATATTTTACACAAATGGACAGTTTCTTAACTTTTCTAATGTTTCTGTATTACATCTAAAAGTATCTCTACAGTTATTTATTGTCAACTTGATCCTACTTTTTAAGGCTAAATCAGTTTGTTCTGTGCAATATTTTCAAGATAATGTCAGCAGAGACATCATCTACTTTTTAAGACTATTCTGAAAGGCTGCCAGAAGCTCTCTGATGAGCCTTCTGGAGACTGAACAGCCCCAGCCCTCTCAGCCTTTCTTTATGGATTATTTTGGACTCTGGTGGAACACCACTGTTCAGACCTATTATGTTAGTCTGCTTTAGGATTTCAGCAACATTGAAAGAAAGTAGTTGATGATGCTGCAGTGTGAGCTCAACCTAGAGAACTCTCCTACTTCAACACAGTGGCAGCAGTTCTGCTGATTGATTCTATGACGAATAAAACTATTTATGGTATTTTTCATACACCCAACAAGGAATATGGTAACATACTTAATTTAGATCTAGTCTCATTAATGCTGGTTGGTTAGACTCCTCCACAGAAAACGTGAGACGTTTCCTGACTGAGGACTTGGCCATTTCACAAACAGTGACCCTATTTTCTACATCCAGACAAAATTTACGATGTGAGGAACCGCTCCTTCGTAAAATCCTTTTTAAAGGCATTGCAATGGAACGTGGTAAGCTGGTGTTAGCTTACCCCTACTGCTGTGCAGAAGAGGAGTTCCTTTTTCATACGGCCGTAACTGGGCGCTTACACGCGCTGTGGAAAGGTGCCTCCGCCGCTCTCCCGGGGCTGTGCGTTAGGGCGGGGCTTGGCCGGCGGTGCCTCCGCCGCTCTCCCGGGGCTGTGCGTTAGGGCGGGGCTTGGCCGGCGGTGCCTCCGCCGCTCTCCCGGAGCTGTTCGTTAGGGTGGGCGGTGCCTCCGCCGCTCTCCCGGAGCTGTTCGTTAGGGCGGGCGGTGCCTCCGCCGCTCTCCCGGGGCCGTTCGCTAGCGCGGGGCTCGGCGGGCGGTGCCTCCGCCGCTCTCCCGGGGCCGTTCGCTAGCGCGGGGCTCGGCGGGCGGTGCCTCCGCCGCTCTCCCCGCCATTCGCTAGCGCGGGGCTCGGCGGGCGGTGCCTCCGCCGCTCTCCCCGCCATTCGCTAGCGCGGGGCTCGGCGGGCGGTGCCTCCGCCGCTCTCCCGGGGCCGTTCGCTAGCGCGGGGCTCGGCGGGCGGTGCCTCCGCCGCTCTCCCCGCCATTCGCTAGCGCGGGGCTCGGCGGGCGGTGCCTCCGCCGCTCTCCCGGGGCCGTTCGCTAGCGCGGGGCTTGGCGGGCGGTGCCTCCGCCGCTCTCCCGGGGCCGTTCGCTAGCGCGGGGCTCGGCGGGCGGTGCCTCCGCCGCTCTCCCGGGGCCGTTCGCTAGCGCGGGGCTCGGCGGGCGGTGCCTCCGCCGCTCTCCCGGGGCCGTTCGCTAGCGCGGGGCTCGGCGGGCGGTGCTCGCCCGGGGGGCGCGCGCTGGGACCGTCCCGTCCGGTGCGCGCAGCCCCGGCGGCCGTGGAGCCGTTTTCTAGCCCTGTGAGTCGGTAGAGAAAACCATCTGAGGTAAAACTAAAGGGTTTCTTTGGTCGTAAAGTTCATATTGCAGTATGGGTTGTAAATTTCATATTAACAGGTTGAAAGGAAATTGTCTTACGGTAGCTGACATTGGTGAATGGATTTGTGGTTTGTAACTTTAATTTGTGGCAGTGTCGCTACAATCTGGGTCAGGACAGCATGAGATACTGGGTTTTCAGAACAAAACAGCATGAAGTCCCACAATAACGACGTGGAAAACCACCACTGGGAGTTTGTTTCCTCCGCTTTCAAGGTGACTGAGCACGTTTTCAGAAACATGACAGCTGTTCTTTTTTTTTTTTTTTTTTTTTTTTTCTTTTTTTGAGTAATGTTACTTCTTTATCATTTTGTGATCTTTTGGAACATTGTCGGGTTTCACTCAGAGAAACTGATCTATGTAAACTATAGCAGAGCCATACGGAGGGGACACAATTGTACCGTCTAATGTCACGCTCTTTATCTCCTTCATCTCTTCTGTCTGGCTCCCAGAATATTTTCTCCCAGGAAAGAATATTGTTGACATAAAGATAGAGCATACTACTAAGGATATTTTACGACTGACATTTTAGATAGCTGGATACTTAATACGCCTCTCATTTGTTTCACAATCTTTATGCATTTCTACAACAAATCAATTCAGAATTACTGTCCACAGCTCTGGGAACTATGAAAAAAATAATGTACAGCGAACACGTGGGTTTCTTTCCCGATAAATCTTAACAGGAAGGGGGTGAAATGAAGCACCACGGACTTGTGTGTGCTGTGCCTCCTCCAGCCGGTGTCACAGCACCAAGCTGCTAGCAGAGGTAGCTGCGCTAGTTCCCACAGCAGCCAGTTTGTTTGCCTTCCGCGCAGTTCGAGCCGCCTCCTGCAGTATTGAGTCACACATTTAAAAAGAACCTGTGCTGCTGCTGAGGAGGCTGAGAGACTCTTGAGGGGTCTCTGAGGCTGAAACACCTTCCTATGGAAGGGGAGCTGAGGACGTGGCACTTTGCCAGGCTTTGAACTCCAGTTCAGTCGAGGATGGAGGTCAGTCGAGAGGTGTGTGTGAGGGCGAAGGAAGTCGATTTAAGGGTGGCTGTGCTGAATGGAGTGTGGGCAGAGCTGTGTGTTGCTGCGCAGTTGTATGCATTTGTGCTCACGAACTGTCTCAGGAACACTGGATGAGCATACTGTAATAGGAAAATTTATAATCAAACTACTTTGTGCAAATTCGGGGCATTGGTTTCACCCTCCACTAAACAAGTTCTCCTCAGTATGCTTTGTTCTTCTTCTTTAATCCTTTCTGGACTTTCCCATATCCTCATTTGCCTTCAGCTTTTCAGGTCCGATTTTGATTTGGGGTTTTGGGGTTTGGTGTTCTGTTTTGTTGGTTGTGTGGTTATGGTTGTTTTGTTTTTTTTTTTGGGGGGGGGTGTTTTGGGTTTATTTTTGTTTAGGTTTTTTTTTTTCCCTAATCATCATTAGAAAAAGAATCACCTAATCAAGCATTGGAACAGCCTGCCCTGGGAAGTGGTGGAATTCTCATCCCTGGATGTGTTCAAAAGGCATGTGAATTTAGAACTTTAGGATATGGTTTAGTGGTGAATACAGCTGTGCTGCATTAACAGTTGGACTCAATGATCTTACAGGTCTTTTCCAACACTAATAATTCTGTGGTTACATTTCTTTTTATAGTCTAGATTTTATCCATTTCTCCAATCATATTATTGAAAAGTGTTTGCTTCTCCAACCTCTCTGAGTCTATTTATCTTTTATGTTTGTTCACTTTTTTCTTTTGTTTTCTGTGATTGCTTGTTTAGTAATTCCATCTTTCTCCACAGGTCTCCTTTCTCTTCTCCTTCCTATTGCATAGTCCATCCTTTCCTGTCAGATCCATTTCTCTCCTCATAAAGTCCCCTCACAAATTCTTCTGTTTCTTCATTCTCTCACTCCAAACATTCTTCCCTACTCATCAGCAAAGACTTGGGGAACTTTGAGCAAAAACTCTTTTTTTTTCATATCAGTGTCATTTTGCAGGTAAAAAGAACAAAATATTTCTCATCCTTATAGACCTGTCTTCTTCCCTTCTTGCTTTGGCAGCCAAATATAATGCTATTTCTGTTTTCAGGTTTGATATTCCAAAAACTGACCTGCATTATATCCAGAAACTTTCCAAATAACAATGGCCAGGCTGTTGCAAGATCCATCTAAACTTCATCCCTCAGAATGGTACACTGCAAACAAGATGCAGTGTGCCAGTACAGAGTCCCAGAAATCCAGGTCAGAATGCATGATAGCTGAGAGTTGGAGGCTGGTGGATGAAATAGAAAAGACAACTCAAAAAACCCAAAGTGATGTCAACAAGAAATTAGGTAATCCCATGTCTTCTGCAAGGGTCAAAATGTTTTATTTGAGCTATATTTTCAAGAAGGACTTAGCAAATTAGTTGATAATGAATAGGAGTATATGTCAATGCCATGCTTGTTAATGTAATGAAAAAATCAAAAATATTTTATAAAATATTTTGAGGCAGACTCTTTATTTTTATAACAAAACACACGAAATCTCTCTTAACCAAACCTCCTGACACAGGGTTGCTAAACTGTTTCCACACAGCCCACAGCACTACAGGTACTCCACTATAGAATAAGTCTATTTTTAGCCATACCTAAGACCTGAGCTGCAGTCCCCTTGCTCATAAAATGGGCCCATAATAATACATGTTTGTTATTTTGATTCTACAGAACAGAGACGGGAAGAGATAAAATTCTGGAAGCAAGAATTAGATAACAAGCTAGAACAAATTGTTCATGAGACAGAGATTTTGTTGACTTTCAAGAATAGGCTGGAGAGAGCTTTGGAGGGTTGCAAAGAGCCCCTTGTCGTTGCCCAAAAGTGTCTCCTGTACAGGTGAGCACTCAAGGAGACAAAAAAAAGTCTAGGTAATGAACCTTTAACAAATAAGAAAAAAGACTGCAAACACAGTCTGATTTAGGTGTTACAGCACTGAGGAAAGTGGAACTTTATCATCTTCTGTTCGATGCAGGCATTTGAACAATGTGGCTGATGGTTTTTCCTTTTTTCATGTAGGCAGAGGCGAGTTGGGATTGACTTGGTGCATGATGAAGTGGAACAGCAGCTGCTGAAGGAAGTTGAAGTCCTCCAGGGGATTATTGCTTTACTTGAACGTACATTGGAACAAACAAATGAGCAAATCAGGTGCAGAGGCAGAGAGCATAACAGAACACTAATTAGATGAAAGTTAAGACAGCCATAATACTGAGAAGTTGTCAGGCTGAACACAGGTCCTAAGTTATCTTCAATGCTAAACACTAACAGGAGGTCAGTCCTAATTCATACCACTCAATCAGTAGTGGTGAGAGGTTCTGCTTCTAGAATACAAAGTACTTGCACTTGATCCTTGGTCTTCTCATGATCCAGTCCTGTGCCTTTAATTTCAATGAGAATTGTACCATCAATTTCTAAAAAGGCAGCTTCATACTGTAGATTTTGTGACTTGACAGCTAAGAGTTCTTACACGACGATTTCTGTAACAGCATTTTAATTACCTAATGCATGTATGCATGCATATTAAGGACACCTGTGAATGCCTACACATGGTCTTAGAGTTTTGGTTGTTTTTTCTCCTAGACGAAACCGTTCAGCAAAATATGACCTGGACATGGATCTGAAGGACAAATTCACAGCTTTGACGATTGATGATTACTGTGCTAGCTTGACAAATGACACTCCTCATATTATATATGCTGATAATGCAATGAAACTGGAAGGAAAGTAAGTGGTTCTTTAGTTCAACAAACATATGATAATTATACAGATAATATGGGCTGTCCCAGTAACAGCAAGATTAGTTTTGTGTAAAACAGGCTTTATCTTTTTGCCATCTTATTCTTATACTTCTGTCCATCACTTCTGTATCTGTGTAATATGTCTGTGAAATAAACCACAATAATTATGCTCCCAGTGAACTGCAGTTTTTTTAAAAGTTTTTGAGGTTCACAGTTAGCTAAGGAAGAACTTCACATATTGCTTAAACACAGAATAGATTACTGATCTTACCTTCTTTCCTCTCCCGGGGTGTCCCAGTGGGGAGAATGCTGGACTGGGACCCATGAGGTGTCTAGTCAGCTTCTGACTTGGACATTAAGCTGTCAAATGTGCCCATTCTGCATGGGCTAGTTAGTGTGAAAGGTTTAAATGCAAAAATAGCTACCACAGAAAAATGGGCTGAAAAGAGGAACTGTACTAGGAAAGCAGTATGTGCAAGAGCCTCATAAAATTACTGTTGCTATGTAACAGCTGGCAAACTTGCAACACCAAGAGGCTGACAGCTCTTGCTGCCAGCACTTAAAACTGGTTATGTAACTCTGACCACACCCAGGATGGTGTTGCCTGCTATGTGCAAATGACAATTACAACTTTATATATTCACCCAATGAAACAAGGAACGAACCCTCTGAAGAACTTCTCAAACACCCGCCTGCAAGCCAAAGCTGCACAAGCATAACCCTGTAATTCTGGGGATTACCTCCTGGGGCTGGGCTTCTCAACTGTTGTTCCAGGCAGGTACTGTAAGTGTCGTATAGGTGAACTCTGTGAGAGAATAAGTGCATGTGTTGTGTAAATAGTTGCCTGCTGTTAATAGTAACAGCTTTATTAATGAAAGATGTTCTAAGAAATATTGATTATTATATGTGTTTCCCACCATGTTAAGTCATAAGTTCCCCTTTGCCGGGGGAAAGTAACAGCAAGGCTCCTCTATCTCTCTAGCAAATTTGTTTTCATTGGACTCTCATCTACTTCATTACAAAATGATTGTGACAGAGTCTTTCTTTTGTATCTGTAGCACTCCCTGGACATATGGCACTTACTGGGACATGCAGTTAAAAGTGCTGCTTTGTTCTTGATTTTGTGGCACAATTACAGATTTATGAAGTCATAGAGGGCCTTCTGCTGTCTGTTGGTGACCTCTTATTTTGATTCTCTTTCAGTTTTGTTAGCCCTGAGGACTGGATAGATTTCACAAATATAAATGTTGAAAAGGCTGACAAGCAGCGAAACAATTCTTTGGCACTGAAGGCACTTATCGATGGCATCCTCTCACAGATAGCAAATGACATGCGCAAGCATTGTGAGATGGTGAATAATGCTTTTAGAAATAGGGTGAAGGAAGTCAAGGATGCCAAGCACAAGCTAGAGACACTTCTTGCAATGGTAAGTCATAGGGGACAGTCAGTGAAAAAGTGGAAACACAAGGCTTCGGTTATCTACCAGTTTACCCAATCCAGTGGGTTGCACTTATCTGCCATATTTTCCTTTTTGTTCCCTTCTCCATAAAAGTAATTTTAGATTATTTTTCTTAGCTCTGTGTGCACCACCAAAGAGACGAATTTCTGGAGTCACTCATTCAATCTAAACGTTGCTGTAGCCATCAGTGAAGACAGGATTTTTCTTGTGATTTTTAATTGCATGAGGCTCCTATAGCTTTTTCGAGATTGTGATGTAAGAGCCTGATAACAGCAGGGTCAATATGCTCAAAATTTGACACATGAAAACTGAGTTTTAATATTAAAAAATATTAATTGCTGAGCATAAATTTCTGGATTTACCCAGAACCGTGTCATCTGCTTTCCAATGAAGGAATCATACTCCTGGCTAAGCTTTGCAAAATATTATTTGATGAAATAACAACATATTGAGTGCTACTGTGATTGTTGCAACTATTAAAGTAGATGATGATGGTTTCACACATTGTAAGAGGCAGTGTGCAGAATTTCATTGTTGGATTTGTTAAGGTGATGGATGAGACTGCTTCACAGGAGAAGAACATTGCAGCCTTAAAGAAAGCAATCACTGATAAGGAAGCACCTGTGAAAGTGGCTCAAACCCGCTTGGAAGCGAGGAACCATCGCCCCAATGTGGAACTGTGTTATGACACGGTGCACAGCAGCCTGATGGGTGAAGTTCAAGAGATTACCAAAAATATTCAAAGGCAAGTGGAAATTATGCAAGAGGAAAATCTGTGGTATTGGTTAATTTAATGTATTAGCATAACAACGGGTCCCAACTATTCTCCCTGAAAAGCTGGGAATTGCTTTTCTCTTAAGGGCAGGACACTTTAAAGGAAGTTAATGGATAGACTTTAAGGGAAGACAATGGATATTGTCTCTGTGAATCCCTTTCCATCTTTCTTTTTCTTGCTCAGAATTCCTAACCCTTATGAGAAAAAAACCCCTACCCATGTGTTTTCAACTAATGCCTGCATCTGTTTTCCCTGTTAGATTAAAGGATGCATTGGCACAGGCTCAGACAGAGCTGAAAGGCCTTAGCCGCCGCCAGCTTTCCTTGGAGGAAGAGATCAAGGTCAAGGAGAACACACTGTACATTGATGAAGTGCTGTGCATGCAAATGAGAGAGTCTGTTTGCATAAACAATTACTGAAGTCATTATACTGGGAGACTGTGCTCCAAAGAAGCAGCTCCTGCTGAAATTTTATTTCCAAGCTTCCAAATTTATTGGCTTGGCTCAATGCTGTCTAGTTGCACAAGGTAATTAAAACAGACCTAGTACTTACAGCTGTTTCAGAACTATCTATGCTCTAAAATGTTTGATGAAATCTTCCACTTGGCAATAAAATTCAGAATAATGAGAAATGCCCCTTCTTCCATGTTTCTCTCATGTGTAACTAATGATATGTTTTGCCATTGAAAGGTGTCAAAAGGCAACTGTGTGGAAGCCAGAGCAGGAGTGTCCTCATAAATCACTTATTGGACAGCTGGGCAAGTGGGAGGGGTGTCTCTCAGGACTGGCCATGCGATGTTTTGTTTTTATCTTAGCATCTGCTGCTAAGAACTAGACAGTATGGCCAACTTAACAGGACCTGATACACTAGATAGTGAACCTGTCTGCATCTGAATTGAGATCAAGTCAAGGCTGACTTTGGGAAAATCACTTGCTCACCCCATGTCTAAGTTCCCCTATTCGTAAAATGGAAACAATGAGATGGGCTTCAGTGGTAAAGTGTTTGAAGCTCTGCAATGAGAAGTGCTGAAAAAAGGGGAGGGTCTTATTTTTTATCAGAGATGCCTGTAAGGGTGGAAAAGGGATCACTGCTTCCTTTGGTTCTGGCAAGGAAAACCAAAGCAAGGGAAAGAATAAATAATGCTGGAGACAAAAGAGTCCAGTTCCCAAGTCCAACATTTTAATGCATGGAGTTTAAAATTGTCCCTTGCTTCTCACTTGCTGGAATGATAACTCCCTTTTGGAAGCACTGCTGTCAAAATTCAAATCCCCTACTAAAGCACTCCAAAGGATCCATTAATGCAGATATCACTGGGTGTTCTCTTCCTGTAGTTTATACCATTGGGTAGGTGATGACAAAATAATTAAGTTCTGAGTCAATCAGGTACTTGAATTTCCTGTAAATATCAGCCAGCAGCCGCTCCTCCTCAGTGCTGTCATCTTGGGCCGTATAAATCCTGACCTGTATGCACAAATAGCAGTCATGTCTCTCAGATATAGGGAGCTCAACCCATTACAGTTCATGGCAACAAGAAGCATCTGTGACTAAGAAGGAATCTAGAGAAGCAAAATTCCTTGAATTGGAATAGAATCTTTACTCTCTTCCCACTCCCAGCTGACTGAAAACATCATCTCCTGACAAAGAATTTTTGGGAGGTGTTGGGAGGAACATAAAATAAATAGTGGAAGACTAGCAAGAAGGATTATAAATCACTCAGGTGACCTTGCAGATGGGAATAGCCCTTGATAAGCCAGTATGAATGCCAGCCAGTGATCCTCTGGCACGGAGCGAGTTTAACTGTGCCTCCATCTCCACTTGTGTGTGTCTGCCTGGGCGTTGCTTTGGGGATGCCTTAGTGAGCAAAAGAAGGGAAGTAAATTTACTCTTTGTCTTTTAGCTGTGGTTTTGTGGTTGTCCCTGCTGTCTGCCTGTGCTGACTCAGACAGGAAGAACAAGGTTCTTTTTACCCCCAGAACTGATGCATCCCTGGGATCTGCACAGATATGTAAGGACCTACAGAATTCAGATTGTAGCACAGAAAGTAGCATGTCAGCATGGTTTACACCAGCTACAGTTGCGGCTTGGCCCCAGTTCAACACAGGACCCCTAAAAGGTGTTATGTGTTTGTATTTTTGCAGTTTAGTGGGATTCAGTCCACCTTCCTTGGTTATTATGTCTATAGCCACCTTCCTTGGTTATAGACATAAGCACTGAGCCTGAGAGGTAACTGAGAAACCCGGGAAGTGGGAGAGGGCTTGAACTAGAGGTGACAGAGGGAGTGCCAGTCTAGGAAGGGCTTCTGGAATTTTCAGGACTTCATAATAAACTTCTATAGTATCTGTATGTGGCTAAGTAGGGTTGGAAAGCCTCCTTTTTTTGGTACTAAGGCATAACATAGGGAAGATAGTTAGATTAACATTTCTGTAAGTGATCTTTGCTTGGGCATGGGGACCTTTGGGTATAGGAGCAAGAATGGGAATGGGAGTTTTGAAGCACAAAGTCTTACCTTTATGGTAGTCAAAATGCATTTCCTTTCTGCGCGGTTTTGTAGCAGCCTCTCCATAAAGCTGACACTTAGAAATGCCCAGACTTTCAGAAATAACAACCTCTTGCATGATATAATAAGCTGTAGCAGCTCATTGTCCAGCAACTCATGGTCATTGTTTAATTCAAGTGTTAATTTCTTGGAAAAAAATGAACACTGTTAGTACTACTAAACAGATGTTGCATGCAGTAACTAGAATTCAACAAATAGTTTTCCAAGTTAACAAAAAAAAGTCTGATCAATTTTCTACCTTGATATTAGCTGACAATTTGTTTTGCATTATGACAGCAGTGTATGTGCTACAGTAAATCACTCTCCTGTTAAGAGGGGGTGACCCTTATGAAGTTAGAAAACGCTGCACCTAGAGTCATACCATGATCTTATCTGACATAATGAAAATTATTCCAGAGACAAGAGTAGAGCCAATGATGGTTTCTAGAAAGCTTTACATGGTGTTTATGGTGTTTATTCGCAACTCTGCAATGGAAACAGGACTTACAGAAAGCTGTCAGCAGCCATCAGGTGTAAGGCGACTTGTTTCCCTCTGGCGTGCAAAGACCTGAGGCTCACTTACAAGGGTCAGCTGTTGCAAACCTTTGATGACACATCCCTTGTGACACCGAAGTGCTTTGACATGGGCACTAGTTAATTTAGATATGCTATAGGACATTAGTGTATTGCCAAAATAAGCAGCCTGATAGCATTATGGAGGGTTATAACTGGACAAGGATAATTTCATTAATGACATTATGGATGAAACACTGAAATTACTTATGAAAACTGCCCTCTGATTGTAAAACCAAAGCGGTCAGGAACTTCTGTTGCTGACTGCTGTTCTGCAGAAGGCCTACATGATTGCTTTGTAGAGCTTTGTGATACTGCAGTAGGGCGTGTCTATTGTTTCCCTTACCTGCAGACCATGCCAGTAAGCTGGGAGAAGGTTGGTGAGAGTAGGTCTCATTGTCCAGTCTGGGTCACTAAAATAACAGCTCCGTAGGCTGATGCTCCTAACTGGGATCTCCTCTAGCAGGATCCTAGCTAGGTGATCATGCTTCATGACTCTTTCAAAGAAGAAGTTCACATTCAGTTTTGGGGCTCTCTTGGCCAAGTTTGCCCATGACATTCCTGAGACCACTTGCCCATGAGGGTCATGGATATGACACTTGATATTCAAGGTGCACAGGGAATGAGAGCTGCGCTCACGTAGGATGTCCAGCAGTTCATCAGAGATGCAGTTGTAATTAAAAGTCAGGATGGTCAGCTTGTGGAACTTAGACATAGTTTGGTGGAACAAGGCACTGCTGTAGACAGAAAGGTGGAGACTGAAGAAATCCTCAATATTGATTTCAGATATAAAGCTTCTATTTGTCAAACTGCTTAGAGAATTCAGAAGCTCACAGCCTTCTTCCAAAGTTATTCTTGCTCCTTTTAAGTTAAGATAATCAAGTTGATTGCTCATTCTTTTCAGGAAGGCAGATAAATTCTTGATAAACTGAGCCCTAACCACATTTCTCCAGATCAAGCAGTCTAATTCTAGGTACTTGATGCTCAGGGATACTAGGTGACTATTACACTTACCCAGGTGTGAAAGAAGACCTCTCATAATCACTTGAAATTTTTTGATAAAGGGAGTATTGTAAGGATTCGATAACTTGATCTCAAGGTGCTTCAAATACTTGCCAAATTTCTTGGTATACCACAGTGCACTTTGAAACTCCAGTGTGCGTGCCCTTGATGGTTGGCCATAAAAGGTGATGGTTCTGCATCTCCAGAGAGATCCAGACTGCATGGCACACCTCCATTTTTTACAGACCAAGGCAGCCCGAGATCTGTCTCTGTCATCTAACCAATGGAAGACATGCCTCAGACAGACATCAGGTAGATAGGCCCAGAAGCTTTGCTCGGGTTCACTCTCATCTTCCATTGAGAGGATTTCTCTTCTGGATCTTAAATCAAACCAACATGCAGAAAGCTGTGGGTAGATTTCTTGCCAATCCCAACATAATAGGCTTCTAAACAAATGGATGAAAGTTTGTTTCTTCACAATCAAAACCAACAACCTCTGTACTCCAGCTGTCAAACAAGCCCTTGAGTCTAAAGTATAGTCTTACCTAAATCAAAAGAAAAAAACAAAGAGTGAAGAACAATCACAGTACAAACACAGGACACATATTTTAACTTTTGGGCCTTCACCTTCAAGTGAAATGGTATCAAATGGCACTTGGTGCCATGATCTAGTTGAAGTGTTAGAACATGGGTTGGACTCGATGATCTTAAAGGTCTCTTCCAACCTAGAAATTCTGTGATTCTGTGAAATGCTGTGACAGTAGCCACATCGTCTGCAAAACCTTTGGTTGGCATCAGCTGCAATTAAATTGATCATGGTCTGTGATCTGATGCCTACCATTTAAAAGTATTCAGTTCTTTGGGCTGTATACATTTGAACAGGACCATCAGTGCAAAATTAGCACTACTGACTTTTCATAGTCATCTGGGGTACCATTCCATGACAATCAGTACCCTGCCTTAGATTAAGGCCGGATAAAAAAAGTTGAAATCGATGAAAACAAGAAGTGCACCATAAGAAGAAGAAAATATGCAGATCCCTGAGAGTCTGTTTACAACTACAAAAGCTCAGATATTTCTATTTTAATTGTATAAACAGGCATGAAAGGACAGGTTGATAGCACAATTAAGCTTCAGTCTGCTGTTTGTCTTTTTGCCTACAGTTCTTATGTCACATAGAATCTCTCTGCCTGTACACATACTCTTTTCAATTAGCACCGTTTCTATTCTTAGGGATTCTTCTGCCCACTCTTGCCATTCAAAGTACCAACCCACACCCCCAGCTATCAATAAAACCCTTAGAAACTGATCATGTGGTCTGATTACTACCTGTCTCTCTCACTCTCTCTCTCTCTTTAGCACCCCCAAGAAGAGCTCTTTGTTTTGCAGAACTATTAGTCATTTAGGAGGTCTCTAGATCAATTTCCAAAAATCCAAACCAAGTCTTAAAATATGGTGGCTGAAGCTCCAGTTTGCTAGTGAGAAGAACCTGAAACTTTTGCTATAGAGAGTGGGGAGAACACAGGGAAGAGGTCTAATACTTCAGCTACCTTGAAGCCCTGAAGGCAATGGACAGAGGAAAGCAGAACAGAATATAGGGCTGTAATACATAGAAACATGTCTGTTAATAAAGGATGTTTATTACACTGTACTCATCAATATTAGTGTGTGAATACAAAGCAGGACAAACACCATCATGTGGAACTTTTTTAAAACCAGAGTTCTTATGAATCTGTAAAAAGTATGTTTGTTTATAAGCCAGTGGTGTGATTCAAGAGGTATCCTGCAGTGTTGGGTTGGCTTTTCCATCACTATAAGCGAAGTCTTAGTTAAGGAGGTGTTCTAGCTGTCAGCTCCGAGTTTAACTTGGTGGGGGGAAAACAAATCTTTGGCAAAAAAACGCTGCTACAGTTCTTTCTAGAGCAATTTTTTTTTTTTCAGGCAGAAGTAATTTCAAGATAAATGAACGCTTTGCATGTCTTGTTTGCCACTCGGGTAAGAAA
Source organism: Agelaius phoeniceus (assembly GCF_051311805.1). Lineage (NCBI taxonomy): Eukaryota > Metazoa > Chordata > Aves > Passeriformes > Icteridae > Agelaius > Agelaius phoeniceus. Next base: position 89,409 of record NC_135284.1, read on the forward strand.
AAAAAAAACAAAACAAAATAAAATCCCCCACTGCTGAACATATACGTCCTTTGCCCTTGGCCCTCTTTGCTTCAGAGGGCATCCCGGATGGTTTACGATCCCATACGGACAGTTACACTAGCTGTCTCCTCCAGCAAGAGCTGCAGAAGCCCGTGGAGTAAAAGCAAACAAAAACCTTCTAAGACTTTGACCGATAATTACCAGAAGTAACAGGAGGTGTGGCTTGGATACCCAAGTGGGCAACCCAGCCCGCGTCCTTTTACTAGTCCAGCTGACGCGGATCTCTGGGCCGAGATCCGCGAAGGCGCCCGAGCCGCGGGCGGGCGGGGGCGCAGCGCAGCCCCTGCGGTTGCGCCGCTGGGCCGGACATTCCCCTCAGCCGGCGCGGGCCGCTCCCTCACCGCCCCCTCAGCGCCGGCTGCGCCGCGCGCGCCCGGCCGAGTAACGGCAGCCCAGCGCGCGGGACGCAGCCAATTGCGGCGGGCGGCGGCGGCGCCAATCCGGGGGCTCGCAGGGGGCGGTGCGGCGTTCAAACGCGGTGGCGGCGCACAGAGGAGCTGCTGAGGGGAGGTGGCGGCTCCGTCCCGATCCGGGTCCCGGTTCCGTCCGGCGCGCTGAGTGAGTACTGCCCCGAGCAGCTGCCAGAGCGGCCCAGTCGCGGCTCCCTTTGTCCGAGCCCGTCTCCTTCGGCTTTGGCGGCACTTTTCGCGCTTGTTGCTGCTGTCCCGGTAGGCGCAAAAACAGCACCGGCTGGTCCCGCCCAGTCCCGTTAGCCCCATGTGGCGGCGCGGCGGATCCGCCGCGGCTGTCGGCGGGGAGCACGGCCAGTGCCAGCAGAGCGGGGTGCTCGCGGCGAGAGCGGCTCGGACGAGGCGTGGGCCCGGGTGTGTCCAGGGGCCCGGCCGGGGGCTACCCCAGAGCGCCGTGGCCTCCAGAAGAAAGAAGGCACCGCGCTGTCCTGTGCAATACCTGTTTAATAAACAGATCATTGTAATCGTAGGACAGTAGCGGCGCTCTCTCTCATTTCAATCGTATTCGTTAACAAGTGAAAATCAAGACTGGAAAGTATATATGTTTAAATTATCATATGTCATATAGATAACTAGCATTTTAGCCCTTCTCACGAAGGTCTTCTGCCAGTAATAATCCTGTCTGTTTCACGAGTTACGTATCCACAATCATAACTGGGACTGAAGCAGAAGCCTTCAGCTAAGTACAGCAGGAGACAATGGCAGCTGTGTAAAATTGTCTCGCTGTGGAAGGTTGTTTTGATTAAAGAAGGCAAAAATTTGGGATATCAGATATTGATCTGAGATATAAACCAAAAAGATGCACTCATAGAGCATTCTACCTTTCAAACTAGAGTTTTCCAGTGGAATTGCAATACAAGGCTTCTTGGTGGACTTGAGCAAACCTAAATAGCCTTAAAAATCAACCCTGTTCTCTTTCAAGACTCCAACTAAAAGTCTGCTCAGCTCTAGTTTTCTTGTTTCAGGCAAGTGTAACCAAATATATTCTGCAATAGTTTCCATTTCTCTTTTTTTACACTGCTTTGTACCTTGCTCTGCCTAAGCTTTGCTCTCATTTTCATTGTTTTAGAAATAAAGTTGACCAAGAACTGGAACAAGATGGCATCTGTGCTCCAAAATGTCAAAGCAACAGTGGCGTGGAGGAAACACCGGCTCCTAGCTGACCTCAATGAGGATGAGAGCCCTGTGCCTGATAAATTCAAGAGAAGGGCCTCTCTGAGTTCTCTCAATACCATTCGCATGTCTTTAAGGAAACGGGTACCATTAAAGCCAGTCGAGTTGAATTTTCGAGTTGATAAAACCCCAACTAGGGAAAGTCTGGAACCAAGGCAGAGGTGCCAAACTCTTCAGACTATTAAAAGAACAGCAAAATATGCTTTTGGAACAGTGTCCCAGGTATTTTGTCTTTACAGTAGAACATAGATAGAGTTTAGTTTTTGCTTCAACTCCAGTACTAGGATTTCTGAATTTTGTACTGAGTGCTGTATTCCAGAGAGTCCATTCCCACACACTTGCACAACTTAGTGTTTGTCTCATAGCTACTAACTTTTAAAATCTTTAATATCTTTTTCTAAAGTATAGACAGGCAAATTATGGATCTGGCAGAACATGGAGGAAGGTGAAAACAGTTTATTTTGTTATAAGAGCTTTTCTCCTCCTGTATTTAATCATATATGGCAGAACAGCCTTTACACAGAGGAAATTGGGTAGAAATTGCCATAATTTGCAAAGAATTGTTACTGAGAAATGTGCAGCATTTTGGATTTTTTTTCTTTTATTTATTCTCCTGTACCCATACTATTTACTCGCATGTTCTTCATTATAGTTAATCTAAATTTAGACTGACAAAGCCTGCTACAAGGTAGCAGGGTAGCAGATTCAAGCTTGCACTTCCCTTTCTTGCAGACCTTGGATTTTTAAATGCATGCGTTCTGTGTTGTGGAGCCTGAATTTTTCCAGCATAAGAGCAGCAAGAGCTTTGTCCAGTGCCTGCTCTGAAGTCCTTGATGAGTGTCAAGGGTTAGGGAAGCAAGAGATTCCCTATGCAAATGAGTACAGAGGTTGAGATGCATTCATGTTAGTTGAAACCTGATACGAACATGGAAGCTAGTAATTCAGCCCAAATATTCCTAGCCCTCCTGGTTCCAAACTCATGGCTAATTGAGTTCATTTAGCCTAACATGTCTAATGCTTCTTTCAGAAAATACAGAAGTCTTGCCAAAGCCCAGTTCGCTCAATGGTGACCTGTCCAGCTGAATCCATCAGCAGAAGCTGTGCGACCAGTTCTACCAAAAAAAGAACTGCTACACCTCAAACACCTTGCTGTAAGAGTGTTACTCCAGCAGCCAGTTCCAAAGGCACTCCAAAGTCCTGCAAAAGGGCCTTGCTTGGGCCAACAAGGGTGTCAAAACATAGAGAATGGAGGGATTTCTCATCCTGGCTTGGTAAAAATGGTTTCTCTCTCCGGAGATCCAGAAGAGCAGCAGCACTGAAGAGCCCTTATTCATCTCCTGCTCCTTCCAGCAGAAAGATGTAAGTCACATTCTTTTGTAAACTTTTTTTAAATTTTTTTTTTAATTTATTACACTGATTAGAGTATCTGATAAAGTGAAAGGCAAGGTATGAAGTTTTCTATCCTATTCCCCTGAAGCTGTGTGCTGCTTGAATAGTTAAGAAAGTAGTTCCAGCTCCCTGTATAGACAGGGACTGAGCTATGCGTAAAGCTGAAACATAAAAAGTAATTTTTTCTTAGAGACATACCTGAGTTTTTTGCTGGTGCCTTTTGGGTAAAGGAAAATGCTCAGTATCTCACTCTGATTTAATTGTAACTTTTCCAAAGCTGCTATTTGTATTCCAAAGATACCTGGAATACCTCTGCTTATACTGAGTTCTTTATATAATGTAGAGAGATTCCTGCCTCAAAGAACAAACACAAATTAGATCAAGAGTTGGGAGCTAGGGAAATACTTAATAATGTGCACACAGGTTTTTCTTTTGGTCGAAGTCACAAGAAAGGTTAAAGCTAGAAGTTGAATCCAAGCCTTGTGAACCTGAATCCTATGTCTCAGTTGGAAGATAGCTGTTCGGGGGATGAATGGAGACGTGAAGCAGTTGGCCAATGGAATTAAGAGTATAATTTCCACGGCCCTAAACTTCTCTGGGTAAAGTCTAGAGGTAACAAGAGTGGTACTTCAGGGAGAAGGCTTGAGTACTGTCACCTAGTCAGCCTGTCCTGTTTGATCTGTAGCGATGACCATTCTGTTTGCAGAGAGTTTGACTGTGAGCTGGAAGTGGTCTCCTCAGGGATTTGCCAGTTGAAGCGTATCTCCCAAGCATTTGATGATGCCATTGTGAAAGAGGAGAGGTAAATACTGCTAAGTGTCCCTCAACTTTACCTGCCACCTGAACATAGCCAATTGCAGGCCAAGTAGTCCCTGTAACTCAGGATTAGGAATAGTTGCAGAACTTTTTCAAGTGTAATGTAAATATCCGCTTTTTCTTAAAGATACCTGGGAAGTTTAAATCTGCAGTTGGATTTGCAGCTTCTAAAACCTGCCAAATGCTCTACTTGTCTTCAGTTTCCTTGTTGTGGAAGTCAGATTTTTATCAGAAGGAGCCTACCTTTGACCTTGTGTGAGAACAATACCTCCCTGACTCTTGTGTAAAAGAGGTGCCAATCCAGACTGGGGGAGGAGGTGGGAAAATTCCAGTGTACTGGTGCAGTCACTGATGTCTGCACATCCATTAAAAAAACCCTTTTATTAGGTAGCATTATGTTAACAAACAGTCCATGGTACCCAAATGAAGAAATCTCTTATAAAACACCTTGGTTAATCCACAAGGTGGTAGGCTGCTGTATTTGTGAAGGTTATGCCATTCTGAATTAGACATATTAAGAAAATAAAAATTAAAGGTCAGAAATCTTGTCATAGGGTGATTCCATAAACTTCTTCCTCTCTTAGACCATGTAAAGTATTCAATAACTAAATGTCAAGCACCTCAAATTCTCTAAAGAGAGTTTAGCATCAAGTACTTTACTTACAAAGAGGTAAGGGCTTAACATCTCAGATAATTGCAAAAATTTGTACCAATGGGACCATGTCTAGATAACTATAGGTTAAAACTTGTATCAAGTTAATTTTATCATACCCACTGAAAGTTCACTAAATCTCACTCCTAATATTCTCCCATCTGCTAGTGATGTGACAGTTTCTCTCATTCGTAACTGAAGATTGTAGCAACCAGGTAAAGCAGTTGTTTACTTACCTTGGCTATGCCTGCATGCATCTGTGGGGAGAAAACCTGTTGTTTATAGAGAGAAAGGCTTATCTCATGCTTCTTTCAGGCAGTATTATGTAGAACCACAGGGTTCTTCCTTCATATTCACTGTGGCCATCTCTGCTACAGCAGATCATTGTGCAGTTGTAAAACTTCACCTCTAAATTGTGGATTAGTGAGTCCTTATGGGTTCACAATGAACCTCCTATGCAAACATCAGCTTTTCTCACTCCAGACCAAAAATGACTAGTACTAATCTTTTTGTCACTCAGGTTCAGTTCTCACTGGTTACTAATGATCACAGAGCATGAGAGAACCAATCATTATCCTGAGCTGTCGGATTTTACAGCCTTTCTTTTCCATCCCTCGAATTTTCATAGCAGTTTAGTCTATGCTATCACAATTAACAGCAGCTCATAATTGTATTGGTGGCATTTTTAAACACAGCAATTGTACCCAAGTGGATGTGACATAAATATCTTCACCCATTATGTTGGAATTGTTCTTTTCATTAGAGGGAAAGGTACATCCTGAATACTATGTCCCATTTTAGCAATGAAGACAGGTGCAAGACACTTCGTTGAACTTTTCAAGAAAAATGAGAGCAGTTTCAAATGCTGGACTGATGGTTTGAACAGTCATCTGTACTGCTTCCACAATTTGGTCCAGTACTCCTGCATGTGTAGATGCACTGTGCTCTGTTACTGCCTAGTTGCCTACTGGAATAATTGTGAAATGAACTTTTTTGGAGGTGCCTTTAGTCTTACATGAGACTTTCTCTTCTGGTATCCAATTGCCATGAGTTTTAATGTTAGTGCTTCGTTTTCATTTTTTTCATGATGAAGCAAATCTTGATCTCAAATGATTGTTTCCAATTCAAAGTATTGTTCTAATGTTTTGCATTTTAATGAATTAGATTATATCACAAGAAATGCTCCTGTTGCTAGTTAAAATATCACAGTACTTCATTTGCGTACTTGCCATTTACATTCACTGAAGATAACAAAATATTTTCTTGCTAGTGTTTAGAACAGTTACACAGTAAAAGTGTACCAGACCTCTTCCTTTCTCCCATCTGTTTTCCAGCAATTTGTGGGATAACCAGTTGATTAACTCTACTGACTTCATGCTGCTAATGGTAATCCTGTTGTTCTTCTTCAGGCAACGAGCAATATCAAACTACTACTATCTAATGGCACGACATTCACAGTCTGTACATCGATCCCTGAAACCATCTCAAGCTATTAAAAGGCAAGCTAAGAAACTCCATCAAGCACTTGGTACCTAGACAGAGATGGCTGTAACTATTTTTTCATGTTTCCAAGTTTATAAGCATATATAAGGGAGAGGTCTGAATAGCACCTGAAAGGCTGCACTCTATACACTTACTTGAGCCATTACACTTTTTTTTAAATGAAACAGCTCAGGACTTTCCTTGCTTTCTCTTTTCTAGTAAAGAGAGAATCAAAATAGTACCAACCACAGTGTATTATCCCTGCTGAGATGAGGGAACTGTATTGAAACCGTATTTCATGAGGCAGTAAGTACTTAGAAAATGACGCTGAACTGGCCAGTAAGAATGGCCAAAGCAAGGGTTTATGATAGACTTATGAAGGATAATTCTAGGTAAGAGTAGTGCTTAAATTGGTATCCAGCAGCCACGAGATTTAGCACAAATACTTTTCATGCAAAAAAGATTGGTCTATTATTTTGAAAGCCTAACTTGTTGGGGTTTTTTTTGTTACTAGCAAACTAAAGTTATTAATCATGTTAGCTGGAAGTTAATAAAACAGTAGTGGCTTCTTCTAAAACTGCCATTCCAAAGCAACAGGATTCTGTGGAGTCACTCATGCCACAAGAACAAAACCATTTTAGGAGTCTTACTTCGTGGCCTTAAGGATTAGCAATCTAATCCTATCTTAGGTGGTTTGGCTCCAGACAAATCAGACCAACTTTGTAATTTCTTACTGATGCTTTAGATAGCATCTTGGCAGTTGACTTAAACATCGCTTTTGTGCTGCATCTGTCTTTTAGTTGTACACAGAAATTTGTTTCTACAATTAATGTAACATCTTGTAACTGCTCTTATTAGCTAGTATCACAGTGGAAGTATTTTGATTATGTATACTTAGCATTTGATACCTTATTTTGCTTCTAATTACTTTTAAAAAAATTAACATTCATTTGACAAGCCTTTTTTGGTCTGTCATTCAGTATAACAAAGTTTAGTCTTTCACATGAAAACAAAGATTTGTCAAGCTTTTAGAATTCAATAGCAGGGCTGTTTTCCATGGTAAGCTTTGTGCAGGCTTCTCCAATTATGTTCACTCTAAAATAAACTTTCAAACAAAAGACTGATTTGGGAAACTTTGCTCTACTTGGTAATTTTTAAAATGTGCATGTGACCTAGTAGCTCCAGTGTTACTAAAATTTTAATGGTATCAGGTATAAATATGAAAAGCATTCGATTATGATTTATGTATAAGTATTGATTTTTAAACTTGCTCCAAATTTTTCTTTTTTTTTCTTGTCAAATGAACCCATTTTAAAACATTTAAACAGTTAATGAGGCCTGGAAATATGAAAGCAACCCTTCCAGCCTGAAGACTTCTAGACTTTCAGATGACTTGAGAATTTTAGCTTGTGTTATTTCTTCATCTAGTGTTTGTGTGTGTTTTGTGAATTTTTTAACAACTTTTCTATATGGAAGTGTAAGTATAGTATCTCTAAGTTGTCCTTTGTATGTCCTGAAACTACTTCTATAAAGCTTTCACAAATTCTCATTAGTGAAATGCCTTTTTCTATGACTTTTGAAAAGGAAGGAGGGTTGGAGGTTTTTGAAAAGTTGACCTCCAATCCAAGTATTATTTCAGACAGATCAACCAGCTTCTATTTATAATGTTTCCACCAGCTACTTGGACATGTACAATCATGATCCAATATTTCTCAAATTACTGGTAAGAAAAATCAGTGACACTGTTTGTTTAAAGGCAAGAAGGTTTTATTTAAGTGGCTAATCTGTTTTAAGATTTTAAAAACCAGCTCACATCAAAATCTATAGCAGTTGTAGAAATCTTACTCCTTATTTCATATTAAGAAATTCATTATTGTACATTTTTGAATCTTTACAAGGCAGCCATAAGAAATATAAACATTTGTCACCAGATAGAACCTTCTCACTGACAATATTTAAAAGTATGCACTTAATAAAACTATAGACTGAAAGAACACCTACAATTTCAAGTTTCCTTGCATGAATTCAGTTGTAAGGGGACTGCCCCTTTTCACCCCAACAAATAGAAAAAAAAGTTATGCATAAGACTTGGGGTTCTGTGAGAGGACTGCCATTCTGGGCTGTATACCAGTCATCCAGGTATAAAACTATCTTTCAAACTTGCTATCTGTAAATCATGTTTCAGTGTTGCAATCTCTAATATACCATCTCCCACCATGTCACATTAAACCTGCCTCTCTCTTTTTCCCCTCCTATGTTCTATACGTCCATACAAATGACAAATGAACTGTGAAATTCATCTCCCCCAACTCCCCAAAATTCCATTCAGTTTCAAGGATAGCTTATTGAGATTAATACAAGTAGATGGTAAACTGTAATAATCTCTGATTGGGCTTGACCTAAAACGAGTGAAAGAGCCAACACATGGCTTCAATTCCAGTGTCCATGCACATGATTCTAGCTGTTCCAGGCCTTATTTCTGAAAAACAAATATTTTCATCCAGAAAAATGTGTTATTACTTCCATTCTTTATGGGGGTTTTGAATTTAGGCTTATCTATAGGAACATATCGTTACCTTGAGTGACTAAACATAATGGAAGTCTTAATTACCTTCACAAACCCACAATTTCTGCTTAAGCTTTCAACACAGACCATGAGGAATCACTGCTCTTAGAGAAGCTGAGAAGGTAGGCTGGAAAGTTTTGTGTGTATAGGAATTCTATCCTGTAACAGCTCCAGATGAGGATCAAAGTGCCACTTTCTCCCCTGAATGCCTGACATGAACAATTCATCGCAGAAATCTTGAGTTCAGATGCCACAAGTCAATCTCTAATCAGAAAAATCATAAAATTGTGGTGCATAATTGTCATCTCTCCATTATCAAGCCAATGAGTTTACTAAAAAGATATCCATGCTCCAATCAGCTAGTCCTATGATGATGTACTCACCTTTCTGCAGCCTAGATGGCAATAGGAAAAAAAAAAAAAGAGGAAAATCCTACTTGTTCAGTAACAACTGTTGTACCTACACATTTTAAAACATAAAATACCTACTGGTTTCAGGTATTGTTTTAAATGCTTATAAAAAAAGCTTTTAGCAAGTTTAAAACAGAAATGGTATAGAAAGAAGGGAAAAAGTTTTCCCTCTCTAAATTTATTCCATAAATTATACTAAAGATTCCATGATGATACTATAGATCTAAGTGTTGAGGATTTGTTCAATACACGCATTAGTAATGTCCTGGCTAAAGAAAGACTGCAATGTATAAACAGGACAACTTGTTCACTACTAATGGTAAACAAAGGCTATTTTGCAGAATACTGGGGCTTCTGAAAAAAAGTCTTTGTCCTGCATAAACCAGGGTGTGTAATTTTTTTCCCTCTAGTTTACTGATAATTCCACTTCTACATAATCAGTGAAAGTTTTAGCTGTTTGGAAGTGACTTCCCTAGGTATAGAGGAAAAAGTGAAGTAATCTGTATAAATTAAGACTAGTTTAATGTAAACAAATAAAAATGACAGCTCTCATGAACCCCAATGAATAAGGATTACCAGTACTTTGTCATTTTTACACCTAACAGAATTTTATGCTGAATAGATACAAACCATGCCACAAAACTAAACAGGAATACTTTGGTCGAGCAAAAATCTATACCAAGAGCACTAGTGTACGCAAACAAAAATGTTATTCAGAATAAGCAGATTTGGATTAACATCACTATTCAATTCTGCAATCTATACAATGATATCGTGTTCCAAACCTACCTAGCTAGACAACAAAATTGAACAGACAGCCACTGTTGCTGTGTTTGAGTTGGTTTTGTTCTTTTTTTTTTTTTTTAATGTGTATTGGTTACAAATTTGCTGTGAAAGCAGAACCAAAACTAGTGTCTTCCAGTAGCTATACACACATACACACAGACAAAACCAAAACACCACAGCTGTGAAGGTGTGTTTTCACAATATCTCAAATAACTCTACCACTGCTATTAATCACAGCCATTTTTTACAGTAATTTAAAATGGATCCATATCAACAGGACAAAGAAGTAAATGCTTCCAACTGTGGCATACTTGTACTGTACCCTTAGTATCCACTGGACTAACAATTTTGCATTTTACAATTTCATTTATGCTTCCTCCATTCAGCACGCTAAAAGAATGTGCTTTTCTGTTACACACTGGAGGCACTAAACAAAAGATGGTGCTGAAACAACTGATGAATGTAATGTATGTTCTGTGGGCACACCCACCTGACTTCACTGTCCCTTTCCCTTCTGTGTATGCTAAAACACTTTCATAGTCTGTGTAGTTTAAGTTAAGTGCTGACTGCACAGAAACTGCAGCAATGAGGACTTGAAATCAAGAATAAGATGACTGTAGGATCAAACTTACCCTCAGCAAATGGCTTCCTAGGGGACTGATCTTCCATGAAAACGCAAGTGGAACTGAAATCCAATTGCAAGCTGAATGCCTGTGAATGACTGGATGCAGTTCCATGTGGACAAAGCGTGTAACTAAGAAGCCTGTGTCACTATTTTGCCAAAGTGCACAGCTGGAGTGTGGGATCACAAGATAAACCATTCTAGCCATGAGCAATCAGCAGTGCTGGAATTATGCAAATGCCATATAAGCTCTCATAAATTGTATGAAAAAGTTAAAGGAAGAGTATTTTCAGCTTGATTTTAATACCATGTGTAGAAACTTTGAAATTGTTACCACACTAAATCATATACGCACATGCACGCACACACACTTGTTTTACTGCTATTAGCTCCTAATATTCTTAAGGGAAGCAAGCACAGTGACTGCTGTAAAGGTGACCCAGCTATTAATAGAAATACACAAAATCGGAGTCTTGATGACATGAAATCCTGTAAAATGACATTATGTCTCCAAGAGTAAAAGACAGCCCTTTATAACCTAGGAGATTTTTCTAACCTTGTACTTAGACACTATTTCCTTCAATACAGTCACAGAATTACACACAGATCCCTCTTCTGAAAGGAAGTAGACCTTTCTACTACAGCAATTGAAAACAAAAAAATAGGTTTTCAAGTCTCTTGGGTGATAGAGGTAGATGGCTAAAACAATGGTAGCTTTGAACAGGAATAGCGATTACAGTCAGGAGACATGCTAAACAACATCCAATGATTAAAAAGAACTATTCGATCAATCAATTTAGACCCCTCATCAAACTTAACATTTTCCTATTAAGTTCCTCTCACAAGCCTTGTATTCCCATGCCTATTTAAAACTAACAAGCAGGAGTGTGCTAACAGTAAATTCACTAGAAGGAGATGGAGGCTGGTGCACCTGTGCAACCTCTTCATGGTGCAAACCAGAGAAGAACCAGACTATGTGACTAGAATTAATACATGCAGTGGGCTGAGACAGAACATGGAATAATTCCTCCAACTTCATGGGTTCAAGAACTATGATACTACTGGGAAAGCATTTGTAAATGCTAAGAGTGTTTCAATGTAGTTTGCAAGCTATCTTTCATTTAGCTTTTGTAGCAACAGCACAAAACCCTAGCCCCTTGTAATGTATTTACCTGCTCCCAAAGAGTGTTTGCTACAAAACATTTTACATCTTTCCTTAATCTTCAGCAGAGATAACCGCTTCCCCTAAAGGAAGCAATAGGAAAAAAAAAAAAACCAAAACAACCAACTACTGATGTGCCAGAGATATTTCAGGAAGTTTGAAATAGGTAGCTGACAATCTTGCCAAGTAATGTCTGAAAATATAAATCAAACATCTCCACTTATAACCTATTTTGCTGCCTCTTAAGGCAAAAGCTACTCTCTTACACCATTCCAAAAGTCCACTGAAACTTCATGGTTAACAGAAAGTACTGACTTACTTTACTTCTGCACTGTCTCAATAGTTTTCCATTGCATTTATTGTTTTACATGTTAACTTTCAAAATCATTAACCGACTTGGTGAGTGACTCTGTCTGGTCTAGCAAAACCTGAAAGGGGGATGGAGAGGCACCACACCATCTCTACCCCAATTCCCTGAAATAAAAAACAAACAACAAACCTGAAAAAGGAATGTTCTTTTGACTTCAAGCTTTCTCAGTGTCAATAGTATGTTTTTAACTCTAAAAAAAAGGGGGTAGGGGGTTTTATGTGCACTTGTAACTTCATTGTAGGTTTTAAAACATGCGTCAGTTCAGTCATTAAAATTCTCTTGATGAATTTCCATGGAAGTATCTGCATGAAGAATCTGCAAACTGCTACTATGTTAAAGTAACTATAACGCTCTAGAAATATTACTACTTAGGGAAAACATCACACATTTTACTTCTAGTAAGTCCATTGAGAGATCAGAGAGAAATTTAAATCAGCAGAGAAATGTCTATGTGGCACCTGTATTTTTGCATGTCCACTCTTTGAAGCTCAAATGCTATAATTCTGAATGCTACAGATTGTCTTAATGCAGAAGTTGCTGTTAAGCATGAGAAGGTAAACAATTTATCAATTTACTTAATTAGTTTTTTCCCCTCCAGTGTAAATATTCTAGTTCGAATAATTAAAAAGCAATTGCTCTGAAGTTTGCAGATCACTTGGTAAAACGGTTTCTTTTAGCTTGCCCTCTTAGGATCTGACTCTCGGACTGAGATCATCAGAGCCATCTTCTTTGGAGCAGTCCACACAATTTTTGCACAGTCATTGAGTTCCACAAACAATGTGATCTTTGTACAGTTGCACACTACTTTGGTTACAACAACACTAACTGTGTTCAAACTGTGGCTGACATATTTAGTTTTAACATGAAGTTTTTATGTTTGGTTCACAAGTGAAGTTCTCACATTTATTTGTCCAGCGCCTCACACAAATGAGAGTGCCCATGTTGGAGTCTGTTGACCAACACTGTAGGCTGAAAGGAAACCTTGGGTTTAAGGCACCCAGAAAGCATCTTGTTGTAGAAGTCCTAACCACCTGTTATTGTAGCTTCTGCTGCTGCTTCCCTTTTATCACTTTTATTGAAAAGTGAAGTGGAAACAGACATGACTACTTAATGTTTAAAGTGTAAACCTCCTCTGTAACCTGCAGGACCTACCCTTGATGCTGGTTTGGGTGCAGCTAATTAGCTGATACCACAATCCTTCTGAGTAAAATCAGTATCTTTTCCTCTTACTGCACATATTATATTTGTTCCCAAAAATAACCTGTTGCTATTATGATAAAACTTGTGATAGTTTTAGATTGTTTTAAACTTCCCCAATAAACATGATAAGAGGAAAAGACTGGAAGTGCCCCAGTTGGTGTAAGAAGGCAGATTTCAGAACAGGGAAGACTCCAAGGTACAAATTCCTGTCCACTTCTCTTAATTTGGAGCTGCCTAAATACTACCTTTCAGGCATGCCTACAAGTTTTATGGGGTGCACCCAAAATCTACAGTCCCAATCCTCCTAGGGAATAGATTCAAATTTGTGAACTCCACCTCGAACCCAAGCAATGGAAGGAAAATGCCTCTCATGATCTTTGTCTGATTCAGGCTGGCTCTGAGCACGCTCTGGCTTGGGGTTTAAGGAAGGTGGGTCAGGTTGCTGCACAGACATAGTCCTGCGGAGGTGGTTTCTCTTGCGCAAAAACTCAGGCTGCGAGTGGAGGCCAAAGCTGCCTTTTCTCAAGATCATCCGAGAGTTGTTTTTTTTGGGTCGTGAATGGAGACTGAACTCCAGCGAGGCCAAGTGGGCTGCATAACCTTCACTGAGGAACTGAAATAGGAAGAAAAGAAGGGAGTGACAAATTACTGCTGCCTTGACCAATGAGTGCTATGAGGTATTAAGTTTTGGTCACTGGCATCCCAGTTAGACACCTACAAAAATACTAATACTCCTCTCCCCTCAATTTTTTTTTCAAGTGACCCATTTCATTTTGTCATTCAGAAATATGCAATGCATGCACTTGTAGATACAACCTGCAACCACTTGATTCTCTTTACTATTCACCCTTCCAGAAAATGCCTCATTTGTAACCCCAACTGCCTTTCTTTGAAATACCGTTGCTGCTTTGTGTATTTGTAAGTTTGCACATGCATTCACTTGCATGCATTGCCTTGTCTTCCCTAGGACTTCCTGACTGAATAGCAAGAGTTACTTACTTGGCACTGTGCCTGGTATTTCTTTGTGGATCGTCCAACTATGTAGATCTGGGATGGCGACAGAGCCAAGACACTGTACACAGAAATATCCTTCATGGAACCATATGCGGCACAGATTTTGATGTGGCACTGAAACAAACATTACTTCCAAAGTGAACGCACTATTGAACACCACGCAACTACAAGGCTGGTGCTTGATTTACAGTAAAGCAGCATATGAGTTCCCTGTTAACAATTTCAATTTGTAAACCCCAGAAAGCTAAATCAATCTGCCTGCATGTGAGCAAGAACTACAGCTATGTGCACAGGAAAGGACAAGCAGGTGATCTACTGATTTGTCATGATTGGAGGTCCCTTTGGATGTTTTATCAGCTTTCCTTACTCTTTTAAAAGTGAGGAGTGGCAAAAAGACTTTGTGATGTTCAGTAAGACTTACTGTTCAGAAAGGAGGGAGATCTCTACTGAATTGCATTCCCTGAAAAGAGGTTTTAAGGCTACAAATAGGTTTCTAGTACCTCTTGCATGAGATTCCGGAGAAAAATGGTCTTTTGTCGCAGTGGGTCATGAACGAGTCCATCTGAGAAGAAGATCATCCCTTGTGGGAAATTGTGTTGGGACAACCATGAAACCACACGCTGTTTCTGCATATCTGGACGGCCGGTGATATAGATAATCAGATATCCCAGGTCCTGCCAATGCCTGTCAGAAGAAGCAGTTAAATTATATAAGTGCAGAAAGAGCAACAATGCTCACAGGTCAGGTCAGCATCTTTTCTCAGACCAGTTAGAAGTCACATGAAGTCCTTCAACAAGTGGAAAGCAGCATGCCTAAGTCTCTACTCCAATCCAGAAACTAAGTAATAATGTCTACACCTTGGGGGAGATGGAGGAAAGCAAGAGACATTAATATACAAAATATTATCTAAAATATAAGAGCCATTCAAAAATATACTTAGAATAAACCTTGCAACACATCAGGTACTACTACTTTTGAAATCTTTAATGAGATTTCCTGTCATTTCAGCTGTAAGGAATGGAAACCCTTGAAAACTGACACTTTACATTCTCATGCAAGTTCCAAAATGAGAACTGCCTTTTCCCATCCAGGCCAACATTAACAGACCTGCAAGAATGAATTAAAAGGCCTTTTCATTTTTCCTCCAAAAAACATTCTTGCATTCATGGCACCTGATATTTTTTAAGTACAAATATGTCCTTATTTGAAATTAGTGAAACACAAAATACACATGGAATCATTATTAACTCACTGCACACGCTTCAAGATCATATTCCCAAGAGGCAACTTTTTGTCTTTAGGCAAATTAAACTACAAATTTCAATGTAATCCACAGCATTCTAATATTTCTCTGAAATTCAGGCAGATGTGCTGTGCAAGAAAATATAGAAATGTATCTGCAGAGAATCTTGGCCCTTAGAAAATTGCTGTCGGTTTAGTATAACAACCCTTTTTCCTTTCTAGTGTATTCAAACAGAAAGTCAGAGATGTGAAGTGTTCAAATCTCATTTACCTGACAACATCAACGGCCCCCGCTCGGACTTTGGGGTCACTTCCCATAATTGAAACACTTGCTGCAAAGGAGCCATCAATGCTGAACACAACACATTCCATTCCTCGGGGCAGTACAGTCAGGTAACTTGCTGCACTGCTCTGGTCCCCTCTGCAGAGTCAAAGCAATAAATTAATTTAAAAAGCAAAATGTCAGAATGTATTTTCTGCATGTTCTAGTTAAGATTTGAAATTAGATCTTTCTAGACCTACAGCTGTAAGAATCACTGTCAAATATGGCTTCTGATTTCAGTCTTATGTGGGACAATCAAAACTAACACTTTTAGGAAATAGTTTTTCAAAGAGACATTTGGAAGCTGATCTTAATAAGAAATCACATGCATACAAATAACCAAAAGAATTAGAAAAAAAGCCCCGCAAAACACCTTGAAGTACTCTTAATTACTACTCAAACTTTCTCCATAAGCTTAACAATTTGTAATATGGACATTAGCCACCCTCTATTCTTGCAAATATCCCCCCTTGCAATGGGAATGCCAGTTGAGAAAAGTAAAAAACAAAAAAACAAAAGCACCAAACAAATAAAACAAAAACAAACAAACAAACAACCGAAAAACAATGCAGGCATACATCACTCTTGTCATGGAAAGACATGTGAAAACCATTTTCCCCAAGAGAATTGGATGTTAAAAAATGGATACATGACAAGGAAATCCAAAGCTCTTCTCATACCATCACCTCATGTTTCCTAAAACCTGTAATCTAAAGACCACATAAATGTCTGGTGATGAAGATTCCTACAAATATGTGCTCACAGCCTAATGAAAAGAGGGCAATTTATTTTATTCCTCTTTGAAACTTACTCCTGCACTCTAAATCTTCATTTTTGAATATAATTTTATTTGTGTTTCAGTAACTATTTTCTTGAATTGATTGCCTTTTTTATTTAACTGAGGTAAAACATTTTCTTCCTCTCAAGCTGCACTACATGGGACTGTAAGCTGACTTTGGACTTTGTTAACTGGTGGATAACAACACATTCTATTTCAGCTCAATTCTCCTCATTGATTTAATCTCCCAACCAGGGATTCAAATGACGTTTTTACTCACTTTTGAAGTTCCTTCCTGATCACCACAACCCATCACAGCTTTAGTTCCAGTTTGGAGTTATTACCTGACCACCATTTTGATGGGATACACACCAACTCTCAGTCTCTTCTGTTCAGGTATATTGTAGGATATTCGTCCACTGCTGTTGGATATCTCTGTGTCAAAATACACCCACCTACCCGAAGATGGTTCAGTCATTATGAAGATATCCACCTGCAAAACCAATGAAACAGTAATCTAGTGTGATAGTCAACAAAACACCCCCTATGTGCAAGGCCTGCCAAGCCTAGATAATATTAGTATCTCCAACCATGTCTGGTAGTAAAAGCTTTCAAGGAAGTTTGAAGGAACTTCATTAAGAACTTCAAAGAGAGTCCTCTCAATAAGCAAATGCTTTCTAACATACAAGAGTTTATTGTCTTCATAATTTAAAGCCCTGATCTTAGCACTGCACATGTCAAACATAGAGGTCAGAAATTTGGGAAGAGCCCTAAACTAGGAAAAAGACAATTTTATCTTGCATAGCTATATTACCTTTTCACACACTAAACCTACAAAAAAACCTCCTGCATCTGGTTCTTGAGACAAAATCTTTCTCAAATCATAATCTCGCCTACAACCAAAACAGTTCAAATTATCAAAATATTTAATCAATATGGTTTTCTTCAACTGAAATATTTAATCAAAATTAACATAAACTATATTAAAAACTTTGCTAGACCTGAAACAAGCCAAGTGAAGCCTACGTGCTTCAGTTTTGCCCTCAGCTCAGCAGCACTGCTCTCTTAGTTTGCTTAGAAACTCCTACAATCTCAGTGAATATGAAAAAATGTGCTCACTTGATGCTTGGCTTTATTAGCTGTAAGCCTGGCTTCTGCAGGCAGTTTCAGGAATGACTGTTTCAATTGTGTCACATTACTACTAATTTCTAAAACTAATCTTTACTTGCCCATGTGTAAGATACAGCAGCCACCTAGCTTCTAGAATGCCTATTCTTTTATCTAGTTGTTTTACCTGGATAGGATGATACATGTTTTTTTTTTACTGCTTTGTCAACTACTATAAAATCCTTTTTCCTTCTTCCTCGGAAAGTTAATTGTCTCCAGTAGGTGGTACAGCTGGATGGCCGATTCAGAAACCACTGCACACTCACCACTAACCACTAACCAAAGGAGATACCCATAATCAGGTAAGAGAGATGAGAGCTCAGAAACAGGTCAGCCATCAGTAAAGCCCACTTTATAGCATATTTCTGCCTGAGTAGTAGGGGGTTAGTGACATTTCCCCTCACTGTAAGGCCTTCTCTGACATTGTACATGTGTGCCACATTCAACAACTAAGAAAATGGATTACCCAGACTTCACCTTTTCACCTGTTAAAGCCACCATGTCCAGAGGTCCATACATAAAGCGCCCAACCAGTACCTGAGGACCATCTTCTGCTGCAATGACATCATTAGCTCGGTGATTAGCAGTCACATTCTGAAATAAGAGCAGAAGATGAGAAGGGTATGGTTCATTTTTGTCACAAGGCTGCTGTCTCTATTTTGTTATGAACAGTGACACAGAAACACAGTCCTGGGCAGTATGTCTGAGGTACATGAAGCGCAGTGCATTCCCATTTCAGCTGGAGCCTGATTTCCACTTATGGTGGGTTTCTGAATAGACTTTCTAGAGAGAATACTCAGAACGACCAAATAAGAGAGAACATTTGAGAGAAAGCCAATTCTTTTTCACTTCAAGTGGTGCCACAGAGCCACATCATTATGCACAGGGCACATGCATTTTAACTGACATTATTAATTGACTTAGCACCTGAAGAAATTAGGAAATATTTCTGCTTGGCTTATGGATTTGTCTAGCATAAAAGAAAGCTCTTTGCATAATGGAAACTTAGGGCCTGTCTGTTATTTAAAGAAAGAAATATAAGAATTAAAGAATAAATATTAAAGAAAGAAAGAAAGACTTTCTCCCAACATGAAGTGATAAACCAAGATGAAATTGCTCATATTCCCTAACCATTGATCTGCTTGCCTCTGGATTAAGTCATCAGTTTTCAGCTCTTTAGTGATATTCAGTTATGTAAACTCTTACTTGGGGAGATCAAACTCCATTTAAATTTCTGCCAAACTCATCTTCCATCTTCCATGGCTGCCATATATATTCAGTGTTAAACTTACCCTCAATTTGACATGGGTCCTTTTGCGTAGCCATTTTTCTCGTGGATTGGATGGACTTAGTGTTTCTGGATCCAGGTTGTCATTTTCCTTGAAATTTACATTTTCATACCTCATCACCTGAAATTATATTAAAATTTTAATAAACAGCTTGAGGCCTGAGGAGTCCTGGTACTTGGCAAAGAAAGAGAAATTACACTGCTGCCCCAATTGAGTGACACTGCAGAGGCAAAAGCACAATGGAAGTAGAGTGGTAAAGCCATATATTCACAAAACCTGCACAGACAAAGAAACTGCTTTCACTCTGTTGCCCAACACTTAATTTCAAATACTTATTGAACAGCTTTTCCATTCACAGCAGAGCCTGCACATGCCTCCAGAGAAACAGTGACAACATTAGGATGGTATCAAGAGACAAGTCACATTGTCTTGATTATGGTCTGCAAAGTCAGTAAAGCAGCATAAAACCACAGAAGCATTTTTAATGTCCTTTATGTGGCAGACATCAGGTTCCTGACTTCATCTATATTGATTTTCTACACATCTAC
The DNA here is from genome assembly GCF_051311805.1 of Agelaius phoeniceus. Taxonomy (NCBI): domain Eukaryota; kingdom Metazoa; phylum Chordata; class Aves; order Passeriformes; family Icteridae; genus Agelaius; species Agelaius phoeniceus. The sequence goes on from NC_135284.1 coordinate 108,927, forward strand.
TCAGAGAAATGCTTCTTATCCCTTTTGGGTATAACTACTTCAGTAGCTGATAGGTAGGGACCCACAAGGACCCACTGAAGTCCAACTGAACTTGCAGAACCTTATTATGTCATACACATTCTTACAACCTAAACATCATACATTACCAAGAAACTTTCATGTCCAACTCAGATTTCAGGACACAACCTACAGAATTCAGAATCTGGGTGTGGGTTAAACCACATTTCAATTGAAACCAGAAGCCCTGTCTCACTGAAATCTGTGGGTTGTACCTGCAATCACAAATAGCTATTTTGAATGAGAAATACATTAGCAAATTTTTCAAGTTGAACAGCTGGTTTTCTGTGCTGAAGTTCTACAATCTCAGTACCTTTGCTAAGAGAGTGATCTAGAACTCTTTCAAAAGATGTCTTATATGAAGTCCCTTGAGTAAAATCATGCTGCAATCACAGTCAGCAAAGCAGCTGGTTTACAACAAATTACAGCAGTGTTGAGAAGTAAGCATGGTTTTTAACAAATTGGCATAAATTCTATTCACTAGAGGTAATGTGCAGGCAATATATGCACCCACAGGGCATTCAGGAGCCAGTAGTCTTATTCTTAACCCCCAACAAGGGTAGAAGGTCCAGACTGTATTGGAACTAACTAGTCCTTTATGTAGAGCTGTAAGCTCACATACAGCTTTAGAGATATGTTCTAAATGCTTGAAAGGCTTATTAAATTCTAAAAGCTGTAATGCGCTTACAAGATAGGAAAGTGTCCTGTAAAGGAGAGACTCGACTTTCTTATGGAAGCAGTACTTTCAAACTGGTTTACTATCAGATTTGTGCTAGGAGTTTGATACTTAACAGGGAAAGATATAATTATGTAAGGCAGGAGGTAGCCTATTCCTTCAAAACCAGGACAAAATTAATATATAATACAGGATTAGACTGATCTGGGGCACAGGAGGGGTGAGACATGCATAAAGGCACAATATTACTGGTCACAAAGTCAGCAGTGCTAATGGTGGGCTCACTGTCCCCTTTACCTCTCCAACAAATCCAGATCTGTCACTCCTAAATGCACTTGTATGTGATGCATCCACACTTAGCCACCTAACTGACCAAAAGATTTAAAGACTGACCCTTGGAAAATGCAATTAACAAGCACAAGGTTATCTGTTGCAGAGAGAAAAAAAAAAGATCAGTTACCTGTCTTAAGATGAAGGCCACAACATCTGTTGATTCCCAATAGCTGGCATGAAAGAGGTGTGGCAGGGCCACCGTTGGAAAGGCTGTCAGCACATCTGGGCAATACAAGGCATAATCTATTCGTTTTGTTCCCCACCACTTTGCAGTAACTACAAAAAATGAAACAAAATAGCATAACATTTTTATATCAATAAATTTCTTGCTGTCTTCATTTTAAGCTAGATAATGGAATCACGTCTTCTGCTTTCTTAATCTTGATATTTTAAGTCTGTTAAATATCTATCATTCACAAAAGTACAGTTTTTACTGACTGCATCATCACCTTAACTGCCTAACATCTAAAGAGTTCTTCTGGGTCCAAGTTTTGGGAAGCAGAAATCACCTCAGCACGATCCCCACTGCTTTCTAGTCCATGGAAAATGTACAGTGAAAGATTATTACTTTTATAATCATGTTATAGGGTAAGAATTGCAAATGCCTCCTGAACAGTGATGCAAATATTGAGAGAAAGAGAGATACATACATACAGACATATATACACACACATGTGACTATAGTCCATAGCAGGACAATATACTGATTTATAGCACTTCTAATTATGAGTAACAAATCTTATTTGCCTATGCTGCTTCATGCCTAGAACATGATCATAAACCCCTGTTACTATGAAACTCCTGTGGCTATTTATGAATAACACCATAATATAAAACTGACTTATTTTCTATTACTTTATCTATCTAATTACAAACAGAAAAGAAAGATAACTTGTGTTATGTAAAATTGCAGAAACTTGGGCTATTCTCATTCTCCCCAAATTCCAAGCAGATATATTTTCTTTTCATAATCAACTTTTTCACAGAAACAGTGCAAAGGGAAAGGCTGTTGCCATATCCAATAGCACAGGGCACTTCACTCACTGTTGGTGAGGCATGCTGATGGCAAGCTTTCAGTTGACCCGGAGTTTTCACTGTTTGTGCTGGCCAAGCTCAGCTTTCTTGTTTTCCCTTGTGGTTGATCAGATGTATTTGGAGATCCAGGACTCTCCTGAGAGAAAGGTATGTTCAAAGAGCTATTCTCAAGGAACAGACCACTGTGATTGTGGAGAGCATCACCTGCAGGTTACAAAAGTGAAAATAACAATTAAAAAAAAGGATGCACACCATGGTTTTGAAACTTTTGCATCCGTGTATATCTTATTTCCTTATTTATTCATTTATTTTTAAATATAGGGCTAATGAACGTTTTCCTGAATAATATCTCATTTCATGCCCATGGATGAAACTTCCTCCTTCAGAGTGTGAATAGCACGACACAGCATGACTGCATGGAGAAAGCACACACCCTACTGCCATGAACGTGCAATGGCAGCTGGGTGCTTTGGGCCAGGATCTTCCAAACTGGGTAGTGATGCTGGGATGCTACTTTAGTTCACACTCAACCCTACTCATTTTGAAGTAATTTTCTGAAAACTACATAGTCCTGGGAGTCTGTGATATTTCTCTGGTCCTCTTTCTGACATGAGCAAAATGTTCTTTTTTGTGTAACGTGACAAGTCAAAGATACTTCATGCCTATATGATTTTACCTTATTTTCTATTAAGCCAAAAAAGCACAATTCCTTCTACTAGCACCTTGCTCATCCACCCCTTCCTCTTTCTTCCCCAAAAATCAATCCATTTCTCTTTGGTTTTCTTTTCCTCGATTTAAATCTTTATTACCAACATAACTATTGCTTAGTAATCCACCCAGGAGAAATGCAATCAAGACTGCTCAGTAGTCTGATTTGTCCTAGTAGATATCTACAACAAACCAACCATAAGTGACCAAAAGAAACAACATATGAAGATCTAGGCAAAGGCCAACTAATTGAAAAAATAAATTGTTTAAAATGATAGTCAAGGACATGGAATTTTCCAAGTGATACTTCAACTAGAACAGTGGTATCGCCTTCAAACTCCTCTTTAACACAACTAGTATCACAAACCTCATGCATAAGAAAAATTTTCCTTAGTAATTTTTGGTTCCACACTTGCTAAGTATGCCTGTGCTACTCAGTCCCAGAGTTTGTTTTTAGCATGCTGGCACATTGCTATTTCAAATTCTCTTGAGCTGTATAAGGAGAGAACATTTAAGAGAACAACAGGAATGAGAGCTATGAAAACAGGCACTATACCTAACTGGTGAGATCTTCCATCCCCTAGTGGGTATCTCTGGTACCGTGGGACACTGAATGGAGGAAGAAGATGGAATCTTTTCTCCAACAATGGTTCAAGTCTGCAGGCAGAGGGGTCAGCAGAGTGAAAGAAGCTGTAAACTTGGCTGCAGGCTGGTCGGACCTGGCATACTTGGATGAGAACAAGACAGAGAAAAAGAGGCCAGTATTGCTGCTTTACAAATTTCAAAGAGTCTGTGCAGAAACACAGTTAACAGGGTTTTCTGCAAACTCCAGATTAGCACACAGCTGGCCAAATTGAATTGTTTCTTATTTCATATGTAAAGAACATTTCACTGCACAGGAGTTTAAAGAGACATCACAATCAGAAATGCAGGCACATATGAAATGTAAAGAGCAGCAGAAGAGAAACAGAAGGAAGTGAGAAATGAAAAAGAATTTTAAAATCCTGTAAATACATTATTGAGCATTATAGCTGTGATGCTCAGCACTTCAAATATATACCAGCAAAACAATCTGATGGGCTTTTGCAATCCCGAGGACTTAAACCTAGGGGATAGCAGAACCTTCCCTTATATTATAAAAACTAATTCTAACAAAACAAATAAATACATCTGAATTTTACTTGTCACATTTTCAGGTAACTTTCTACCATTTATTTCAGTAAAGAGGGCACCTTACTCTTCTCAACTAATTTCCAACTGTCTGCATGATAGATTTAAATTTGTCTGTTTTCCTCTCAACAGTGTCACAATTATCACTTTACAATGGGATTCTTTTATCATATGCACCTCTAAAGACTAATTATGCTTCAAGTAGACACTGCTCACCTCAGAATGTGTTTGAAATGCCCATCAGTTGAGCTGCTTTCAAAGCATATTCCTTTGCAGAATATTCAAGGAAGAATGGAAGTGAGAGCTAATTTGAAGAAAATAGTTTAAAATCCTAGTAATTAACATGAAATTTTCCTTTCAAAGTGCCCGGAGGGTAACAGAGCAGAGACTGTGGAAAGGACTGGCTAGGAAAAAAAAAAACCTTGGAGCTCTGAGTTGTTGTCTCTTCTCATTATTGCAACAGATTTTCTCCCTCACCTGTTAATAACTGAATGCATCATTTCCTATAAAGATGCTGCACTACGAAAAGCTCATACCATGCAAAGAGACAAAGCATGTGCTGAATAATGAAAAGTAAAGTAATCTTTTAACTGAAAAACTTAAAAATTCCAGATGCTTTAGAAATAAAATTTAAAAAATCCTCTATGTGTCTGATCAGTAGGCTCTGTGACTAGAGAGGAAGAATGGCTCACAAGCAACACACCCAAGGGCCAAACCCACCCGCGAAGCCAGACATGAACAAGAGGTAATGCTGAACCAAGAAGAGATGTCATTTTTTGGTATTGTTTTCAAGGACTCATCCTTGGTGAAGTGTGAGCTTCATGATGTATGACACTGGGTATATAATTAACAGCAGAACTTAAGATACACTTTTTTAAGTGAGCAGTGACCTCCCTAGAGCAATCCTCATCACCTCAGTACCTACCTACATTAACATTACCATCTCTTAAAGGAAGAAAATTACCTCAGTCCCTGACTTTAACTAGGCTCCTTTGTTTTCCTCCTTGTTGTGTGAGCCTCTTTGTTTACAAAGGTCTTTATGCATCTTGCATTTTAACCCCAAGAACTTACCATCCAGACCAGGCAGAACTGTGCTCCTCATGGCCAGCACCAAACCAAGCGGTGATCCAAAAAGGAAGAAATCAGACACCTCAAATTCAAATCGGCCCAGGTTTACTTCTGAGAAACTGGAATCCACGGGAGGAAGTTCTGCACCATCTTTCAACACGCTTGAGTGGATGCTGAACAAATAAAATATTGAATCAAAAATAATAAAGAGGGCATTCAGAAAAAAAGAACAGTACCAAAACAAGATACTTAGAAAGTTCTAGCAAATGGCATTTAGATCCAAGCCTTAAAATTGTAAAATGATACTGCAGTATAGCAGCCATGATTTTCAGTGTGGCTATTCAGTAAATTTACTGCCTTCAACAATGCAAGAGTTTCCTGCAATTATTCTACACAATACTTGGTAAAGTTTTGCAAGGACCATGAATATTTAAGTTTACTGTTTTAAATATAACACTGTATTTCTCCTATAAAAGTTCCTAAAAGTGACTGACCAAACAAATCTTCATGTTTTCAGTTGCAGACAAGAGAAAAACAACCATTCTGTCTCAGAGGAAAAACAATCTACAACACATTGATATCCAGAAAATGCAATGGTTTCAAAATAAATGCAGAATAGTCAAAGAAAACAAAGGAAAGGACATTCCATCACAGCAAGACTATAGAATTACCTTAACCTGCTACTAAGAAAAATGCCAGACTTGAAGTAAAGCACAGTAGTAAGTCTGCACTATACTCAACTTGAGCAGAACTGAAACTTCAACACACAGTAAGTCTAGCTCCTCTGCATCACTCACAATGAAATACAGGAAATAGGAAGATAGATAGAGGAAACAAAAGCCTGAATAGTTCAGGTAAGTAAAAAATCAAATAGCTTAGAACCACCAGGAACAATGAGACAAAGGGAATGGTTATGTTCTCATCCCATGTATATCAAAGGTTTTTTAGGATAAAGGAAAACTAAGTTAACTTCTCCCCCCAGTTCCCTCCTCATTTAAGCCAAATGTTTATGCAGGGCTTTTTTTCTGTTGTTGTTTTAAAGCTGATCTGAATAGCTTATAGATCAACGGGAGCACCTAAAGCAATCATCTCACTAGAGAATAATAAAAGTCCTGAAAGTGAAGTCAGAGGGATTGTTAGAAAGAAATAGGTAACAGAAATTTACAATTATCAAGTATTCACTCATCTTGTTTTGAGTGGGCTGTACTGAAAAAATAGAACTTTGTGCATTCATTTTTGCATGTTCAAAACCCTCACAACTGAATAAAGATCAAATAAAAAACTCTCCAGATGTGAGTATGTTCATACTAGACCCACTAAATCCATAGTTTTCTTTGAGGGAGAGACAAGAACTTTAGGCAAACTTCCAGAAACATACCACAAACAATAACAATGCCTCTATGCTCTGCTGCTAGCAGGTTCCTTTCAATGGCAAGCCCACTTCTCTGACTCAGTCATCAGGCACTGGTTACCTGGACAGGAAGGCATGATGCTGGGTTATGGTATCACACTCGTAAGTGGATGAGTCACTCTGCTTCCGAGGCAGCTGTGGCCTTTGCTTCTCATCCTCCAGGATTCCCGAGATGTCAATATTGCTTTTGCTCAGGTGTTTGCTGTCACCCAGACTGGAGTCCTCTGCTAAGAGTGGATTATCCTTCAGAAAATTAACAGAGCAAAGGGAAGATTTAGACAGATAAAATACAAAGAGCTTATATGAAATGCCTGCATTTATACATATGATCTCACTTAATCCAACTGGGGAACGAGAGGCTGGAGAGCAGCCACGCAGAAAGGCACCTTGGAGGTTGTGGTCAATAGCAAGTTGAATACAACTCAACAGTGTGCCCTGGCATCCAGGAGGACCAACTGCATCTTGAAGTGCATCAGGCACAGCACTGCTAGCCAGTTCAGGGAAGGTGACTGTCCTACTATGCTCTGGCGTGGCCACACTTTGAGTCCTGTGTGCAGTTTTGGGCACCACAATAACAAGAAAGATAAAAAAGCTATTAGAAGGTGTCTGAAAGAGGGCTATAAAGATGGTGAAGGGTCTGGAGGGGAAGCCATATAAGGAAACAGTTGAGGTTTCATGGCTTGTTCAGGCTGGAGAAAAGGGGACTGAGGGGAGACCTCATAGCAGTCTATAGCATTCTCATGAGAGGAAGCTTGATACATGGGTAGAATCCCATTCTATCATGGTAATTTACCAAATCCTTAAATTTCTTCTGGTTTATATGAAGCTGATTTCCTCCATGGAATGCATCTATGGGGTTTCAGCTCTGTGTATTTTTTTCTTTTCACCTGGATGCTGTTGATGCTTCCTCTCCTGCTACTGTTCCGACTCTCATAAGTTGTATTAGAATTATAGCAGATGGCATCAAAGCCCAAAATTCCTCCAATGCAGTCACCTATAAGACACACCTGAAAAAAAGATTTCTTTTTTTAAGATGTAGCAAGTGTTTTCAAAAGAGACAAAAAGCATCACAGTACTGCAGAAAAGTTTCTATCTTACTTCTTCCCCTTGTTACTGGTTTCTACACTTTGGTTTATATTGCAGCTACCTTTTTCTACTTTCTTTTATCACCAGAAATATGCCCTATGCAAAGAATATCTGTGCCAGGAACTATTTTGATGAGTGGGAGTTAATTTGTTCCACATACAATATAAAATCAAAAAAGGCAATCTCTGATCTAATGAACTTGGAATGCAAATTGATAGAAGAGACAAAAATATTATAGGAAAGATCCACGTAGGGATATGATATTCAGTCAGTACAGGGCTTATCTAAGGAAGAAAGCAAAGCACTTTAGAGAGCACAGAGAAGTCACTTGCATTTTAATTGTGCTGGTAGCTGATGGTGAAAATTCTGTGGCACATACAGAGGTCAACCAGTAAGTACAATATATTATTTGTAAACCACAAGAGAGAAACTTTTTTGTAGCTTTGCCAAGGAAAAAAATCATAACACTAAAGTTCTATTGAGAAAGTTTTCATATTATTTTTGTAACTGGTATCATTCTTCTTTACATAATTTCACCTTTCATAATGTTCTGTCACTGCAGCTGGGCTGGTTTTATGCTTTAACCAAGAACAGTTTACTGTGCACAGTAAAAATGGCTTACAACCAAATTATAGTCTAAAAATACTGATATATCACAGCATAATCTTATTAGTGCCATGGAAAAGAATTTGTGTAATAAGACACATGCTTCCCTTCAAAGTTCACACTGTACTCTATATTAAATGTATTTCCTTTCTTTTTCTGAAGTGTGGAGGTCACTGTACTTAAAAGAAGTGCATGTTTCTGGCCATTGTAGATGGCCCCATTACAAAATAATATCAGTAACTCACATAGGGTATCAATATCATATTTCTATGTAAATCCACGTGAGATAATGCACAGGATTCCAAAAGTGTCTGTCTTGTGCTGGACACAGAGAAGGCATTTTGTGTATATGATCCCATGCTAACATTCATTCATCGTATTTGTAGTGTCCCACACTCATAACTCAAACCCCTCAACAAAATGGCTTAAAACCAAACAGCCTTGCTCTGAAGAAATTTTACTTTGATGTAAGAGAAAATAGTCCTACCTGTCCATTAAAACCAGCCCCATCAGTAGATTTGAGAAACTCATTATAAACTTGATTGGCTCTACTGATCACCATGGCAACTGCATCCTGGTACTGAGGAGATGAAACAGCCAGCAAAGGCAAGGCAGCCAGTGGGATGTGGTCTTCACTGCTGCTGAGACAGCTCTCATCATAGCTGTAGGGATTTAGGCTAGAAAAGGACATGTTATCATCAGGAAAACTGCAAGAGGCAGCGCACAGCATTAGAGAATGAGAAATTACTAACAGAAATGGGTTGGGCTACTGCAGTTCACAATAAGCAAACACAGCAAGGATCATTTTCTCAGAGAATTCAATTCCTTAGAAAAACCAAAGCATTACTGCTTCAGGTGAATGGGATCACACTAGAAGGCATTTCTGTAGTTCAACGCACTTGATGCAATTGTTCTACATACAACTAGACATAATTTTAAATGGCAATGACATGATTACATTTCAGCTTTTGTTCCCCCCCATATAATAACTCACTGCACCAGAGAGCAGAATCCAACCATCACAATGGAATAGTTTCCGAGAACACAATGACAGGTGTATTGTTCAAAAGCATATTAAGACATTTTTCCCAGTGTCCAATGTTTTCAAAAAGATGAAACAAAGCTGCACACGATCTGAAATCATGAGCTTCAAATGTAACCCTGGGCACTATACTGAAATAAAAATACTGTAAAAGCAAGTATCACTTAAGGAAGCCCCAGACAAAACCAAGAGAAGCAACTCTTTGCTTAGAAAAACAGAAACCAAGAAAATCTGATTCTCTTCTCCCCTCACCAGAGTTCAGCAGTTAATCCTGGTTTGCACTTGTAGAAGAATTGATGCAGGAGTATGTGTTTCTTTCATCTTTCTCTATCGTGCCATTTAAAATACTTATGTCATGGAAAGTAAGGTTACTTCAAAATATTCTCTCATTCAATGACTGAATTTCAAGACTGAAAAAGCAGCTGAGGAAGAGCCACTTCTGAAGTGGATACATCCAATAAAAATTTATTTTAAAACAAATTAATCCACTTTGAAAAGGATGAAAGATCGCTGCAAGTCTTCCAGTCAGCAGAAGATTAAGAATGAATCACAAAATTTCATTTTGAAATATATAGATCACAGAAAACCATTCAAAACCACAATGCATAACCAACACTGGGAATGCAAATCAACTTACCTGGAAACAAGAGAGAAAGCTGCTGAACAAATTGCTGGGCAGGGAACAAGTCTCATTAAGATGTGGCCCAAAGAGGCAGGGAAATGGGCTCGGGTCACTTTCTCAAACACAGAACTGAAGGTGTTGATGTCTGCCAGCTTGCTGCTGTGGTCCCCACTTCCAGTGTCTAATATGTTCCCCCCATGTAGGATCAAAATTAACACATGAGTTTTGCAGTTCTGGTGTTGAACTCCTTCCTGTGAGAAAAACACGAAATAGGAAAGGAGGAGGCATTTTTACAGGCTTTGTTAGTTTACCTGGTGTCAACATTAGCAGTGATTTTTTTTTTCTGCCACCCCCATCGTGATAATTTTTTGATATTTGCTTTCACTGGAGTGGGTGGGGGCATGTGTGTGCATGTGTGCATGTCCTGTGCTCCATTTAATTCAAGTATGTCTGAATCATGCAGAGCCCACTATGCTCTGACACAAACTCTGTGCAGCACAGATGTAGGTTTCAGATCAACAAAGATTAAGACAGCTTTGTGTACATCAGAAGTTACTTTAAATACTCTGAGATTGGAGAAAAAATTCCAAACTCCACAGGCAGCATAAGTTATTATCTGTCTAGGTATCCTAGTGATTGCTTAATTTACTGGCAAGGTTCTCATTCAAATCATCACAAGTCCAAAAAAGACAAATTCCTCTATCAATGAAAACATTCAGCAAAAGCAGATGATGCAGTTATCTCAGGCTTTTGAGACTGGTAGCTTCTTATTAAAATGAAAGACACTTACTGAAAAAGTAAAAAAAATGCATTATTGCTGATATCCATAAAATTCACAAACAAATTTATGAATATGTGAATAGATGCATACACAGACAATAATCAGCATGCTTTGTAGATAACCAACATGTTTCCTGCTTGAAACCAGAAAAGCATTTTGAATGTCTCACAATTTCACCTTTTTTTTCCTCTTTACCCCTTGATATTCACGTGCACTCCAAGAACTCAGTAATACATGAAAAGGTTAGATTTTTTTGTTGTTAAATCTTGACTGCTATTTTCTTCTTCACTTTGGATGACAGGATTCCTGAAGATTTCTAGTTCCTGACCAAATATGAACACACTGTAAAAATAACAGTAATGTTTTTTGACTAAGGATCATTTAATGCTAGATTGGGTGATTTACTCAGAATCAGGCAATGTTCTGGACAGTTTATTCTTAAGTTCTGGAATGAAAGAAATTGATAACTTTAGCACTTGTATTATGGTGACAGAGAAATGGCCGAAAATGAGAAAATTGTAGGTTATTCCACTGTCTCTGTTCAGCCCATGAATTTTAGTATCCAGTAAAAGTACTAATTCTGAAGGCTTTTTGCTGACCTGACTTGTAACTGCTTAAATACAGGAGAATCATGTAAGCATTTTTCAGGTTCCACTTTTCCATGCACCAATTTACAATTTCCTTCTCCGTAAGGTTTCATTCCAGTTTTCAGAAGAGAAATTTAATTCCCTTTAAAAGCTAAATATAGTTCCTTCCATGGACAATGTCTGCTTGTAAATAAGCACCACCGCTGAGGAGTTGATGAAACTGAAAGCTTCAAAAAGAAAAAAATCAAGTGGGTCAATATTGCTGAAGTCAATGGTATGAGAAGTCTCTCAGCTGAATTTAACTGGTATCTTTTACAGGAACACTCAAAGAGAATAAAATTAATTTGTCTCTCAGGAGTAGCTCAGCCATGACTTAGACAGGTGGTCAAGGACTAATTGACTGCAGTCAATCAATGACTGTCATCATTTTATGGGGGTTGTAGGACTGAGTTCTTCAAAAATGGTAAAGTAGATATTTCCATTACCTGTCCTATGTGTGGACAGAGGACCTGAATCAGTTTTCTGGAAGGACCACTCGTTGAGATTCTTTCCTGCTTCTAAATAAAGGCAATTTTGTTACTATCAAACTCATGACTGCTGCTGAATCTGCTTCACAAAACCTGCATTTCCAGTCAAGTACTAAGCAGACATAATAATTTTTCTTCAGAAAACTGAGTCCTATTTCCATGTAAGTATGCAATGTCTAAAAATCTTGTGACGATTTTCAGTGAGTACATGTGCACCTACTAAACAAGGGAAAAACACACTAAGGCATCAGATGAGTTTACAGTTACATAACACAATATGAGAGTACTTCCACATGTCTACTCCTTGAAAATCAACTTGTTTTAGGAAACAATCTCACCTCATTGTCCTCATGTATTTCAATACTGCCTTGTGCAGGGAACCTTTGTTTTCTTAAAGAGGTTCTATATAATTCACCTGAAAGGAAAAGAGACATATTAGTCATATAAATATTTGTCTGTTACATCTTTTACAGACATCTGTGGAGGTAAGGCCCATTTCTGATTTCAAGACAGAAAGTTCTGTTCACAGGAAACCCTGTCGACAAACAGAACAAAACACGTTCACCAGTGATTCAGACACTAAGCAAGTTCTGCATCTCTAGCTTTGCCTGAAGTAACTTGTTGCCCTGCCTCTTCAGGTGGAGTACATCAGATCTCAAGATCACCACAAGAAGAAAGCCAGATGAAAGGAAAAACACTGAGTGATTCAACATCCTAAAGCAGGCATGAAAGGCATGGGTTTGATACATGACCAAAAAAAGAAAGTTTGTACCCTGAATCTAGAAGACAATTCATATGACCACTCCTAAACTTCTGAGATCATGAGGTAAAGTTTGAACCCATACTAAGAATCAAGACAGGTCCTCTGTTTTTTTTTATTACACAGACCATTTCAAATATCCCTAATATTTTGCCATGCTAATTAGGGAGAGATTTAGAGGGGAAAAAAAAGAAAAAGAGAACTTGTGTTGGCTACAAAGCATAAAGGGGTGATAGTCCCAAAAGAAAACTGCTATTTCCATTATCACGCTCTCATGAGAAATGATGCTGTTTCTTGCCATCTGCTTCACTATTGCTAGCCCTTCATAATGACAAATCTGTCATGAGAAATATGTTCACATGAAGGCTGTGACATATGCTTTCTATTAACAAATGAGAAAGAATACTGTAAATATACTGCAGATGCAGTTTTGCAGACTGCACTGTTTATAGGAAAATAATGGCATGCATCACTGAGTCCAATCCTGCTCTGAAAATCACAGCATGAGATAGTTCCTGTGTTAAGTTCCACAGTTTCTTCATTGAATGAGTCTTACACATACACATGCCACCAGATCTCATAAGTTTCTACTACAGAGCACAGGAGAAGAAAAACACACAGGATTTAGCTGCGGATCTCAACTCAAAATGCTCCACAATTCCAGTTAAAAGACCAGGCGAGATGGAAAAAAGTATGATTTCCAAAAGGGAAGGAGTTGGCACCTAGTGACAATGTGCTTATGAACAGAGCTGCAGGAATAAAGAACTGACATTTCACTGTGAACTGCTTCAGTAGTCAGATGTTTTTGTTAACTCTTAAGCATTATGTAACACAAGCTAAACATTACCTTGATTTTCTTCAAGCTTCCCAATTGTTTCTATCTGCTCAACAAGGTCATTTGAGTTCCACTGGCTCATGCCTATGAGAATAGCATTTTTTCCTTCCACCATCTCTTCTGTAAGAGGAAAAAGAACAGAATAAAAAAAAAGAGAAAAAAGACAGGGTGAGAACTAGTAACCAAGAGAGAAATAAACACTCATTAGAACCCCTAATGGGAACATGTAACAGGTTATGCAGGACTATCCAGGAAAGCTTCTTGCCTACTCATATGCTTTTTAGCAATCCTATATGCTTCACAGATTATATGCAGGAAAAACATGGAAAAGAGAGGACTGTCTGAATCTTTCCTCTCTTGAGCAGCCACTGCAAAACAAAGTCAATAATAATCACTTTGAATGTTAGAGTAGTTGGCTGGTTTTGGGGTTTTTTTATTAAACTTTTTTTATTAGAAGAACACTGCCAGGTGTGTGCAGCAGGCACGAAGACCAGTGAAAAGAACTGAAAACAAATGAGAGGGCTGTTATGGAAGACTCTTTTTTTCAGCTTAAAGGCTGTGGGGCAGGCATGTGGGGAGATCGGTATAGGGGTGTTTGCCTGTCTGCTGTTGAAGTCTGATAAAACAGCCAAATGGGAATGTGCAGGCTTCTCTGAGCAGCTTTTCAAATCTGAGGAAAAAAAATGTTAGTCAACCATGGAATTTCATATTCTGACAATTTTGTGATGATGTATTCAGCTGTAACTTTCATCTTCTGTGATCAGAGGTATGTTGCAGTTAAATTATAAGGCAGTTTCCTGCATCAAATATAATTTTACATGTTGACACTGTAAAATTCCTGCCTAACTTATGGCATGTCACATGGAAAGCAAGAAACAAAGGAAAGCCAGGCAATATAAAACAGTAAAATATTACTTCTCCCTCTCCATATGGATTTTACTGAATTAAGTAGTTAGCCATGACAGATGAATCAACAGTCAAAACATGTACAGCTGTTTCATCTCAAACACAGGTGCTTGATTCTCTGTTTACAAGGCAGCCAGCCAGAAACTTCTTTGTTTGAGAAACTGAGATTTGACCCCAGCTGTTTTTCAGAATACAAAAGCAGCTCACTAATGTTATGTTTTAATGGTGCCTACTGCAGTGCCCACTGTTTCCTACTTCAGCCTGTCTATGAAGTACAAATTACAGATGGGTAGATGTGGGATAGCTTCCAAATTCTCCCATGAAGAAATCCCATAGTACTCAACTCCAGCTGCACTTTGCAGCTGCAAGAATATCAAACATTGATGAAGCACTCTGTATAAATTACAGAGAATGGGTGAGGAATATAGGTAAGAAACACTGCAGAAAATTTTATGCTGGAGACAGAAAAAGGGTATCAAGCCACCTCATTTTTAGGAGGTGAAAGCCACAGTCTCTGTCCTGGACAGGTCTCTCTCACTCCAGCACAAACTCCTCTTGTTTCTTTGGTGCTAAATTTAATCTACTGATAATGCCAATTACTTCAGCCCACACATATGTTTTCCTCTACCAAAGACACAAGTTCCCTTATCACCAACAGAGCTTCTGAGTGTAGAAACGCCTTCTCCCTCTTTTGCTAGTATTTATGCTTCTGTGTACATTTAGTTTCCTGACACTTAAACACTTTATTTCTGAAAGGCTGGTCAGGAGAAAGCAGAGATGATACTAAATTAGGAGGACCTATGGACTGCCTCAAGGGTAGTGAAGCCTTGCAGAGAGATACAAATAGACCACAGAGCTGGGCAATCACCAGCCATATGAAATTTAGCATGCGCAAGTGCTGGATTGTGCACCTGGGATGAGGTAATCCTGGTTAGACCTACAAACTGTGGGGGAGGGAGCTAAAGACAAGCCATGGGGAAAGAGATCTGAGGGTTTAGGTTAATGGCAAATTGAATATGAGTCAATGGTGCATCATGGCAACTAGAAAGGCCAACAGTGTCCTGGGGTGCATCAGGCACAGCACCCTAGCCAGCTGAAGGAAGGTGACTGCCCTGCTCTGCTCTGGCGCAACCTCACATGGAGTCTTGTGTTTAGTTTTGGGTGCCATAATACAAGATCTAAAGCTACTAGAGAGCATCCAGAGGAGGACAACCAAGATGCTGAATGGCCTCAAGACCAAGATTTATGAGGAACAATTGAGGTCCCTTGGTTTGTTCAGTTTTTTGAGGGGAGACCTCATCACAGTCTGCAACTTCCTCAAGGTGGGCCATAGAGAGGGAGTTGCTGATATTTCTCGGGTGACCAATGACAGGATATGAAGAAATAAAAATCTATCTAAAGAAAACTTAATTTGAAGAGCATTTTTGCAAGCTAACTATCAAGTGATTTAAACTCGGAAATACTTGTGTTAACTCAATAGAGACTATGTCCAGCAAATTCAGCCTACAATGCATATCTTGCCAGGTCCAAAAATGCAGGCACCAAACTGACCTTCAAAGCACTACTGAACAATGGATCTTGATGATTCAAAAGAATATTCCATCAAGCACAGTAAGTGATCATACTCCCAAAGACAGAATCTAGTCAGACTTTTGATCTATTCACACCAAAGAAAACTATGCCATCTAGAATGTCTGAAACATCATCATTTTAGTTCTCTTTATGGAGAAAAAAACTCAAGTATGATTTGGTGCTCAAAGTTACAACTGCAGCTTCACGCGGAATTTGGAAACATTGCTGAAATCATCAAGACAGCTATTTTAAGCACATGGTAGAACATTGCAAAGCACAAAGGCATGTGGAGGAAGATCAGCATAGGGTATATTTATTTTCTATTTCCAACTCTTCCATTCATTAAAGCTTAAGATTTAAATGCAGCTTAAACAATTTGGGTATCCTATTCTCACTGAATACCCAGTGGGAAAAGATCACCATCTCTCATTCTCTTCATGCTTAGATGTCTCCCATGCACATTTAATTTTGATCCACAGAAGCAATTTATCACGTATTATTATCTCTCACTAAAAGTCTGTTATTAGGGGATTAACAACACAGCAACAGATGTTGTTCATTATCTTTACATAGTGACTTTTTATTTCATTATAAAAACTATAGCGACTGTCATTACAAGCATTTCAGACTACATAGACTACTTTTGACATTAAAACTTAGGTATTTAAGGAAAGCTCTTTCAGAAAAAGACAAGTGAAATGTGTCAGAAGAGTGTAAATTTTTGTTCCTGGAAACAGAACCAAAACCAGAGCTCCAGCCTTCCACCGGAGGTGGGAGTTTGTGTATGCACACAACCTTCAGATTCTTCTCCCACTTCAGAACAAAACTTGGCATGCAACCAACCATGTCAAGATTCAGGGCCTCCCAGATGACGTAGGGAGTGCTGCAGGTACCTCAGCTGGTTAGAGCACAGTGCCATAGTCACAGGTTTGATCCCCATATGGGCTATTCACTTAGGAGCTGGGCTCAATGATCCTTGTGGGTCCTTTCCAAGTCAGAACATCCTGTGATGAAATCCGCAAGCATTCAAATACTGCTCTTTGAAGGAGCAGAGATCCCAGTCCCTCCAGAAAAAGTTTTGATAGAGTGGAAAACCTAAGACATTGGTCTTTAAAGCTGGCCATCAGTAACATGGACACTGATGGCCTTCATCAGGAACTATGAACAAGAACACTCCCATTGTAACCTCATACACTGTCTGAGCTGGGAAGGACCAGGGTCAGACCCCATGAGCTCTGCACTGGTGGTGTTTTGCTGCTTCTGATTCCAGACTCAGCTCAGGGCAGCTCACTCATCCACCCCAGCACCTCAACAAACTCCGGTAAATTCAGGTCCATGCACAAATCCCGGATAGAATTGATGGGAGGTTTTGTCTGATGAGGACAATGCTGTCAGTTCACCCATGAAGGAGTTTAGTTAGTTGTTGTAAAATTGGGGGAAAAAAATGGGGAGGGGAGGACAAAAATGTGTACTCACCCCGCGCATCGAAGAATTCATCATCGGAGCTCTCTACAGAGTCTCTGAGAACACTCTGCACGTGCCGCTGAGCACCACCAAATCGGCATGGGCCAGCTGAAAATACAAGGAGACCCACATTAACACAAGGGAATGCCCACCTCTGCTCCAGAAAAGACCCTGACCCAACACATTAATGACCAGTTTGTGTAGGTGCCTCAGGAGGATGATCATCAGGCACACTTTAATCTCAACTGTCAGCCAGCCAGAGCTCTCAGGATGGCAAAAAAATACTTCCACTTAATGAAAGTGATTAAAACAAGTTTGTGTTAAAGATATGCCTGCATTCAGCTAATGCAGTGATCTCAAAAGATAAACTCTTTTCTGTTGAATGCATCTGACTGTTCCATTCCAACACTCAAACTGCACATTGTTTCTAAGACACAAAGCAGCATTTCCCCAGGACACGACAGTAGCTCCCACTTAAATTCAATTTGACTCCTAAAATAAGTGCCATCTTATTTGGCTCACAGATTTGCAGACAAGCTACTTAATTCTCACTCACTGAACTGGTTTCATCAGAGCTCTGCTGTACTGGGGCCTGGGGCTTTCACTTGAAGCTTGCCATTTGAAGATAGGAAGGGAAAACCACATTACAATAGGTACAGTAACAGATATAGTCATGACAGCTTAGATGGTCCTCATGGATTATCATATTCAAACTGATTTGTAGTAAGTAAGCCAGATTTGTCTAGGTATCTGAATTCTCCTTACATCTAAGCAACCCAACACTAGAAAGAAGCAGTGAAATATATTCCTTATATTAACAACAAAGTCTCCCCACAATCAGTGGAGAACCAGGGATCAAATCCACCATACCCCTAACAACACTATTGTAGAAAGGACACTCATTACCCACCAGAATAGTGTCCTTCGTTTTATTCATTTCCGCAAATGATGACATCAGACCTGATTCTAATATCCTGAGCCCCTGGCCACAAAAGCATTCTTCTTCTCTCAGCAGTAAAAGAGCAACTCAAACAGAGGATGCATCCTTCTGTATTATTCTGGAGAAAACATGCCACTAGGTCACAGCCTTTTGTTCTTCATTTACTCCACCTATAGCTGAATTAATCAGAAATATAAGTGAAGGGTGGTAAGAAGCAGCAGATTTTAGCTGGCCAAGACGTGAGTAAAAACAATAATCAATTAATAGCATTTTAATAGGGTTAAAAAATTGGTTATTAAGAAGTAAGTAAAAATAATAGTCAATTAATAGCATTTTGATATGTTTTTTTTTAATGGCTATTAAGGAGTCAGTATTCATTACAAGAGTACAGCATGTATTGGGAATGTGTCCAGTGATATCTGGCAGCTACTGGAGCCCCTCCATTCAGAGCCATATCTATCCTAAAATGCACCACTACAGTCATCAAAATAGTGGTAGAAAGAACACTATTCTGAACTTCAAATGAAAAAAAATCTGCATGGGGTCAATGCTAGGAACAGAAGGCATTCCAAAATTCCAAAAGCACAAGGTGGGAAGCACCACAAAATACCAGAGTGATGAATGGAGGGTTGGACCGAAAGAGGGAGGGAGCAAGGGAGGGAGGAAGAACAAAAGGAGGGAGGAGGCTATAAAAATAAAAAATTGTAAAAACTTCAAAGGCACTCCAAAGCAAACAGCAATTCCCTGGAGAAGAACTGCCACTAGCCTGGCAGAAAATCAATAATAGTACTCACCCCACAAAAAAAGCCCATGGTTCCAGGGACCTTGGAGTTTGATGTAGAATGTGAAGGGAGGGCAGGGAAAAGTGTGACAAATATCCAGGCATAAATTCTGGCTATGAGAAAAGATCTTGGGAGCATAAGTTTTATTATATTGCACTGGGAACGCTTCTAGATTTAGAAGCAGCTTAAACATAACCACAGTCAGCAGCACAAATATGCGTAAAGCTCACAGCTCTCCACATCTAGATTGATTTTCTGGCTGGACTGCATTGCATTGCCCTAATACATTGGTCCTATTGAGTCTGCTTCCTTCTGTGCCAGCAGATTAGCATTAGGCTAACCTTCAGAGGACTCTATTAACATTTCTTGATTTTATTAGACACTGGCATTTCCCGGACTCACTGATTTGATTTACACTGTCAACTGCTGCATATCTTATTTTATAATTTTGTTTCAGAGAATTAAAAGACCAGCCCTACTTCAGAGCACAGGTGAGCTCCTCGGTAATGACTTTATGCTTCTACAGCAGTGAACCTACCCTTTATCAGATCAGTCAGCTGACTCTTAGCAGCCAGATTTCAGAAGCTTTTGCACCCGGGTAGCAACTTCCATTTCATTTCAGTTGTTCAGTATCACAATTTCTGATCGAAGAAGGGGAAAGCATGGAGAAATGCCTTGAACACTACGTGACCAATTTGTGAGTCACAATAGTTGAACTGGAAGCACATACAGTAGTTCCCCACAAAGCTGTCGGGGCGGCTTGTGGGGACAGAGGGATAGTAGGATATAAGAGTAACATTTCCCAGAGGTGGAAGGAGAGCCCACAGAAATGCACAGGTGCTTTTCTTCTAGAAGAAGCGGAAGGAAAGTTTCCTATCTAACCTGTTCTCTCTGCACAGGACTGCAAGTTGTGACAGTCACCTGTCACAGAGGGAGCTGGCAGGGGCTTGCCCTGAGCACAGAGGCACAGTAAAAGCAAGGGAGAATACAACAGCAGAGCCATTGTTGCAGAACTATGAACAGAAGCTCAATGCTCTAGTTAGGCTAGCACTAACCTAAGTAATTGTAATTAAGAATACAATCATGGATTTTCCTCAGGAAAAAAAAAAAAAGTCTTTTTTTCTTCAACAAAGAACAGCTGGAATTTCACTGGTACTTTGCTGCATCAGTGACCTGTTGACTGATGGAGGTGCTGTGATGCATGTTAGATATTGATTTCCTTACCCCTACTATGTATAAGTAAGGATCACAACTGAAATCTATCCTGCATAACAGCTTCCATAAGGGGAAGAGCCACAGATGATAATCGGCTGCAACCTCTTGTGATAAGCAGCAAAATAGCCAGGATCTTATTTGACTAAAAATTTCTACAGAAATAGTTCCATGTTCTGTTATGCAACACTCACACTTCGGTTGAAGGCAAGTTCAGATTGCACCTCTGTACACGTCATCCTAATTCAGATGCAAGACAAATTTAATCCTTGGTGTTTAGTGAGTGTACGTAATTCCAGCAAACAGCAGAAGAAAAAGTTCCCACTCACATACCAGCAGCTTCTAATACTGTCCATCCAGAGAAGGAACAACCCACTAAAATGATGCAATCTCTGATATGTTCCACAAATAGACCAAAGGAGCGGAACAGTCATGGAAAATGCCAATTCTACTTTCAGCCACAAACACCAGCAAGGCTCATTCTTCCATAGCTCCATAAGAAATCACCAGCAGTTGAAAAGTATATATAAGAGAAGAATCAGCTCTAGCTTCCTCAGGTCAGGAGGCATATACCCAAATTCTTTCCAAAGGTGTCTCTTTTTTTTTTACAAGCTGGCAATGATATCACAATAAAGCAGTGCATGAGCACGCTTCATTACATGTGATATGAGGGTGATTCTAAAAGAGAGAAAAAAAAAGAAAAACACAAGAGGAATTAAAGTGACCCTACTGGTCTTTAGCCAACATTCTCAGGACTAAGGAAATGGAAACAGAAAAACAGGTAAGAAGTGAAGTAAGGCTGAAGAGGCTCTGAAAAAGTTTAAAAAGCAAAGGTTTTCCTCTGAAAACTGAACAGCTAATGCTGTTGATTCCCAGCTTTAATCACTTTCCCATATCCTTTGGAAGGCCCAGTGTCCAAAACACACTAATCGTAGAAGTCCCAAGCATCCTAAGACAAAACAGCTCACCAGTGTCACTCAACAGTATGCACATGTTCTGCTACCAGCACCAAAAATGCTGCTTCAATATTACCTGTTAAGAAAGATAGTATTTAAAATACACACCATGTCAGGAGAAAGAAAAGGCATCTACTTTCCATTTCCATTCCAGTAACTGGCATCAATTCTGACAGCACAAAGCAACACCATACAGTACGGGCCCCAGGTCCTTAGGTGGCATACACCTAGAGGTGAAACATGTGAGAGCACAAGAATATCTTCTGGGAAAAGGAAGGAACATTTTCCTGTGGAAATGATGTCCTCTTAGCACACCTTACCAAGGCACAGGGATTGAATCTACTACTGGATCTAACAGGCAGAAAATTAATTTTCAAATGCAGCAGGAAGTAAGCCTAGCCCTGCTGCGAAACCACAGCCATGTTACCTTTCTTCACTGGTTCTGCCTTCCCCTAATTTTGAAATAGCTTTTAAAAACTCTTACTGAAACCGAAAAAAAAACCCCATTACTGGAGTCATCACATCACTGTTTACAGTAGCACTTCATGGGCAGGACTAGCACGTACTCTTTGGGAATGAGAGTACATTGATTTCATCCCTGAAACATACTTGTGAGGGCAGAGCACCAGCACAGTAGGGTCAGTCTAGAAGCATCAGCCTAAGAGTCGCTCCAGCATCTCCCTCTTCTCCTTACCAGTGCATGTGTCACCAGCCACCTCGTGGGGCAAGCAGGACAGACGGAAAGTCAGCAGATGACCCAAATGCCAGCCATACCAGCCCCTTGGGTAGTGGCAGCATCACAGGCTGGTTCCAGAGGCCATCCCAGCTCAGGTGTGCTCACACCAGACTTGCCAGGAAAATGCATTCAAGCAGATTGGGGTAAGAGCTGCAGTTTCCACTGGATGCAATTACAGCACTGGGCTTTGCTGTGAAATGAATTCAGTATTATTTACTTCACTATCATATTATCACAGATTTCAAGCTTTGCAGGAGGCCCAGCCTTTTTCCACATCTTTTGCTTGGTAACATTTTCCAGTTTCCAATCAAGCCCAGACATAAGCACATGCCAGAAGACAGCAATGATAAAGAAAGCACTCCTGACTACTATCATCACACCTCGGTAGAGACGAAACAGCACCCAGTGTTCTCATAGCTACTGGAAACTCAGTCTTTTACAAAGTCAAATATTGAGGACTGAATTAACCTCAATTAAAAAAAAAATAGACTCTATTACACAGATTAAAAAATTTCCACCTGTCAAAACTTGTTTTAGAAGCATACTATTTTGAATTCAGGGGCAGTTGTCCTAATAAAATTTAAAAGCACAAGTCATTTTTCCATTTGGATAGAGATGCTGGGTAGGAGGAATGACCTTTGCTATTGCTACCAACTGTGGTTGCATAAAAATATTTCCTTCTGTTTTGCTGGTTTCATGCTTCTTGCCTATCCATTAAGTGATTTAACTGAGCTACCCACACAGTGTTACCTAGTGACTATGAAGTTAAGACTTACTGGAGGCCAACTTCACCCACTATTATTTCCTACTTATGTTTTATTTCTTATTTGAAAATCGTGAAACTGAAGATGAACATTACAAGTATGTGAATTTAACTACTGGAGGCACTCCTAAGAACTCAGGATCTCATACAAGACAGAGGGAGATGCTGATCAGAAGAAGTCCTTGCCTGCACACTGACCACCAAAAAAGATGGACCATATATGCCATCACTGATAGCAGGCCTCCTCATCCAAAATCACAGAATGAATCTGCATCAGAGACTGGAACTGAAATAAAATCAATTGAAGCTGAAATGGAACACACTCAGCAGAAGGGGCTGAGGAGGGGCATGGAGTGGGAGGCCTACAAAACTGTGAGGCTAACGGAGAAGAGGAAAAAAAATAACACTGGGAGGTGAGAGGGAGGGTAGAGAGAACATAAAATGCCAAAGGGGATGGGGAAGAAAAAAGTGAAGATCAAGTCAAGAGGTCAAGCTCCCTTGTCAAAATACACAGCTGACAAAGCCAGACATAGTTACAGATAGAAAAAAGTCCACAAAGATTGCAGGTTCTCTTGTCAAGAAGTGAAAGACCTAACTGATAGCCACTGTGGTCAGAAGTGGCCAACACAACCATCTCCTCTCTCCCATTCCTCATTCAGTGTCTTTCATGTCACAGCAACTTCACAGTGAAAAATCCCTGGTTGTCTACTGTTTATATCTCTCCACTGGCAGCTCTGCAGCAGATGGTAAGGATAGGCATGTATTTGAATATTGAGTACAGAAAACAAATCAAGAAACTAAGCCATGCATGTCTTAAAGCCCCTATTTTAAGGTACCAGTGACATTTGCAGTCTTGCACTTTACAGGATTACTAGTGAGATGGAGGAAGAGAGAAAAGAGGTTTAACATGACTGTTCAGACTTCAAATCCTAGATCAAACTTTCCTGTAAACATTGTACATCTCCCAGAGCTGTTTCTTGATGCTTCAGATGCCAGCTTCCCCACAGCTGAAATTAACTTCACCCTCCCTCTCAGCAGTGTCATCACCTCCTCCAAACTGACTCCCCAAAACCAGAGAAGATATGAATATTCTCCAATCTTTTCCTGCAATGACTGTAGGTGGACTGCTTGCAACACATCGCAAAGTATCTACTTTCATAGTGCAGAGATTCTGGCTTTCTGAGGAGGCTCTGGCATTTTTGAGTCACTGTGCTCTGTTAAAAATGAAGTCAGAGCTGGAAAGCAGATACTCTACCCCTCCCACAGGGACATGCCAGGTGGTGATCTGCAATTGTCTTTATGTGGTTTTACAATCTACACTTGCAAATGCCCAGGCATTTCTGCATAGGGACGACTTCAAGTGCTTAGGGTCTGGAGTTCACCAGGTGAGATCTGGCTACTCAAATGAGTCAAGTGTGGACCATGTCTAAAACCCTTTTACAAGCACATCTATCATTCAACAGTGAGCAAACAGCACATTTTCACTACAATTTTGATCTTCCTTTCTATTTGAGATAAGGCTACAGCACTAGCAGGGGCTGCAAGGTAGCATATATACAAGCAAAACAACTTTTTAATATTTGTGCATATTGCAGCTCACATTGGTAAATTCAGTAAGCTCAATTTATAAAAGCAGCACATTTTCCCTATGCCTAGACCAGATAGTTTCTTCCAGACCTTCTTTCTGAATGGTCTCTTCTTTGCAGTAAGTATTGCCATCACAAAGCTTCTTTCAAAATACATACTTTTTCAGTGAAATCACATCCAAGAGAAGTACTATGTTTTAAAATTCCTGTGCAAAATTGTACTTGAATATGCAAAGTATGTATGCAGGCTGCATTATTCATGTATCACAGAAAGAAAAAGCAATGCCCTCTTCTTATTTTCCTATCAAACTTAAAAGAACTGCAAGCTAATGCCAAAAAAAAAAAAAAAGCCATGAGACTTTTCACCTATTCTATTACTTCTTCATCTTCCAAAGACAGAAAAAAAACCCATTTAGTTCAATCCTATATTTGCATCATCTGAAATTATTAATGCTGTCATGTTTCTGAGTGTTACATCTCTGGGCTGCCACCAATCCATGTTTATTTTGGGGGAGTAAAGAAATAAACAGTGCTGGAAAAAAACACCCTTTTGGGTTTAGCTTTAATACTGCCATGCTGCTGTCAAGCTGTGTCCAGACCTGGCACCAAACACCAGAAATGTCACATACTGACCATTCAGTCATAGCAGTTGGGCCTTCACCTGCAACGGCAATGGGTTCTGTGTGCAACGTAGAATAAAACCACTTCTGCATCAGCAACTGCACTCTCATCTGTTCTGGCTTCGTGCACACAGAACACATGCCACCTCCTTCAGGCCGCACCTGCCACCGGGCACGGGACATCTGGGCGCTGCTGCTGCTGCTGAGCATCCTCAAGCCTTGCTCTCAGCCCCAGCCAACCGACCTCCAACCTCCACGCTGCTCAGGCTCCAGAGGAAGCAGAGGTTACATAAATGGGCAAGGCTCAGGGCAGGCTTTCGTCAAATTCCACCCAACTGCACACCTGTATTGCTCTCCGACCACGGCTGCTGCCTCTCGGTCTGTTCCTCCCGAGCGGGCGGCAGCGAGCACCGCCCCGACCAGGCAGCAGCCACGGAATTCCCCGGGAGCTGGGAGCGACCCTTCCCGGAGCAGCACCGGCGGAGCGCGGGGAGGAGGCCGGGCAGCGGCGATGGGCGCGGGCGCCCGCGATGCCCCCGCAGACCCGCACGGCCGTGCCTGACCGCGGCAGCGGCAGATGCGGGGGCCGAAGGCAGAGCGGGCCGGGCTCGACGAGGACGAATGTACCCGCGCCTCGTTCACACGAGTTCGCGTTCACCGCTCCGCGGGGCCGGCGGCGAAGGACGCGGACACGGCGCTGCCACGGAGCCGCGGGTGGGCGGGGAACGCGCCGGAGCTTCATCCCCGCCGCGCCCCCGGGGCCCCGCGCTCCCCTCGGGGCCGCCCCATCCCGCCCCGGGGGCCTCGCTCTCCCCTCGGGACTGCCCCATTGCGCCGCGCAGGCTCAGCACCTACCTGGGAGTGGAGATTTCGCCATTTCAGGGCTGCCCGCCCGCAGCCAAGCCGTCCTCAGCCGTGTCAGGTGCTCGCCTGCTGGGCGCTCCGGCACCCTGCTCTCCGGCGCCCCATCGGCTTTCGGCAGAGGCCCCGCGCCGCCCCCTTGCCTGCGGCGCTGAGAGACGCGGCCGGGAGACGCCGCCGCCGCCCGGTGCCGCCCGCCCGCCCGCCGCTAAAGGCGCAGCCGCCGTCGCTCAAGGCGCAGTGAGCGGCTCCGCGGAGAGCGGGGGCCGGGCCGGGCCGGGCCAGCACGGGGACGTGGCTGCGCATATACGGCCTAGAGAGAGCGGCCGCGCCGTGCGAGCAGCCCCCGTCCCCGGCAAGGGCTCGGCCGCGGGTCTCGCCGCGGCGCTGCCGGCAAGGACCCTCTGCCTGGAGCTCGCCTCGCCCGCAGCCCTCACGACACGCCTCCCGGGGAGGGGTCGCGGCTCCCCCGCCGTCCTGGCGCCCCTCGGAGCGGGCTGAGACCCGCGTCGTGCCCTCAGCTCTTCGGGGCCGGGAGGCGCTGTCCCTGCGCCGGCCCGTGGAGCTGGGGCGCGCACGGCTCGGCTGCTGCTGCCGCACTGCCCCTGCCAAGCTGCTCCTGCGAGCGGCTGCTCTGGATTTGAACAGCAAAATTCCTCCGGGTGCTGCCAAGCCCCGTGTCAATGCAGTGGCGGAACAACTGCAAAGCTGCCTTTTAAGTCAGCCATAGGCAAGTGGCTTAGAGTCTGCCGAAAGCTGAATTACGGAACTTACAGGGTTCGTCCCTCTTCAAGAGCCTCATTAGCAGCATGTCTCTAAAAGCAGAAAAGCGAACTTCTCCAGAACCCCCAATAACCGGGAGAAATTAATCTTAAGGAATGACTTCAGTCACAGCCCTTCTTGTAGAAACGATGGGAGGAGGCTGGCAGAGATCTTAGGAGGGTTTGTATGTTACTGCAGTGTGTCGGAATACCGCTATTTAAAGGGCAGTGAACAAAAGTTTTGCCCCAAAAATCCTACAATTAAAGAACTAAGCAGACATAATCCAACCAAGTCCTAAAGCAACTTAAAGGCTCTGTGCCAACACCGAATTGGTAGGTATAATTGCATGATTTGCTAGGGATATTGCTTAGTTCATTCAGGAGCCACAGCAAATACCCCTGAGAACATGGCAAGCTAAGTGGTTTTGCTTGAGCCTTAAGTGGAATAGCCAGAACACCCAGCAGTTCCCACCTCCAGAGCCAGCTGCAAGTAAACTATGTTCACCTTCCCCCAGCTATGGGTGACAGTGATAGTATACGTGCTGTAGTTTGCCCTCGAGCCACACTGCCGCTGCTGCTGGACACAAGTCCTGTTTAAAAGATTTGACAAGGATTGCTTTTCCAAAGGTGCTACAGTGTCACTAAGCCATCAAAGAAAGCAATCCTAGAGAAAGACCATGGATATACAGAATCATAGAATATGCTGCGCTATTCCAAATGGATTCAGAGGGAGGTTATCTTAAATTAAAACTGTGTTCAGTGATAATAAACAACTGTTTATTAAAAAATAAAACATCTTCAAAATACTTTCACACATATGTATACATAGACACACTATTGCTTTAGTGTTTTTGACTTACAATTTTAGAAATCAGCTGGTTTAAGTTATAGAAATCACATATCAGCAAAGTTCCACTTCAGCAGTAACATCTACATTTGATGTAAATTTGAAGAAAATTGAAATAGTAAACAAGGCTTCAAGAGAAACTAAATTACTTTTAAAATATATGTTCTAATTGGAGGAAATAAAAATAATCTTAGAGGATTAAAAATGAATGTGTTATAGATTGAACAATATTGGAGAAAAAAATTGACAAAGGAAACAGACTGTCATATGTTCTTTGGGTTACCTCAAGTTAATTATTAGTCACTGCTCTGACTCCAGACATAATCCAAACCAGTACCTTGATTACTTGAAACAAGTTAATTTAATGTTGCAGAAATGCCAGTTGCTCATTTATTTTATTGTTCTTGATTTCAATGGGATTCTTAAGAGAAAGGAATGTGGGGTTGAATCGCTCACTAAAAGCTGATAAAAATGTAACATTTTAGACTAGTTTAAGAAAAAGAAACATCTCTATCCCGTGCTTCTATTGGAAGGTCTCCTTTTGCCGGTGCATTAGCCACTAGAGGTACTCAGGAACTCCCTTCTGAAGCCGACGGCAAGAGCCCAAGCAAGCCTGCAAGTAGCCAGTGACAAATGTTTGCATATTTGTGCTCTGCCATGAGAGTCCTTCACTGGATTGCTACATCTCCAAAAGAACTCACTCCAGTGTAGCATGTGCTAAGGTGATTAGCCAATAAAAGGAAAAGTAAGGAAGTCCTTTCTGAAAAGGAAAACATTATTATAATGGCTTTATAAAAAAACCTAAGATTAATCTTTGATGGAGATCCAGTGCAGAAAATCTCACAGGCTGAGGCTGATGTTGATGGGACAGGTGGGAAAGAATTCACTGCACCGGCTGCAAAAACTCTGATGTGAATACAGCTTCTGCATAGTCCTCACAAACATCCTGCAGCTCTGCTGCCACGTCACACAGGGCTTCTTCTGTCAGTTGCTCTGCAAGACTGAGGGAGAGAGAAGGCAAAAAAAAAAGAGAAGGTTCAGAAAGTCAGCTTTCAAATTCCAGTCTTTCACTTCCAAACCACAAAGACGGTTCATATACCTCTCAGCAATCTGCCATGGATCGAAACTGCCCACAGCCTCATGGGAAATAAGCTTTAAATGATGCTTGTATCTGCTGTTATAATCCAAGATGCTCTGGAGCACATTGCTTGGCACAGGGAGAGACACAGAATATGCTTTCTGTAGAGAATTCCGAAGCGAGGGCTGCAGAATATCATTTCCAGTCTGCAATTTCTCCTCTGCTTCTTTATTTTCATCAATATCACTGAAAAGATAAAACAATCATCAAGACAGAGCTAAATTTTTAAGTCTCTTTTTGAAGAGTTAGTGAAATGAAAATACTATAATGAAGTCACATAGATCTTATGCACCACAGTTTAGTGTAGGGCCAAGTATTCCACTTACGTGCTGTCAAAAGGTTTCTCAAATAAAATGTCTGTTTCCAGTTCTCCATGTCTGATTAATTTATCTGACATCTGATTTATCTGATATCTGGTTATCTGAACTGGATGAGGAGGTGTAAGTTTTTTAGCTGTTGATGCCATTTGTAGTTCTAGAAGGAAGAAAATACTATTTTAAATTGGTTTTTTGAAAGAGAAAAACTACATCTACTGCAGGTTAAGTCCTCACAAAGACTTTTGTTTCTTTTAAGGGGAAGTCCTCCAGGTAAGTAAAGTATTCAAAATTAGAAAAAAACATAAATACAGCTCAGTGTATTAAAGCTGAGCATTTTAGAAATACTACCTTTAGTATAAATCATTTGTGCTGCCAGTGGGTACTTCTAGCAGAGAGACAGAAAATACCACTATAAAAATAGCACAGTCTCTCAAATTCAATGGTAAATCCAAGACATGGAAAAAGAATCTATAAAGATTTGGGGTAAATCTTCACCAGTCTTACTGGGAGATTTTCCAACTTGTGTTTAACAATACAGTTTCAGTAAAGTTGTATGTGATCCAATGGAAAATCAATGTAGCTTCACTGTGCTACTCAATCAAACCACAGGATAAAGAAAAGGAGTGCTGATAAAGTACTGATTTTAGAACTACATCTTAGAAACTGTCCTCTGAAAGAATCACCTATGGTAAAAAACGTGTCTAAGTGGTGCTATTTGAGCATACATAATCCAATTACCTTGATTTCAAAACACCTGAATTTAAACCTACAGATCACAGGGAAACCAAATTGTATTAAACGAGACAATTACCCATGTTGTCTTGCTGGGCCCAGAAGTGGGAGTCACTGTAGACAATCTGTGTGACTCTCCTGCGGACAGCCTCCTGGTACATCTGTGGTGAACACACACAGCAGTCAGGCACGGACCTGGCAGCCCAGCTGAACTGATTACCACTGACAGCAAAGCAAGCCAGGATCCTCCTTGGGCTAAGCAGCCTTACTTTGGCCGGCAACACAACACAGAAAAGAGGTGGGGGATTGAAAACACAGACTATTCTCTTGTTCAAAGTATCATTCTCAAATACAAAACTAATTGCCAGTCCCATGGGAACTCCTCCCATTTCAGACCAATAGCCCTTAGCCAAACAACTGAAGGGCCCTCAAGCTGCTCCTGCCTCACCAACAGTGAATCCAAGTGTGTGCTCCAGTGCCTCAGGGACAAGGACACTGCAACTTCACACTTCCAACTGATGAACAGATCTCTAGGAGCAAATGGCACTAAACTGTGTAGTTCTTAGTCGTAATAAATTTCAGAGAACAGGAAGGTCAAACTGGAACTCAAACCAGACACTAGGAAAAAATAGAACACTTTTCAAGAAAGCAATATATGAGAAAACTCAAGTCAAGTAAATGATAACCTTAAGAATATTTATATAGAAAGATGAATAAAGGCAAAGATAACCATGTATTTGTCTGACTTCTCCATGTTGCCCTGTGAAATATTTTGGATTGCCAGAGCATATTTCCTCAAGATGGTCATGCTGCTAGAATACTGAGATTCTATAGCACACAAAAGGGAAAAATTCAAATTAATATTAATATACTTTCCATTCTGCTAGACAATCAACATAATCACCATACTGATTCTCCCATTCACACACAAAGATTTAAGCCACAAAGTATTGAGATGGGATGCAAACTCAGGTCTGCCAACTTTACAGGAACACATTAATCAAACCCTCTGCTTTCTGTCCTTACACTGTGTCTGCTGGAAGCACAAACTCCATCCAGGTCTTTGATCTCAGACACTGATCTAGTCAGACCTTGCTTCATTTAAGAATGTAGATACTTACAGCTATTATAATTCATGAATAGTAAATAAGAAATTGACACTAATGAGACTAAGCAAGACAGAAAATCTTACTTCAATTTCTTCCATTCTTTGCAACATTGACTCCAGGCTGTAAGTGTCAGCCACAGGTAGGGCCTCAGCCTGGAGTCTCTCACGCTGATCCATGCTCCACAGTTCCTGAGCAGTATCTTCCAAAAGATCATCCAATAGTTTTTCACTCAGAATATCTGCATTTGTTGCAACCTGCTACTTAAAAAAACAAATCCCAAAAACAACTGTTACAGAAAACAAAAAGACATAAACCCAATACAAGAAAGAAAGAAAAAAAAACCAAACCAAACCAAAAGTGATTAAGTTGAATTATGTTGAAATTAATTAAGCATTAAGTTGAAAATGAACTGTTTGCTGCCCCTTTACAAATGTTTGACAGCTCTCAAGGCATCATTCACCCAGTGGCATGAGCTTGCCTGTACCACCTGTGTCCTGTCAAATGGAGGCTCTGACCACTCCTGTATCTCCTTCTCAGCTTTGTCTGCACACTGGTCTGGAGAAACAATTTGTGACCTGCACAAAGAAGAACACAAGACAATGCCATTCTGAAACCTGGTATGCCAACAATAATTTTAAACACCAAACTACATAAATGTATTTTTACATTTACTCCCATTGTTGGGAGTGGGGAGAAGTTCATATCAGATCTGTCACCTCTTATGAGATTTTTCAAAGAAAGTCATTACCTTAACTTCTGTATTTTTTCCATTTCTCCTCTGCAAAGGTCAGTTAAAACCTTCACTCCTCTTGAATTTTTTGCTTCAAGCCTTGCTAGTCTTTAAAAATAGCACAGTAGCATAGAGAGTTACAAAATGTACATTCTAACAACTGAAGAATGAAATAGTGTAATTTCCAGCATTAGTTTGGAAGAGTTACAAGAAACTTCGGAGAGAAAATTAATAGACTTTAAAAACATAAAATACAGAAAATTCTGTTGAGAATGAGGGATCTTGAATCATGTTTCTGCTGTAACAGGAACTACATGCTTATCCACAAATACTGTCCAGAGAAATGAACTCCTCATCTTACCATGGACACTGCCTAGGAGATCTAGCACCTGGATCTCCTGGCTTCAAATGCCACAAAAACCAGTCCCAAACCAACCTAAATTTGGAGAGCCCCTGTCTAACAGTATGTTGAACAGAGTTTAGAGTAAACAAATCTGTACTTTATTATTGCCTGGGACAAATATATGTATCTTGTCCTTCTGAAACAGGGAGATAATATTTACCTTCTTAATGCAGTGCTGGGAATACCTACTCCTCCTCCTGTGTTTTGTCACTGCCCCACCTTGCACAGTTTGCTCTTGACTCCCAGGCAGCAATTCAGACAAAAGACTAAAGCCCTGGCTCTTCCCAGGCTTTAGGGAATAGGGCTGCTCTGGGCCAAGTGGGAAAGGAGAGGAGCTTTGTGACAGCAAGCTGTGCTGGGCCAACTCCATCCTAGTCACTAGCACAGATCCAGAGGCATTTCCACTGGGAAGCAGGGCAGAGGTGGGTGCCAGGGGGCTGCAAACATACCCAGGTGCAGGCTTTGAAGGCACTCGAGGCATTTTGCTCTCCTTAACAGGTCGTTTGTTCTCTTTTAGCTGGAAAGCTATAGTTGGCTCTTGAAATCGGGCATGCTTTCCTGGAGGGTGTGCCCGTCTTGATTTTAAAGATTTCAGCATTCCCTTAAAATTAACATGATCACATTAAAAACGCCTATTCCAGTTGTTGAATTTTTAAAGTATTTGGCATTCTGCTTCAGACTTTATCTTGAAATCAGGCCTGCTGGCTTTGCTGCAGTTGATGTATGTGAAGGATTTACAAGTGCTTTAAAGGGAAGCAAAGCTGTGCCTGAACAGAACACATGCTTAATCCTGCAACTATTATTTTTGCAAACAGTTCCAACCTTTTCCAGTGTTTTTCTTCATGGGGAAAAAACTTACTTTTGGTTTTTCAGAATTAAACTCTATGTTAACTATTTATAAATCTATTATAAATAGTTAACTATTCATGAATCCAAATAGGTTTCCAAGGTAACATTGTATTCAGCCACAAAACTATAATATTCCCACATCTGTTACAAGGTCACTTAGGCTCGTCCCCTCTATATCAATTGCTGAAATGCTTAACCTTCCTGCCCATGATCCTCATGGATCCCCAGGGATAGGAAGCAGTCAAAGTTACATAAGCATATACCTATGTTACTATGTCAGATTTGATTTTCCTAGTTAAAAGTGATACTCTGAGGAATGGATAAAAGAAAAATACACTTCTTAGCAAAATATAGCCCTAGTCTTTTAAGAATTGTTTTCTTTCCACTATGGAGCTTCTTTCTGGTTGCAAGGACTTAGCGGAATTCAGAACTTGTATAGTGAAGTTTTATCATTCCTGTTATCAATTAAGGAAGCCTGAGTAACTTATATTCTCCTACTAAAATTAGCACAACATTACTGCTGAGTGCATTTTTTGTGATAGAGGATGACCATAGGAGGAAGATACTTCAGCTTTAATTTCAAATTGAAAAAAACCACGTTAATTTCAAACATTAAACTAGTTTCAGTGAGCATTTTCCTTACCAATTCCGTTGTTGTTTCTAGTTGTAGAGTATACTTCCAAGGAACAGTAAATACTGTTTTAGAAAAACATTTTCTAAAACAGTCATAACCACTAGCAATAACAGGCAGATGACATAGTTTATCCCCCTATGTCTCCTAGCTCAAAATAACAATATTGTGAGGAAGTGAAAAGCTTTGACAGTGTCTTATATTATACAACAAATCCCAGAAAACAAGTAGAAGACAGCATGAATGATTTATCACTTCCATACCTGTGGTTTTGCAGGCAATAACACACCTTTCTTCTTCAAAGCAGCACTTTCAAGGACAGACTCTTTTTTTACAGCTCTAGCTCTCACCAGTACATCTGTGCTTCCTTGCAAAGTGGCATTTCTCTCTGAAGTAGGTGGGCCACTTTCTCCTTGGTATTTATTGTGTAATATATGAGCACAACTGTTTGCCTGTTGAACTGCTGAAATATTTGCAACATGTCAGTGTTTATCTATACTAAACATATGAACTGTTAACTGTAAGTTGAAAGGGGCAAGAATTGTCTTTTTTTCTACATTCGATACCTCTGTTATGCTAGGTATACCTTATCATGAATTTTTAAGCTCTACTATAATTTAAAAAAAAAAACAAAGACAAAATGAAAAATTCTACCCTTGTATTTTCTGACAAATATTAAAGAAATTGTCTTTCTTACATTGTTTTGATGAACAGGAAGGTTTGGGGTTTGTGTGCATATACATATTTATACATACAGAGATATTTGAAAATATACATACATATGCAAGTCATGGGAAAGTCTTTTGGGAGCAATTTTTATATGAGGTCTAGGTGGTGATAACAAAGCATCCTCTTTTAGACACATGGAAACCATTACATGTTTATACACTGTCTGCCTGGACTGCCAGAATTCAGTATACGGAATTCCTGCTCCTGGGGGTAGTAGGGAATACTCACTATTGTAGTACAAACCAGCCTGAGGTGTGAGGAAGTCACCACAAAGAAGAGAAACAGTTAATATAGTTTATATAATAATGTAAGAACTTACAGTGGCTTTCATGAGGTGCCAAAACACTTCAGGTATATTTATCTCACCTTGAGAAAGAATAAAGCTCCTTTCCTTTCATATCCAAAGCAAAAGAATGATATAAAAAGCCAATTCCAAACAGTTGCACTGCAAGATAGTGCTTAAAACCCCCGAGTCTTCAGCTTAAGTATCAGTTCATGTGTCTCTAGGTACAAAAGCGTGACTGTTGTGCAAAAGATATTAACAGTAATGACCTGGCCAGGATAAAACAGCCACTGCTCCCAGAAGTAGAGAAATTGTACCAACCAAGGGAATTCTGAGCCAAAGACACAAAAGAACTTTTCACTATGAACAGTTAAACAACTACAGCCTGGTTTTTGTTAGACTGATTTGCTGACATCTAACCAACTTCTGACCAACAATACCATACTAAAAAATTGCACTGCAGATGGCAAGTTAAGTGATAAAAATGTATTTAGTTATTCAAAATACAAACCAGTCAAAAGACTCCTGGCACATGGAGGTTTTTTAGACTCTTGTCCATGCTGTCTCTTTAAGGTGAGAGGTTTGTTTTCTCCTTTTGGAGACAGAAAGTGCTTTCTGTCTGGATATGTCTCGGTGTTCCTTGGAGATTTGGCCTGAGAAGCTGAAATGCATTTCTTCACTGTTTTTGGTGTTTGCTTGCTTTCCAGCAGTGAATTCAGATCCTGCACCAAATATTTAGAGTTTTAATTACTCTCTCAGTAAATCTGATGTAATGAAAAGCAAATTCATTCTAAGCAGGTGGAGCTTTTTTGGTCTGGTTTTGTTTTGTTGGTTTTTTTTCAGATGATAACTTTCAGGTTTTTTCAGACTGATACCTTGTTCATGTAGAAGCTTTTTCACATTATTTACTTCAATCTCCCTGAAAAGGCTTATATTTTTGTATTTACAATTGACTCCAGCAAACTGTTTGCTTACAGAATGCTCAAAAAGAATTGAACACAAGGGCTACAGACCAACAAAAACTTCATGGTCACATGACTATGGTAACACAGACACCTCTTCCAATGCTAAGTCCAAACTTAAACCATTACCTTCTTTTCTGTTCTCAGGCAGTTAGCACTCTAACTGTTCTCATAAGCAGGTCATAACACTAAAATTAAAAATGTACCTCTTACAGTTTTAACAGTATTTTAAGAAAAGTATCTTACGGCTCTGGTATTGCTTTTTTAAATTTATGCAGCAGGCAACATGAATCAGAACTTTTCTGTGATACCAATGACATGTATAAGTCATCGGATATCTGTAAAAAAGATATTTGAAGGGCACAGAGCCAAGTAACTCTTGTAGCCACAACTTTATCTTCTGCCTGGACAACTCTGCACGCAACACCGTATGAGATGCTCAGGTGCTCGCCACTGATGCTGATGACTAAAGCATGCATCCAGAGTAATAAAACACTTAATGCACACCTATGTATAAAATTAATTCTCTCTGTCCTGAAAATGACTAATGAATTAGAAACTGATGCTTTGTTACAACTATCACTACTAGTCCTCATTCTACCAGGACAGCCAAGAAAGCTAGGACCAGCATCAACAAGACCAGCAGTAGGTAGCTTCTGTGTTTAGTGTGCACGTCTCTTTTACACCATCATTACTTAGGAACATTAGAAGTACATTTTTACATTAGAAAATATGGCCTTTAAAAATAAAAACAAACCCAGTAATATATTCTGCCATTTCATTAACACAAACACAATCTCGTATTTCACAACCTCTTTCCTGCCTTAGCAAAAACAAATGCTTTTTTCCTACCTCAACTTGCAGCAAAATGTCTATGATAGCTTCAGAAATGGAAGAATCCCCTTCTAGTTTGGCGGAGCAGAGAGACAGTTGACGAATGAGACTGCCCAGTTCCTTGTAATGGGCAGGAATCTGCTCATCTGTTTGATCTGTA
Source organism: Agelaius phoeniceus (assembly GCF_051311805.1). NCBI lineage: Eukaryota > Metazoa > Chordata > Aves > Passeriformes > Icteridae > Agelaius > Agelaius phoeniceus. The sequence continues at coordinate 145,114 of NC_135284.1, forward strand.
AAGTGATTGGCAAATGCCTGCAAGGTTCGTACAGCTCCTCTATGTGCTGCTGCCAACCTGGATACTGCTCGGGACTGGAAAAATGAAAAATAAATAAATGCTTTAATATCTATAGTTTCTATGGATACTTATACTACTGGAAGAATTGTTGCTGAAATGTCATGCAGAAACACTCAGGCTTGGAATAATTTTAATTTGATAATAATCCATTTGTGAGACGAGACAAAACAAAACAGGCATTGAAGTAATTTACTCAAGATTCCTCAAAAGAGTACTCCTATTAATGTCATGCTGGCCTCAGGTAAAACAGCCTGGGTATATCAGGTCATGGTGTTTCTACTACTGTGCCAACACAGAACTGTAGCTATTTACAGTTGGCTGGAGTCTAATGTACAACAATTGCACAAACAAAAATATTCTCAATCCTCCTTGTTTTGTTACAGAAGAAAATGCAAGTGATTGAAAAAGCACAAGAGAACAACAGGGCAACATTGGCTAGACTGTGGGCATGATCTCAGCCATCCCCCTGAAGACTGCTGGGCAGAGAAGAAAATCAGAAAGAAGGCTGGTAAGACTGAGTGTCATCAACCAGAAGTCTAAAAAAAGCAGTCAAGAATAGAACACATTGTTAATTCCTTGCAAAAAGAAATTGGAATGAAGAAGGAATTAGAAGGCACATAAACACAGAAGACCAACCACCTTCCTCTCATTTACTGCAGACAAGATCTGAGAAGAAGCGGCAAAGGCAGTATCAGACCAAGTGAGCCATACTTCTCAAAGAATGAGACGAAATATGTAAGATGCAAAGGAAATCTCCTTTCTGGAGAAGGCTTAGCTGCACCCTAGACAATCAAACTCAATTATCCAGAAAACTCTGTTGATAAGTCACTTACAGCCTGAAGGATAGCTATATCTTACCTTTTTAGTATGTTTGATTGTATGAGGACTCAGTTTCTCTAAATCGTCCTGAATTTCTTTTACCTATTTATCAAGAAAGGAGACAGAGAGGAGCAAGTCAGTCAGAATTAGTTCCATGTCTATAAACGAACAATAGATCTTCACTGTAGCATCTGAGATTTTCCAACAGTGATGCTCACCTCTCTGTCCAGCCATAAGGGAAATCAGTCACACCATTCAGATCTAAACTAGAATGCCATGGAAGTTCAGAGATAACCCAACTGACTGCCTCTTGTTTCAGTTAGTTTCTGACAAATTCATCACAACAAACTAAGCTCCTACGCATCCCAGTTTAAAATCATGGTTCCTACCTGCTGCTGGAGCACATAGAGCATGCGAGCTGACCGTGCAGCTTGTTGCTGTCTCCTAGTGCAAAGCCGCTGCTCGTTTTCAGGATCTAGAAGTTCTCTATCTCTCCCTAAAAAGCACAGAATATAAAGTTTTATATCTTAATTTAATCTGTGAAAATGCCAATTAAGTCATGACAACAGACAATTTAGTAATAAGCCTTTTCCATTCAGACCCAAACCACATATTTGTGGGGGTTCCTTTAACAGTAATGCAAGTTAGTTATTGTAAACTCTACATCCTGTTTCTATTTAACAGTCTAATACAACATAGCTCATTAGTTATTTAAAAAATCTTTGTCATAAAAACTACGATTAGTTTTATGACAAAGTTGCAGATAAAGCACTCAAAATTAGGAATGGTTAAACCTCCTGCTAGTTATTACAAAAAACCCAACTGCTTAAGCTGGCTAGCTATTCTTTTATTTAGTTTTCAAAAAAATAGATGGTTCTCAAAAGTCCAGCCATAAATACAAATTCTAATCCAACCCAAAAATGAGGGGCAAAAAATCAACAAACTAGTGTACATTTATATCATTTATATAATATAATTACTGTTCACTCTTACACCTTTTTTAATAAAATCTTCAATTTTCTGGACATAGCGCCTCAATTCTTTTTGCAAACGCTGAACTTCTTGCATATTTTGATGTTCTTTTTTATTTAAATTTGGCTTGTGGTCTGGTCCTGTGTCCTGGCTGGGAGGAGAGTTCAAAACAGCTGCTACTGGCTTTCCTTCCTTAACTAGGCAGAGATGAACATTGGTGTCAGAGCTGGCAGACTCTCCTTGGGAAGGCTGGGCAAGCCTCTGCTGACACATCAACTGAGTCTGAGACTTCGGGGTATTTTTATTTTCTCGACTTGCAAATACTTCAGTCTTCTGTGGTTGTGATTTCTGGGTCCACAACAGTGTGCTGACATCTCCAAATACCTGCTGTTTTACTTGTTCTTCGAGACGTCTTTGTTTGATGTCCCTTTTTGCCAGCTGAACAGCCAATTTAAGTCTCTCTTCAGATACCACTGAGAACATCCCAGAGCTTCTCAGGCTGAGGTCCTCACTTCCAACTAGATTTCTCTGATCACTGGATGCCTTCAGTTTTTCTATTATAATTGGACGGGGGTGAGAGAATCTGACAGCCAAGTTCTCTGGGACTGCAGGAACATTTCTGTTAAACTGGAGCTGTTGAAAAAAAAATCCCTGATGTTATACAGAATGCTATACACAGGCGATACAACTCTGTCATGATGGCACTGTTTTGGATTTGTGATGAACACAGTGCTAACAGCACACCAATGTTTTCATTCTTGCTGGGCAGTGCTCACAGAGGTCAAGACCCTTTCTGCTCCTCACCTGCTCACCACTGAATAGCCTGGGGGTGGGCAAGAAGCTAGAGAGGAAACAACTGGATGGTTGATCCCAACTCACAAAAGGGATATTCCACACCCTGTAGCATCATGCTCAGCAGTAAAAGCTGCAGGGAAGAAGGAGAAAGGGGAGACTGGTGACAGCATTTGTCTTCCTAAGTCACTGTTATATGTGCTGAAGTCATGGAAATGGCTGGATTCCTGCCTGCTGATAGGATGTAGAGAATGAATTCCTTATTTTGCCTTGTTTGTGCACAAAAACAGGAAAGCATTTGCTTTCCCTGTTAACCTGCCTTTATCACAACCCATAACTTTTCATACTTTTCTTCTTCCAGTTCTCTTCCCCATCCCAACTGAGAGAGGGTGAGCAAGTGCTCAGCTGCCTACTGGGATTGAACCACAACAGATAATTACGAATAATTACACATAGTTTGTGATCTCTAGCCTTACTAAAGGACAGTGTCAAGATAATGTGTGACAGCGCAAGGAAAGCTAGTATGACACTCCCTGCCGGGCTGTCTCATGAAGTGGGTCAGAATCATATTTTTGTTACAATCACGAAGAAAACCAATTCAGCATTGCTACAGACGGCAAATGGTACCTGTGTTTGTAAAGCTTTAGCTTCATTCCTGTATCGCTGGTTGGTGAATGCAAACGCATCATCAGACACCGCTGTCTTGCTTGGTACCATCTCATCGGCTCAAGAGCAAATCCCACTATTATCCCTTGCTTGTGATCACAGCTGTGAATGCGAGAACAATAAACCGTTATTTCAGACTGGCAAAAGCCATCCCGGGTCTGATGTGAGTAACAAAGGGAGAACCAGCCCGAGCAGCCGTGGACAGACTGGGGCGGCCTCTTCGCAACCGCCCAGGACCCGCGGCTGCTCCCGGCCCGGGCCCTCACGGCGTCCCGGGCAGCACTGGCACGGCGGGCCCTGGACGCTGCCGCAAGGGAGGGACGGACGGACGGAGGGAGGGAAGGAGGCAGGCAGGCAGGCAGGCAGGCAGGCAGGCAGGCAGGCAGGCAGGCAGGTCGGGCGGGCGGCCCGGACCGCGGCGGACGCACCAGGCGCCGTTCGAACCCGGTCCCGCCGCCGCACGGGCCGCCGGGAGCGCGCCGAGCTACGGCGGCCGCGCGGGCCGGGCTGGGCGGAGCCTCCGCCGCTGCCGCCATGGGCTGGGAGGAGAGGCAGGTCCGCGGGTACCCCGAGTTCGTGCGGACGGCGCAGAGCTACCACGGCCGGCCCATCTTCGCGCTCTTCTGCGGCGATAAGGACGCCGAGGGCAGGAGCTGGTGTCCCGACTGCGTGACAGGTGAGGCGCATAGGGGCGGCATGGGCCGTGTCGGTCCTGAGCAAGCCGGAGAGGCCTCGGGTGCCTTTCCGGGAAATGCCGCGCGGGCACAGCAGCCCCAGAGCCGGTGCCAGGCTCCAGGCGCAGGTTCCCCTGGTGAACTGAAGGGGCTGAGCGGGCTGTGAGCCGCAGCTGCCGCGCTGCCCCTTTGGCTACGCACATGGAACGGCGCGGGCTGTTCGCGAAGGCTCCTAACACGGCCCAGCAGACAGACAGACGGACAGACCTGAACCCTTCCGTCAGCTTCACCTATGCTGCACGTGTCGAGGCGCAGCGATGGCTTCCCCGTGTCCAGCGGCAATATTTCCTTCTGAGAAATCACCGCACTGAACTGCTGGGCTTTACGCGTCTGAGCAGGTCTGAAGGTGCCTTAGGGAACCGTCACCCTGCGGAAGGGCGCTGTGCTGGGCTGCCACACCCAGGACAGGACAGAACAAGAGAAACAAGGGTGTTTCTCTTCGTGTTAGAGAAGAAATTCGCCTTTACTCCAACACAAGTCCAGTCAGCGTTCAAGCATGTAATAAACTCTGAGAAACTTGTGGAATAAACTCTGAGAAACTTGTGGATAGCCAGGTGCAACCGAAATAGAGATCTCTAACTAAAGCAGACAAAACATTAATTAGTAGCCTTGCCGGTCCAAGTTAATCCATGTGATTCTGTAGCACGACTATTTAGTACTAACAGATTTTAAAAATTATTTTCTAGCTGAGCCAATTGTGAGGAAGGAACTTCATAACCTGCCTGATGAGTCAGTTTTCATCTACTGTCTAGTTGGAGATAGAGCCTAGTAAGTACCTTTGAATGTTGACAAATGGGATTACTTTGTTCTGTTGGTGGACTGGTGGTTAACCTGTTGAAAAAACTGACTGAGCTGTCCTTTTCTGTCAAGAGTCAGTCATTTTTTGAGGTCCTCACTATCTCTGACATAATCAATCTGCATGCTTGTTTTGATTAGGGCATTGGGAAGGTATGAGGCAAAGGCCTTTGAATAATTTTGAAGCTATTTTAACTTCAAAATGCCCCTCTACAAGCTGTGCTTAACACTTTCTTTCTGAACAGCTGGAAGGATCCCAACAATGAATTTAGGAGGAATCTGAAACTAACAGGAGTGCCTACACTGCTTAAATATGGAACAGTAAGTGATTTATGTTCTGAATCTACAGGCATTGAGATGGGGACCTGGCAGGAATTTAGGGCTGAATGAATTAGTCACTTGTATTCTCTGAGAACCCTCTCTTGTTCAAGGAGACCAGAGCATTCTAAACAGCTCTTCTGCTCCCAGTTCCTCAAGAGAGAATCATTCTGCTTATTGTGTAATGTCTATAATAAATATGCAGTAAAGGGAATATGTGCACTTGCCTCATAGTGCTTGAGGGGTTGAAAAACTTCTTAGCTACATATTGTTACTGTTCCTGATTTGCAGCTCCTCAACTTTTGAAAATTCCAAACACTGAGCTACGGGAGTGAAACAAGTTCCAAGCACTCTGCCCAGACTGCAGCTCAAGTTGTAACTTGTACATGTTAGTTAAATTAGCAGTTACTTTCTTAGAAACGCCTCTTCCAAGGCCAGAGAACCCTCAGGAATGTTTTAGTTGTAGTTACCTTTCTTGTTCCACCCCCACTACCTCACTCCCCAGGCCAAAGTTGCTGGATGTGGCTAATGTTAGTATGTACAAATGGCTCTCAGCTAGAACAGGTTTTTTAATTATGAACTTTTTTCTTTCAGCCTCAGAAGCTGGTTGAAGAAGAATGCTTTAAATCAGAGCTTGTGCGTATGTTGTTTACTGAAGACTAAAACCCTCACTAGTCAATCATTGATGAAGATGGTAGTCTCAACTACTGCACTGTCCTTTCAAGGAATGACTGACCTTTGTTAAAACTGTAATGATTAATTACTTTGGACTAGTTAAGATAAATGTCCTGAAATTCTGGGTCCAAACCTTACACTAAAATCTTATAAGAAAAACTGTATCTTTTCTTTCATGTCCAAATAAACTTGAGTTTGTGAACAACCTCTTTTCAAAGGAGCTGAGCTCATGTTAGAAATTCAGATTAGCTTGCACTTACTGAAGTGTAACTACAAGTTACAGTGAATAAGGAGGAAGGGGAGAAACAGAAAGACCCCCTTCCTAAGCCTGACCACATAATTACTGAAACTGTTAAGATAAATTTTCAATGCCAAAGATGTTTAATGGCTTATCTGTTCAGTCTAAGTGTGATAATGTGATGGCTGGCAGCTGTAGTGTCACTGATCACATGTTAATGGTTAACAGTTGGGAGTACCTGCTCCTACAAGGACAGGAAATACAACATGAATGCACCAGAAATACAGTCTAAAAATATTAAAATTAAAACTCTGGCAGATGCCAAGAGCTATGTTCTTAGAATAAAAAACTATACAGGAATAAATGGCAAGTGCTTCTCCAATACTCCAAGCAATGGCATGTTTCCCCACACACCCTGTTCTTGTTACATGGAGTGTAAAGAGACTCCAGAGCAGCCACTGCTGCACGGGCAGAGGCCAAGATTCAGGGAAGCTGAGTTTAACAGAACAGAGACAGCTACAGCTTGTTTCCTTCTCTGTCCTGGAGAGTTTATCAGCACCTATATCTGCTCCCCAGACCTCACCCTGTACAGTCTGATTTCTATCTGTACCACATGCTGTAAGGAAAAATAACTTCCATCAACAATGACTGCCAGGGAAACAGAAGTGACAAGTAATAGCTCAGCTTGGTTTCAAGGAAAAACTGCACAGTTTTGACTCTATCGTCACTTCACCTTTGCTTGTCCCAGAGCTGTAAGTAGCAGGGAGTTCTCAGTACACTTTGAGACACATCATTATTCTCCAGGGAAAAGGCTTCCTAGGAACAGCCTTTAGAGCTACATTTCTTTGTAGACAGTAAGTAACAAATCTAGATTTTGTTTTCAAAATTAAGAGGAATCAATAGCTAGTGAAGTAAAGCTCTTACAAAATTGTCCATGCTGTAAAATAAATTGCAGGTGTTTATTAGTCTTCAAAAGAGTTGATGAAACAAAAACAACCCCAGTCACTTGATAAGTTCAAATAAAAGGGACACACACCCAGAGCCAAACTTGCAAAAGGGTTCATTCATCTTCTGTAAATACTTCACTATCACAAAGTACACCTCATCACCACTACTGCGTGTGCTTTTCATTTTACAGAGGCGTTGTTTTGTTGCTGCTGCTCAGCCAGTGCCTGCTGGAGGCGCATCCTTTTCCTGGAATAGTGCTGCCAGTGGAGGATCTGTTGCTCATCAATAAATTTGGCACACTGAGCATTGACCAGTTCTTTGCGGAAATGTTCATACTGGAGCAGCTCTAGCATGTGCAAACATTGAGGATACCTGGGTTAAAAATAAACACGCTTTAATACAGGTTTTTACAAGGGAGACTAGATCTAAAGTCTCCAGTACTTCTGTGGGTCGTTAATTTTGACTCGTATGTCTTTACCCAAGTGTGAAACGACTTCAGCATCCACACTGTGAGTTGGTAACTGCAGCATCAGGCCAGGAAACAAGGAATCCAATCCCAGTAATAAATGCACATTCCTGCCTCCTTCCCCAGTGGCTTGGTTTGATAGGCCAAACCCATCCATCCAACAGGCTTTACAGGGCCTGCTTCCAGAGCCCAATTAAAGCCGACTGAAACCATTTTCCCAAAAATTGAAGGAATTTGCACACTTGCAAAAACACAAAATCACCCTTTGCCTCATGTAAGCATCAATAATGCAAAACTGATCTTAAAATTCACTTAACTGCTTTTTTACCTTAATGTTCAATAGTTTGATTTTAAACCCATAGAAAGTGCAGATTAAGGTTTTAAAGGAAGACTCTATGCAAAACTCATGAATTTTTATAATTTTGCCCATTGCTGCTACATGTGGACTATTGGAAACAAGAAAATCTACATTGCATATAACCATGATCTTGCATAATCTCTGCTGCGGGGAGGACAAAAGTAATGTTACAGGCAGAAATGAAATCCTAACGTGGTGCTGTACAGTGTGTAAAATGAGGTCAATGGCAAACCATTAAAATGCAGAAACTTAAGGGAATTTAGCACTTACTTCAGGTATTTTGCATATTCAGGTTCTTTCCAATAAAGTAAATATTTAAGATAATTTACAAAAGCTTTATCTTTGAAGTAGCCTCTTTGTGCAAGAACTGAAATAAAAAGACAAATAAGGAATTGAGAGTTACAGATGGGTGTAAAATATCAGCACACTTGAAAAAAAACACAAAATCAAAACTTTCTAATTACAATCAAATTTCAATAATTTATATTTGGCAAATTAAAAAACCACTGAGCAAAATAAGATTTTTATGTCAACAAAATAATAGATTGGTCTCATTTCCCTTACAGTTTGCATCTTTCATTGAATGGAACAGCTTTTTGAAACAAGAAAATTTGACTGCAGCATCAAAATTAGCAATGAGTTATGTATAGTACCTAAAACTATTCACATTAGTAAAATTCTGTTTTCAGATAAAGGAATGCTGTTAAATTGACATTACTTTTTAATAACAGACTGGAACTTGTTATTTTCTTCTTTACAGACTACTTTTATGCTGTGAAAAACCCTTTTCTTTGTTTAGCTCTCTCTCAAATTACCAGTAACAATAAACATTAATACACTGTGTTAACTCGTGCGGGTCCTGGTATTTATGTAAGTACTCACAGTTGAGGTAATTTGGATTTGCCAGACATTGAACAAACTCCAGCTCCAACTGGAATCGAAGTCGATTTCCTGTATCATCTGATTAAAGAAAAAAACCAGTTAGAATTGGACCCACACAACAGATTGAAAGTAATCCCAGTCGCTATGCCGCCCGGGAGCAAAGCGGGCCGGGGTGGGCGAAGGGCAGCGAACGGCCCGGCCCGGCCAGGGCAAGCACGGGAGGGGCCTGCGGGGCCGCGGGCTGCAAAGGGCCCCAGCGCCGGGCAGCGCCTCTCGGCCTGCGCGGTCCCGTCACACCCGCCGCTCTGGGCGCCTGGGTAGCTCCGGCAGCGGCCCCGCGGGCCCCGCACCGGCCCCGCACCGGCCCCACGGGCTCCCGCACCAGCTCCGCACCGGCCCCGCACCGGCCCCGCGGGCTCCCGCACCAGCTCCGCACCGGCCCCACGGGCTCCCGCACCTGCGTCCATGTCCGGGGCGCGCACACCCGCCGGCGACAAGCACGCCCCCTGCCGAAGGCCCGGCGAAACGCAACGCTAGGCACTCTGGGAACTCAGCGGCTGTTGCATAGCAACGGCGGCGGAGGCGCGGCGGAGGCGGGGCGCGGCGGAGGCGGGGCGCGGCGGAGGCGGGGCGCGGCGGAGGCGGGGCGCGGCGGAGGCGGGGCGCGGCGGAGGCGGGGCGCGGCGGAGGCGGGGCGCGGCGGAGGCGGGGCGCGGCGGAGGCGGGGCGCGGCGGAGGCGGGGCGCGGCGGAGGCGGGGCGCGGCTGTGTCCGTCTCCGCTCCGGACGCGGCGCGGGCTCGAAATGGTCTTTAGAGCCCAGCGTCGCTCTTGCGCTGGAGGCGCCGTTCGTTCCCGTCCCCGTTCCCGTCCCCGTCCCCGTCCCCGTCCCCGTTCCCGTCCCCGTCCCCGTTCCCGTCCCCGTTCCCGTCCCCGTTCCCGTCCCCGTTCCCGGCCGTGTGCCCACTCACAGTCCTTCGCACTCGGCCCGGGACACTGACACGGCGCGCCTTGCACACGTGCGGGTGATTTTACGGGCTGGGTGTGCGCGCACTGCTCGGAGCGCTTCCCTCGTGCCTGCCCCGCAGGAGCAGCCTGCAAACATTGCGGTGTCGGGAGCTCAGCACGGCAGGCACCATCCCCTCACTCCTCGAATATGGTCTGTACAAATTCCTTCCTTTTCACCGTGCTCTGCTGCAGCTCACGGCAAACCCCAAAGAACTCGGAAATCTTTAAAGTACAAACCAGTGTATTTTTAAACGAGCAGCATTCCGTTTTACACCAGTCGCTTTGTGCGGCGGCTGCCTCCGGCCCTGCAGAACTTCCCCATCGGAGGGGAGAAAAGCCCGGTCACACAAAAGCCCTGGTGCTGCTTGTGCCAGGGGGTCCCAGTGCAAGCTCAGGGTGACATTCCTGCGGCACCAGCCCCTACGACTCCTCCCGAACGTGAACATTCCTTCTGGGAACGGGTACTGGAGCACGGGTACTGGTTTGTCTGTTTGCCACAGAGGCCGGGCAGTCCCAGAGCCATTAGAATTTGGCTTTGGGGTCAGTGATCCAGGCATGCTTTTGCCCCACATAACCCTTGAGCAGGGAAGGATAAAAGGAGGATGAAATTTTGTTTGTATTTGCAGAACATTCATTTTAGCTTTGTACTAGACAAAGACGCTGTTCATCGCTTCCAGAGCAAAAGGAAGTGGAGAGAATCAACCCTAAAATACTAAAGTGTATTTAAAGTTTAATGGTAAATATTGGATATTGGACAAAGTTTGGAGCTTTGCAGGTTTGTTTTGTATAGTGACTTTACAGTCAGCCATGGAGATTTCTGTCAACTTCTAACCTTAATTCTTCATTAATTAAAACACAGTAGTCTCAGAGTAAAACCATTAATAAGCAAATGCTCCATGAGTGAGCAGCAGCAGTGGAAACAATCTCTACAGACTTACTGAAACCCTTCTAATTTCTTCCTTTATTTGTTGTTTAATCATTTTCAATTTTCATTTGTTGAAGTATTTTTGGCATCCAACATAGCAATTTTCTATAATACTATATTTTCCTATGCAGTATGAATTTTTCCCTGGGAATTGCATTACAAAAACATATAAAAAGGATCCATGCATAGTTTTTTCTTAATAAAAAAAGGGTGGCTTTCTTAAGCTACATTTTAGTGGTTGTGGAATACTACTATTACTATATCAAAACATAACAAGTCACTCCCCAGTAAACACACACTTTGAGCTAAAAGAAGAGATCAAATGGATCCCACGTGTCTGCATTGCTATTCTAGAACAGGATTTCTCTCCCAAGAGTGACTTCAGAGGAGAGAACCCTAAAAAAGGATTGGTCACAAAAATAAATTACTATGTAGGTTTGCCCAAGTTAAGTCAAACATCTCAATTCTTGTTCATCAAAATTAGAAACAAAATTGAAAATCAGGATTTTAGTATATGAGATTTTATAGTATAAAGGATTTTATATATGGAACATTCCCTAAGAAAAGTTTGATTTTTGTTGTTTTGTTTTTAAATGTTGAGTGACTTGCAGGATGTGTTAATATAAATGCGAGCCAGAAATTTGTCTTATTGTCATAGAACCAGAATGACATTGCTGCATCAGTTTCTCCTTTCATAGAAACTAGACTGCTATCATTGCTGTTGACTGCCCAGAAATGTCATGGTTTAGGACAATAAATTTATCTTAACTCATTAGAACTGGCATAGAGTCACAGGTCTTAAATGGAGCCACTTCTGGGACCTGAAGCCACCAAGGTTTTATGAGACACAGAGAAAATAAAGTCTCATCTGGCATGCTGTTGAATCTTGAAGGTAAACCCTGAGGAAGAGAAGTGCTGCAAAAGATTCCTCTGTGACACCAGAGAGAAAAAAGGTCCAGCAATTTCATCACTGAAAACTGATCAAGTGAGATGAAACAGGGACATATTTCACACCAGTGCATGAAACCCAAGACATCCCCTCTTGTTCACTCCCCGTTTGCCCACTGCTTTGGAACAGAATGCAAACTGATGCTAACATGGACATCTGACAGGATTTTTACCCACAGAATGCAAGACAGCTCCTGTAGACTGGAGAGCATCCTGCTTCAAATATGGTTAAATAACAGAGAGCAGAGTATGCATTATGTTATATATATAACAAGCCAGCACAAAGTCTGCAATTTTTTTACTCCAATGCTATAATTGTAATTCAATAGAAACAAAATCATAGTTTTCAGCAACTAAAACAATTGTCAGAACATATTTAATTAAAGGCTGAACTCTTCACAAAGTTTTCTTTTTTGAGGTCAAGGAACTGGCAGGTAATGCGCATTTCAGAAGGCAGCCAATAACAGTCATGGTGGAACCACTTCATCTGCAGATGCCAAATACCATTCAAGCAAGCTGCAAATTGGATGAAATGGTGTAAAAAGACGGGTGTATTGAAGGCACTGGCACATGTACTTCTGTGACTGTGGTACTCTTCCAGCTTCAGGCAAACACTAGAATTCAAAGATAAATTCAAGATTAAATGTCATGTGTCAGAAAGCATTTTATGTTTTTTATTAATAAGTTGGTTAAAAATATCTGAGGGCTTCTATTAGGACACCTGGACAGCAGGTGAATTTGAAGTCAGCCATTTGTCAGGAGCAATATACATTCCTATATTTCTGATTTCTAACCGTATAGCCAAGGCAAAATATTGAAGTAAAACAGAAATTTCCTCCAGAATAATAATTCCTTAATTGAAAGGTTGTGTTAACTTTGTTTCTGGTGGAAATTTGATCTTCAGCTGGCTTTCTAAAATATTTGCAAAGACCTAACCCAGGTTATTGTTCTCAAAGAATATCTCACAAAGGAAATGACAATAAATTAGATTTAGTATCTGGAACATTCAGTTCTTTCAAGAAAATGGTTTGTCTATAAAAAAAAGTTCTATGAACATTTTAATGAGGCTCACAGTCTGGCCTGAAACAGCTTATGAAAACTCATGGAAGTGCCATGTGCCAAATAAGATTGGGAAATAATTTTGTGTGGGTAAATAAAGCACTGAAGTAAACTGGGGAAGGATAACATCTTTTCTCTGACAGAAGAAACAGTCTCTTTCTTATGGCCAGAATCTACAGTAAATGTAAATCTACATTTACACCAATATAAATGGGCAACTATTGACTAAATGCTCTAGAAAAACCTAAATGGGCAAAAATAGCTTCAGTATAGTCAGCTCTATTTTTAAATAACTACCAAACATGATATTAAGCAGTCCCCAATCACCTGAGGGCAGCATGGCATGCCTACCTTTACTCTGTGCTCCCAAGGGTAAGGGCTGTACTTCCCTCAGAGTTTCTGTGCCAAGCAGAGGCAGTCTGCAGTGCATGGCAGGCCCTCTCTGTGCCACAGACCCTTCACTCAGGGCCAGCAAAGATACACAGAGGGGAAGGTCTGATCTGACACGGAAGAGCTGCCACTGGTATGGTTCTTCTGGGCAGAGGAGAATCAGCACCCTGCCATTAAACCACACACACAAATGCTGAGCCTAAGTCTTGCAGCAGAGTGGTGGCTTTGTGGTGCAAAGGCACAGAAGTGTTGAAAGCCTCTCAATGACACAAAGAGATTGATCAGACTTGTCTAAAGTCACACATTTATTCACCCACACTGGAAAACATTGTGAAAACTCTGTCACTTGATCCAAGGGCTCAGGGTTCATTACCACTCATCTCTTCACACATTTAGCACAGACACTTGGGGGGAAAAAAAGATGTGAAGTATGTAAAAATGTATACAATATGTCACTACTGAAAAGGAAGAGGTGGTATGTTAAGGAACCACTGGTGCATTTTGGCTAGGTCTGATTCAGTGATCTATTTCTTTTTCTGGACTGATTTCACCAACTGTCCAATTCCAACTTTGTCAGCAAATGTTGGGTTTGGCTACAACCAGGTTATTGCTATTTCAAGTGGCAACACACCTGAGCTGGAAAACAAAGGCTGAATAAGCCAAACACTGAGTTCAAGTGAGAACAGAACTCAGCTGGAATGCAGTACTCTGAACTCTGCTCTGAACTCAGTGGATGACACCAACAAATACTGAATACTGAACCACTCTTCAGACTGGGGACTTCTGATCATGTAGAGAATGCTGAAAGGTTTTTCTTCTCTATTTCACAGATCTAGATGTTCTGTGAACATGGGCAGGAAATACCTGTGTTCTCCCTTTGTATGTTTTCTTGTAGTTTGGTAGTTCATGAACTCATTCACAGTTGTGAGACCATTCCCAAGCACTAGTACACTGTGGGAACAAGTTTGCACACTGGTACATGACCAAGCAGGAGCCCTGTGCAACAGCAGCCCAGATCACAATGCTGCAGGTTTAGGACGCTCAATAATTGCAGAAACAGCATTAGCAACTTGATATTTTGGTAAACTGGTATTTTGAGAGAAGAAAGGAAAAGCCAAGGATCCATAGAAAGTGGGCAGAAAATAAGAAAGCTTTAATTTAGCTCCTTAGAGGTGGCACTGCCAGCTGGCCAGCTGACAGACTCACTGACCACAAGGAATCACACTCTGCCCTCGGATGGTAAAACGGGAACTGTTTGCTCACTCAGGGTGGCTGAATAGCTCACCCTGACAAAGCCCACACTGAGGATCCTCCCATGTTTTTTGTGGGTGCTGCGGGTGCGTGTTTGAAAGTGAGGGGCAAACAGATTCTTTTATGCCACTACCTTAGCACCATCACAACTTCTGCACCTACAATAATATTCCTTTGATGAGCAACAAAACAATTGCTATGTCTGGTAAGTTTCTATGATACCTGTCCTGCAGCTGAAGGGGCTGTAAACCAGATCTAGTCACAAAGCAATTGTCCTTGCACTGTCCACTGCAAGTAATATGTATTTACTCAGGGCACTGGAACAGGACACCATGCATGCTTGCTGCTGAAGAAAAGCCCATTTGTGCCTGTTATATTGGAAAGTTTGTACACATTTATTCTTAAAAACTGGTTGTGTTTCTTAGAGTCTTATAATCCTTTACTCTGAAATGAATGAGACAGTTCGTAGGGTATGCCACCTGATTTGGTCCCACCTAAATATCTTCAGGGGTGCAAACTTGAGATATCACTTAGCTGATTAAAGAAGAGAAACCACTGATATTCAGGTCTGAAGACACTTAAAAGTGGAGTCCAAATCTCTGCTTTGTATTATTCACTAGAGCATGTACCTTCTGGGATCTTTGGGGCACCACTGTGCTACAGTGGAAGCTAATGCAGAAACAAGTGGTCCACTATGCTACACAGGAGGGGAGACAGCTCTAGTAAGTTTTTATTTGCCAGGCTCTAATTATGCAACCCACCCATTTAAATTAAATATTAATCAATCACAGGATGTCATAAAAGTGTCTCAAAAAGAAACTGCCATGAACGGTACAGAGAAGTGACACATCCAATAATTCACAGTTACAATAAACTCAACTCTCTTTATTACCCCACAGGCACACTGCCCTGGCCCAGCACTCCTGACCATGAATCACCCTGTGTGACTCTTGATGAAAATAGCACTTGCTTCCTTCTTGTCCAGCAACAGAGTGAAGCTCTTCACTGGCTGAGGTGAGGGCAATCTCTCCCCTTCAAGAAACTTTCAGAACATTCCTTTCTGCAAACAGGACAGTGAAGCGTCTGTCCTACAGCTTTTAGCTGGAACTGGTTTTAAAGGAGTTTCGGTCTGCATGAACTGAGATCACCAAGCTCAGTATCATCTACCCATGCAAGCTCCCCTGAATCTTACTTGTCAGACAGAGCAGAGCAAGCACCATGTATCTGGCAAAAGTAACATGTTCTCACACTGTGAAGTCCATCAGAAAGCAGAGGAAGTCCCTTTCTCAAATGCATTTAGATACCTAGAGATGCAAATCAGCATTAAGTGGTGACTGCCAAAGGACAGAACGTGCTCAACTGTTCCTGGTTTCACTTTCTTCAAAAAAATACTGTCATAAGTTTCAGGTGGTGACAAATATCTGTGAGCAGTATCTCATCTGCCAATTCTTGGCACTAGAACTGGCCTCTTCCTTAGACAGACTCTGCAAGTGGAGTGTGTTTATCCACATGCTCCACCATTCCCTGAAGAAGTGTGAGGCTGCACTACCTGCAGCCATCTGGGAAGACAGGGAGCCATTGGTGGCTCTTGGGAACAACATTAGGTGGACAGTTTATGGTGCTTACCACCATGAAAGAGCATAAAAGATAAAGGGATGGAAATAAATTCTTAAAGCAGTTTTCTGCTCAAAAAAGCACCTGGTCATTTTGTGGAAAAAATATTTCCCTCACTTCTAGATAAAAATGTATTTTTCCAGTTCCATAAAGAAAATTCACATTAATAACAGAACTACTGAATATCCTAAACACAATACTATGCTATATGCCAGATCTTCTACGCAGAATTCTATCATTCTAAAACGTAACACCTTGCACCCATTATCATGAAGTGGGAAATCACTATGGCTGCAGAATTTTACCTTATGTCCTCACAACACCTTGGTGAGGTAGATAGGTTCCATAACATCTTCTTTAGGAGGGGGAATAAGCACAAAGAGGTGAACTGACTTGCACGGGGATACATGGCAAGTCTGGAATCAAATCCCAGGTCATACCCACAGATCTTTCCACTGTAAGACACTGCTTTACCTCCCACCCACTTCCATCCCCAGGGCTGAAGGGAAAGCATCCATGTACCACTGACAAAATACGCCCAGACCAACACCAATCATTCTGTAGACTACTTCTGCAACAGAAATGGCATAATTAGGTTACAAACTACTTTTCTTACAAGATATGAATTCCAAAGTACACAGGACAACTCCCACTGCTGTCAGCCAGCACAAGCAATAAAATCTGGGCCCCTAAATTTTTCCCAGGTCATCAGTTAGAGCCTTCCTCACGTCTTGACTTCACTCAAAAATTCCAGAGTTAATTAATAAGGCACATCAGGGGCTAATTCAGGAACTTCGGCAATAGATGTGAAGTCCCAAGGGCCACTGGTCATTTCCAGGCTGGCCCTCGGAAAACACTAGTTGGCATGTGAAATCACAGCTGTGACTGAGGGAAAGGCTCCCTGCCCTCTAATTGTCACAGTGCAAGAAACACAGAGCCAGCCTTAGTGCATTGTTGTCCGAGATATCAGCTGAATCATGGCCATCATGGAATTACATTACCTCAACCCTCAATAAAGGTGTCTAAATGCAGTGAGATTTGAGAGTGAAAACAAGGCAAGAGAAAGTGTGTTGGATGCTGACTTGGAAGGATCCCACCACATGGCTGAGTCCCAACTAAAACATAACATAGCACAACATGGCATACCCCTTCTTCACTAGACAAGTGACAACAGGGATTTCTCTGTACAGTGCTGACTTGTAGATGTAAGGAATAGGCAAGGAATGTTCAGCCCCTTCCTGAGTGCAATATTCAATGCTAATGATATACAAGTACATACCAGTGATATAATAGTTCAAACCATTTGAAACAACAGTCTCCCCTCTCTTTATTGAAAGTTTGATAAATCCTAATCCTTGACCTTGACTGGAGGTACAATGGATCACTTGAACATATGATCCTGACACAGAGGTTGTATAACTGCAAACATTTTTGGCTCCAGCACAACTGGAGTAAGATTGGGTTGCTTCAAACTTGAACTGATGTGTGACTGCTGGAAGGCAGCAAACACCCAACACTGGATCTGAAGTGGTGATGAGACTTTATACGGGACTTTAGGCAACAGGGAGCACTGAGGGTACTTTCCTAGTTCAACACACGAATTCTTCACAGCTCACTGGTTTCTTGTGCTGTTTGCCCAGGCTGGGAATGTGTCCAGCTGAAACATAGGTCTTCCCCACGTGTTGATGGCCAGTGTGACACAGCAGACTGCAATGACGTTCATCATCAGTCCAGCTTTAACCTGTGAGGAAAAAAATCCAAACCAACAATAACCAAACACCAGCACAGCAAGTCCGAACCAGCAACACCCAAACACCAGCACAGCAAACTGCAGCAAGACCTACTTGTACATACACAAGAAAGATGGTCAAATAAATCACAGAAATAGCCCCTCTATCCACTGCCTTCTGCCCTTGCTTAGGTGGAGATACCAGGGAACACACTGTGCAAAGTCTTTGAGCGCTTTGCTATGTATATAACCAGTCGAGGAGCTTTAAGGCATGTGTAACACGTCGTTCTTATTAGTTAGAGAACAGCTTATGCCCTCTTCAAGTATCCAGTTAGAAAACCAGTAATGTTTGTGTGTTCCGCCCAAAACCTGCCCTGTGTGGTCTGGCAGAAAATCAGAGGACCAGAGCCAAGGGCTACTGATTGCTACCTTCTGCTTTCAGCTCCAGTGGAGACAAGGCTTTAGACACTTGCCAAAGCCCCAGAACACTGCAGGGCATGCCTGGACTTTAACCCTTCAGGTTTCAGAGACTTATGACTTGTCAGTTTTTCATTTCACTTGGGCCAATCTGTATGTCTGCCAAAGCCCATGAGAGAAGTACTGTTACTTCAGAGATGCAAATTTTTATCACAATATTAACGCTGCAGAAGAGAGTGGCATAGAGTTGGAAATACTATGCTAAGAAAATTAAACTCTTACCATATTTCAGGAAGAAAGCAATGGAGAATTTCAGATAAGAGAGAAGGCAATTATCTTACCATATCCAAAACACGGATGTGGCCGTAAGAAAACACTATTGCATTTGGTGGTGTTGCAACAGGTAGCATGAAGGCAAATGAAGCACTGAGAGTACCAGGCAGCATAATATACAAAGGGTGGATCTTGATAGATTCAGCCTGCAATGAAATGGAGAGAATATCACTCTGGGGGTGTTTGAAAAGAAAAGCATAAAGGATCAATCTACCCCAGACCAATGAGATACATAGACTTATTTTGTTGCCTCGTACTACATCACCAAAATATTTCACAAACATTTTATTCTGAAATCCACATGTGCTTAAAGATAACTTCCTGTTGTTTCCTGTCCAATGATACTTAAAAACAAGGCTTGATTCTTTCTTGTTGTTTGTTTTGCTGTATGGTATAATTTAGATTTCTGGTCAAATATATCCAACAATCTTTTCTTTGACCTCAGACCACCCTTTTTCCAGGAATGGGAATTATAATTACTAGGCACGTGGAGTGACACTCTTAGACTTTACATAAATTCTGTGGCACTCAAAACTTAAGTGCCAATTTAAGTCATTAATAGCTCAGTACCTTGATTGGGATAATTTTGCTTTGAGGAAATAGTCTAGAATAAAGTGTTTGTCCTTTTCTAATTAAAGAACAAAGTAATCTATTTTTCTCTTTATGCCACAGTTTTGATTCTGCTCAGAAAAGGCAGCAACACTTAGCAGGTTTTCCTCCTTAAGTTTTAAAATTGTTCTGGGTTCCTATGAGAAATTGCACATTCCTAATAATCAGGCCTACCACTTTGAGTATTTTAGCACAAATGTGAAGATGAATAATTCAAAGGCACCATCAGAAAGTGCTGGATTTTGTTTTGGTTTGGGTTTTGTGTGTGTGTGTGTGTTTTTCCAGTTCTAAGCTGATGGTTCAAAATGACCAGAAGTAACTGATGTTTGCTGAACTGTATTGAAAAAGTGACTGTCACTTCACCCTCTCCAGGGCCAAGGCACACACCTTACAGAATGCATGACCTGGCTTCCTTTTAAGTACACTGGAGCAACATCCAAGACAATAATTATAATATTGCTTTTAACTCTCGCAGTTTAACTCTGATCCTCCAGCTGGCAGGGTAACAGGACAGAAGAATCTTACCAAGGATGAAAAGACAGGCAGGAAGAGGGTAGCTGTGGCCACGTTACTGGTGCATTCAGTGAAGACAGCTGTAATAAGGGAGATCACTGATGCAATGGCCCATGGTGGGATAGATCCCAGTGGTGTCATCTGACGACCCATCCAGGCTGAGAGCCCAGAGTTCTGCAAGAAAGAAAGTGGGTTTCAGTGAGGTTGAGAACCCCTGACTCACAAACAGGGAAGCCATGTTATGGGCAACATTCCTGACAAATAGTACTAAAGGACTCCAAAATTATACGAACACCATCCAGGAAAGTACAATTATCTGTCACAAAAACTAAAAAAAATTCCTTGCCAACTGGACATCACACTGAATCCCACTTTTCTGATTCTTCCAGAAACCAAATACTTGCTCACACACAGGTTACAAAATTATTGGTTTTCTTGCTGAACAAGAAAATTTTTCTGAGGTCATTGCAAATACTTAGTGTATGGCCCAGAATCTTCTTGGCACATTTTTCTAAGGTTTTTGAAGGTTATGTATTCTGTATGAATGCTCTATTGTAGGAACACAGGCAGTAGTTGATACAAACAGGTTACAAAATCTGACTTGATAGGTTTTAATGCTCTGGAACTTTAATAATCTATGTGTGTTGTATGTGGATGAATGTCAGGGCCAGAGCTTTAACTTGCCCCATGGTTTAAACCTAATTAGCCACAAAACTTGACTTTCCTCAAAATATTGCACTACTGACAGCTAATGCTTGCTTTGATTTAGATGCATCTTAGCAGTGATGAAAGAAACAATATGGTTCACCTCAAGATTCCTTCCTGTTTTGGGAATTTAGCTGCCTTTTCTGTGAATTTATAAACACAGCATCAACCCAGGATTTTCTTTCTGACCACTTCAGCAGTGGTTTTGCTTTAAGTCTGAAGATATATAACCCTCAAACAAACCTCAAATGGTACTGAAAATCTGACAAGTGCTATCTATATTTCTACTTTTCTAGCCAGGGCTGGGATCGGGATGATTACAGAAATAAGAAAGGATGCTCTTCTGGACTGTCCAGACAGTGAAGATCCCAACCTACTTGGGAGTCTCCAAGAGGTGAGATAAATTAAAGAAACTTTAAAGAACAAAAATTCCTGAAGAAGACTCACAAGCATTCACCTCTCCTTGGTTTTTGATAATTTAGATCTCCCTTCAGATCAGAACTTTGCTACTGGGTTTGGCTTTGGGTGCATGCCCAGTAATACAGGACTAGATAACAAACCAGGGAAGTTTGCCTTTGAGTCAGAGAAAAACAGATGTCAGGACATACTGCGCTTGCATCAGCCAAAGCAAAACCTCCTCCCAGCAGCAGCACAATACTCCAGGGCATCTTCCTTTGAACCACATTCCAGTCTAGCAGCGGGGCTGATAAAAATTGCTTGTTCTTATCTGAAGTGAGAAATAAAAAGTAGAACATGTTTTAGGAGAGCGAAGACACTTTGTCTTCTGTTCTGTAAGATAGCGGTGGGCAGATGCACAGCACTGAGAAATCTGCACAGGGTGAGGGTAACACAACGGACACGGACTGGGCCCCAGGGCTGCCCAACAAGGGAGGTAGGTGAGATGCTCTAAAGAACTGCATGCAAATCCAGTGCATGTTTCTGCCTTGTTGGCTGAGTGGGTTAGATGTTTCACAACAGTCCCTCTTTTAAATACCTTCTTCAGTCTGTTCAGGGTCAGACATGCTTGTATTCCAGCCTATGCATTTGGGCTTATGAGCAGGAAGGACAAACAGTAACAGGGCAACAAACATAGCAGGAACAGAATCAGTGATATACCTAATGAAGAAAAGACAATACAGGTTAGAAAATGGACACCTTTCTCCTAGCAAAGGGCTGTCTTCCAGCATTCTAGTCACTGATCTTTGCCATCCCATTTGGGGCTTGAGCAAAATAGGACGTCAGTTGATGTCTGAAGTCTCTCAGATCTGCCATAATTTAAACACAATAATAAAAGAAACAAGCTACAATACACATTAATAAATAGAGTCCTGGATGACAACTCATCCTTCCTGGAGCAGGGTTCTTTCTCTGCACTGAAGCCAAGATTCAACAGTTGTATCTCAAAGACAGACATCTAAAGAAATGGCCTGAATGATAGTCCCAAAATGTATTTTATATTCCTAACATGCCATGCACAAACACTACACAAAGAGGCCATTCCAAGCACAAAATCAATTTTCCAGTGAGTTCTAAGGTGTTGGTTAAATGTGGTATTACCAAATATTCAAATGTCACTGCAACTGATTGGAGATCATACAAACAAAATACCAAGGTATATGTCAGGGTGACTGAGACCAACATTACAGAATTTTCTCTTCTTTTAGAAAGTTCAGCTTGCTCCATGTCTCAGTCTCCAGCCTTTTCACTGCAGCACAAACAGTCAAATCACAGATGATTGGTAGTGTCATGTACAAGACATTGTATCAAGCCCAGCAAACATGTGAAGTCAGGTAAAGTTGGAATTAATGATCCCACATTCTAAATGGAATGTATGAGCAAGGGAATCTGATTAATAACCAAGTGGGTAAAAGATGGAAAAAAAACCTAAATACTTACTTTTCTCCTCCTTTGAAGAGTATGCTAGCCCAGCCTTTTATAAAGCCTGGGTTTCTGGAAAACCACAAGACCACCAGCAATATAAACAAAAGGAGGACATTTATTTCAGCATAAGACATAGGGCCTAACTTCTTCATTTCTGCCTTCAGCACACTGTATGCAGCTTTTTCTTTGTCAGTTTTCTCTGTCCCAAAGCCCCAGTTTTTTTTTATGCTTTGAAAAAAAGGGAGAAAAAAAATACTGTAAGTATGAACATATTAGAGGGATCTAGCATCCTTATCACTCTGCAGCTGCCCCTCTTGGGGACAGGCACAGACAACAGCAGAGGCCATAAATAAAGAAACTACAACAGTGCCAAAGTATTTTGTGGGGACACACCAGTTCTCACAGAAGAATGTGGTCTATCAAAGGATGGCAATTTGGAGTAACACAGGATGAAAAAGTCAGGTTTGAATCAATGGCTGCAAACCAGCTATGCTAGCTCTCCCAGGGCTGAAATTCACAGGCAAGAGATTGAAAAATAAAAAGGTAATTTTGTCTGAAGATTAAGAATGTATATGGCTTTTGCCTTAATATACCTCCCATGAACACAAAAGGTTTCCAGACCTCAAAATTTTTGTGAAATGGCCCTGCTCTCTGCTACAAAATTAATAACTTGTCATTGCATTTGTTTTAGTCAGATGTCTCAGTAAGCTGATCTGCACTAACTTACTGAGGGGTTTACACAACATCATGTAGATAAATACTCACTTGAGTCCCATGAAGGAGCACTGTAACCAAAGCCAAGCTAGCGCCAACATCAGGACCATGTTTGGGAATGAAAATCCAAACCAGGAAGCAAAGTCCACAATATCATTACTGTCAGGGTATAACCTGTAAATAAATTATTTTCTGTATGAATGTCAAAACATTTAGCAATCTAGTCTCCCTTTAATATGTGCTACAGAAAATTATGCATGTAAATCTAGGACAACCATTACAAGCAATCATAGGTAACATCCACAGCCTAATTTAAGTCATGAGAGAAGGCAGCCTGATTTCAGAGCAGAACTTAAATGATTGTCAGTTTTCCCTGTGTTTTAATTTGATGCATACAGGAGCTTATGTTGATACTTTAGGTCTCAGTCAGACAAGCGTGGCTGAAAGATCTCCCATTCATTCTAGACACTTTTCACTTCTAACACATCTGTTCATTTATCCCAAGAAAGGATATTTTTTTCTTCCTCCCAACTCATTCTAGTAAGAGAACAAGGAATGTCTTCCCTGAAATTAACTCCTGTACTTCTGCTGCCTTCAACAGATGAAAAAGTTGCTAGTTGGCTTGAAACAATGATGACAGTGTTTTAAGAAAGGCAATTTTTGTTATTCTCTGTGCTTGCCAATAATGATTGGAGGAAAAATATCAATAGCAAACTTCCAGCTGGATGTTAAAACCAAGAGATAATGTAGCAGCTAAGGCTGAAGTACTTGCAACACAAGGAAGTAATGTTGGAAAAATTTCCACTGCAGATTGGGTTCCATGTAGATCAGTTCCCAACCTCAGTTTAGCAATGACAGAACAACACAACTGCACAGTTTCCACAGGCACAGCATGGAGGAACAGTGTTACAGGAGGGGCCAAGTTCCTTCTAGCTCTCTTCAGTGTGCTTATGAGTAGAGTTAATCTACATTCTTCTGGTGCTCTTTACTGCAGCTCCTCTTCCGGATGTGCTGCATTTCAGTTGAAAAAGAGGACACAGAAGAACCAATATCACATAATCAACCACATGCATGTTGATTGCCAACAAGTATTTCCAATTTTCTCAGAAGACCTTAATTCCATCACATAGCTTCCTTTTAAAAGACTCTGAAGCAAAAAAAAAAAAATGAGGCCCAACACTTCATACACATTTCTCAGTCTCAGTTCCTCAACTAATTGCTTGAAGTTCACAACTGAAATTGTCATCTAAGACCAGTCAATTGGTCACACAAACAGTATGACAGTGTAACTAAAAGAAGCAGCAAAAATTACTTACTGATTCATCTGGCCCTTCAGTACCACATTTGGTCCTGTTCCGGTAAGTGTTGCAGTTCCTCCAATGCTGGCAGCATAGCATACACAAAGTGTCATTCCCTTGCATATACGCTTCCTTGTTTTACTTTCCTCAGAAGATTTGGGGTCATCAGTGGCTTGTTCATTGCTTACACCTAGACAGAAAGAAAATTATTTGCCTCAGGTAAAGTTGGAAAGGCAGAGAGTTCAGGATAGGGTCTGTAGGCTTAGTACTTCCAGTTTGTATGTGCCATTTATTTTAATTAAAAAACTCACAGATATCTACCTAAATACTTCAGACTAATGTTCATGAGGAGCAGAAGAAAGAGGCTGATGGACTGGGTTTACATGATCCAAGGATGCTGTTGCCCACATCAGTGCCACAACTCCTTTTCAGTAATGTCTTGTTTCACAGAGAGGCTCACCACCAGCCAAATATTGTAGTCACTGAAACCATTCCAATTCCACAGCGAGAACCCAACTAGCTTTAACAGATGTGAATACAGGCAGGAAAAAAAAGCCCACTGAAACCCAAATCCTTGCCTGGCATTCTGTCAATTTACAATAACCACAGAACTTTACTGCTGTGTCTATTGTTCTCTGAGGTTAACACTCTAATCTTGAAGTCTGACTGGACTAATGAAGCAGGACAAAGAATTTATGGCAATTGCAACCAACTCACCAATATTAAAGGTATTTTTTGCACACTCTTATTATCTTCACTACACTTGTAATCTGATCTTTAATCATATTTAATAATATAGCCCTGCGTAACAGCACGGCAGAGCACTGAAATGAGAGGGTCTGAGTTTGTGCACATATTTAAAATGAAGTGAAACCTATTGTAGAACCACATCAGTAGCACAGGACCTTGAGGAATCAAGCATCTGGGTAAGATCACACAAAAGAACAGTTTATCTAATGTGAGTCAAATTACAGTTCCTCTTTTCCATGTGGCTTTTAAAGTAGTCCTCTTTTTTCTCCCTACCTCCACATACCATCTGGTCAATAAAGAGATATTTATTACCTTATAGCCAAAATAGATTGTGTTTACATATTTTTTTCAAATAGTCCTACATGGCCTAGAACCTGAATCCCCACTGATAATCACAAGATTTAGAAAGTGGGATGCTGGGGGCTTGGATGGTTATTTCCCACAGGATATGCTCTTTACTTCCCTAAACAGGCAGTTAAGTCTAGGGAAACTGGGAGGATGACTCCAGCTTGAAGGAAAGAACGTAACAACTTGTCTGGGCTCTAGCACCAGCATACAAAATGGCAGCCATCAAAATTAAAAGCTATTTTGTAAAACCTAAATGTCATATATTTACAGGATTTCAGTCAGATTACCATCCTCTTTCCTTGGAAAGGGTACACAACACTCCTAGGTTGGGGAGCTGAGTGTAGCAAGTTCAGTAGCATCAGTTTATTGGTGAGCAGGCCCTTACCGCTCACTGCAGTGGACCCTGATTTGCTCTTTTCCTCCAGCTCAATCGCTGTATTTGTTTGCCCAGTTGCTGATTCCACCGTGGCCAAGTCATGCTCTGTGACGTCCAATTGATCCAGGACAGCTTGGACAATGGGAACCATCATGGCAGTGGTGGCTGTGTTGCTTATCCACATTGACAAGAAGGCAGTGACTATCATAAATCCCAGCATCAGGCTGAAAAGAAAGACACAGAGGAGAGAGGAAGAAAGTGAACAGATGCTGCTAGGCTTTGTAGTCACTATAATTTGGAGAGCAAAGCCCAGGCAGGGATGTGTGCAGCCACTAGTACAGAGCAGGGCCAGACTCCCTTCTAGGACAGCTCTGCCACGTTCACTGAAGGAATCCCAGCGCATAATTAAGTCTGTCATAATTTTGTCCCCAATGGCAAGCCTTTAAAATTTAGTCAGATGCTAGTTTTGGATAAAGTACAAATAAACTGCTCCTGTTGCTAGACTTCATTTCTAGATACTCTGCAAGTACAGCTAAATTGGCTCTTGAAGGATCCTTTCTCTGCTGACTGTTAAATATCATCCCTGGGCCTTTGCTAAACTAACAAGAGGTAAGAGAAAACCAATGTAATACTCTTACAGTGCAGGTTTCACCCCAAGAATCAGAAGGACTCTCAGTGCAATCCTTTTGTGAAGATTCCACTGCTCAACAGAAATTGCGACAATCAGCCCTCCAAAGAAGAGCATGTTTGTGCTATTTAGGTACTGCAAGCACACCTGTAAGACAGAGAAGATAAGTCAGGCCAAAACACTTGCTTCACTAGTACAATTTGCTTACCACCCTCTCAAATCCATGGACTAGCAGGCCCCAGCCAACACTAGAATAAGAGGCAGTGGCTGCCTGCAGTTTCCTGAACCCTTGATGTCCTGTGTAACTGCTGACTTGCCTGTGCAGGAGCTCTTTGTGCATCATTGTGCAAAATGACACCAGTTTCCTAAAACGCAGCTAGGGGTTCAAAGTATGGAAGGTGCTGGAAATATTGAGCTCCCAAAGGGCTTTCTCAACACCATCAACAACCTGCCTTTACCAGCTTGTTGGGCAGTGGTGAACCTGGGCTACAGATCCCCAACACAGCCTGTGCCTTGTGCCTCCAGCACAAACAGCCCAGGCAGAGACCTGGGGAGCACACAGCACACCTGCCGGCACTACGGGACAAACTCCCACAGGTTTGTCCCACGCATTTTGAGATCTCCCAGAACACTGTCAGCTCTACTTTCACTTCCTCTTTGTGGCTGGGAACACACAAACTGCTGGCACTAGTGGGACGCTCTCCAGCAGAATCCATGTCCAAAACAGACCCTCCCCTCTGCCACCTCAAGAGCCCCACTGTTAACACTTTGGGCAAATGTGTACGTAGTTCAGCATCTTCCCATATAATACAGACTTGTTGGCTAAATATTGATGAGGGATCAGAGCACTGGATTTCTCTGTATCAGACCTGGATTGCAAAACTTCCTTACTTTTTTAGAGGTCTGAACTCCAAGCAGAGGGAAAAATACCACTGGCATGAGGGAGGTGACAGCCAGGGGGATCACTTCAGTGCACCAGTACACAGCCATGATAATGATGATATATGCACATCTGGCCTCCTGCAACATAAAAGACGACACATTTAAGCATTTGAAACTGTTTTTAAAGATAAGAAACACATTGGTAGCTCTTAAAAGTGGCTCACACACTCCACTGTCTGTAGCTTAACAAGTTATGCTGAATGAGGACTTAAAGTTGTGCTTTTAAATCATGTTCTGAAGTCACTTGTATAAAAAAGCTCTTTTTGACCAAGAAGACCATAGTGTTTGCTTTAATACAACCACACAAAATAAATGCTGTGAGAAAAACAAATCTTCCACCACTAGGTAAGTGCACAATTTGGCGTGTAAAATTACTCTTGGTGGTTGAGGTCAGCAGATTTTACATCTAGGAGCCAAGAACAGCAATATAGAGTTAATTTTTTTAAATGGAAGGCCAAATTTCCCAGTGTGGATGATTAGCTTTTCTGAAATTCACAAGTCTTTGATGTATGTCCAGTAACACAGTTGAGCTCAGAAACTATTTCACTGAATAATTTAAAATTTCTTTGCTTTTTAAAGTAAAACTTTTTTTTTTTTTTTTTTTTTTTTTTTTTTTTTTTTTTGTGACTAAGCACATTAGAGGTATTAAACTATTTTCCCATATCATACTGTCCCTACCTGCTAAGGTGATTCCCTAGTTTAGAATTGTTGTAACCTGTCTTTTTGGGCTGTTGACCAGGCATTTCTGTATCCCAGCCTTCTGTGGTTTGTACTCTAAAAATTGTCAGGAGAAGCAGATATTCATTAGCTAACAGTGAACTGCTTGAAAGCTGAAGTCCGTGTTCTGTAGCTCACTATTTGCTCCTATTTAGGGCATGTGTATATGGGATTTTACTCTAATACAACAAATGTGACTTTATTGCTAAAATAAATGGTGTGACAGTGACACTTAAAAACTGACATCAGGTGTTATTAGTAAGAAGAGCTGTGTTTTCATTAATTTTTTTGAGTGTTGGGGAAAAAGTTTAAGAACCAGAAAACACCTTTTGTAAGTAATGTGAAATTTTTTCCCTCAAGTTTCCAGGTTAATTACAGCACAAGTTTTGAAAAGAAAAATTCTTCAGAGACTAGATGATATCAGGCAGATCCTGCAGAAGTCCCTTCCCTTTATAAATATGAGGTCAGCTCATGTTACAATTCATGCTGTACTGCAGTAATGCAGGGGTAGAACTGACTGTGGTTAATCTGTTGCTAGTATGAAAGACAGATAAACAACTCTAAGTGAATAAAATTCAAAATCCTGGTTTTAGAGAGTAGAGAGTAAATAATTTATGTGAAGTTCAAAAATACAGCCATGCTTATAATTTAACTCCAGCAACTGTGGCCAATTCAAACAACAAAAGATTTGGAATTAAATATATATTTGTATTTATACCTATATATATATATATATGTGATTTATGGAAACAGCCACAGAATGTCTCTTTGGTGTTTCTGTGCAGTTGACACAAAACACAGTGACTTGACTCCTGGCTGAGAGAAGAAAAAGCAGTCACTGACAGAAATATTGCCTTCCCATTGTGAAATATTGTAATTTCTTAGGTTAGACTAATGACAAAATATGCCTACAAATAATGGCAAACTGAAGACATACTTAATTTTTTTGGAAATTATCTTCCCTAGCTTTGATCAAAGTAGAGCTTAACAGTCAGGAATTCCTCATTGTATAAAGCACCACCATTCAACTGAAAGGCCAGGCTGGTATAACTTAATACCAGACAGGTAAACAAGAAGGGTTGGCAATTTGGTTTATAAACACAGATAAAATTTTCCCGTACTTTAAAACAGATTGAGCGATACAAGTTGCTCAGAAGAAAGGCTGGCTTTGGCATTAGAATAGCCTCCAAAGCTCTAGTAGGCTAAAATACTGCAAACTCAGCTTTCACACTTGATCAAGAAGGCTACAAGGCATTAAAGCTCAAACTTTCCTGGGTTATTCCAATTTTACGCTGGTGTAACTCCACTGAATGCAAAGGAGTTGTGCCATCGCCATCCCTGGAGTAAGATGGATTAATTGGAAGACATGGCATTTGAAATCCTGACCAATTCACATAACACAACGCTGACTGCATCAGGATGGAGAATGCCACCAAGCAACATGCTGGGAGTACCAGACCCTCAGCAGAGAGCTGGGGGAAGCACTCCTGCCCTTCAGCCCACTCCAATCGCTACGACGTAATGCAGGACAATCCCAATGCCGGCCAGCCACGCCCGGGTTTGTCTTGGCCCAGAATGAATTGCATCTAATTGGCACGGTGGGTGGGTGCCACCGGGAGCAGGCCCGGAGCCGGGCGGAGTGGGGTCACCCGGGGGGCAGCAGGCCCGGAGCCGGGCTCCCTTCACCTACCTTCGTGGTCACGGCGAGCGGCAGCGGCAGCAGCAGCAGCGGCGTGAGGAAGAGGATGGCGAAGGAGCGGTACCTCAGCAGGGGCTGCAGGCACGTCGGGGCCATGCTCTGTGGGGTGACACGGTCAGGGCGCGAGCGCGAGCAGCGCTCGCCGCCGCCGCTTTAAGTATGGGGCGGGAGGGACGGGAGGGACGCGGCCGGGGGCGACACGTCCCGCCCGCCCCGCCGGGGCCGCCCCGGGCAGCGGCGCGGCTCAGCCCCGGGAGCGAACGAGCTCGCCCTCCCTGCCGGGACACGGCGCGGGCCCGTGGGGTACCCCCTCCCCTACGGCCACCCCCGCGCCAAGGAAAGCGGCTCAAGGGCTGTGTATCAGCTAGCAGCGCCGTCGGGAGAGCGTGGTAGCAGCGCTCTCCCTGCTCACAGAGCGCACAGAGAGGTGCCGGCACGCACAGGCTCCCACAGCGCGCAGGGACCGGTGCTGCCGCGGCCCCCTTCGGGAGCTGGGCTTTCGGGAGGTGCTGGTGCCGCCAAGGGAGCATCGCCCCCGCTCATTCACACCGTGGTGGGGAAGGACTGAGCTCCTTCGGGGAAATGGAGAGTTAAAACCACGGTGGGGATCTCCCCAAAACAAAGGTCTGTGCAGGCATGCATGGCTGTGTTTTGCTATTATTTTGAGAGGCATTGTGCCTCTGGATCTGGGTTAAAAATAACCCAGGAAGGTTAACTTGAAAGGTTATTTTTGACGTTGTTGACTTCAGTGACTTTGTCTACAGCACAGCCTTGGAATCCAAAGGGACAGCCCTACTGATGGTGGCCAGCACGACTGGGTGGGCAGAAAGGGACAACTAGACAGAGGACAAACAAATAGTTGATATTTTAGGTTTCGCTTCTGGAATGGCAACAGACACCTGAAATTGAAGTCAGCATAAATCATATCTCAACAATTTGATCCTGCAATCTCTTAATACAGTCTTACCAAGCAGTTACTCACAGGAATAAAGAATTTCAGATTCCACAGCAAGTAATGAGGGAGCTCTGACTACAGCTTGAACTCTTTGTCCTCTGCTGACCAAAGGAGCTTGAGTGACAGAAGTTCAAAACAAGACACTCCAATGTTACTTTTCATTTATAAAAGCAGTGAATGCCCACTAAGAAAAAAAGTAGCTAACCGGATCTGGACAGATTCCAAATCTTCAAACCTTTCTGAGCAGTCCCTCTGGGTAACTTACCAACACAGAGGAAACACACTTCACACCAGTGCAAAGTCTAGCAGAAAGTGGGGAATTGGCCAAAACTTGAATTCCTGTGGCCTGTCTCCAATGAAAAAATGGTTCCTAGTCAAAAAAAGAAAAAAAGACTAGAAGCACTTAAATAAGAAAATGCAAATTGTTCACTCTAAAGGAGCTGTTCTAAGGTTAACTCTGATAGACCTGTGCAAATATGATTTTTTGTCTTCTTGTTTCAATAAGATGCAGTGAAGAAAAAAAAAATAAAGAGAAAGACAAGAAATGTGTTGATACCTTTAGATGGCCTAATCTTGTGAAAGGAGACTTGCTTGTTTTACCTGGGGATGAGACATGGGACTCCATGGGCAATTTAAACTAGCTAATTCATGCCTCAGTCCTTTTTTTTTAGTCAATACAGAAAAGGGAATCAATATTCTCTTATTGTGCAGAATTATTGCAAACTGGCCTTCATATCATTTGATTATGAGCTTCCTTTTCACTGTGCCAAGGAGAGGACAGATAAAGTTTTGGCTGCTTGCTTTACAGAACTGGTCTGACAGCTGGGTAGAAGGGAGCTGCAGAGAGCCTAAGCACTTGCAAAACATCCAGGATGAGTTTTAGGTGATCCAAAGAGCATTCAAACAAAAACCTCCCACAGCCTGAAATTCAGCTCATGCTAACTGAGCACCAATTGCTCACCTTCAAGAAAAAGGAATCCCTTCCTCTAGTCTCTGAACGCAATAGCTTTAAATAGTGCTTTAGAAGCAGTGGGTAAAACCAGCTTTTGGTTGCAGACATCATTTAGAAGCAGGAGACTGTAGCATCCTTAGATACCCTAGTGTTGAATAATGTACTTTTCTTGTTCTTCTTGATAGTAAGTTTCAAATCAGTTTTCAAAGGAACTCAAATTTTTGAGTTACAAAGAGGCTTAGGCATGGGTGGTGATGTGAGGTGGAACCAGAAGCTGAATCAGGTCTCTTTTACTTGAAATCCCTTTTCCTGGTGGCAAGATACCATTTTTTCCATTTGCTGTTCTGCTGCCCTAATAAACCCCGGTATTTTGAAACATGTCAAGAATTAAGGGTTTGAGTAACAGAGCCAAGCCCATCTTGTGGCTCACTGCCACCAACCTTCCCTGGCCTTTTCAACATTTCTCAGCTGGTGGCTCTGGGGTTCATTTGATTTAACTTGACAAAGAAAGCAGAACATTTTTCTGCTGTTCGTGAGCTGAATAGGTTCAATGAAGTGTTGAGTGAGCACTAGAGCCAGCTCAAGAGACTGGGCTAGTTATGGCTGGGCAAGGAACAGCTGTGGCAGGAACAACCGCAGCTTTCAAGACAGAAAATGCCTAGGTGACCTTGACAGCATTGTCAAACCACATGCAGAGTCTTGCAATCTTTCCTTTTATACTTCATATACCAGAATCAATTACGTGAACCATGGCCAAGAGTTGCAGTTAGAAGTGGGACACTGCTGAAGACTAGTAAAGAAAGGCTGACCTGTATTATTTCGTAGAGAAAGGGACTGAAAACCAATCCCACTTAGAAAGTAGAATTTCCAGGGTCAGTCCAGGTAGAAAAATTGTAAAATATAGATTTTTTTATAGCTTAGTTTGTTCCTGAGAAGCTGCTTTTCTGATATATTGCACTCTCTACAAGGCAATCATCCCAGTTACTCCAGTTATTGGAGGATAGGAATGGTCTGTAAAAAGGTGGCTTTACAGGCAGAAGCTGGTTCATTTAATTACAGATAGACATATTTTCTGCTTCTAATTCAAATGCTGCCCAAGCACACAAGTACAGTTTACTTGTTCTAAACAGTCCATTTGACCTAGATAACTGCTACTCTCTCTCGAGACAAAAACTCCTCACATTCTTTTTAAAGTTCTTTCATGTTTCACACTCCATGCAACAGCCAGAGGTACAAAAGTTTTAACAAAATAAAATTAAACAAGGATTGTAAGTTGTACCATACTTGACACTGAGAAACAAAAATTAAAACAACTGACCCTGAGATATTCTAGGATGTAGAAGAAAAAGAATGTTTTCTACTTGGGCTTTTGAAAGTCATATTTAAAAAACAACCAGCTTAGAACTTACCTCTATCTGATTCTTGCCTTCAAAAGGTGCCTAGAAGAGGTCTTGTATGGTAATGTTATGTACTGGAAGGTTCACACGGAATTTAAATAGAAAGAGTTATTACCAGCATTCACTCCTTCATTGCTCTCCATTTTCCCTCCAGTCGGTCCTTCCCAGTTACTGCCAGCCCACTGTCCTGCTTCAGGAGTAGCTTTCAACTAAGTTCCCAGTGGAGCATCTGATATTTTTCCAGGAAAAGCTCTCAAGACTCTGAATGAACAGTCCTTTCGGCACAATCCCCGTGCCCAACAACATTCTACATAAAAGCCCTCATTATGAATTTTGAGTCAGTGGGATTTTCTCAGTCAGTATATGTTGCTGATCAGTCTTTCTTGACCTAGAATTGTTGTTTCCCATATAGTTTGTGCCCTAAAGCCCATTCAAATGCTGTGCAGGCTAATGACCACAAAAGAAAAAAGATCCAAAAGAAAATCACATTAAAAATTTGTGTCAGAATTGGCAGCTCTGTAACCTCTCCCTTAGCTGCCATCTCATTAACATATTTGTTCAAAAGCCTTTTCTCTGCTTCATTACATAATTTGTGTTACAAAATCCTGATAAACGTTCATTATTCCCAGATCTAAATAATGGCTTACTGCGCTTCCTTTTTCATCTTCTTTCATTTTTCCCAGAGAAAAATGGGGCACAGAAGGGGCTTGTTTAGATGGGAAATGAACCACACCAATTTCTGAGAAACATCTGTGGCAGCTGTTGTCTATGACATTATGATACATTGTGCAAAGACTAGTGAATGATTCTTTCTGATACTCCTGCAAAGTGAAAGAATTATTATTAGTGCCCCTACTTGACACACTAAGAAGGTTAGTTAATATTTTCTGCATCTCCTGTATCCCATTGTTCCACAGTGGGTAGGGTCTGTCACATCAGAGACACCACTTGCATTGTAGAGCTATAAGGGATCAGTTGTAGCAGCAGGTACACAAACGCTCCACCTTCCTTCAGAAAGTCTTGAAACTTCTTGGCATTGAAAACATGAAGTTCTGTTAATTTTTCTCTCTAATTTATTTATCTTCTGAAGTTACCTATTTAAAAATGCATTGCTGAGGTCCAGGAGGAGACAGGACGTGCTGTTCCTGGGGCCTCTGTGCTGTCAGTCCATCCCAATCACAGCAAAGTATCCCCAGGGAGGAAAGACAGTGCTGGCTAATGCAGGTTGGAGATTTCACCTGGAATGTACTAGGATACCCCAAATGCTTCAAGGGCCACTGTGGAACCAGTGGGGCCTGGGCATGTGCTGAGCACGGCTGAGCAGCCCACGTGCGCCCGGGGATGAGAGGCTGAGGCCCGAGGAAGGGTTTCTCCCGGGTGGAGATGGAGGGAAAACACCTCCCATGAGCTGGCAGCTTTTGTCCAAGGGAAGCAGCACTGCCCCAGGGAGGCCAAGGTGCATTTGGGGGCCAAATACTACCATGACCATCCCTCAAGAGGCAAAGGGGATGGCAGCATGCCCCTACCCTCCTGCTCACCACAAGCCAGCCCTGAGGCCCTGCAGCCTGGAGGGCTCTCTCATGCCATGCCTCCCTCCTCAGGGTGCCACAGGCTCCCTCTGCTCCTGGGCTGGAGCATGCCTGGGTGCTGGGGGCAGAGGCCAGACAGGGGTGGGGTGGAGGAACCCTGCCACCTGCTGATGTAAATCAAACTTATATGGGAAAAAAGGAAACTGAGATCCCAGAGTTTCTCTAAGGATTAGCAAATTAATCTGTGTGTGGAACTGCCACTGAAAATCAAAACCCAATACTGGTCTGGCAATGCTGCTGTTTTTCCTTTAAAAAATGTTTGGCTAAACAGCTGTTTGGGGTGGAGTTACTGCAACAGAGCCTTTCAGTTTCACGTTTTTTTTCTCTCTGCTCTTAGAAGAAAGGATATCCAGCAGAATAAAAAGAAAAATGTCAGGAGAGAGCAAGTTGTGCAAAAATTGGAAATCGATCTTCACTCCTACAAAGTGGGGATTTCAAGAGTTTCTAGGATTTTCCTTAGTGTTATCTGGGTCTCCTGTAAGAGAGGCAGCAGAGGAAGAACCACATGGCAGGAGTATGCTGGCCATTGAGTAAGAAACAGAAGTATTTTGTATGCATTTCACATTCCCGAGTTCCTGCTCTTTTGCTGCTTTGCTGTGCAGAGGTTTCTTTCACAGCCTTCTCTCATGCTGCATGTTCTCTCTTTTCAGAACACCACTGTGGGCGATTTTGCAGTATCTGGCAGAGAGAGGTGTCAGGGCATAGACAATGGCAAACCCAGCAGCTGCCTCAATTTCCCTCCATGACTGATGATTCTTTTTCTTTATATGTTTGCAATTAAGTGATAAAACATTCATCTCTTTGTTCAGGATAATTGGCCACCTCTCATAGAAGAGAAAAATGAAAGGGGCCATGAGGATCACAGAACCTGGTGTGTTTTGAACAGTAGCAAGGCCATTGGACAAACTCTGCAAAAGAAAGATGAATAGCTTTCCCTCTCCCAGAAGACACTACGTTCCTATCAACCCAGGGACTCCAATGCCACATGTTCCACATCACCTCAAGCTCTTAAAGACTCAGTCTTTTGACATGCTGGTGACCTGTGACTATTGCAACATTCTGCTGCCACTTCCAACCCTTCAGGAACATGAGAAGTGACACACTGGCCTTGGCTTCCTACGTGCAAAGGGCTATACTTACACAGTCACAACTGACCTCCCGAATGCCCAGGACCCTGTAGCAATGGGGAACAAAGGGGCACGGACCTCCTTACGGGTCTGAAGAAGACCCCGTTCCTGCAGAAATCGCAATATGCCTCTAAGGTCCACCGGACACAACTGAAGGCCAACTGAGGCCAACAGAACTTAACCGAAGAAGGGCCCCCATTGGCTGGCTCAGCTGTCGCGCTGCTGCCCAGGCGTCCTATCACCCAATCAGCTTGCCGCTCATGGCTGTCCGTGCGTTCCTCCAGCCAATCACAACCTCACTCAACCGACCGGACCCTCTCCTCACTCTAACTGCCTCACAGCCCCCAACCGACCTCCCCCGCTGCGTCCGGCCTGCAGCTGGGCCTTCCCACAGGGCCTTCTGCTGAAGCTCGGCACTAAAGATGGTGGGGTGGATTCAGCTATGCGGGTGTTCAGCATGGTTTCAGGTTTGCTGTAGGAAGGGCTGGCTGGCTGGGTGCTGGGAATGCTGTGAGAGATGTTTGTGGACAGAAGACAAAGCTCCTTTTTGCTGAATCAGCAGCCTTGGGCTGAGCCCTCTCAACTAGAAAACATTAAACCCTGCATTCCATGACTTCAGTGAACCACTGAACCCAGGACCAGCACAAACACCTTCATCTCAGCAGATGGCAGAAACATCCAGGGATAACTAAGGATTTTTGTCTCCTGAAATGCAAGTGGAAACTGGTAAGAGTCCAATGGCAGGAAAGTTAAACGTGCAGGGAGAGTGGATGCTCACGGGACAGCAAATGGGCAGGAACAGGTGGGTAAAGCAATGATGCACACACCAGCCCTGTTACCCCAACAACACTCCACACTATCTTTGTGTTCCGTCACAAGTTATTGTGAGGGCACATGGGGTCACACCTCGTACTGCAGCACCAAGGTCGCTGTGCCTGAAAAGGGCCGCAACACTGCCTCAGATCACAGGGCCGGGCCTCAGATCACAAGGCCGGGCCTCAGATCACAAGGCCTTCCAGTCCTTCCCTTTGGAGCGGCGGGAAAACGTGGCCTCCTAGAGAGGCGTTTCCTCCGCGACGGCCCGCGGGGTGCTCGGCGCACGGTGCTGCGGCGCCACCGTGTGGCTGTGGGTGGCACCGGCTCCCCCGCGCGGCGCCGCGGCTCGGGCTCGGGCGGGAGGAGAGCCGGGAGGAGAGCCGGGAGCAGCCTGGCCAGCCCGGGCGCGGGACCATTCCGTAATTCCTAACGTCAGGTCCCAGCTGGGTCAAAGACAACAGCATCTGGAAAAAGAGAGCAGAGAGCCAGGTGTCCATGGCCTGGAGCATTCTGCAGCCCCCTGGCATGCTCTGGTGTCTTGTGTGCAGGTGTACCAGCTGCCAGGAGTCTGTCTCAGTACCCAGAGAGCCTCCAAAACAAAACACATCTCTGATGGATCTTCAAAACACCTGTAAGCAATCTGTCTCTGTACTTCTCCCAGGGTGAGGAGATAGATGGCTGTTACCGTCTGATGCCACCCCAAATGTCGCTCTGGGGCCGGATGTTCTGCCCAGCGTGGCGACCCTGCTCCCAAGCTCGGTGTATTCCCTGGGGACAAACCAAGGCTCCTTTGGCCTCTGTCTAAAGTGCCTGGTCCTGGTGGGAGGGCGAAGGGCCGGTTCATTTGCAGAGTGGCGGGACTGTATGAAAGCAGCAGTTCCCACAGGTCTGCAAAGCTGAGGCCCAAGGTCCGTAAGGGATGCGGGTAACAGGGTGCCACGAAGTTCAGGCTGAGAGAAAAGCAGCGTTTGTCGGTCTCCAAATTCCCAGGTGTGTTCGGTGTGCCATTGCGCTCTCCTCCGTCACTAGATGGCAATAAAGACCCAACGTGCTCTTCCCTGGGCAGCAGCGGAGGATCGTAGAGCTCGGCCTGGATTTCCCCAGGAGATAGAACTGGAAGATACTAGAGAAGACAAGAAAGTAAGTGTGCCGTCGTTCTGCTCGGTAATGAGGATTTGTTTTGTTACTGTATGTTTCTTTAAAAAAATAGATAGGCTGTATTTACCAAGCACAAAACTATTATCAGATTAAAAATATATTTCTGTGCAAGAAAAGGAAGCTCAGCCTTATCAGGATAGGTACTCAGAGGACATGGCATCATACTCCTGAAGCACTGCTGAAGTTTCAAATACTCTGGGATTTCAGTGTTTTACCTCGAAGCTTAAGACACATTTTTATACTTGTCAGGGGCAGGAGACAATCCATTTCTGTATGGCCCTCCTTCCCTAGTAAATCCTTACCTACATGCCTCTCCATACAGTATTTTTTTAATCAATCCTTTCTTGTAGTGACAATTTTAACACCAATCTCTGAGGCACCAGAATGAAGAACACCTCGTATTTCTCCCTTTCCTAGGTGCTATATGCTTGTGACTGCTTCTCACTATGCTGTGTATATTAATTTTGTTCAAAGGTTAATCTCATTTGAAGGCAGGATTTTTGTGTATATACAAAACACTGCAAAGCCAGCTGGCATATCCTACTCCCAAACACTGTTGTGATTCAAAAGCACTGTTATGGGAAGCAGAAGGAACTAAATGAGGAAATTAAACTGACAATATACCCTGCAGTGAGCTGATGGGGGGAAGCTGAATGACCTATTTTTGAATTTGCCCACTGCTGCTTCTCAGTGGTTCTGTCGCAAAAGACCATGCAGGATCTCATTGTCTTACTGTTGTCTTCTATGATTTTCAATAATCCAGAGGGTAAAAGTCATCTGTTGAGCCAACACAAGGCCCCCACACTGCCTCAGCACGTTAAAACAAACCGCACGTATTTTATGAACCATACCCAACTCTGTAACTTGCGTAGTACCTCATAACTGACATCTCTTCATTTCCTGCTGAAGGTCTTTCTGGGTGTCTTCAGTTGAGTCACACTGGGATAAAATTTGGCAGAAACTTGAGCTCAAGTCCTTTATTGATTATTTAGAAAAAACCCTGCAAAAAGTAAACTATTAGATAGATGACCAGGACCATCTTCTCCTATGGTATATGAACACATGTCCCTGAAAATCAGAAGGAAATGCAGTGAAAGTGCGAGTAACCAGCAGGGGAGAGTGAGTGGACTAAGGTAGGCAGAAATGTCTCCAAGGGATGGCAAACCTTGCAGAGGCAGCAGAATAGAGCAAATTCATCCCTGTGCTGTGGAAACTGCATAAATAGTGGGGACTCTGTTGTCCGCCACATTCTAAAATCTAGAACAGAAGTGGCAAATAATAGTTACATTGGAGTTCCAAATTAGAAGCCTGAAGAATGGAGACATAGCTTAAATCTCCATAAGATTGTTCTGAACTCCTTTTTAAAAATCTACCTACATGAGAGAGAGAAAAAAAAAGAAAGAAAAGGAACTGTAGAAAAATGAGAACTGGAGCTCATTCTTGATTTCAGAACTGACCTAAATGACTTTGATCTCTGCAAGCAAACCTGCTTCACAGATACCTGCAAGTACTACTGCTACCCTGCACACAACATTTTAGGCAATTATAAGCTACAACTGTGATGCCACTTCAGCTGCAGTGTTTGCCCTTTTAATTTTCTCTGTTGCTATGGCAGCAACAAATGATTGCGATCACTGCTGTTTATATTGCAGTCCAAGTCACATCAATAGAAATCTTGGAAACTAAACACTAAAAATCTGACTTAACTGTGTAATGTGTGTGTTGTTGTACATAATAGGTTGTTTGCAATAACCAGGATTCTTCAAAATCATTTTTCCTGTAGCATTTGGAAAATTCCTGTAACTAATGGTTGTGAAATAATAATTTACATTTAATATGTGCTTACTCAGTGCTCTTAAGGTAGCTGGACAAGATTTCTTTCTGACTGTTTCCTATATCATTGAAAACAAATATTTTAATGGTCTTTCTGGTGTTGAAGAAAGGCTACTTTATCTTTTTGGCTACTTTATCTTTTTGGCGCACTGTATTAATCATAGTAGTACATTAGGTCTGAAATAACACATCTTTTAAAAGATACTTCAGTACTTTCTCTCACATTGTTTTGTCAATTTGGACTGTCCAGGCTGGGGCCTCAGCTGGAGCACTGCTCCCATCCACCCCAGCATCAGCCAAACAGACAGCAGAGCTGGCAGGGCGCGAGCTCATTTCCTGGGACAGTGAGGAGTACCCCTGTACCCCCTGCCCCTGCCATGCCCTCAGTGCACTCCTGCATCTGCCCTGCAGGTGTCGGATGCCCAGCACAGCTGAGCTGCGGGGCTGAGCCTCGCAGGGCTGGGACTCCTTTGCTGGGTGATGTGGCTTTTCTTAGGCAAGCTTCAGTCTCTACGGGAGAGCCCAGGAAGGCAGTTTGCTCTTTAAATGACCCCAATGCACATTGGATGTATTGAAGAAAAAAGCCATTTCCTCATGACTAAATCTCATTAAAAAAGCAATTTTCCAATCAATTACAATGCAATTTAGCTGCTAACTGTTTAATTATCAAAAAAGAGGCTATTTTGTTCTCTCTTCTTGTATTTATGAGCCATGCTTTAAAATTTCATCTTCAGAGTTTTGTATGGAGGAATGTGACTGCTCTATTGATGCAATTATAATAAAATTACAACTCTCACTTCAATGTATTGTATTAGTTCAAGGAAATATTGTTTGCACAGAAGCTTTTGAAATAGGAGAATCATTGATTTCTACAAGAGCTTGAATCTTTATTGATATTTTCATGCACTATGAAAAATGCATTATCTTATGTGGATTTTATTAGAGGACCATTGGGATTATTTTGTTTGTTTGCTTACTTTTTTTCTTAATCTTGTGCATGAATTTTACTTACACAGAAACTAGGGCAAGGTTCCTCTTGAAAAAAGGACTTGTGTCTCTGGAGAGACTGAAAAGGGACATTGCAAGGGTGGCTCATGAGAGCTGAGATATGGGCCTGGTTGTGACATCCTGTCTGGTGGTGAGCACCTTGGTGGAGCACACAGGGCTCTGTTTTGAAAACAGGAAAACACTCAAGTAGCAGGGCTGACAAATCTTGCAATTTTTATTTAAAATCTTGCAGTGCTTGCTGTTTCTCCTAAAAGCTCCAGTTCCCAGAGTTATCTGAGAGGAAGAAGAGATCTGAGACATGTGGGGGTGGAAGGGCTCCTAATTAGGAGGTAATTAGATAGTCATTTCTCCAAGATGTCATGGGCATTAAAATGGAGTTTAATGGTGGCAGTGACTGGATGCCTACTTTTTGTTCCCCCTTCTCTCACAACTTTTAGATTATTGCAGGAAATTTGTTACATAAAACTCCTACACCGGTCAAGACCCCCATCACTACTCCTTGGCGTGTCATGATCACTTTGCTCATGTTTGTGTGCCTTTGTGCATGTCTGGTCAGTTTTAAAATTATAGTGCAGAAATAATACCAGATATGAATACCTGATATAAATTATCAGTTCACAGCTCTGGCACTTCACAAATCTCACTATTACACACTTAGAGAAAAAAAAGCAGCTTTTGTGAGGAATGTCTGTTTTCCTTTCTTGCTCATGTCCGTGTGGCTGTTGCTTATTTACGATGTGTCTGTGTCTGGAAGGTTTTGTTTATGAGCACAGTGGTATGGCACAGATAATTATTTATTGATCTAGCTCAAATGATTAACGATTCAGCTTTAACAATTCTGTTCTATTACTGTGTGTATAGAGCATTGAGGTAATTAAAGCAGTTTGATTGCCCAGGTGCAGCACAGCCTGTCACTGAAGGAGCCCTGTGCTGACTGCAGAGCACTGAGTTGGGAAAGGCACATGCAGCTTTCAAAGGGAGCTTTGGGGGCAAGTTCCCTCATGAAACTCTACTGATGGAGTTGAAATATTGACTGGAAGGACAGAATTGCTGGTCACAATGCTCTACAGGCTTATTCTCAGTTTTCCGGTTTCAGGGAGTGAGTCATCCTCTTTGTGTGAATGGATGAGTCCTGTGTGCAGCACCAGGATGAAGCGGCTGCAAGATCTGAGTGCAGCCATCAGAATGTTTGCTGTGGAGCTGAAAGGGACAGCTGTGAGAGCTGCCCGTGTCTCTGAGTGAGAAGAGAGCTGTGGTTTGCAGGTTATTCTGGCTGAATGATGAGGACCACCCCCGAAGCCTCTGCTCTGTCCCTCCCCATGGTGCTGATGATTGCACAGGGCCATTGGCCTCCTCTGCCATCACTACTGGGGGAGCTGTGGTGGGATTGTGGGGTGCTGGGGAGGGTATTGCGCTCCACACCAGGCACCAAAGGTGCTTTTTAACTTCATCTTATGCTGTTT
Source organism: Agelaius phoeniceus (assembly GCF_051311805.1). NCBI lineage: Eukaryota > Metazoa > Chordata > Aves > Passeriformes > Icteridae > Agelaius > Agelaius phoeniceus. The sequence continues at coordinate 186,987 of NC_135284.1, forward strand.
CTGAGGAGTGGAAACAAATTTGGAAGGTGAAATGAGTCCAGCAAATGGATTTTCCCTGTGAAATGTGACTTTTATCTCTGCTAAGCCTACCTATTTAGATTATAAAGCTGAGGATTTAAATGGTTTGTTCCAGTTTCTCTGCTACCAAATGCCTGTTTAAATAAAAGGTTTGCTAAATAATTCATATAAATATTATTCAATAATTGATAAACTTTGTAATAAGGATTGAAGCCTAACCCAGTGAAACTCTAAGTGTCTTTATGTTCTTTATTAGCTAATTCTGTTGAGGAAAGTACTGTTTCTGCATGCAAGTTTTTGTGTTGGTTGTTTGTAGTTTTTTTGGGTTTTTTATAATTGTTTGAAGTTTTTCTGTTTAATTGCTTTCCTTGTCCCCTTTCAATTGGCCTCACAGGAAGCAGGGATTAGTGATTTGGGATCAGTAACAAGAAAAGCCATGACTCAGAAGAGGCACCAGGCTTACCTGGTCTCAGCACAGGCACAGCTCAAGGGCCCTATTTGGACCAGCTTCCCTCTAAAACTGCAGGAGTCAGCCCATAGGTGCAGTGTCTCTTTGGGTCATTGAATAAAAGGGCAGAGGTGTTTCTGTCTGTTGGAGGATGTCAGCTCAGCTTGGCCCTGTGGGGAGGCAGTCCTTGAGAGCTCCTCTCCATCTCCCTGCCCCATGGCTCTGCAGCAGGGGTCAGAGGGGCTCCTGATGCAGTTCCAATCCCTGCATTACAGCTGATCTCTGCATCAGTGTACAGGAAAGCTGAAGCAGGTCCAGCTCAATTTGAGGTCACTATGCATATTTTAAAACACATTAGATCTCCTGCAGATGTTTTCATTCAAAGACAAATTAGCTTTCATCTGCTATGGAGGAATAAGGAATGACAATTTAAGGCCAATTCTGAATGAGGGCCTTCAAGTAAGCATCTTGTGCATCCTTTTCATGTTTTTTAAAGATTTGTGTCTGGCTTTCCAGCTGGCCAGGTGCTGGGAGTCTTGGGGGTCTACAGGCGCAGCAGTAGCTGTAACTCACCTCTATCTGTTACTGGTGTATTGAAAGCCTGCTCCGCAAGGATGCACAAGCAATTGATTTGGATGATAAATTGGTTTTCCGGTATGAAGTCATCACTACAAAAAGAAAGTCACAGAATACTTAGGGTTGGAAAATGGGTCTGAAGAATTGAGATGAATGTAAGAGGCAAGAAGGAGAGAACAGGGTCGGTGGCTTTTGTACTGGGCTCAAAAAAGAGAGCAACTATTTCTGGTTCTATTTCCAGAAATTCTCAGCAAGGACTGTGATGCTTGGCAGCACTTTGAAAAAAACAAAAGCCAAAAAAAGGTGTAGGGAGTAAACCCTTTCAAGCTATAACATTTCTCTGGGACAGAACAGAGAGCCATTGAATTTCCAGGTTCCTGATGTACGCTGGGGTAGGCAGGCACGTGAATGGCAAGTAGAAGTGTGTGTATATAAATATATCAATTTGCATGTATTTTTTGAGTTGAAATGATGGATTTTCAGAAGAGTCAATTATTAGCCAAAATTTCACTGAAATGACTTTCTGCTCAAGTGAGTAATACAGGAAATACCATTTGCAATAATTACATGCCTGACTTGGATTTACAAAACCACGATTACGTTATATATAGTTTGGAACGACTTTGATAAACTTGTTCATTTTGTGCTGTCAATTTAGAGAAGACAAGAACCATTTGTTTATGAAAATTTACCATAAATAAACAATGAGACAAGACCTAGATTTATGGCTTAATATTGTAACTGGGTTTTGCTGAAGAAAAAGCAGTCTTTTGAAATAGCAAACTTATAGTTAATTGTGTACACAAGGAAGGTGCAGTATATTGCAGATGGCTCATGAACTGCCTGTCAGCTTGTTTGGGTGGGAATTGCATTCACTGGGAAGACAAAAAGTTCACACAGTCCATTGCAGATGATATATAAAGAGTAAAAAAATGTAAAGGCTTCTGTGTATAACTGCATGTAGACACTCACTGAGTGAGGTCAGTGGAGCAGGGCTCCTGCTTTCCTGGCCGGACCACGTGCAGCAAGTCGTAGCGAGGAAGGATTTAATTTATCTTGTTTTCAATGCCTCTAGGAAGGGCACTGTCCTGGGGGGTGCCTCCCAGCCTGGGGGATTTACTGCAGCGCAAGACAAAAAAGCCTCACAGCAGGAAACATTTCATCTGTGTCCTGTTGCAGTTCCTCTTTCAAGCTGTTAGGAAATTCCCATTTCCTAAAATGAATTTTTTTCTTGTTTTAGGAAGTGCGGAGGTGATACAGTCAGAGGTTTGTTCCAGCCATTGGGGAAAGGGTTCATCTGTGTGTTAAAATTTTGCATGTCCTGAAGTTCTGGGTGCAAAGAACTTCCCAAGGAAACAGAGTGGGAAGGAAATCTGTACCTGCAGAAGCCATGAGGGTGAACTGGCAGAGCAACCTCTGCCCCTGGACATCCAGCCTGTTCCATCATCTCCCTGTATTTCCATTATTTTCACAGCAAAGCCACCTCCAGCACTGTGGGGGGACCCGTGTCAGCCTGGAGGCTGCAGTGTTGGGATTCCTGGCTGCTCCAGGAGGCTGCTGAATTCCAATATGTTCTCCCATATGTTTTAACACTTTTGCATTTCTTCCATCTGCTTATGGGAAATTTGAAGGAATTTAATGGTCTTTTCTAAGGTTATTAAACCAACAGCTGTTGTCACTAATAGAGGACATGCTTTATGGCAGTGTGCAGATTCCAGTGATAAATCCAGCCCTACCACCCTAAATTTCTTTTTATGAATGCAGCATTTTTATTGAAAGTGAGGTTATGAATATAGGCAGTTCTTAAAAATATTATTTTATGATATAGCTTTGGCATAAAAATAGGATATTTTTCCTTCTTCTCTAATTCCTGAGTGCTTTTACTATGAAATACATTTTATGCTGGCTGAGACAGAAATTTTTTTTGTTCCCGTTTTCCTTCCTTCTTCTATTTTTGTTCTCCCTGACAAAAAAGCAAACTAAAAACTGAGAAAAAGATGCTCAGAAGAATGGAATACATCACAATTGAATAACTATTTTTGGTGATGCAGAATGAAATTACCCTCTGGTACACCAAACTGATGGTGACTTTTGCTGTATTTGGGTAGTTTTTGCTTCCTGTTTGTCTTTCTGTCCTGAAGACTGTAAATATCTGCTTGGATATATCTTATGTCTAATTACACACTATCCTGTTTTTCAAAACTTTCATTTAATTCTCCATAGTGAAGAGGTTTTTTAGCTGCATCACTCTGTTTTTTTCCTATTTTTTAAAATGCAATGTAACCCAAAACAATAATTAGGGTTTTGAGCTCAGTGAAATACCTGATGTAAGGTAATTATATTTTATGTACTTGCATAGTGGTCCCATATATAATAATTTCAATATCTTTTCCTGAATATTTATTGTTCACTTGAGGCTTTCAGAGCCTCTGGTATCTGTGAGTGGCAAGGCACCAAGGACAACACAGTGGGACCATAGTAGATTCCTCTGTCTCATGGTTTAATGTGTTGTAATGAAAGCAAATAACAGCAGAAAAACAGTCTGCTAACATCACTCTCAAAGTATTTGAGGTATATAAACTGCCAGGAGTCTTCTGATGGATATCACTTAGGAGTAATCATTGTATTTGTGTCATTAAAAAACAAAGCACAAGACAAAGTAGTTTTTCATCTTGACTGAAACGCATTTTAAAAATAATTGGTTTACTGGCTTTAAAGCTTCATAAATTGGATTACAATCCCATATATATATACTGGCTACAGGTAATGGGTGATCTAGCCTGTTTGATATCTTTTGATTGATTTTCTCACCTACATTTTAATTAAAATAATCCCTTCACTGACATCATAGGCAGAGGTGGCCAGAAGCTGAATGATTCTCTCTGCCCTGTGAGAAGATTTGGGCTCAAATTACCAATTTAAGAGGGATTTATCAAACCTGTACAAAATGCATATATTGGAGCCTGAATTAATTAGCATGGAAATGAGTGAGCACAGTTAAATACATATGTCTTGTTAGTATTCAACAGTGCTACCATGAAATGAAAGAATAGGAAATTAAAAAGATGGAATGAGTGATAAGAGGAAGCAAAAAACCAGATGTTTCTTAATCTGTGGTAGTGAATCATGACAGTTTCCTTGTATCATATCTATGTCCAAAGGCTTCTATCTATATTAGAGGTAATTAATAAATTATTATGCATCTATCTAAGGGTTTTATGCTGTCACTTAGCACTGCAAGTATATGCCTTCTTTGTGAAATGGAAGCAATAACTGAAGTTTAGGGATCTTCTTACACTTTGGTATAAATACTTATTTTCTTTTTTTTTTCTGAGCCAAAACTCAATGTTAAAAGTAGCAATCCTTTCCCTGAAGGGGGGGGGCTCATATATAATGATTGTGAATATCCTGTAACTTCATGGGTATATGAATAATGAGATAGACATACAGTGACACGGAGGGATGAATTAAATACTTGACATTCACCTGTGCAGAGAAGAATCTTGACCTGGAATATCGAATGGAACTGAAATAGAATTGAGCCTGTGTAAAGTTTCAGCTCTGATGAGCTTTCAAGAGCAATATTTACTACTTTTTTGACAAGCTGGACTTGTAGCCTCATTCAGTTCAAAGGAGAAGGAAAGCAAAAGGAAAAATGTCTTTAAAGAGCAGCAGGGACTTTGGATCATTTATTCCTTACAGCATTTCTTCTCAACCAGAACTTTTCTGTGGTTGCTTCAGGCTGAGTTTTAAAAATTTGGGTTTCGAACGTTATTTTCTGCTTCCTAGGGAACTCATTTGGAAGCATGTTTTCTGGCAAAAGTGTGAACCTTGGGAAGAGGGTAAGAAAGACACTTGTTCCCCAGGAAGTAGGGACCCCTCTTCCCTGCTGCTGGTGCCTGTGCCTTCTGCCCCTGGCTGGCAGCATTCCCTTACAGCACTGGCAGAAACTTTGCCAGTGTAGTGGGACTTCGAGTTCTGATCTCTGCCGGACTGAGGGGCATTAATTGCCCCAACAGCCCGTGGCCAAGAGCCCCTGCTTGCCTAGTCAGGCAAGTGCCTGGTGCTCCTACCCTTCCCCAACATTTTCATAGTCCTTCCCTCTTTTAAAGTGAGTCTTAATCCCCAGTATTGTCACATTTGTGAGGAAAAGTTACATAAGATTAATTGCATTTCAGAAATGGAGAATCCGCCCTGCCTTTGAAATACATCTGGTCTTGGTAATATTTTAAGTGTAGCACTTACAGCGTTTTTCACTATCAAGGTGACAGTGATTGAAAGATAGATTACTGCAACTTTGGCATTTATATTTTGACTGAGAAAAGGTCAACTTCTCCATGGAGTCTTTTTTAAAGTGGTGGAATGGCATGGAAAAGTCATATTGTCTTTCTGATAGTGTCACCAGTGCTTTGATTAACGCAAGTTTAACCTGCACTGTCGAATGAAACACAAATCGCTTCAGAAGAAACTAGTCCAAAGTGCCTGAGATCAGCAGAAATATTTTACTTGATTTCACTAGTTCTGGGATCTGGTCTAATTGAAACATCAAGAAAAAGATAAATTGTTGCAATTATTAAGAAACATACTGGGAAAGGATCACTATAAACTTACTACAGCTGTGTCGCTTTTCTGTTGTGTATCCTGTAAGCATCTGCTTTGCCAAGCTGCTTGTCATGAGGTTTTTCTGCTTGACTGTCTTGGGAGTCAGCAGAATGAGCGGGTAAGTGCAGATTTGCTGGTCATCACCAGATCAAAAGGACTTTGAGTTACTATTCCCTTTGAACTGAAAGGTCTGAGACTTCCTGCTCTTTTACACTGTAGCAGGTCTATTAACGCTTGACTTCTGTACCTCAAACGTTATCAGAATGATAAATTCCTTGACAGCTGCTTGCTCAGATTTTTAACCATCATGTTCTAGTAAGTTGTTGAGAGGTACTTGATGTGGACTGTATAATGTATAATGCCTCTTGCTGCAGGTGAGCAGGACTGTTCTGTTCTTTTTATTTGAATAAAATGCAGCAGTCCTTTTGGAATCATTTGCATAGACATGGCTTGAACTGGAGTTAAGATCCCGAGGTCTGATTTGAGTTGCTCTGAATTTATGTCTGTTCATAGACCAGAAGCTTGCTTCTATTGAGATGATGCTTCTGACTTTCTAGAAGCCATTTTCTTGTATGAGTGTTTAGCTCTAATTTAAGACATGCATTTGTTTTCAGTAGTAGGGTGAGTGACTTGGAGCATAATCCTGGCAGAGTTTGATATTTAGTAGGTCTAAATGTCTCTGAAAAGAGCCCTATAATGTTAATGTTCACTGCTTTTCCACTCTGTTACATCTGTACCTGATCTCCTTAGTCTGACCTTTCTTAGACTAAATTGTTCTCTCACCTGTTTTTCCTAAGCATTTTTGAGACCTCAGATCATTCCCCTCTGCATTCTCTCCCGTTGATATTTTGCAGCAACATCATGAGTTGATTCACATTCCATCTATAATCCATGATGATCATAGATTGCTTCCTGTAGGATGCTACACAGGCATGTTTCTTACCCAGTGTGTTTGTCCAGCCTGTTATTCTTGCCTTTTCCCTATTGACTGACTGAGGGCAGCAGAGGAAGCAGAAAAAACCTTGGTGCTGTGCCTCAGTGTTCAGTAATAGTTGAGATGCCCCTGTGCTATGAGTGCTGCTTTGGCCACAATTCTGCACAGCACCATTTGGGTTTAGGGTGTCAATTTTCCATGTCTTAAGAAGATCCAGAGTGAATAATGGGCAAGACTTTCTGTGTCTCCTGTATGCTTCTGCCTGTGACACACTTACTGTGTTAAGCATTGCAGGTAATGAAAAGACATTAATTTGGTTACAGAGGTGTGATGTTCCCAGACACCCTGCTTGTACCACGAAGGATGATGTGACCTCCTGCCTCTTCCTCCTTGTGAACCTCCCTCCTCAGAGGAGGAAGAGGGCCGTTCCCAAAATAGCAGTGCCTGAACAAGAGAGTGGCTTTGATTTGTGATCCTAAAAAGCAAAGAAATACTAGGCAGGGTGTCCTTTGTGTTCAGCATAAATGTCCTTGCCAAAGAATTGCTTTCAAGGCTGAACTTTTAGCTGAGGATTTATCTGCAGCACTGTAATACAGATGTGTTGAAGTTTAAAACCAGGTAATGCCAGTATTATCTCAGCACAGGGAAAATAGATAATTCACACGGTATTTGGCAAATGGTTTGCCACATGAAGTTTCCCATATCTGTATAAACACAGCTGACAACATCTAAGAACTAGTTTTAGAGGGCAAGCCACAGTTGCTCTAGTAAACACAGCTGTTGGAGCACATGGCTTGGCTTTAATTAAAGTGTTTCTGAGCACAAGGACTGGGAGAAGACAGCCCATGAGTGTTGGTCACACAGGAGTAAGAGTATTTTCTAGAGGTTTTTTTCCTTCCATCAGGGACTCTGTTCTGCTGGTGAATATAATGTTCTAGATATTGGCCACTGCTCTTCAAATGGCAGAAAGGTGTGTGTAAATGTCACATCTGAACATCTGAAACAGCAATTCCACCAGCATTCTTTAGTTTTCCAAGTATGTATGTAAAGAGGCAATGTTTCCTGATCTCTTTTTTATTCTTGCTTTTTTATGCTAGAAGGGTTAGGGAAGCTAATTAATTTTCCATCCCTCTGATCCTGCTCATGAAAAGAGGAGAACAGAACCATGGTGTGATGTGCCTTGGGGATAAGGATTCAGCAGTATTCTGGTAGGCTGAAGAACCCCATTTTTAAAATTTTGAGGAATAAATGTTGGCTCTATGTGTTGCTTCCCACTGGCCACTTGGCTGATCCTTGGATCTGATCCTCATTTGTATGAGCTAATATCTATCTCTTGCTGAACTCAGCAGAGCCTGCAGATGGTCTTTGCATTTCAACAATTATATGAAAGCATGACACTTTCTTCTGAGACTGGTTTTGCAGGGAATTTTTGTTAGGCTTTTTTTTTTTTTTGTCACAGAGATGATTCAATTATGCCGTTGAATTTGCCCAAGGGAATCACTAGTTCTTTCCATTAATAGCCATCTGTGTTTTGTATCCTTGCATCCACTAAAATTCTTCATTCTTCTTCTTTTTCTAGCATTGGAATAATCTATGGAACACTGTCTGTCATTAGGTGAAACTGAGTAAGAAATAGTTCCTGCAGCTGAATCTTGTTTTCCAGAAAGCTCAAAGGCAGAGAAGATACATTAATGCATATTCCAAGTAAGAGATGTGTCCTCCAACCATAGCAGGAGTTAAAAACATAAGGCAGAGCAATAAATCCTGTACTTGGAGCAGTCAGGAAGTATGGGCACACCCATTCCAATTTTGTTTCACAAATTGAAAATCTTAGCAGAGTCATCAGGCTTATACCTACTAATTTGATCATTATGTCCTTTTTATTGTTGGAAAGAGGGCCTCCAATGTAGGTATTATCATCACATATTGCTATTACGAGATTTAGATGGTCACTGTGGGATAATAATTCACACCTTGCTGGGACTTGAAGCTGAAGTCTAATATGAAAGTTTCTTCTGTGAGGTTTAGATATTGATAGCACATTGAGTTCAGATGTTTGCTGAGTGGGGTGTGAGGCTGGGACTGTACTCCAGTGGGATACCTTGAGTGAGGTGCTTCACCACTGCAAGCCCATCATGGAGCCCTTGTGCTTGCTGAATGTGGGCGAAGAGGCAGGGTGGGCATTAGGAGACACTGGGGGAAACTGATCTGCAGGAAGTGACAGCTGAATGTGGCATCATTCACTCTCTGGGCCCTGCCGTGGAGCTATTTCAACCCAGTGAAGAGCTACTTCAACCTGTCCAAGCTGTGGGCTGCCAGGTTTTCCAGGCAGGTTATGAAGTAAGGACTGCTATTAATGCCTTCCTACTGATGCAGTTATCCAGAGTGCAATGCCAGGGTCTGACCCAGAAAGGTTATTTACCCCTAGGGTTTCCTGCAAGACCGGGTGCTCTGTTGGGGGCAGATTCTGAGCAAGCCCCTGGCTGCCTCATGCTATGGCTCTCAGAAAGCTCCTGTGACAGATGGGAGACTGCTCATGACAGACAGGGATTTAGACCATTCAAATGGAAGATGGTTTTGATTTGCTCAAATTCTTCTGCTCTCACCTGCACATTATTTTTTATTGGCGTCAGCCATATTGTGACTTGGGCCAGCAAGCACATGGGTATCAGGTATCCTATTTCCTGCAAGTTGGCATCTTTTCAAGATGTAAGGTTAGGACAGAGTTTGTAAATTTATAACCATACAATTTGTACTGACTGAGCAATCAAAATTAGGATGACTCATGTTCTCGATCTCAGCTAAAGGTTAGGCTTTTGCTGTGTATTGTCTGAAAAGTGGCAGGCTTGGATACTTCAGCCCAGAGATGTCTGCTCAGTGTCTTGTTAAAGCAGTGAGAGAATGTGTATTACATTATTATCAGGTAAATCTTGAATTTTCTTCTGGTAAACATGATTGACAGTTAATTTTAACCTTAATTAATAACAAAGGATTTTGTTTGCAGAAGTGATTCTAATTATCCTTTTTTTGGTAATAGCCTATCCCTGAGACAATTAGTGCCATCGATTGTAATCTTGGATTCAATTATTTCAGAGAATTCATTAGCATGTTAATTCTAAACTGCTCTATAGCATTCAACTTTTGCTTTCACAAGAGTATGGGCTTTGGTTTTAGTAGCTGCTAGTGGCTGGGAAGCTGAAAGAGGACGGACAGGAGAATTAGCTCATTTTCAGAAAGACAGTAAGGAAGGATGTATGCTATGAATTTGTGTTGAAAGCTGGAGGAGAACAAAACCAAGAAGGTTTATTTCAGCAGGACTGCTGACTGTGAGAGAAGTAGAAAATATAATCCTGAATAATATGTAAAAAAATTTCCTTGGAGGGGTTGCTTTATCGACAGTCTTGTGGAAAATTTTGCAGGGAAGTTGTGGTGACTTGGCTCTGTCTCTCTGTCCCATGCAGGCAGTGGGTGCCAGTAGGGCCAGCTGTCCCCAGGGGTCTCCTGGCCCTTTGCTTCGACTACAGGGCCATTGGAACTGCAGTGATACAATGAAATAAATCCTAAGCCAAAAAACAATTTAAAAAGGAATCAAATTGCAAATAACAAGTGACATTGTCATAAAAGCCAGTATGAATTGTGAGATGTCTCACTCTGCTCCCCACAAGGAAACTATATAACAGTATTACATGGGTCCTCTTAATTCCATTTTGTTGAAGAGCTGTGGCATAATGATCAATCAATTAGGAGCTAAATGAATTTCCATTTATGAATAAGTCTGCCACAGGGAAGCATTGCTGACTGTGTGTGTGGTAGAGAAAGTATTGTTAAGGGTTTAAATTTTTTCATAAAGGTTCAGTAGTTATTAAAATACATTCTAAGTAGCTGTGGTTTTAAAAAATTCAATCAAAATTATGTATTCAGTAAATTTTTTCTCCTGAAAAGTGTGGTTCATGGAAACATCCCTCTTCACTTTGCCTTTTTTTACTCCTTAGGAGAAGCTTAGCCCTGCTGGGAGTGTAGGATGTCTTTTGGATGCAGACAGTTTGCTGGGGTAACTGAGCTCTGAGGTATTTAATCTCTCTCATTGTAAAATCAAACAAAAAAAATCCTCAAAACTAAGACTTAAACCTAACAGGTCGGTGATATGATTTTGAGTTTTGCTTTGGAGGCAGAGTGATCTCTGTGGAAAGAACAATTTTGGAAAAGTAAATGAATGTCTGGATTACAGCGACAGCAAATTACAGCCTCACTTATAGTTTTGAAGAATTGTTGGATGAATGCTTTATGACAGGATCATGTGTTTTCCTTTCAGTGGAGTTAATGTACCTCGGGGTCGTTTATTTACGTAGCTTACCTTGCTGTGAATACTGCAGGGGGAAAAAAAGTTCAGTACCGGAGCCTTGGCAATCAATCAATCATTTCCTCACCATGCTGAAATGAGGTTACACTGTGCGGCTGTGCGAGTCAAGGCTCTGTTGAACTCAGTAGCCAACAGATCTTGTATCTGCTGGATGACATTAACCCAGATGTTGAAATCATCATTCTTGCTTATCCTCACTGCCTTTTCCCACAAGAAGTTATCCATGGAGCCAGAGCAGCTGAGGAATTTGTGTTTTCTTCTGTTTTACTCTTTTGCTCCTTTCCTAATTCCCACCCCCCGTGGCTAACAGCCCAGAGAGCCACAGATTACTGCACCCCTCCTTTTTTTTTCTTTTTGTAACAAGACTGCAAGTACTTCTCCTGGCATATTTATCAAGTATGTCTTTTATGAAGATTTGTCTGTCAGCTTGCCAGACAACCCAGTTGGAGACACAGAAGCAATTTAAGGATGAATATTTCAGTCTAAGAATAGGTCCAAGGAAAAAAAAATGTTCGTGGTTTCTGCTGTCCTGGAAAATCCCATTCCCTAGAGCTGTTCTTTTCACATAAGTGCTCAGAGCAAGGCAGAACTGCAACCCAGGACCTGTGATCTGAGGTTTGGATAGGTAACCTCAGAACTGACAGCTGAGATAAGGTATTCCAGAAAGACAGCTGAAGCATTTAATTTACCAAATTTTCTTCTGCCTTTGGCAGCCTGGCTTTCTGGCTATGGAGAGTTTTTGATGGGACATTTTCCTTTTGGGAATTGCTATTTCATTAACACTGAAAATGGGGGTGTATTGATATCAAAGAAATAGTCAGGGACAAACAAAACACATTGTCAAAAAAGCACTTTTCGAGAGTAAAGTAATGCATCTTCGTATTTCATACAAAAGTTTACTTGCAGTTTGTAGTATAATAGATTGAAATGTTATAAAATATCTTTGTGTTAAAAAGAAAAGTAATTTATTACTTGGAATTAGCTGTCGTTCGAAACTGTACAACATTGAGAAATACAAATTCTGATCCCTGCAGAACTTTATTCTTTTTGCAGCTTAGGTTCTATTTTCTGGTTTTTTAATTGTAATTGTTTCACGTCCTGGCTCTTGTTGTGCCATTCTGTGAACTACTTGGATGTTACACTATATTTAAATCCTTCTTTATTAAGGGTATGAATTTGGCAATCAGTTGAAATGGGGTCATGTTTTTGCCATGAATCTGCAGGGGAGGTGTACCAATGCTAACACTAACTTCAGGTTTTCCAAGTCTTGCTGAAGGAAATGCAAGTCAAACGGCAAAGGATGAAGAGATCATATGTAATTTTGCATTCCAATCATAAGCCTGAAGAAGTTACAGCTATCAGAATTCATCATTGTAATTCTAACATAATTATTATAAATGCAATCTCTTTAGTGCCCCAGGACATTTGTCCTGATGGGCAGTGAAGTGGCCCTATGGACACACTGGAGACAGCGTTTTTGTGCCACTCTATTTCAGATGTTGTTTTACAAAATCAACATGCCTGTCATTCAAAGCCATGCTTCTGGGAAGGTACTAGGGTATAATTTCTGTAAATTAAACTGCAGCCTTTGTACCCATTAATGGGAAAAACAATCTCTCTTTGTGTATTCTGAAGGCCCAGTTGATCATCTTGAATGGATGCCATTGCCTTGGCTCCATGGAGAAGCTTCTGTGTAAAGCTGTGGTCATGATGATACATTTCCTAGCAGGTTTTTATGAACAGACTGTCATCAGTTTTCAGACAGCACATGATAGCATTTTTAATTATAGCCAAAAAATGAAGTGCTTAAGATGATATTGGAGAAAGCCTCACACAGGAGATACAAGAAAACTTAGAGCTATGGTCTGTATTTAGTTGAACTATTATTGGTACCATTGATTTTCAATTAATATTCAGTATTGACCATTACCATAAAGAAGACAGCGACATAGTGCAGGAGATTTATGGCGTTTTTACAAGTCATTGATTTAGTTTTTTTCTTGCTATGCAGCTGTTTGCATTAATAAGGCACACATGGAATTATTCCATAAGAATTTGTCTCTCCCCAGTTCAAGGAGACAGTGAGTGAGAATCTGTTTTCTCTGGAGTTGTCCCCTGCAGTACATGGCTATTTGTCTCCTTTTCACAAGGGTGGAACAGCTGGGCTCTAGACAGGTTTTAGAGTAATTTCTGTCTGTTGATCTCATGGCTAGAGCTTTAAAATATTTTTGATCCAGAAAAGATCTTGCTCTGGCTCTGTGCTGATTACTAACAGAAGCAATGCAAATGGACATGGATACAGAAAATGAATTTTTTTGTGTCTTTCACTGTTAAATGCACTTGCCTTGTTTCATCCCTGTCACATCATGGATGCATTTTTTCTTGACTAGTCATTTAATTACTCAAATGAACCTTTTTTGGCTTCTTTGGATCTCTTTTTGTCTTGTCCATCATACTGTTTCTACAACTGGCAGATGTAAGCTGTGTAGTGGGGATACTCCGTGTAGGATTTCCATCCAGCCAAGTTATAGCACTACTTTTGCCTTAATGCAAAAGATCCAAATTAAATCCATCTTCTGTTTTCTGGCTGTCTGGTATTAGAGACAGTCCCCAGAGTGATGTAAGACTTGCACAACACCCAGGTGACATGGGACTAGATATTAAGTACTCCTCCTTTCATGTTAGGACTGCACACCCAGGTGGCTGCTTATCATGCCTAACATAGGAAGTGAGCAGTTCAGCAGCCAAAATTCACAGCTAAATAACCAAATATAGCTAAATACCCAGTGGAGCCAAAGTCCACTGCTAGTGTTAAGAAACTGCTTTCAGGACCATGCTGTAATTCACTGGAATGGATTAGTGCCTGCTTCACATCACTCACTGCTTCTCTGCTGTGAAGGGAATTTATGAGGTGACACAATATTGGCAGAAAAGCTCGCTTATTTTCTCTATGCAAACAACATGGGAAGGCTTAGACTGTATTTGCTTCCTTTAATGGATGCCCAACATGGAATAGTGCATTGAAATGTTTTTGTGCACTAACTTCTAAAAAGCAGATCAAACTTTTAAGCTGTCACCAGTAATGAGCTGGGAGTGATCTGTGTGGCCTGTGCCATGAGCTGGCAGCTGATGGCTGTGTTCCTGGGCTTCCTCCCCAGTGGTACTCTCAAGGGTGTCAAAAGAAGCAGGAATATTACAGGAGACACTAATTCCCCACCATCTCATTTCCTTTCAGAAACATGGCACTTCATTGGGCTCTGAAGCCTTTTGCCCCATTTTACTGATCTTTGGATACATTTTTCAAGATTTTCCCTCTCTGAAATTTGGAGCCCAGTGTGAGGAGTGCAGCAGTTGTGTGCAGTGCGAGTGCTGTGTGTGTGGGCAGGGACTGGCCTTTACTGGTGTCAGGAAAGCCAGATGTTGACTCTGCTTTCCCGAAGCCAGTCTCACAGGGAAGCTTGCTGGGAGAGAGCTGTGTCCTCAGAATTAAGCAGGTACACATTACTGAGCTGGCACTTCAGGGTCCTCTCCATTATATGAGGCTGTAAATGCATTTTAAGAGATTGCCTATTAATGTTGCAATAGATTATCTATATCTTACCACATTACTGTAGCATTAACTGTTCCTAAAATGCTGGGACTAATTTCCTAATTTTTATTAACTAAAGAAATACAGGAAGTGTTTTGACAACCCATGTGAGTGTTGCTGCTGTACATTGCATTAGTTGCCCTTGGCACACTCTCATCCTCCACACAGAGGCATGTGCTGGGCTCACAGCACTGACCTCTCAACACTTCTATTAACCTGAAATAACCAATTCTGCTAGAAGCTTAGAAAGCTCTTCTAAGCTCTTCATAAAGTTGAGGCAGAAATACAATGTGCTTTGTCATGTTTAAATTTAGCATGCAACAATTACTGAGAAAAAGAAGTCATATATTATCACCGTATTGTCGGCCCTATTCACTCTGATTCATATTGTTTGTGTGCAGCAGGACCTCAGGTTCTGAAAAAAGGCCCTGTGGCTTTTTGGCTGTCCCTGAAGGCCGGAGTAGGGGAGGGGACAGAGCCTGTTGTCCGGGGGCGGGAACGTCCAGCCTCCCTGGACCTGGGGCTGCTCTGCCCTGCCGGGGCTCTCCCTGCAGCTGGGAAGCTCCGGCGTGTGCTGAAACCCCTCTGCACCGCCTCTCCTTCCCTCTTGTAGGAAGCACTGCCAAGCACAAGGCATGTGCCTAATGAGCTGGACACTGAGCCGGGGGGTTGGAAGCAACCTCTGGGAGCAGACAAAAGCTGAGGATGTTGGAAAAGGCAGCATTGTGCTGTTTGAAGACACCTGTGTGAAAGCTTTATATTTTCCCTCATCTGTGGATGGAAAAAGACCCTTTATGAAAAGACATTTCTGCTTTATTTATAGCTCACAAAAATTTAATAACTACCTTTGTAGCTCATTCAGAGCAAAAAGCTTTTTTGGGCACTGCCTGTCTTCTATAATGTGTGCCCAGCACCAAACACTGGCTGATCCATCAGCGTGCCTGAGCCCTTGCTCTCCATGGGAAGTAATGCCTGGGAGTGCAGTTTACAGGTGTGTCTTTTCTCACCTGAAATTCCACATGTACCAAAGTAAGCCCTCTACTCAGCAGGCATGCCACAATGCCAACATGAACAGGGATGGTGCTAAGGGGACCCTTTCCTTGCAGGCTTAGCTCTGGATCACTGGCAGGTTGATGTGGTGAAGCAACTGGGTTTCGCCTTCTGCACAAGTTATTCTCAGGTAAGCAAACCTTGGGCTTGACAACAGCAGTGCAGTTCATTGCAAAAATCCTTGTAATGAAGAAAGTTTGAAGTATTTTTAAACTGTTGTGATACTAGAGTAGGCATGGAGTTTAAGGGTCAAACTCTCCTACCATGTCTCCCATGGAGAAGCAGTGTGATGTCAGCTCTCTCTCTTGGTGAATCTGTCATCAGCCTCAGGTGTTGGGGACCTGCTGGTGCCTCACCAGTTTGGCTGAAAAATATCCTGTCTGTGGATGGAGCATAGCAGTGGGAAGTTTGGTGCTTAATGCTGCGAATTAGTGTTTGCACCTCTCCCAGTTATGTTTGATTTCTTTATGCTATTTGGAAGTTCTATGCTGTGATGGCAGCATTGTTCTTTCCCCCATAATGATGGTCCTATCTCCTGTTCCCTCAGCTCTAACACATGCAGTGCCTGGCTTCAAATGGAGCTGGCATCTTCCAACTAATGTGTATTTGTGTCAGTCAGGAGGGTGAGAAGCTCAGCTCATGTTTATGGTCCATTACTCACCCCTGCATTGTAGGAAGGAAAGTCACTTCCTTCTGTGCTTTTCTCTGGGCAATTGTAATTCCACAGCTCAATAGCTTTGAATTTATTCAGCCTTGCTGGATATTACCATTTATTTTTATATACGTGGAGAGAGACAGCCAAGGAAAGAAAGGGAGGAGGAAGAACCCTGTCATTCCTGTAGGGTTTACAATGGGATTTACACTGAAGCATGAAATCCTTCATATAAATATTTCAGGACTCTTGTCTCTGCAGAGATTAATCTTGGAAATACTCCCGGGGAAACAAGGGTGACTTGTTCTCAGCTCTTCTTCACCTCCCCCTTTCTGGCTGCATCTCTGGAGGCTTTTGCCCTGGGGCAGGGGTGGGCTGAGCATGGAGCAGAGCCAAACCCCGTCCCAGCAGCTGAGTGCTGCCCACAGCAGCCCTGCTGGCTGGGCAGGAGTGCTGGTGGGTCACCGTGCCCAGGCTCCCAGTCTGTGGCCAGGCTCAAGCCAGTAGAGGCTGCGGTGTGGGGCTCCTGAGGTGTGACTGTAGCAGCACAGACGTCTGCATGGTCACGTTACCTCCAAGACATGAAATACACTGCTGGAGTTCCCAGTTTTAAAAGGACCTTGGAAAGCACCTTTGCATGGAAATTCTGCATCAGGGTTATTGATGGGTTCTGATTTATTCATGAGTTGAATACTGTCTGGGTTGTGCAATCCACATAGTCGCGCTTCCAAGAATTCATGGTTCATGGTTGTCTTCTTTCATGCTTTATAAGAGGAGAAAAATGAGCCATGTGATGGAGAAATCAGAAATAATATTAGAAATTTTTCAAGGATTTAGTGAGCATTAAGAGCTTCAAGCCCTTTGTACCCACACTGTATAATTACCAATCTGGAGCAAAGAAATTTGGCAGTCAGGTGCTTCATTCTTTTGGTGTTTTCCGTAAGAATTCTATTTGCAAACAAGAGAAAAAAAATAAGACTAAAAGGATAAACAGAGCAAAAACCAATTTAGCCTAACTGTAGCATAAGGATCTGACGCAGGTGTTTTTATGCAGGATTGCAACTTAGTAAGCAGCTTGGTAGGAAATTATTCTGCTCACAGGGGTGCACTGGGTGCATTTACATGTCTGGGTGTCCCAACTATGGCGTCAGCTGTGATTAATGTACTGTTTTGCTCAATTTCACACACCTCACCAGAGATTAACATAAAGGTCAATGCAGAGTTGTGCCTGTAGTGATCCTGGTGCGTGAATGATTTGAAAATGTAATTTGTTTGGTGTCACTGGAAAAATGCTGCAGCAGGTACAGGGACCAGGAAAAGGTGTAGATGGAAATCTATTGTACTGCTGTTCGGCCTCAGGACTTCAGAGTCTTATCTAGTGTATGTTATTTCCTGTTCTAGCAAGATATTTGTCCCCATTCTTGAAAGTTTTCCCTTTCTTTTCCCTGCCACTGACAGTGATTATTGTTCAGTGATCCAAAATAACTGATTAGCATCCAAAGAAGCAGGCCTGCTACAAAGTGCTGTGATCACAACTCTGCAGTGTCTGTTACAGACCGTGTGCATGCATTTGCAGCACTGAAGGAGCCATAAAAATACTTGTCACAGCAGATGATCCCCTTGGAGGAGGTGATGGGCAAGAGCAAGAGGAATTCAGGCTGGGGCAGAACAAGCAGTGAACCACATCCCACTGAGACTGAACGCAGCTGTGAGGTGTCTCATTTTTTCAGGTCTGCCTCCCAGAGAGTCTAAGCAGCCAGAACAGATGGGAACTCACCACAAGGTACCCCTGAAATTTGTTTGTGTGATAAAAGAAAGCACCTTGTGGGTGCTCAGCCCGGAGCTGGCTCTGGTGCAGGTAGAGCAGGTGCACCCTGGGCGGCGATGCAGTGCTGAAGGAAGCACAGTCAGTACATGTGCATTTGAGCAACTTTGATTTGCCCCAGGAGAGCAGATGGCCTGTGTTTGCATTCATAATGAACAGCAGAAGGCAAGGTTTGTGAAAAGTGAAGGTGTGTTTAGTTGGTGTTACGCCTAGGAGCAGCTACTCTGTACCTTGTGCAAGCTGCTCGTCTCCTGGGTGATTTGACCCTTGGTAGACTATGGGGCTGAGGAGTGTCCATGTGTGGAGGGCATAAGGAGATGCCAGGACAGTGCTGTTAGTGAAATGCTAATCATCAGTCATGGCATTTCCGAGGGAGAAGCACTCCTCTGGCTACATTTGTCATTTTTTGTGGGCTTGAGGAAGCTGGCTAGGCTGAGTCAGCTCACAGCACTCATTTTGCTAACCAGAAGGCAAGCAAAACCCCAACCAAACATAGGAAGCAAGTATTTAATAAATATGGTGTTATGTCTAAACACCAGCTGCTTATAGAGGTAAACATCACAGTGCAGATATTGAGGATTAACACAGTTTAAGGTCATACTTTCAAAACACAGATGTTTGGAAGAGTTGAGAGCTGCTTAAGGCAGAAGCTTACGTGACCTCTTTTCCTTCTTCTTCAGGAAACCACACTCTTAATTATTAAATTTGTAAAACACCTTTACCACTGGCCCACTTTATGCCTCCATTTGCAACAGTCTGTCTTTTAGCTCACACACAGCAGAGCAAACTCCTTTCAAACAGCTGTTTTTCAAAAACAGGAATATCACATAAGAGCAAAATTGATTGCTAAAATGAAGGGTGATAGCTGCAATATTTTATATTTATACGCTACTTCCAAGAGATCTGGAGATGAAGTCAGAAAATCTGAAAAGCATGTGCAGTTTACTGAAAGGTGGATCATCTTTCAGTGTTTGCGGCACTATTATTTATTAATGATGTTTTTCATCCATTACATTGAGCATTTGCTTATTGAAAGCTGCTTGCTGTCTGGAGAGTGGAGCCACTCATTCAATGACATACATGTTTGGTGGAACAATCCCCATGTACACAGCACTGAATAAAGTCATGTCAGTTTTCTAACTTAACAAACTGGTTGGAGAATCTGTCTCCTGGTTTTTGGTGATACCCTAACTGTGCTATCAAAATAACTGTCTCCTGGGAGCCTTAAATAATTCTGTTTAAAACACAGCATTATCATAATCCCAGCTCGCTCTCTTTTCCTCAATGTCATTTCATCAAAAAGAGCCTGAAGAGACTGAAAATCTGACAAAAAATTCCAGATAATCTCCAGGTCTGCTGCCACACAGGAATATGAGAGTAGATATGGAGAGAACACCTGAGCTCCACAGGGAAAAGGCATGTTTCAGCTATTCTTTGGGTGCTGATCTGGCTTCTTCAGGCTAAAGCCACACATTCTTTTTCTCCTGTAGATTAACATCACTTTTCTTGTTGCAATGATGGGCATGTGCATTCCAGGCAATGGGAAATATGGACTCTGTTCCTTGCTGCTTACACGAAAGAAAATATTTCTTTCCAATTCACTAGCTGGACCACAGACTCTGTGCATTCTGTATGTTCCAGAGGGAAGGGAGCTCTAAAGGACCTCTGGCCTGTGTACACCTTTGAATTGTTAAATTAAATCCCTCAACACACGTGTGTGCTGTGAAGAAGGGTGACAATTTCCAGGTGTGTGGGGCTGAGGTCAAATGTTTGTCCTCTGTGCCACCGGGCGCTGTGGGGGACGCATGGGCGCCCAAGGCAGCCTGCAATCGCTGCCAGCTCTGTAAACAGTGAGATTAAGTGGAATTGCTTAAAGCTCATTTTCCATTTTAATTTTGTTTTGATTTGACTTAGTTACTGAGTATTGACTACTTCATGCATTCCTCATTTAATGAGCTAATGGTTTGGGGTAAATAACACATGGTGGAGTATATCTTCATAGTATTACATTTTTCTGTTTCACAACAGTTTTAATACATCTGTGTAGAAGACAAATCCATTGTTTATTCCTGATTACAGTGATTATTGGGCTTCTGCCTAACAGAAAGGTCCCTGCAGCAAGCAGCAGACTGGTGAAAGCCAGCTGAGAAGAAGGTGCACCCCAGCAGTATCTAGGATGGCTTGAAGTTTGATATTTTGGGTGAGCGTTGGTTGGTGTCCTGGTTTAGGGCAAATTTGGGAGAAATTTGCCCTAGTTACAGTTGGGTAAATGTAAGTTTCAAAATCAAGCTTTTTTTGACCCTGCTTAAGAAACCTGGAAAGCTGAAAATACTGCTCAGTCTGGAGACAAAGGTTTTGTCTGCTCATATGTTAAAATGGAGAGAAATGCTACAAGCTTTGTGTAACTTTGAACCAAAGCTACCTGAAGTTGGTCATTGGTTACTGAAGTGAGGGCACAACCTGGGAAGAACAAAGGACATGGGGACAACTTGACTTGTTCAGGATGGGTGTCTGGGTTTGGGAACTGCTGCTGGCACACACCAAGGTGCAGGAGCAGATTTCCTCTTCTATTAATGCTCAGTCTTTAGATCTGTATGTTGTATCCTAGTCTAAGCTCTTTGGAAAGCACTGCATGACAAATAATCTTATACATCATCTTGTCAAGAGGACTTCTTCTAAATAATTTTAAGAGTTATTCATTTGGAAAGTCAGATGTTTCTTTCCCTGAGGCATATCAGCACACAGCACAGCTTGTTATTAACTGTGATACAGTGCTGGTAATAGAGGGGTAAACACACAAGCCAGGCAGACTGTGGCACAGAGGACAGGCACCTCCTGGCACTGTGGTGACAGGGCGAGTGCCCTGTGCTGGGGCCTGCTTGCCTCTGTGTCCATCTGGGCTTAATCACAGTCCCATCAACCACAAGTAGTGAGCAAGAGAAAAGAAGAAAGAACGAAAGGAGATAAATGAATATACAGGAAGATTGAGACATGGATAGGAGGACTATATAATTCCACTCTGAACAGATGGTGTGTTGTGTTTAAAAACTACAAGATAGATATCCTATTGGCAAATAGCATTCATTCTTGTTGTCATGTTTTGGGAAGAACGTAATGCATTTTCAAATTTTTACTGATAAATTGAGGACATTCATTAACGTTTGGAATGAAATGAAAAATTGATGGTTTTTTTCACAAGTCTAAAAACTCTGCTTGGGAAATGGCCTGGCCCTTGCTTAGTACCAGGCTGCAAGGTGCTGTTACTGCAGTCTGTTGCAATGGAGCAGGCAGTTCTGTTCAATGATCAAGCAGCTCAAGTTTGAGTGAGACATTGGAACATAGAGAAACATTTGAAATACTGTGACCTTAGCTCATTCTGAGGCTGAAATCCTTTCTTTCCAACTTGCTTCTGGAAAAGCTCTTTACCTCATGTTCACAGCACGTTGCAAGATCCCTGTGTCCCTTAGTGATGCTGTGGCAGCAGTGGCAGCGTTGATTTTGGCTGACAGCTTCTGAGATGAGAATGACCATGGCCATAATTTCTCATGGCAGTAGTAATGCTATTGGATTTGTTTCTATGCTTTGATAAGCAATTAGGATTAGACAGCTGATGGAAAATATATTTCCCCCTTTTCCCTGTGAAACTGGATGCTTCTTTTAATCAGGTTATCTGTAATAGCACACTGGAACTCCTCCTGTGCTGGTTGGAAGGGCCAAGGGATTGGACATGGTTCCTCAGAATTCAGGGAGGTTCCTCACCCAGGAGCAAGTAGTTTTCTTGTGGTGATCCATGGGAATGCATAGGCTCCTCCACTTTTAGATGGCCATTGGAGTTCTCTGTGAATCACCTCAAAAGACACTAATTCTGCCTGTACTGGTTTTCAGTGATGTAAAGACTTCATAGCACTCAAAAGGAGCATAAAAACAGGATTAAATGCCACTTACATCCATTATTACCCACAGGATAAATCAGAGTTCTGTGCATAAGGTCAAGCTAAGGTAATAGATGTTCTGCCCCATTATTTTTTTTAAGAAGGCAGATATCCATATTTCTCCAGAGATGTGAAACTTCCAGTCATCTGAAGTGCCCTGTTGCACAGACTGCTGGTAGTGACCACAGCTGGTAAGCACTGCAGGTCACACAAATAAATATCAAGTAGAAAGCTTGAATTAAGACAAAGATTCTTCAACATCTTGAATGTATTGTTGTATGAAGCCAATAGGATTACTTCAGACTCACCATCAAACTCTTAAAATGCAATTTTCTATGTAAGAAGGTAACAGAAAATCTTAGTGATGAATGGCTTCATAACAATCCAGATGAGCCATTTTGCCCTGCAGGAGCCAAATGCAGCAGGTGGAAAATATTTTTCCACTTTCATTGTGCTATTTATCATTATAAGAACACCCTGCATCAAGAGTTAATTAAGATTTGTATCTGTGCTGTCTGAGCAGGTGATCAAGAGCCAGGCATTTGCTCGCACGTTTTGGGCTGGCACAGTTTCTGTTGTCTGTGGCACTCCATGGGAGGGTAAGTCCTCTGAAGACATTCTGGCCTGTTTTCTGTTTGTTGCCTCATTGGCTCAGTTTGCGCCGTGGCTGGCTGCTGTTGCAGGGGTGGCATGGGCAGCCCTGTCCCCTGGGCTGGGGCGGTGCAGTCTGCACAGCCACCACACCTCTGTCTCTGTGCCCACTGTTCCCTCCCCTGCAGCACTGAGGGGTAGCAATGCCTTTATTGAGCTGCACTGTGTGTCGGCAGGCATTCGATAACAGAATGAATTATTTCTGCATCCTCTGGACTTTTCTGCTCTACTAATCTTGCTGCATCTTCTATTTTGGTCATTTGTCCTACATTTTAAAAAGCAAATTATTGTCCCATATTTAATCTCCATTGGGTTGAAAGGGCCTGTGCTGCTGCTCTCTAGTGCTTCCACTGCAGGCGTTTTACATTGCTCTGCTCTACTAAGTTGCTAGACCGAGGATCAGACAGTACCTGCATGAGGCTAGAATTCGGTTCATGTTCACTTATACTTGTTAGTTATTATTTACATCTAGTAAATCTCCTGATTAGTTCTGCCAGCATCCAAGATACCTAGGACACTGCTATTGCAGTCAGATGCAATTTTAACTTTCGTCCTAACCCCATGAGATCCTGTTCAGTAACTGCTTTTCTTTCCTTTCTTTTTCTTTCCTCTGGAACCAGCAGCTGGGGAAATTTGTCTTGAAGAACATGTCTGACAGTGACAGAAGAGGGGTTAATAGAGTATGAACTGTAACTCCCTTGTCACATAGTAACCCTGGGGGGAAAAGCCTTTAATTGTTTAGGCCTGGGACCTATTTATGAACTGCATTAACATCCTGAAGCCTAGACTCTCATTCACCAATTCCTATGTCTAGTGATAGCGTGTCCATTTAAACTAACATGCATTTTTTCAAAAGAAATATTATCTTTAAAAACTCAAATGATGAAAAATTTACCATGTCCCCTGCTTATCTGTTGCTGTATTTAATTACTTCACTGTTTACAATTGAACATATGTCTATTCTTTTATACATTAATAATAATCTTCTACATAAATTCTCCTGAAGAAAACAGGAGTATTACATATTTATTTGTTTCAGTGGGGATCACAAGAATGAGGGGCTTTGAGTGTGGAAAGATGGGAGACTGCTGTGAGCAGCTGGATTGTGGCTTGAGGAGGTGTTTTGAGCATGTTCAACCATAATGGTCTGTATCTGGCAGCATATTAAAATAGCCCCTATTCTTAGCTTACAGAGAGAGGTACAAGGGACCATGCAGCTCCTTGTGATAACTGGTAAGACACTGCGTGTCTTATTATTTTTCTTTTCAGTTAAACAGAGTGTGTCCCTTTCCTAGCAAGGTTGTGCCTGTGTTGCTGAACTGACAGAGGAAGTGTGGCAATAGGATGGCAAACTTCTAGGCATGAGATGTCTCAGACACTTTTCAGCACTTTTCAGTGCTCACAGGCACTTCATGATATGGAATATCCCTTGGGCCCAAGGGGTTGCCCTGTGGTCATTATCTATCAGGGCTTCAAAAAGTGTTACATACTAGTTTAATTGTGTCTCTCTAATAAATAATTACTTCACTGTGCCCTGTAATCCAGTTTGTATTTGATGTGTCACTTTTAATAACCTGCAGAATTTTTTATTCAGGAGGCTTTATTCATCCTGCTTCTAACGCACAGCTCATATCTTTTCATTAAAAACAGGTTTTTCAACTCACTGACTTAAAAATAAGAAATAAAAATGGGAAAAGAACAGAATCTGTGCTGATGGCTTTGTTCAGTATGGGTGAGCAGAGCACAGAAGGAAGAAACAGCAGTGCCCAATTTCTGATGATGCACAGAACTGCAATGACATGATACAGATAAGAGGACTGGGCAGAGAGGGCAGGAGCTGGCCTTGCTTGGTGTAAATGCAGCATAACCACATCCAGCTCTACCTTGATGCTGCACCCAGGGCACGAGTCAGTGTTCGGTCTGTGTTATTTCTGTGTAACTGGCTTATGCCAATGGCTTTTGCATGGAGAAGGGAATGCTGTGTAATCACCTCTCATTGTGTATATATTCCTAGTGGAGTAGCTAATCCTTTGGTTTTGACATCATAATTAGTAAGAGAGAAATTATTATGTCCCCAAAGCGAAGGCAATTTCAGAAGCGAGGGAAAAAAACCCTGCACAAAACCTCAGCTAGAACTGTTAGACTTTGAATGTAGAAATCCAGTTTTTATGCAAATGACCTAATTAAAGAAAGAGTAAGATCTAGAAGGAAACTGGGAGTGCTTTAGTTTTGTATGATGTGGTGGGATGAGCTTTAAAGATCACGTAACCAGCTGCTGTCTGCATTTGATTTCTCCATCTTGAGTGTTTAGGTCCAGTTTCTCCCTATGCAAATCAGCCTGATATAATTTTTTCCTTCCGAGTGACAGTAACTGGCATCATTTCAGGATATGACCTGCATTTACAGACTCTGCTGACCTTCTTCAGGGTGTGTATATATTTATTTAAATGATTTGTCTACTGATATATGGCAGCTCAGTGAAATGAGTTGTTGGCACATTAACCTTTCAAGCATCTAAGTCCAGTTTAAGTGATTATTAGATCAACTTTGACAGGATACTGGCTATTATCACAATTTATTTTATATCTACTGTAATACAGCATTTGATTTTTTTCCTGTAACACTCTGGCATTTCCACGAAATTTCCCATCTTCTTCTAGTTTTAGAAGTTTCAATCTCAAAGCAGTGCTATTACCAGACTGCCACCTATGTGTGAGCTTAGAGCTTCCCAGCTCTAGCAGACCTCAGCTGCTGCCTGCAAGCACGTGAGCCCCAATCTCTTTGTTTCAGTTCCCAAACCCACTGTCTGACACGGGGACAGGCACACCTGCTGCAGGGTTTGTCTGGCAGTGGTGCTGATGTGCCAGGGCTGGGCACCCCAGCAGCAGCCCTTGCCCAGGCCAGCTGCCTGGCTGGTGCATGCTGGAGCGTGCTGGCTGTTTTCTCTGCTAGGGTAAAAGCCATTTAGTCCCTTGTACTTTTCTCCCTGTGAACTTATTAATACCCTGTAATCAAGTCACCTTTCACCTTCTTTTAATAAACTAAACAAATTGAGCTCTTTAATCACTCACTGTAGAGCATTTCCCACAGATCTTAATAGTTCCTTCAAGTCCTTTCTGAGTTTCCTGAGCCTTTAAAAATATCTGAGTATCATCTGTAAGCCTCAGTCACATTTCATGAACTGTGCCTGGCGTTTAAGGGATGAAAAAATAAGAGAGAAAAAGAAATGGAGCTCCACACTTGTACATGGATAACATTAGCTAAGACATCTGGATGAATATCATTGCTTGAAGCGATGTTCATACTATTGCTTCTGGTATCTGAGGAGCAAATAGCCTCCCGTTTAATTTATACTGTAATAAAATCTCATATTGATTTTAATAAAATTGAAGACAATAATTCTGAATGAAATCCCTGAGGCAGCTTCTCCATAAAAACTGACTCTTATTTTCTTTGCACATGTACGTTGCAATTCATGTGTGAAGTGAGCTGGGACATTGTTTTATGAAGAGCTGGGAATAGTTTTAAGTACAGTGTGAAGAAACCCTTCTTTAGAAAAGAGGTGTTTGAAGAGCTCAGCACAGACCCCAGTCCTGACATTGTGTAAGTGCTGTACAGCTCACAGTGATACAGTGCTCTTGCTCCTGTGCCCATCTTCCTCTTCCTTGAGATGACAGCATGTAGATGACTAAAGGTGAGAAAGGCTCAAGCAGAACATTAAGATGCCCTGGACAACTCTGGTTAGTTGGTAGGTGTTGGTATTTACTAAACTGCGGTGGAATTTGCATTTTACAAATCTTTAGTGTTTGCTGCCCAGCCTGCACATACAAATTTCTTCTGTTCAGCCCAGGCATTAAGTTTAGTTGTGCACGAGAATTTGCAGCAACGAGATGTACAAATGAGATCTGCTGAGGAAAAAGCCAACTGCAATATAATGAATATTCACCTTGATGTTCAAATCTCACTTTGGAATGTGTTGCCCAGAAGAGCTGCTAAGGAGATTTAGGATTTCATTGTTGAATGAATATTCAGTATGCTTTTAGTGCTGCTTCCTTCTACTCCCTGAAACCAAACTCTCCAGTGCGACATCTCTAATCAGTTTTGTTTCTCAAGTGCTAAATAGCAAAGGAAAAATGCAATGCAACAGGAGGGAGATGCTGCAAAAGAAATGCAGCCCCGAGGCTGCACAATTTGTTGTTGTCATTAAAGTTGGGTCCAGGGGAGATAGAAGTCGTGTTTTGAAAGGCAATGCCTCTTTCTCTGCCCAGGGGCCCTGCCTGCAGAGAGGAACCTCCAAGAGAACAAACCAGAATAATAACTGCAATCACCAGTCCCTGCTTGGGCACTCCATAACCTTCCCACAGCTCATGGTTGCGGGGCTGGGTGGACACGTGGCCCTGGTGGACATGTGAGCTGGGCTGCAGGGAGAGGCCTGCACAGCGCTGCAGTCATGGCCAGCCACTCACCTGGCAGAGAAGATGCACAGGAAATGCCAGGCCACAATGAAAGGTGCCAGGGCTCCACATTCCAGAACCCATTCCCTCTCCTGGGAAACACAAAGGACTCCTGCATGTGCAATCAAAGGCAGGTTGTTTTTTTTCTGTCCGTGGACTTCACTCACAGCATGTTTCTGAAGCAGGGCTTATTTGGGGTAGATGGAGAGTGGTTCTCTCTGCAGGTGATGTGAAAACAAGCGCTCCCAGTGATTGGATTGCTCCTTTACAGCAAGTCCCATGGGCAGAGCTGCTGTGCCTGTGTCACAATCTAAGCACATTAAGCACTCCAAAATTTATCTTTCAACTTTGTGACTAGAATGGATAGAAACCGAAATGCCGAACATTACGTTTAGTATCAGAAAAAGCTTCTTTGCTGTGAGGGTGGTGAAACCCTGCGATGGGCTGTACAGAGGGAGGGTGGCTTCTGTCCTGGGAGATACCCAAGCCTGGCTGGTGGTGGTCCTGGGCAGCATGCTCTGGGTGATGTCCTTGAGTGGAAGTGAGGACTGGATTTTTACTGGAAATCACATATGTGACAGTCCTTTTCTCCTTCCCACCTCCAAATCTGCCTCAGTCACTCCTGAAAACAATACTGAGAGTTGCCTCAGTTGCAGGGAAGCCCTTTTAAGTGAAGTGTATTCCTGACTTTGGAAGATACACCTTCCCAAGCAAACAATGAGATCAGCTGTGCTGAGCCTGAGTTCTCAGTTCTTCTAATTAGGCTGATCTGGCTTCACCAGCAGGGTGTTTCTGTTACAGTCAGGAACTGATGCAGTCAAGCTGTTCCTACAGCAGGGTGCATCCCACTAGACTGGGGCATCTCAGGCTGATAATGGGAACTCTGCCAGGGCTCCCAGGCTCAGCCCTGCTGGGTATCCCTCCTGTCCAATGTGCTTTGTGTCTCTCACTCCTTCATCCAGCTGCAACACCTCTGCACCAATTTAACCCTGCACTGAGCCTGGTGGAGCTGCCTCTCTGCTCCCTGCAAAGTGAGTCCTGCCTGGAAGGAGGCCAGAGACCCTCAGGAAGAGATCAGTGCTGCCTAGGAATACATCTCTGTTAGCAGCAGCATCAGGGAGGGGGATTTTCTCTGACCCAAACAGCCTGTCACCTCTGCAAGCAGCAGGCTTCCTTGGGGTGAAACTTACCAGGACGTGGGTAGCCCAGAAGCCTTGAAGATTTTGCCAAATTCCTTGGAAGGAATAAAATAAAGGATAAAATAAAGGATAAAATGTATTGAAAGAAGGTGCGATGAAGATGAGGAGGTGATCCCCTGACCAGCACAGTTAAAGAAAGTGATTTTCCTGATTTTCTGAGGAACTCAAGTCAAAAAGTTGTATCACTGAGAGTCAAAACGTTCCTCTCACATTCACTGAACCCAGAGAGTCTGCAGCACCTGGGTCTGAGCACTGTCCTCAGCCAAACCCACTACGGCTGGCCAAGCCTTGCCTTCCCAGTCTGGGCAGCAAGTAAATAGCTTCTGCTAATGAAGCCTTGGCTTTCTGAAGCAGGCTTTATTCCTTGGCAATGGGTTGTTTGTCAGCATGCTGAATGCTGAACAGGCAAGCTGATCATGTCCTTTTTCCCTGGCCTGCCGTGTCAATCAGGAGGTGGCACGTTCCCAGTCTCTGAGGAGCAGCGGCAGGAACAGAAATGGGAATTAACAGCTTCAAACCGCACGCATGTGAATGCAGGGAGAAAGGGAATGTGAAATTCTGGATGACAGACTATTTTATTTTTTTAACCCACTCAAGCAGCAGCTGCATCCATGGAAACTGCCTGCGTGAGATCTTCCTGTTTGTTTTTCCCCAGGATTTCTGTGCTGGCAGTGTCACCAGACGCCACGTAACCAGTTAAAATTCACTGCTTAGTTACACTCCCTGCCATGGGAGACCTTGGTGCTCTGTGCCCCCTGGCTATGGCAGAGGATGGGCAGCCATGGGACTGGCCAGAGGTGCAGATGGGCAGAGCAGGGGCAGAGGGTGCCCAGGGCAGCAGCAATGCCCCTGCTCCTGCTGAGGGCCCTGCCACCCCAGGGCTGCAGGGCACAGACTGGCAGGGAGAACAGAATCTTTCAGCTGGTTTTCCCCCTTGAATCATTGAAATTGTGCCAGTCAAACCCTTAAATAATGACCCAAATGTGAGCTTCCATCTCATGGGAAAGAGTATTTATGGGGGGTAAATAATATGTATGGAGACAAAGAGAAACAGAGAGGTGTTACAGAGCAATGGATGGGGCAGATAATTAAAAAGAGACAATTGTGCTCCAGGAATAAAGAGAGTGTGATTGACAGCATGCTGCCTTGGCCATGCCACTCAGGTTCCATGTGATACAGCTGTATGGAAGGGAAGGAAGCTTGCAGGGAAGAGGACTGAACAGAACTATTCACAGAAGATTCTCTGGAGCTGAGAGGTGACATTTTCCAGGGGAGGAGTGGACTGCTGGGCTGTACAGCACAGCCAGGTCCTGCTCTGCTGCAAGTGGCTCTGTGCTGGAGATGGAGCAGGGGTTGGGACAGCATAGTTTATTTACTGGAGAGAATTTTTCAGAAGAATGAGTGAGCTGTTTTGAATGTGTCTTTCTGGTGTATGACCCTAAATGGGGATTCAGGTGAAAACCAGAGACACCCAGACTCCTCTCCATTTGTCTCGTTCATGAAAACCAATTTCCTTCCCTTGCTTTATGTAATTGTCTTGTCCTCAATCTAATATTCCAGGTTTATGACGAACAACAAATCAATACCCTCTTTTTTGAAAACTGCCAATTAATTAATTGCTGGTGTCTGCCCGCATCCTGCAATCATACTAGATGTCAGCAGTAATTAATTTTTAAAGGAAATTGTTCTTGCTGAATTTTGAACACCAGCTCAGATCCCATCTTTCCTGCATGTTCACCTGAAGGGATGCTAGGCTGTTTCCCACAGGGGCATGTTCCTGACTGGTGGGGTGAGGAGCAGGTGCAGCTCATGGGAAAAGTGGACAGTGACACATCTCCACTGGAGCTCTGGGGGCATTCTCACAGGATTTTTGCATTAAATATGTTACTTTGGCTTATAAGAAAGTGAAAATACATGCAGAAAGCAAAGAAAAAATATATGCCTTTTGAAAAAGAATAACCACCTTTACCAATGTAGAACAAAAATACCTGCAAGGTCTGCTTCTGCTGTTGAACAGACACATTGGCTGTTGTATCATATAGACTTAGAAGGAACATCAAACCTCAGCTTTTCTCCTGGAATACAAATTATCCTCATTAAAAACCAAACTATATTAAGCGCTCATTGTAAGCTTTTAGAGAGACTAAAGGATAAACAGGAAGGAAATGGCCTCTCCTCTGCTCGCTTTTTTTCACCAGTAGGAACATGCATTTTTTAAAGTTTTAACAGATCACTTTGCTCCTCTGAAGGTCAAGTGAGGAAGCTCAGTTGCATCTCACTGCCTTCTCCCTGCCAGGCCAGCTCCTAAAACATCAGCCTGTTCATTCAACGTTGACTGCTTCTTCACATCCCTGCTTGGAGCCTTCCCCTCCCTCTGGGTTATCATGGATTATCTGACATTCCTCTAAGTTCTCACAGGAAGTACACACCTTAACATCTCTGGCAGGCACAGAGACGACTTGTGGCTGTCACTTTGCCCTCACCAGAACCCAGTGTCCCCTGGCACTGACTGACCAGTGCTGCCATGTCATGGTGGTGGAGGGCAGAGAGAGATCGTCCTCCCAGCCAGCAGTGCAGGGGCTGCAGACTGCTGGGGTGCAAACAGCAAACTGCAATCGAGCCAGGACACCAGGGTTAGCACACAGTGTCTAAAACAAATGTTCCAAGGAGTCCAGGTTCACCGCAGACCTGTTGGCTTCACAGCTCAATGACCAGCACCACCAGCCCAGGAGCATCACCACAGCACCAGTGCCTGCTGCAAGCCACAAAATGCTTGCAAGGTGGCCTCTTAGATGGATCTGCTGAAGTCCCCTGGCTCTAAGCAATAGGGAAGAATACCTCTTGTCAACTCATCAGTGTGCTTTAAAAATAGCCCAAGAAACTCTGGTGAAACCTTAGCTGATGAGCTTTTCAATGGTTTCTGAATTTAAATAGTTTCTTAATTCAATGGCTTTTCCCTCTCCCTTTACATGTTGCCTCAGGGTTATTTTTGCAGAATCACTTGAATTTCTTGTAACATGAACAGATTCCAATGCCAGCAGCATTGATTTGCTGTATTATACTGAGAATTAAGGGGTTATTTTCCAGTACTGTTGCCTATCCCAGTCTGTTCTCTGAGGGCTGAGCTTTGGTTTGCAGCCTGCAATAGATAGGGAAGGCAGGGGCAGTGCTGGGAGTGAGGGGGATTTAGTACTGGCTTCCTGTTTATTTAACTGTCCTTGCTTTTTTGTCTCATTTTCCCTGCATTGACCTCTCTGTGCTTTCAGCAGCATCTGCCACACCCAGGAGGTGAGGGGGTGGCATCTGGCAGGAGCATCACCTCAGGTTCTGGACACAGGTCCTGTTGGGGCAGGCACACAAACTACGTGAACTGTCTTCCACCAAAGCTGTTTTGGACAGCGGAGGAGGACAGAGCCATGAACACTCTTCTGACCTCTTGTTTAAAAGCGTTTGGAACAGAAGCATTCAAACAGTCTGGCAGAATATTTTTCAATAAATCTTGAATGTGGCAGTTGCATTTTCTATACTGTGCTGGAAAAAGGATTACAGTATACTTACTGCAGAGACAGGAAGATTGATTCTCACTTGGAAAATCTGTCAGATTTCTTGATTTAGAGAGCTGATGATTGGTGGAGTGTTTAGGCTTGATTTATATCAAGTTTTCTTTCTCACTTGCTTGCTTTCTCACTTTTTTCCCCCTGCATGTTGTTTTAATGTTAACATGAGTTAGTCTCATTCTGAATGATGTTTTGTTTAACAACTATTGAGGGGAGTTTGGATGTTTTTGATATTCAAATCAAAACTCTCTTCTCTAATACTTGTTTGGTCAGAGTAACATGACCGAATTTCACTTTCATGAGGTCTAAATAAAGTCACTGTACTTTATGGTGACAGACATTGGAATCCAACCCTTTACTCTAAAGAATGGATAGATGCTTATTCCCTGTGGAAAAGCCTTCTTGGCCCCAGAGAACTCTGCAACAAATAGTCTAGACCTTTAAAGATTAAGTTACTGTTTTCTTGGCCTAGCCATGGGAAGGAAGGTGGATCACACCCATAATTCCTCCAGGTCCTGGTGTTGCTGTCAGCACTCTGAGCAGAGTTTGGCTCACATCTAACAGTGTATGATAACCCTGACTGCAAATGAACACTTGTGTGTCAAATGTTTAAAGATGGTCCTCCAAAAAATGCCCATTAGAATTTAACATTTACACTGTATTTTGAAGGGAGATTCTTTGCTTTATATTCTCCTGCTCAAACACAGCATGTGGCTGAGCAGGGCAGTGAGTGAGTCATAGCTGTATGTGCATAATCTTCGTCTGATTGCATTGGTATTGAATTGCAGGTAGAGCATTACAATGATTTAACAAAAATATCTTTGCAAGTATCTAGTATTGATGGGAAGGACATTGTACATTTGCAGTGAAGTTATATCTCTGCAGTGAGGTCAGCTCATGACCAGTTTGGTCCTCTTGGCACCAGGGATGGGTGGAAGCCAAATCCAGCATTGACCAAACACCACCTGGTGCAGGTGGGAATTTTACCCTTCATACAGCTTTCAGCTAATTAGCACACATCTAGATTCATCTCTTATTAAATCTTTTGTGAACCTCTAACAAAAAATGGATTTATAATTAATGTAGGCATTCTTATCAAATCTATATTAGGGTGCTTGTTTGAGACCACTGACACTTAATTGGAGGTGTTGCTAAGTGCTTCTCCTTCTACAACAGCAGTTGTGGTTCCTCCCTGAAAGCATCAGACCTGAGGCAGATACACCCATCAGGAGGCTCCTCAGCTGGTGGTGAGCTCAGAAACTGAACAAATAATTCAAGCCCACTCCTCCTATTTTTAGTGGCTGTGTGCAGTGTGTCTCTTGGTGCACTGGGTGTTTGAAGGCGATTTCAGGTTCACATCCCAGTTCACAGATTGCTCTCAGAACATGCCTCTCAGTCACTAATCATCCCTCCCTTAAGGAAGTGGGAAGCTATTTGGATGTGGTCTGGCCATAACCAAATTATAGGCAAAACACACTGTTCAAATCCTGCCTCTCACAAGCGAGGCCAGATCCTCAGCTGCTATAGCACCCTTTTAATTATACATGTGGAAACAGTTCCCCAAAATCCATCTGGTTTCCTTCACTTGCATCTAGAAACCTAGAATTACAATCAGCACTAAATTGTAGCTGGGATTGTATTACATGATTGCTTAGATTATTGGTGCTGTTTCTGAATTTTCTTTTTCTACTCTTTTCTGAGGATGTGACAAGTAGTGCTCAGATAGAGTCCTATAGCTGCAGGGTGAATATCACCTTCTCAAATACAGCCTAATGGAACTTTCATTCCTTTTGTACTCCCATGGAAATAGAAGTTGGGCTGGAGAAGATCACACATGACTGTTACCATAATTTTGCTCTGTGTCAGATACGATCTCATCAGAGCTTGACAGTATCACTAATTTGAGAAAAGGGCACAAGCATTAGAGCTGAGATACGCACCCTTTAGCAATCCTTCAGTTTCTGGGGAAGGTTTCTGGAATGCAAATCATTGGGCATTATGCTCTGAAACGTTCCAATAACTTTTGAACCACAAAATTATGTGACTGTCAGAATTGAGGTCACTTCTACCCCTCCTCCTCACACTGCTCCCCCGTACCTGAATACAAATCTGAAAGATGTAAGCTATTAGTATTCCAATGGATTTCCTTTTCCATATGAAAAATGAAGGCTTCATTTAAAAAGTAATTTTAGTGTTAAGTTACCTATTTATGGTGGGTCCTGCACTCAGCTTGCATGAAGCAGATGTATAAATATTCTTTCTAACCAAGGGCTAAATCTTGGCCCTGGCTCTGAGACAATGCACAGGAAATAGGCCCGTGTGACTGGATAAAATTCCAACAGAGGAATCACTTCTCTGTTTTGTTAGGTCCCTGGGGGTATGTAAGTTCTACCCTCCTGGGCAATAAACCAGGATTTGCAGAAGTGCCTCGAGAATTTAGGATCCCAAATCCTGCTGAATGATATGGGGGATTTCCAGCACTGATTTCCTGGGCATTCAAAAGGCCCTGGTGTTTGCTCCATGGGAGGCAGGTACCCTACCGTGGCTCTGGATTCTCTGCCTCCCCATCCTGCCCAAAAGGGAGTGAAGGCTTTTCTGTTACTCTCTCTCCACAGGGAAATCAGCACTATAGAATTATTAATAGAGTTTATGGAGGTGGCTAAGCATGATTGAAAGGATGCTTGCAAATATAGGTAGAACTTGTTAGTGGCTCTTTAAAAGTGAGTAATACCATTTTAATTGTCGTCCTTACTGCTATATATCACAATAAGGTTATGTTGATGGAACCATCAAGCATAGTAAATGCTCCAAGTACAATATGTTAGTACTAATTATAGAGTAATTTAACAACAATGTATATGGAGAGGGCAATTTTGCATGCCAATTCACCATGGCAAATTTAATTGTATGGAAGTAGGGGAAAGCAAAATATTTTCAATAAAGAGTAAAATGACAGACACTGGGTGGCTTTTCCAGTGTTGGTGGCATTCCTGACTCCTTTTGAAAGGGTTGCTGCCACCTCACCCCACTGAGCATCCTTCTGGTACATGATTATTCACAGAGCACAGGAGATCTCAGACAGCTTGCTGGCAACAGCTCTGAGTCTCCTCAGCCAAAGCAGAAGTGTGTTATTCCTCATTGAGGCAGGTAAGCTTTGAGTGGAAGTGATGTGAAATGGTAATGGAGAATGCACAGATAGAGCCCTGGGTCATTTCCTTTTGATTAAGTTGCAAGAAATCAGAAGCTGTTACTCACTGAAATAAATCATCTATCAGCATTAAGCGTTTCCCCCCTCTTTTAATTATTGCAATTTATAGAGCTGCAAAAGGGCTGAATTTAAGAGGTGTAAATGTTTAGAGCAGTGGATGCACTGGGCCTTCTTTGCCAGCATCTGGAACTTGCCTATAGACTTATTTCAAATTAAACCATAAGCATTTGCATCTGTAAGCAAACAGTTGTTAAATTTGCACAAATAATCAATTTGTTCCATCCCAAGGATTTCCAATCAATATTGCATTCCAGCAGAGAAATAATGTAATAAGCCATTATTAGAATAATGTTGTGTTTGGTTGTTAATGCTCACAACTGACTTCAAATCTTTAATTAATTTGTAGATTAGTTAAATAAAAGTTTAAGTTAATAAATAGAAGTTAATTAGTTTTCATTCTGGTCTTTTTATTAAAATAGTGTTATTGTACTCCTAGTACAGATAAAATTGTCAAGTTTGACCAGAAATGGACGTAGCTTTTATTTCTCCACACTGGGGATGCAGGCCTTTTATTTTTGAAAGCAATTTATAAATAACAATATGAGTTTTTGTAAGATGCTGTGGAAACAAGTTGTTTTGGAAGCTCCTCTCTGCATGGTTCTGATTAAAGGTATTTTGCATATATGCTAATGCTTCAGCGATTTTCAACTTGGATGTATTAACACTTAGCATATGTCTTGTAGTGAGTGATTAAAAGTAAGGATTTTGGCTTTTCTGACTTGAGAGAAGTGAGCCGCTCCTGGTAAGCAGTGTTCTGTAAAACAAGAGTCTTCTTTACACAGTTCTGGAGAATGACAGTCAATGCATGGTTTCCATTTTCTTGGCTAATTATAATTAGCTATATATTTGCAGCAATAGCAAATTAAACATCATTAACAATCCTTGGTGAAATAATGCAGAAAGTACATTGAAAGTAATTTTGTTGTGCCTCATTACATGGAGAGTGGGTAGAAGTGGATTAAGCGTTTGTAACAAACCTCTATGTTTACAAAAGCTCAGAACTTAATTCTGATGCTGCTGTAGATTGAGCAGAAGATTTTGTTTCGTGACCCAGAAGAAATTTGAAATTTCCATTTATTTACCCCTTTTTACTCTCCCATATTGCTGCCACATAAGAGAGCTGAAGAGAAAATTTCTGGGTGCATGAGTGTAAATAGTCTGAGGAACAAAACAGGCCCAGGAAGGTTGTTGGTTTACCTTCAGTCACTCAAAAACAACCAACCATGAACTGGGTTTGTAAAGCTGAGGTAGTCTGAACTAAACCAAGTCTTTTATACAAAATTAAAATGCTTAATTCTTCCCTCCTTTTTGGAAGACTATGCATGCATGTAGTCTGATTGTTTTCTGGGAAATGTGTAGATGTTCCATACTGATGAGAAAAGTTAATGCTTGTTTTATGTCACTTTTTCCCCTATGTGCTGTTTAATATTAATGATGTAAGTTGCTGTGTCAAAATATTAAATAATTGTAGCCTGTACAGGAAAGGAGTTTTATTTTAACCTTTGAAAACTGTATTTACATGTTTTAGTATATATGAATAATGCATAAAGTTAGGCACTAAGGTTATTTTCAAAGTCAGCCATTTCAGGATTAAGCTGTAGAAAAAAATAAAAGAGTGGTTTCTTTCCTCTTGCTCTCCCCCTTTCTTTAAATTCCCCAGGATTCAGGCAAAAGCACTGAAGTCGAATGCCATTAGGATTTCTCACTAAACTTCAAAGCTTAATTTAGTCTCTGCTGGAATAAAGAAAGGCATAAAACAGGCACAGTGGAATCCATTTAAATGAGTGACTGTGGAAAAAAAGAGTGTTTCTAAGAAAACAAATGTTCTGCACATTCTTTTAACAGAACTCCTCCACCAGAGCACAGTGGCTCAGGTGCAGCTGTGCCCCGTTGCCTGGGGCGCTGGGTGCTGTCCCAGCTCTGCCCTCCCTGCTGCAGGGTGAGGTGCCAGCCCCGTGCCCCCGGGCAGTGCAGAGGCTGCTCCTCTGGTCTCCATTCAGGGAGTGTCTCCATTCACTTGCAGTGCCTAAGTGACCCCTGTCTCCAGGCAGGGACTGACCTCCTGCTCCCTGCCTGGGGGATGTGGGACCAGCTGCCCATGCAACCACATACGTGTGTGTTTGGGTGTGTTTGACAGTTTTCCAGAACATCATTGTAATAGGGTAAGGCAGCATGGAAGATTTGCTTTATTTTCCAGCATATTTGATGCTTCCTGAAAGATGCAGTTGTACTGCAGACTGCTCCTTTATAACCTCACTCGTCAAAGAAATGTTCTTGTCATTAGCAAGGTGTTGCCTTTAAATCACTTCCCTCTCTGTGTTTGTCATTCACTGTGACTTGATTTTTTTTCTCCTATGAAATGAGCTGTATAATTTTGCTATGGTGGTACTAAATGCTTTATTTCAGAAGTATTATAGGTTAATGCAGCTTCTGACATATCTAAAAATTCAAGGGCTGTGATTGTCTGTTTTGCCTTCGGGATAAGCACTCATAATCCAGTCACTGTGTGACTGCAGCAACTGCTCCAGATAATGCAGTTTGCTTCCAACCCACCCCACCGGTGCAGAACAGACCTGGAAAGGTCTCTCCACTGTGGTTCATAGGACAAAATTATTTTCGTTATCAGTACTTTTAAGAGCTTGTGATTCCATAGCCTCTCCTCCCCACACACCTTGGAGCCCTCCGTTGGGCATGCTGAAAGGCAACAGCAGCAAAAGCCATGTGGGCAGCTGGATGCTGTTCCCTGCACTGGGGCAGCACCTGAAGGAGCTGTAGCCAAGACTTTGGTGAGCCTTGAACTGCAGAAAAATCCCAGTTGGTGTCTCCAGGGTGGGCAGGAGGCAAGTTGGGACCTGCAGACCACCCTCCTGTAGGCCAGTGTGACAAGCAGGCTCCAAGAGCAGGGGCAGGACACAACTCTGCAGTAGGAGGGCAGGGAGAGACTGCATTGATGAGATCACATTTCCTCAGTCAGAGTTGATTTCATTTAAAAATCTTTGGGCCTTTCACATCATCTTAACTATTGCATAAATATTTAATGATTTGCATAATAATTTCATAAAGCATTTAATAATGCACTTCCATTGTATTCCTCTTCATTTTGCTTGACAATGATTCATGTGATTAAGAGAAGCCATTCTCCTCTTTGCTGCTCTTTCAGGTAGCTTGGTCAAAACCATGCAGCCATTAGTGGTGATCATGCCCCATGTCTAGAAATGATACACTTCCCAATAAGATTTTAACATTTTCTGTGAATTGCTTTGTTTGTATGCATGATGGTGCATGATGGTGCAACCCGAGGGGCCTTCAGACTGAAGAACCAGGGTGTGTGGATGGTAAATGGAGTCCTGTGATGGGAAAAGCTCCTGGTCTGGGAACCAGCAACTGAAGATAAACAGGTGCTGTGTGGATGGAGCTGAGAGATGGATGTGTTTGCTGGTCTGAGTGTGCAGGAGGCTAAAAAATGTAACATCATGGCTCAAAGGGGAAGAGCTGATTTACAGTCCATTGTATACATATTTTGTACAAAATGTATAAAAATAAAGAGGTAGCCCCTGTGCCTCAGCTATTAAGAAATGGTTGGCTACAAATTCTTTTTTTGTTAAACAAGCTGATTTTTGGCATTACAGAGCTAATGCACATTCATAATTTTTGCCAGCTCTAATTTTAGCCACCTAGAGTCTTCATTACAGGACATAT
Source organism: Agelaius phoeniceus (assembly GCF_051311805.1). Classification (NCBI taxonomy): domain Eukaryota; kingdom Metazoa; phylum Chordata; class Aves; order Passeriformes; family Icteridae; genus Agelaius; species Agelaius phoeniceus. The sequence goes on from NC_135284.1 coordinate 225,801, forward strand.
GTGTAATTAAATTGCCTTCTTGAGAATTTACAGGCAGTCCTTGCTCACTATTTCCAGATTTGAAATGATCAAAATGTTTTTAAAATGATCCTGTAATGCTAGACAAGACTGGAAAGGCGATGTAATAAAATGTCATTCTCATAATCTTAATGTTTTGTGGTGGGCCCAAATCCTGGTTTGTGGTCTCAAGCATGTAATTCAGGTGGGCTAAGAGCAGTTTCTTTCTGTGAAGTATCTGTGCTCTTTCCATAGGCTGCGCTCAAACTTTGTGGGATGTGACCCACATCCATCAACAGCAACTACTGCCCAAATGAAACTTGGAAGACCTTTAATGCATAATTTCCAAAAGAATCAGTTCTTTACTAAGTCAGAGTGGAGATGGTGATAGTCCTGTTCTGTAGCATCCTTATTTCTCTGCTTTATGGGAATGTTTCTGTACCTGGGTGTTTCTGTACTGTCTGTGGTGTTTCGTACTGGCACAATATTATTTGGGTTTTTTTCCTTGGAGTGCAGGGGTGTGTGAGCTGTGCTCCTGCGTGGGGGCTGCGTGGTGTCCCAGGGAGGGCTGTGCCACCCTGCGCAGGCACCTCAGTCTTTATCTGGGCTTACAGCACCCAAACTGGGTTTTTTTGAGCTGTATCTCTTGCATAAACAAAAAGAATTCCTGTTTTCCTTGTGAACCAGCTCAGTCCACCGCAATCCCTCACACCTTTGTGGCCCATGAGACCCTTACTGCCAAGGAAGGCACTGAGCATTAGAGATGGGGGTGTGACAGCCCCACAACAAGCCCCATACCAGGCAGGTGGCACAGAGATGAGCCACATGTGGGATGTAAACAGGGAGAGGCTTGGGTTGAAGGGTACTCCATGTCCTGTATTGTTTTTAAAGCACCAATGATACATAGGCAGAGGAAGTTCAGCTCCCTTTATATAAACTTATTTTATTAAAATTAGTATTTTCACTCAAATTTTTAAGAAATCCTTTACTTCACGTGAACAGAAGCGTCTTGCAGCAGGGCAGCTCCCTTGGCCACAGGGATTAACCACCTCCAAGCTGCCCAGTGGCCCAGGATCATGGGCCCAGCTGCCCTGCCAGCCCTGGGTGCCCCTGTTCTCTCCCCACTGCACATGGGAGGGTTCTGTCCCCACAGGCTCCTGCAGGGTCAAACACACCCAAGGTGACTGCAGGAGTTAAAAATCAAACCTGTATGGCTGCTGGAAGGGGCTCCAGAGCGCAGCTCTAAGTAGCTGTGGTTTTCCAGGTTGGACTGCCTTGGAGTTCCTCCAGGGATTTCAGGGATGAGGTAGGGGATGTGATCCTACCCCTGCTGGGGCCAGAAGGACTGGGGTTCACCCCCTTTGCCCCTATTCTCCAGGTCTTCCCAGCTGACCATTTCTAGAACCAAGAGCACTGACCATGGTGACATTTGTCTCTGGTGTCCCCCCAGATCCACCATGACTCTCCAGATGAAGAGATGGAGATGCAGAAAACTGGGTCAAGCCCCTAGCACAGGTGGCACTCCCTTCTCTGCCACCCCTCTGGGGTCTCCTCCATGCCCCTGCAGCCAGGTTTGGGGCTCTCTGGGGCTGACAAAACCCAAGCATTCCCAACTGCTGCAACAGCTCAGCAGCCTCCACAAGTATCTTTGCCATAACTGCTGAAGAGGTCTGGTCTTATTTTTTTGTTTGTTTTTGTTTTTGTTTTTGTTTTGTTTTGTTTTGTTTTTTTGCTTTTCTTCTTATTTGTCTGTGGGTTTTTGTTGGTTTTTTTTTTTTGTTTAGTTTTTTTTCTGGTTTTTTAAGAAAAAAAAAAAAACTTCATTTTTAACCACAGCAGTGTGATACCAGCCTATCATCTTGGCACATACTCCCTGGGCAGCCCGGAGAAGTTTCTTCCCTTTAGGGCTTCATCCACTGTCAGGATGTATCTGTTGATAAGATCTTTCATTTCCTGGGTGAATGGCTCAAAATTCTTCTGCTTAGCACCAGACCGCTTGAAATTCCCGTCCCTGTTGTTCTCCACACAGAGCAGCCGGTCCTCTGTCACTGTCACATTCAGAAACTCCACCATCTCCTTCAGCTTGGGGATGAGGCTCTGCTTCAGGTCCTCATAATGGACAACGAGCAGGCGCTTCCCGTACTTCAGCCACTCCAGGACATGGGAGGCCCACCAGGAGGCATAGCTGTTCACGAAATCTGGCCACTCTGGACCACCAGGAAACCAGGAAAATGAGACAGTTAGAGACAGTTAGCCATGCTGCATGTCAGCAATTTTCCTCTGCTTTAGACATTAATGATACCTTGATCTCTATTTGATCTTTTTGATAATTTAATTTCCTGAAGTCAAGACAGTCCTAGTGAAAGCTTTTGGGCTGGACAAAGAGCATTTTGGCTGAAATGTAACAATTTACAGTTTGCAGTATGGGAAAGCCATTCCCAGCAGACTTTTTCTTTTTTCTGGGGGCTATTTTGTCAGTTTTTGATGAATAGGTCTTGAGTTGTGACTGATGAAAGGTGATACATCAGCTTGGGAAAGAAATGTGCTGTGACACAGGACACTTCCCCCCAGCCCTCTGCCAAGCCACAGCTGTAATGCCTAAAATATGTACAAGGAGAAATGGAAGCCAAGTGGCTTTTCTGCTGCAGAGTCTGAATGCAGCAGTGTATCCAGTGGGGAAATTGCAGTCACCAGCCAGTTGCCAGTCAAACACCTGAAGTGTGGCAGGCAGGTTCTGAAGCCTTTCCATGTGTTCAGGGGACACTGAATTTCAGGTCCACTTATTGCTATTATCCTTATTTTTCTGCAGTGCAGTAGCACCTGTGCAGTGCTGTAAAATATACATCATAAAATGTCATGCTCCATTGGATCCTCCAGATTTAAGTTAGATTTCTTATGGTTATTACATGCTGTAGGGGCAAATTTTCTTCACCTCAGCCTGGCAAATGGGCTGTGCAGAGGAGCCTTGTACATGGACATGTTTTCTATGCCCAACAGTGCAGTGATGCTCCAGTGTGCCTGTGCTAATGGTGCTGCACTCCCTTCCCCTCTGGGGGTGGACATACAGCAAGACCACAACTGCTCCCACTGTGCAGGTGCCAGAGGTTTTGCCAGCTGTAGCAGGACTCAAGTCCCACTGAACTTGTTAGCAGCACTCACTCAGGTGTTAGTGTGTCCCCCCTCCCCAGCACACTGAGGAGATGGTTTCAAACCAGCTTGTGCTGGGTAATGCTCACCTTTGCTCTTCCAGTTGCGGTCAGTGGCATAGCCCAGATGCCCGGCGTATTTTCTGTTGAACTCTGCCATCAGTGATTTGTACGGGTTCCTTATCAACAGGATCGCCGAGTCGAACATTTCAATCTCTGTCTTGCCACTTTCATGTGTTTTCACACAGATGGTCCTTCTACTTCTCCAGTGGTCTTTTTCTCCTTTAAAACCTGTTTTACAAGACAGGATTGTTGGCTGTTTTGCCTGATTATATGTCTGTGCCTTTTCCAGCTAAAGTCTTTCCCTACAGTGGTGTAAAGCTGGTGTGACAGTACCTGTCAGCTAAACGATGGCTAGAGCCCCAGCCACCACTCTGGACATGTGCTGGCAGCCAGGCTATCCCTCTGCTGGGGGAGGCATCCTCAGCCCCACTCTGCAATGAGGCAGCTTTTCACAGCGCTAGTGCTTGATGCTTGCTGAACCTCTGCCACTTCAGGATACTGTTCTCCCAGAGTAATTAGTAATGTTTGAAAATTTAATGTACATGTTTGCTGAAGGGTCTTACCGCAGCATTTAGGTAACTGGTCTTTTGGACCAGCCTGTCAGGTGGGAGCAGCACGTGTGTGCATGGGGCAGCAGTGCAGGCAGTGTGCCCATTTGCAAATGGAGAGCCTGGCTGCTGTCTGTGAGGGCAGCTGCCTGTCAGAGCAGCGTGCTGCTGGAGCTGTCCCTGCTGCCATCTGCACTGCAGGAGGCTGCTCGGGCCAGGCATGTTTAAATTGTACCAAACATGCTGACAGCAACAGTCGTTGCTGGCTCAAGCAGAAGGATGATAGGGCAATAAGTAAAGCTCTGTGCTTTGGAAGGGCTGCCTGTGTCCCATCTCTTGGGCCCCGATACCTTTGTTGTAGAGGGCTCCATCAAAGTAATAACTTCCTGTGTAGTATCCTGTGGCGTGCTCTATCAGATGGCGTGCCCATGTATTCCCAGCCCCAGGAAAGCTTGACAAAGCAACAAACACTTTGGATTTCGTGGTTAAGAATTTCCTGTCTGTGCAGCGGGTGTCTGTGAGGAGAGAAGATACTTCATTGTTAGTATTGTGGCTTTTTAATAATTCCACATACAGCTCTTGATTATAGTTTATTGCTTCCTTCTTCTCTCTCTTAGTAGTATAGCGCATAAATTTGGTCTGGTTGTGAGTCAGCTACTTCCTAAAATTAATTCAGCTGTATGAGGCAAAAGAGATTATCCTCAAAGAGGTTTTTGCTGGCTTTGTGTAAGGCAATGATTTTTTGATAAAGCTGCAACAAACCATTGTACTTGCCAGCAAGTTGTCTTAAAAGGTGTTGCATAATGAGAGAATGGAAAGATGCATCTTCACGAGCATGATTGCAAGAGGGGAATTTAGAGAAAGACTGTTTCCTAAATTGCTGCCCGTGTGGTGATACCCACTACTGTGGCTCCGACTGCTGTAAACGAGGTCACTTTTACCCACTGCAGAAGGAGCACAGGGGCTGTTCCCAGCAGCGGTGGCCCCGGCACAGCAAGGCTGGAGCTTGTACCTTGCACAGGTGTCTGATAGACCAGGCAGTAGCGTCCCCCAGCAGCGCTGCTGGCGTTGTGGCTCCCGCTGCAGCGCCGCCCGTCCGTGCCCTCGCGCAGCGAGAAGCGCCTGGTGGGGTATCCGCAGTAGCATTCCTGCCCTCGGATCACGGCCAGCGGGAACTCCTGCAAAAGAGGGAAAACAGATCAGTGTGTAAATGCCATGGCATCAGCAGCCTGCAGGGAATGCTGCTGCCATGCAAAGAAAATAAATCTTCACAAGGCCACTGTCAAGATCAAAGCATTGTCATTCTAAAGCTCATGCTACTTTCCTGTTACTGTCTTCATATTTGTAAATTTTGAAATTCACCTTGCTTCTAGATAGGAAGCCTACTAAGGTGTGCAATCATGAGAAAGTTAGTGTTGTTTGCAAGGAATAAATTCCTAAGGAAAATTCTTGTCTGTAAGAAGTGTTTTTTAATGGATTTGATGCAGAATAAATCAGATTTTGGTGTACCAATATTATCAAGGAAGGGTAACAGGCTGCAAAGCTGTGTAGGGGTGGGGTACTAAACCCTAGATGATGGGCTAATACTGGTAAAAATTAAAACAATTTTGAGGGAAATGTGCTAAATATTTGCCAAAGAAATTAGCAGTTGCTTACTGGCCCTAAAATTCAGGGTTTTTACAGTTTACCAGAAAGATTTGGGTTGCCTTAGAGTCCCCCATGGGCTCTCTTGGTGGCATGGGGCTGTGTGGGCGGGCTGAAGGAAGTTCAGGGAGTATTTGAGCGCAGAATGTTCCAGTCCATCTATTCCATATCAACACTTTTTGCCTTTTAAAAGTCTTTCAGAGTCTGGGAGCATGTGACAGGACTGCTGAGCAGCTTATCTCTTGCTCTTTCCCATGCATTCATCCTCTGATAAGGAGTCGAATGCAACTCGTGTGCTATGTGTGCCCAACAGCCAACATTTACTTAGCGAATGAGATATGACATTGTCAAAAACTATTTACAGATTTGATCCAAGGGCAAAACAGTTCTGGGTTTGCTTGCAAACAGAAATTTTTCCTTTACAATGAAGCGGTGTTTCTCAGTTTGAGAAATTAGTAAGTGTCCCGGCCCTCAAACAGAGCCTAGAATAAAAGTGTTCCTTATACCTCATGCCAAGCAGCCTCTGCAAGTAATGAATTCTTCTGGAAGGCTGGAAGTTCTGTGAGGCAACAGAATAACTGCTCCTCTGTACACCTGCATCTTCAGAAGGTGATCAGTGCAGGGTGCCAGTGGTGCAGTGTCTGTCCCCAGGGCAGGCTGACCCTCACCTGCACAATCTTCCCACGGGTTGGGCAGCACATGAGTGAGGAAGGAGAGAAATCTGGAGTGGGTTTTGCATGAGAAATCTCAAAATTTTTCTAATATCCAGTCTAAACCTCCCCTGGTACAACTTGAGGCCATTTGCTTATTCAGTGGGAGAGGAGGTTGCGCTGAGGCCATGGGTCCTGGTCAAAGCACTGTAATCAGCCAGCTAATAGTTTTAATCAATTTTGTGATGCTGCAAAAAGTAATTGAACGTTGAGTTTAGTGCATGAGGCTGAATGAGGCTGCAGGCAAAATCTGACCATTTAGTGAACCCTGTGTAGAAAAAACCAGCCCCATTAGAGTGGGGAGGAAGGGAAGGGAACCAACAGCCACTAAGGCAGAGGTGCCCTGCCCGTGCCCTGTGATGGCTCCCTGAGTGGAGCCGGCTCCCTTGGAGGGCACTGGAGCCAGGTTTGGGATGCTGCCAGCCCACATCCACCCTCTGGCAGCATGTCTCCCTATGAGCTGCAGCCACCTCCCCCGGGGGCAGATGTGGCTCAGGGCTTGATTGGAATGTGACACGGAAACGGTATCGATTTCCTCTCGGTCGATACTCATTACTTAGAGCAGCTTGCCTGTGTATCATGTCTGGTGGCACCACTCTCATGACTTTCCCTCCCGCCATCCCCACTCTAGCAGTTGGACCAGATGCATCACTGGGTATTTACTCTGATGAGTTTTGTCCTTTAGAAACTCATTTGCAAATTCAAAGCTCTAAGGCACTAATCTCTGTCCTTCCCTCAGTAGATTAGAATTTAAAATAACAATAAAAGAAAGGATGTGAAATGAGAACTGTTCTTACTTTCTTGGAGCAAAATTCAGAGCACATCTCCACCGTCAAATTGGGCTGTATCAAAGAGGCTGGAAAGGTGTCTGTTAAATTTTCTGGAGCTCTAAAACATCCTCGATAGATAACATTCCTTCCTGTGGGGATATGAAATAGGTTTCTCTTAAGAAAACTATGTCCGTAGTATCCTGCCTCTTTTAAAGAATAATATTAGGTTCAGAAGTCAAAAATAATAAAATAAATTTTATATCACAAAGGCTGCAGAAATAAGAGAAACTGTAATATACTGTATAAAAACGTGTTGCAAATCGTGTGGTATTGAAAGGAGCACATGCCTTTATCTCTGCCACGGGAAGCAGCGCTGCAGCACCGAATTTGAGTTAAATTCCACCAGTGGAGGGCATTGCTATTGTTTGCAGGTCCCAGTTTCCTCTGAAGACCTGCTTTCCCCTCAATGAGTTAAAAGCCCTGATAAAAATCTACAAAACTTCTGCATCAGAAAAGGAAAGGAACGGAAATGACTCCTGAAAACCCCACCACGCCACCGGACCCACTTTCCTCTTCAGCTGCCCCTCTGCTCCCAGGTCTTTTCGGGCCAAGGGAGTTTGCTGCAGCCTTTCAGACCCTGAAGCGAGTTTTTGTCAGCTGCCTGGGGAGACCAGCTTCCACTGTGTCTTCAGCACCAGCCTCTGATTTCACCTGCTTCTGTAGAAACACCACAGAGCTTGGCACTATTGCAGTTGCTCCCTTAAACGGTATTGCCAGAACTGATGTGGGAAGTGAGTTGAATGACAGGAGAGACGTGGTGCAGTTACAAAAAAAAATTGGTTCTGCATTAATTTCTTGGCAGAAATTTCTCTAGCAAGAGACTAGAGCAATCTAAGGAGAAGCTGCTTAAATTTTATTCTTGTAACTATTCAGATAATTCACTAGAAGCAGAGCTGGATCTCTGGGACGATGTGAAAATAAAATAACTCCACCCAAGCTGGAAGGAACAGGAGTCGACTCAGGACCAGGTCCCTTTGAGCATGGCACCAAAGAATAAAAGGAGTGTTTGGACTTCTCAGAATGTTCTTGAGAGGTCTTCTACTAAATTTCACACTGATATATAATTCCTGAAACAAAATGTTTACAGACATGTTTAGCGCTTTCTCAGCGGTCAGGAAGAAAGCTTAACCTGCCTACAAGCGCATCGGGAGGGAGCAGGATGCATCCGTGGATTACACTGGAAACAGCCGGATCTGTGTGGTCTGCCCACGTTTTTGGGGGGAAGGACACCCTGAGGCACGCAGGACTGTGGCACTCTGGCTGCCACAGCTGCACACTCTGGGCTTCCTTACCATGGCATGGGGGCAGGAGTCGGGGGAGAGACCGAGAGGGGCGACAGCAAACCCTGTCTGGAAAGGTTTAAGTGGAGATGCCACTGAATCTGCTCCCTGTAAAAGACTTATGTGAGGTCTGTGCTCTATAGTACACAGTGTAAATCATGGGGGCCTTTAGAGTCTCAGAGTTACATTCTAACATACTTGTTCGCTGTGATTAATACTTCTGTTGGCCCCTCAACTGGTTTGTGTCAGGGGGATTCTTCAAACAGGCAACTGTCAGGTATTACTAAGGGCAAGAAAATTACAACTCTAGCTTCAGGCTAGACTAATTTGAGGAGTAATTAATTAATACTTTAAAAAAAATTAAATGCTGTCTTTTCCTGAGGAATGTGTATGTATATTTCATACTGGAGGTTTAAACAGTGATGCATGTCCTGGGAAACCTGCCAACATGCCTGTCATCCTGACAGTAGCAATTTAGATCTGTGTACCTTTGATATATAATTTATATGTAGCTGGTTGGATTATTGTACAAACCTTGACTTGTCTCTAAGAAGAAATGAAGGACCATCAATACTGGCACAACCTAAGGTCTTGGTGCTTCTTCTCAGCAAATAATATCCATAAGGTCTTGTGAGCTTGCCAATTGCAAAGAGTGATCAGCAGTTTAGATCTCTTATGTGGTTTGTGTTTGCCTAAAGGTTTATCCACGGAGTCCCCCATGGCAGCTAACTGAACGATGGGGTAACGATAGATTATCTAAAGATGGAACAAAATTCCCAACTCCTGCTGAAACAGAACTCCATGGAAAAGCAAAACTCTGGTCTCATTTCTCTCAGGAAAGGGATTGATGTGGCTTTTTCTGGCCCCTGCTTATTCCTCACAGTCACAGATTACTCATTTTGTTTAGGATCATCTGAGCATAGGGTGGCCTTGATCTGAGTAATTTTCTGCCCTCCTGTTACAGGGCACCTCTTCCAAGGCTGTTTCTTAAACATACATGGGTTTGTACCCCTTCAGCAGAAACCAAAGGGAATGGGTTTTTCAGCTGAAATTGTGCTTCTGTTGCAGTCACTCTGCGCTGTGTTGAGTTTCCTCCCTGGTGGCAGGAACCTCGTCTGTGGCAGCCCTGAGGCAGCGTGCCAGGCACATGTCCCTGCTCTGGGGTGCTGAGCAGCACTGCTATTCTGGGTAGGAGCCAGGAACCAGACCAGCAGCAAATGGACATTGTGCCCTTCAGGCACCTTTGTTCTTTGCCGCTTCAAACTCTGGTGACAAACGGAGTGAGACAAGCAGCAGGGACAGCCTGGCCGTGACATCTGTCCCTCGTGGCCTCCCCTGCCCGGTCGCACGCCCACTTACGCAGTGGCCTGGCTCCTGCCCGCAGCTGCTCCACGCTGTAGACCGAGAGCCGGTTCAGCCCTCCGCACACGGAGCCCTTCTCGCCCTTGCACTCGCTGCTGCACTCCTCGGCCTTGGCGGCGGCGGCCGGCAGCGTGTTCCCGCAGTAGCACTCGGCTCCGAACGCCAGGCCCGCGTAGCTGTAAGCTCTGCAAGCAGAAAACCGGCCACTGGCACAGAGGGGCCCGTCTGCTCCCCGGCCTGTACCTGAGGGCACGAGCCTGTCCCCGTGTCCCTGCATACGGCCTGTGCTCCTGCTGCCTTGCTCTGGAGCTGAGTGCATCCTGGAGACAGCGTGGCCTCCTCAGCAGGGCAGCCCCTCCACAAGACATGGGCTAGAGACCAATGTCTATCAAAAGATATCTATCTTACAATGACTCTTTAACCAAACAGTAATTTTTGTCCAGGACAATAGAGAATATAATGTAAGTAGCCATGGTGCCATAGAGAATAGAGAGCATTGTAGCAGTCTGCTTCAAGCAGAGAAGCAGACCTATGCTGTGCCTGAAGGTATGAGATAATAATTGTTGTCATAGATGCTGTATGTTTAACATAGGAATGCTTTTCCCATTTCAAATTCAGCTCCACTTATTGTCAAAGAAGAGAAAACTTGCAGTGAAAAAACACCACTCACCTCTCAGCACAAGCTTCCTGACAGTGACCTACTGTCATTTTTCTTAAGTCATAAAAGACAGCTCCCTTCAGTGTCCTCTCCCTCGAATCGTGAGTGAAGCAGCCCATGTAGGTGCCTGTGTGCATGCAAGACCAGGGTTAGGCAATGCATATGGGATGAAAGGGAAAAACCCATCCCAGGCTTATCCAGTGCCTCAAGCTGCAAGCAGGACTGCATTTGGTCAAGTCCCAACCTGTCTGGGGTCCCACACCCTCTGCAGACCGCTCCATTGCTGCTGAACCTTGGTAAGGGGTCAGTGCCATTGTCCCGTGGAAATGGGCTAAAAGGAAATGAGACTCTCCCTTCCACAGGGGTTGCATACCCAGGTCCCCAACCCACCCAGGACTGCAGCTCCTGCATGCATCTGCTGTCTGCTCAACTCCTCCTTGGGATGACAAAACATGGCACTTCTCTAAAGTACAGGAGAATGTAGCCTTCAAATGCTAAAAACTTCCAGAAATCCTGTTGGATTTCTCCCAAGTGTTCTTTAAAATCTCTAGTTGATAATGAGATGGTGCAAGAGAAATATTAAGAAAATCAATTTTCTTTGGATATATAGAGTTACATTAAAGCTGTAATGGAAAGATAAATTCACTTTTAACTAGGCAGCACAATGTAGCCATCACACTGAGCTATCTCCTCCCTGGTGCAAAGGAATCTCTTCAAATATGTCTTGCTTTACTTAGCATAGGAAAGATAAATGTTTCTCTTAGACTTGCATTCAGTGCTCAGCCTAATTTTTGTTGTCATGAACAAAATACTGTAAAAATCCAGGCCATTTTTTAATATACAATTGCAACGATGATGTGGAGTCCCACTATTATATAGCAATTGTATGTCTATAAGTACATTTTATCATCAAAATATGAAGGAAAAAAGGAAATTTTATTTTAGAAATAACAACATTGAGATGATAACACAGGGAAATTGACTAATGTAAGCACACATTAAATAATGTGGATAGGAAAAGAATGTATGGTGAAAAGTGAAACTAAAAAACATTTTATTAACTAATTCACAAGAAAAAGGAAGTTTGAGTTGCTCCATCAGGGATTTTGGAGCCAAGAACAGTAAATCAAACGTTTCAATATCACAAACACCACAGTAGACTCAAAGACCTGCACACGGTAATTTGCCAACATGTAATTAGAAAATTCACAAGCTGTGAACACACACCCCCAGCACACCATTAACGAGGTGGGAGTCATGCACTTGCAACGAAGATGCTCCACATTTTACTGGAGACTTTTGATTTGGGCACTTTGACTCAAACCTGTAGCAGCAGAAAACTGAGGATGTGGGGCCAAAGAGCCTGAGTGGGGGTCCTGGGCAGGCCAGCCACCATGTGCCCTCCTCCCTGTGTCCCTCCCACGCCACCACCAGTCTGGCAGCATTTCTCATTCACATCCTCCCATGAATGAGTCACGGAGATGCCACAGTCTCAGAGCAGCATGTCATGTTGTGTCAGCAATACAATCCCTGTCACCTCTGCAACCTGTTCAATGGCAGAACCAGGCATGGGGAACTGGAAAACTCCATCCACTGCGAGCAATCAGAACAGAAAACTCTCACAGTTGTACTAACAGTATTTGTCAGTGTCTCTGTCAGGAAAAGTGTGGTCCCTACCCTGAGCCACTTGCAATGTCAGCAGGTGAGAGCCTGACCTGGAGAAAAAAAGGACTTGGATTTTCTCACCAAAGGCTGCGTGCTCCTGGGTGGAGACAGAGTGAGGTAAAGTGAGCTGGGAGGTTCACAGCAGGCTGGGGACATGCCATGGTTTGTGGCTTGGGTGAAGGGTCTGCCCAGGGAAGCCTTTGAAGGGCTGGCTGGCAGCCCCTGGGGCAGAGCTGTACTGCCTCATGAGGATGACGCCTCTGGGGTGCACAAGCCCAGCCTCCACGGTCAGCAACGCTGCTCTGCTGAGCAGCAACCACAGGGCATCACTGAAACATCATTAAGCATTATAAGCACGGAGGAGTTCATTAGGTCTTGAAAGGGATCCATAATGAAATAACAAGCCTCTAAGTTTACTAGAAATGAATTGGAGAAGATAACATGCTCTACATAGGTAGTTAAGTTTTAATTAATTACCTTCAAAGGCATTCCAGTGCTTGTTAACAATATTGTTATTAATAATGTCCCTTCATGTTCAATCAGATATTCAAATGATGTATATTTGAATCTACAGTTCAATATGGTGAGATGTACAAGTAAATAGTCCTTCTGGCCCCTCTCATCAGTAGCTAGAACCTCAGCAATGCACTGGCTGAGCAGTTCTCAGTCTCTCTGCCACCAAAATCTGCCACCAACAGGGTGTTCTGAAGCATCTGTGGAGCAGTTCCAGCTTGGAGCTTCAGGTAACTCCAGCAGTTCAGTTTGCCTCACTCACACTGTATGACTCATGTCCCACCACTATCACCTTCTCATTCCCATTTCTAGAGACAATTCCCTCAGTAAGTAGCACAATGTGGCACCCATTTTGTGGGATTTTGTGCCCTTCTGTTTGGGCAAATTTATTCAACAAACTAAAAAGCAGTTCTGAAATGTAGTGTCTAGTCATCCAGATCCCATTCCTGTTTTATTGTCAGTGAAACATCTCCAAGAACAACTAATTCTAAAAGGCAAAGCATCAAAGATTACAACTCATACTTTGCATCTGTAGTGAGGGCACAGCAGTCACCCAGCATGGATCCTCTGTACTTTGGCCTAGGGATATGCCTACAAGCTGTAGGTGGTGATGAGCAAGGAGGAAGGCAGACCTGCAGGGCTGGTGGGGATCAGCAAAGTGCAACCTATGTGTGTGCCAGGAAACGGGCAGGGTCCGTCCCTTACCTTTGTGCTCAGCAGCGTGCTTCATTGCTTTAAGCCCTGCTGTCTGCAGGGGCTCCTGGTCGCTGCTGAACCTGTGGAACCACCTTCTCCTCAGCTGCCTGAGCTCCGAGTTGCGGGACATGAGCCAGTGCGGGCCGTGCTGCTGGCCCAGGGCTGCCTCCTGCAGCGCATCCGTGCCCACCAGCAGCCGGGGCTTCTGCAGGCTCCTGGGCTCTGTCATGCCAACCCTGCTCATCTCCTCGGGCACCGGCAGGGCCTGGTTACCGGGGGTCCCACGGGAACCTTGCTGGAGAACCAAGCGGGTCCGCTGCAGTAGCAAGAGGCTGCCAGCCATCAGGTAAGCTGCTGTGAGGAAGAAGAGCAGAAACTGGATCCGACGGAGAAACTTCTGTAGCCTGAAGAAAGCTTTGGCCATGCCCTTACTGAAACTGGCCCTTCACGCTTCCCAACAGGCCTCCAAAATCTTCGCCTGGCCAGACACTCATTCCTCCCATAAGTTCAGCCCATCACTTGGGTGCCTTCTCGTGATGAAAAGCTTCTCCCAGCTGTCTGCAGCAGAGACCAGCCTGGTGTGGCACTGCTGCCAGCCTCAGGCACCTGGCTGCCCCAGGGGCTCCGTGGGCACCCGGGCTGGTGCCTCCATCGTGCCCTGCCGAGCTGCCAAACCGCCGATGCTGAAACCTGAAACACCAAGGGGTGTAAGGCTGGTTCACATCCAAATTGAAAACATCCACCATCAGGGTGACTTTCCCCCACCCACCCCTTTTGGCTTTATCTGAGCATTTCTCCATCTGTTGTTTATAATTATGCACGTTAAGAACTATAGTCAAATGAGAACGATTGATTGAGCTCAACCAAGTTTCAGATCTTCAGACTTTTTTCTTTTCTTTCTTTTAACTTGGAATGCACAAGAAATACCTTAATGATGAGGTTATTTCTCTTGGAATGTTTGGAAAATAAGTTCTTTATTTTCTTTTATCAATAGCCAACATCTCCATCCTTTGTCACTGGATGAACAGGCATCTTTTTAGGGACGTATGACCAAATTCCTTCCTTTCAGCTAAACAGTAGCTCAGCTACAAATGAAGATCAGAAGGAAACAGAAGTGTGGGTGTGTGGGAGGAAAAAAGAAATTGCATCAACTCACAATAGATAAGATAATAATTATTAATCTCTGTGCAGCACAAAGAAGTTGGGCTTTATGTTGGAAGGATATTTGGAGGTTCTGTGTGTGTTGCTTTAACAGAAACCAGAGATCCTGCTATATTTTTTTTTAGTGAATTCATATTGCCAACTGTTGATGTGGGAATGTGTGTGGAGAAAAACTAGTGAATGTTTGAAAAAATTTCAGCTCAAGTTCAGCAGATCTCTCTTGACTGTTGTTGAGCCTTGCAGCTTTAGTTGTGCTGATGTGTATCACGATGGGATTGTCTGGGCAAGAAAAGCTCCTTTGTACTCTAGGGAACCTTTAACCTCCCGTGGCAAATAAAAGCTGGCATATCCCCATAAATTCCTGTTTTCCCAGTCTATCCTTTCTCTGTGGAGCCAGGCAAGTGTTGAGAAAAGATGCAGTGTTTTCCAGAAAAGAAAATATTATGACTTTTGCTTAGCTTGCAGTTGGGGCACACTCCTGAAATCCACAGTCCTAGCAACGAACATCTGCTCACTTATGCTGCTTTATTAAATAAATGTTACCAAATTAGTCTCCACCCATTCAATTTTTCATTTGGTTGTGCAAATTCTTTCTTTCTTATATAGCAACCAAACCAAAGATCCAAAACTTCTACGACAAAAATAAATTAAGGCTCAGTTAAATCTTTTGTCAGTTGAGCCTGAATTTCTTTTTGTGACTTTTAGCCTCAATTCCTAAATGAGCCTGTCACAAGCCAGGAGTCTCTGTCTCTAATTTTACAGTTCAGGTGATCTTGAAGACCTGATTTAGGTACTCTTATTACTGGTATTTTTTGAAGTACATGTATGCTGATTTTAACTGTAGAGGAATGAGTAATATCCAGAAGTATTCAATGTGCTGATTGCTACTCTTTCTCCAAGGGCTGGTGAGCACAAGCAGGTGCAAAGCACTGCCAAGCTGTAGCATCTTCAGTGAATTCTGACTGCTCTCTCTACAGCAGAAGTTACACACCTCCCTTCGGATCAGCTCCAAAGCCAAAGAAAATGCATTGATTTACACCAGCTCAAGAGCTGACCCCTAGAGTTAAATCTCTGATCAATGTTGTGAGTGCTCAAGAATTGCAGTAAAAGGGTCAGATGTACCGAGACAAATGAATGGAAAATTAGCCATAATTAGATCCTGCAGGATGTTACTGCACTAATTCATCTGAAGCAATACTGTCTATGAGCATAGGTGGGATTTGATTCACTAGTTGTTCCTGCCGGTTGTTCCTGCCACGGGGCTACTGTAAACTCGAGCTGTTTGCAGTGGAGGCTGTGTGATCTGAAAGCAAGCAGCGTGCAGGTACCAGCCAGCTGAGATTTGGGCTGGGGATGCCCGTGCTCCGTGCAGAACCTCGCGCTGGGGCTGGCTCTGCAGGGCAGGTGCCCGCGGGGGCCGGGCTCTGCACGCTGCCCAAGGCAGCCCTGCCCAGGGGAGCTGCTGAGAGCCTCAGCGGGGAGGGGGCAATGGCTGCACTCACACACCAGCTCAAAAGGTTTAAGATTTCCCCCTGCCAGCAGAAAGATAAGACTGGATAAATATATCAGATTTGCAGTCATTTCTGCCCATCTGTAATTGAGGGTTTCACAGCTTTTTTGGTTTATTCACCTAGAGAGAGATGCTTCAGGCCCAAGTTCTCAGATGAGTCCTTGTTGCTGGTGTTGGAGAGGCTGTGCTGGGATAGCTGGAGCTTTCTGGCTCATCAAGCAGTGCCCACAGCTTGGCTGGAGAAGGGCCATCAAGACCATGTAGCAAAGATCAGGCACATTATGCTTGAAATGGCATCACCGGGCCAATTTAGTCCCTTTTAACGCCACTTGTGTGGTTGGTCAGTGGATTTTGATAGAGTTTCTCCATGCTTGCAGTGATGTAAAATGGAACAGCTGGAGGCCACATCAATGCCAGGATGAGAGGATCTGGCACTTGCCTGGGCAGCACGTGGCAATGCCTCCTGGAGCCAAGGGAGATTAGTCTGGCCAATGCCTGCCCAAACATCACCTGGGCAGGGCATAATGTTCTGCCTCCACATGAACAGCATGGAAAGCTTGCTGTGCATCAGCAGAACTGGGGAAAACACCCAAGGTATTGGACCTAAATGAACTGTGCAGCAGGCTCTGCATCCAAGCAACAAGAAATGTTTGTCATTGCTCCTAGTGCTCTGCCAAGTTTGTTTATGTATTTGTTTGTTTAGTAAGGAGAAGCTGTTTTGGAGTCTCAAAGGGGTAACTTTGCCCTTGCCCAGTGGCTGAAAAAGTTTAAATGGTACGATGCAATTTTGCTGCATTCAACATGATGTGTACGAATTACCTCCAGATGCACTCACCCTTAGAGCAGTTGCCATGACAGTACATCCTAGTAAAACCCAACCAAATAAATAAGCAGACTCTCCGCCCACAACCACTGCTGCAAATGTGCAACTCAAAAATTAAATGTTGCTTTTTAGTAGGGAAATAGCAAACTGCTGCTGAAATAAAAACTGTCATTTGATTTTTCCATAAACTGTATATTGCAATATCATCAAAGTATGCCTAAAAGAGCTGAAGTGCATCACTTCTGATGATTATATTTAAAAGGAAAGACTAAGGAGGAAATAACTAGTATCTGTAATAGAAAATGCGGCATTTGTCTTTTTCATGCGTGTTTCACCTAGAATGAATTAAGCTAAATGAAAGAAAACAAGTCTCCTATCCCTGTTTATCAGTTCTCACAGCCAAAGGGTCTTAGAACCATAAGAATTGGAAGTTGTAAGTAAAATCATAAAATTATAATTGAAAGGACAATGATGGATAATTGATGGGCAGTCAGAACTGTTAAATGGCAGAGGAGACCTCTAGGTGAAGAGGGCAATGAAAGGGTTAACACTGCACTGAAAAAAGGGCAATAATTAGCACTGGAAATTATCAGCTTTGGGCATGCTGAGTGGAAGCATAGATCTACAGGGTGCTGGGACTTCAGCAGGGAAAGGATCTCTTGCTACCAAAAAAGTTGCTATAAGGAAAAGCAGATCAGTACCTTGCTTCGAAAATGAACTTGCAAAATGTGACAGAGGATATCACACTAGGCAGCTGCATTAATGTATTTGTAGAGAGAAATAAAAGAAACATCATAAAGTTCTTGGCAATTCTACTTTCCTAGCTAAAGGAGCTTTTTCAGTCTTTTTAAGGGAAGACTGAATATTTTCAGTGAATGCTGGTAAAGGCTGAAGACATTGAAAAACAGCCCCAGATTTGCAGGTGAAGGGTTGCTTAACTGAGGACTGTCCCTTGATGTGTGCTCAGTGCAGAAGATTAAGTCAGTGCTGCATTGACAGATGCAGGTCATCAAGAGTTGGTCCTTGTCTAAAGACCAGCAGGATTTTGCAAATTCAGAGTTGTTGGCAAGGAAGCAAGATGATTTTTCCTGTTGTAAACTGAAGGGAATTGGACTCATGATTACTATTTTTAGAAAAATCCATCCCTCTTCAATGTCTCTCCTTTCTTTTGTCAGCTTTCTTTGAGGACAAATGCAGTCAGGCCTCAGCTGAAGGATTCTGTCTTGCAGCCTTTTCCTTGGATACACACTGCCATTTTCTCAGTGTTTTGGAAAGTCAAGACAAATATCAAATTGTGTGAATGCACATAGGAAGTAAAACGCTTAAGAAACCACAGATTTGATGTTGGGACCCTGTCAACTATTTGCAGTTCCCTTTATTCCAATCATTCTGAGAAACTTCAACCACTTCTTACAACTTACAAAGTTTTCCTTGCTAGAGGATGTGTCTCTGCTGACCCCACAAGTCTCCCAACAAGGGAGGTCTGCCAACAAGCTGGAAATTAGGTAGAAGCACCCAAATTTCTCCACATGCTGTGGTGACAAGTCTTGCAGCTTGAGAGGGCTCTCCAGTGAGTTTACCATTGCTTGCTACACGTGGGCTTGATACAAGATGTAATCAGATTGCAACGTTATCTTTGATGGCGAGATTGTGTTAAAAACCTTTAATAACACTGAACTGTGATAAATAAGAAAAAAATATTTATGTGGAGTTAGCAGAAAGATGGAGAAAAACTCTATAGTTCATGAACTGGTCAAATCAAGTTGAAAGTAACACAAATTTAAAATATATATTATAGCATTTTACAGAGACAGATAATTGAGCTTTGGAAGGGAAAGGCAATGCCACAGAGCAGAGCTGCAGCCTGAGGCTGGAGAAGTTGCACTAACTTGTGCAAATCCTATCCCAGTGGCTCTTTCACCAAATATTTGGCTTTTTAAGACCCATTTTTTAGCATACATAGGTATAAATGCAGACAATAATGTTGTTGGTGAGCCTGAGGTGAGGGATGCAGAGGAGCCTGTGGGAGGCAGATGGTCCAGCACGGCTTATTGTGAGAGTGCTGACTTGGAAAGTGCTAAGGGACAGCTTGAGCAGAGATCACACCATGGCATTTCTCCATTAATCCCACACTTTTTACCTAGCTCAAGTCATAATGCAGTAACCAGCAAGACTAATTCCATGCCAGTATGGAAGAGTTGCATGCAGACACATGCAGACACGCATTTCAGGTGCACATGTGCATCCACATCCATGTGTGTACATTCTGTAAACAGAGTGATGTGTGCTCCAGAGGTAACACACAGTCTGCCGTCACCATTCTCTGATAAACTGAAAGCTTTCAGCAAACTGTTACTGTATTTCAAAAGATTTAATTAGCAATAAAACATTCATGTATGATGTACGTTCTTAGGTATTAAAAGAGATCAACCACCGAGCAAATGATTCTCTATCTGCAGTTTCCAAAAGCTCCTATGTGGTCTGTGGCTGAAGTTTTGCACAAGAATGTTGTAACAAATGCACCATATATTTATGTATATATTTATGTTTGCCTTAGCCCACAGGATCTACGGATGAGATCTTTCCCTGTGTGCAAGGAAATCTACTAGAATTAAAATAACATACAGCTCTGTAACTTAATCATAGGTGTTTTAGAAGTGTCTTTCATAAACCCTTCAATATCTGAATTCCTGCAACATTCATCTACTAAACATTGATAGAGTCTACTTATTCAGCACAGTGATGCTCCAGAAACTGTGGGAGAAGCTGAGCATTCCAACCTGCCTCACTAGGCTGTCACACACACACACACTGGCAGTATCCATTGCTGACTTTTCAAGTCAAATGTTCCATGGATGCTGGGGAAGGGCATCTCGAGAGCAACCTGCAGCCTTTGTAAATAATGCCGCTCAGCCCCTTTACTTAGATGCTGTGGATTAATTTAGTAAAACAAATAGTCATTGAGACTACAATGAATGCTGATACCTCAGCCTCGAAAAAGTTGTCCGGTTCCTGCTCGTGCCCAGGCCAGCTGGCACACGGCTCGCAGAGGCAGATACTGAACGGTGTAAGAAAAAGAGGAAAAACCTCACCTTTCTTTTGTGGCTGAGGAGCCCCTGTTGTAGCCAGGCAAAGTCCTGTACAATCCAGTGAAATATTACAAAAGGCCGTAATGCATATCTGAAAAGCTGATAAATCCTGCTCCCTCTGCCCTTCCCTACTAATCCTGCTGCTGCCTCCCGCTTCCAGCGCCGTAATCCTGCGCGCCGCGCTCGGTGCCGTGCCCGGGTCTGCGGCGCTGCGCTCCCTCCCGCTGCCCTGCCGGGCGCTCGCCCAGCCCCTCTCCGCGCCCGCTCACCGCTGCCGCCGTGTCCCTCCAGGGCTCCCCGCGGCTCTCCGGGCTCCCTGCGGCTCTCCGGGCTCCCTGCGGCTCAGCGGGCCGGGGCGCCGGGGTCCTGCGCCCTGCGGGAGCCGGCCGGAGCGAGCCGCTCCATGGCCTCCTGCGCCAACAGGCAGGATGGAAGCGGCGTCCGCGCTGCGCTGCCAAAATCCTCAGGCACAGCCAGTGCGCTCGTGTTTCATAACGCTCCCCTGCCCGGGGAAGCAGCCTCTCCTCTAAGGCTGCTTCACAGCAGAGCTCTGCAGCCTTCTGCAGCTGCCGACGGTTGCAGACCTACCCATTCCCTCTGCCTGGCTGTTTGTCCAAACGCACGGATGGCTGCATCGGCAGAGAGCTGAGTGGCAGCAGCAGCAGCAGCGAGAAGCCCTAATGCGATCAGCTGAACGGATGCTCCGTGTTTGTTTCTCGTGCCTCTTCCCACTAGGGGCACATCCCTTCAGAGCTGCCCCTCTGGAGACCCGGACCCCTTCCCAACAGGTCGAGAGGGTCCCGGGAAAGCGAGCCCCTGACCGCCTCCCAGCACCAGCTTGGAGATTTCGGGCAGAAAATTGTTATTCTGGGCACAGGTGGCTGGAAATAAATTATTTATAAATGTGAGAGCTGAAAGGCAGTTGCCGGTGTGCTCAGGATTGCCTGCACTGCCACCTTCCCCGCATGTTCCAGCTCTGTCCTGCTGCTCCTTCACGCAGAGATTGAGCAACTGATAATTATTCTTAAAGCATCTGCATTTAAATGGGTGCTGGCTGCACCCCTGCCTAGGGTTTTGAAAATACCCTATGGTCTACACATATTTAATGAAACCTGTGGAGATCCATCTCTGGGAGTCAAAACAGAATGTGGTTATGGGACCAACCTTTGGTTCTTCTCTGTGCCAGAGAGTGTGGATCAGAAACATCAGACCCAACACCTGCCTGGCTGTAAGAAAACAGCACTCAGGGTTTCTTGGATGTGGGAGGAAAGGGGGAATTGGAATGCCACCTGGGGACTGATCCTATTTCCTCTCAGTATGCTGCACATTGCTTTGTGCTCTGACCAGTCCCATGGACTTGAGTGATGCAGGGGTGTGCCTGTCTCCATGCAGTGCACCCCATGAGTGGGGTCTGAACCCCACAATGGGATGCTGACACTATTTAAATGACACTTGGCTTTCCCATCTCCGCATGACATTGGAGAAGAGGAACCTGGTTGTTCAGCTCAACATGAACAACTGAAGTGCTTTTGCTCATAACCAGTGTTCTCTGGGACCTGATGGACTGAGAGGGCTGCAGTCCTAGAGTGATTTGGTGAATTTTGATTAACGGAAAACCCTGAGGCTTAGCAGTGTAACACTCAAATTTTAAAATGCTGATGTGTTGAGGTCTATTCTCAACCCTAAGAAGATGTGCATCTGTTAGATTGCAACCCATCCAACCTTCATGTAGGTGTACAGCTTTAAGGCTGAAAAATTGTGAAATTAATTTAGTTTTACTGAAATTAAATTAATCAAATGTTAAATGTAATGACATTTTTAAATGTGCTGGGTTGGGGCCTAAATCAATAGAATTGCAAGACTGTGCCCAGGTGAAGCAGTGACAGAAAATGCAGTCAGCATTCTCAGTGAGAAAACCTATGCTGAAAATGTACCAAACTCCTGATGTGCCCACAGCACGTGCGTGGGCAGCAGGGCTGTATGAGGCGTGTGGGCAGGTACGGGACCTTTGCTGCAGGAGGGACGGCTGGCGGGATGACCGGGCTGGTAAATCCAAAGGGTGTTCTGACCAGGGTGCAGACATGGAAAAATGATACCCAATAGTACTAAGAGAAAAGGGGCAAAACACAGGGAAAACAACCTGTGTGCATTATGGTCATGCTGTGAAATGAGTCACTGATGGGAGAAGTGGCAGCTGGAGGCAGTCTGTGTCTCAGTAACGTCCTGGGCACTTTCTTTCTCTGCTTGATGGTTCTGCATGGTTGTTGCACAAAATACAGCAAAGAAATTTGGAATGAGTGGCATTACTTTTAGAATCCTGTTGTGGGAGCAGTTCTTGTGCTAAATGACTCAAACTTTCAGTCACTTCAGAAAATAGTCTCAATTGTAACAGTAAGGATCAGTTCAGAAAAGTGACAGGTTTTGCCAGTGCTGTTTCAAGAAGAAATATCTAAAAGACTGTGTGGTTTCCTAAAGAAATGTAATGTAGCAAAGGGTCTTGTCCTTTTCATCTAATAATCCTAAATACTCAGGGATTAGGCATTCCATGTAATGCCTACCTACAATTTTCAGCTGTTTTATGAAAGAACTGAGCAAACCAGCTGTTAAGTGACACCATGCTCTTTTCACAATGACTGTCTTTATAACATACATGCCATGTTGGTGTATCATAGGGAAAACTGTGAAGTTTAATACGATTATTGACAAATCTTCGCATTATCTCAGAGAACCCTATAAATATGCCAGGCACAGAACATTTGTTGAAGATTGTGCAGATCAGTGAGGGATCTTACACTCCAGGATATCTCTCAGAGTTTGCTTTGGCTGTTGCAGTAAAGGCAGATGCTACAGTGGCAGTGCCATGTGCTCTGTGCAAGTGACACTGCAGCACAGGGGCTCATGTGCTGCTGCTGGCTCAGGTGGTGGTGGAGGGTGGCTCAAAAGGGTAGAAAGAGGTGCTGGGAGGTGCTCCCATCTTTACTATTAGCATCATCAGGTGTCTCAAACAACATTTGACCACAGTCTTTCTGTTAATGCTTTTAGCCAAGATGTTTGAACCCAGCCCTTAGCACCAGGCAGCTCAGGACATTTTGGGGGCAGAAGCTGCCCGGAGACTTTTAGGACAGTGTGAGGTTGTGAAGTTTGGGGCCAGTTCTCTTCACCAAATGGGGGGAAATAAAATATCTCAACTCTTTGTCTTGGATGTACACTTAGATTTTTTTCCAGCTCAACTCATAACCTAAATTAAGTGCATGTTGTGCCTAATTCCCATTTAGAACAGTAATGGATGTAACAAAACAACTCATGATTAGAAAAGTGTAATGATAGCCTTGTGTGGAGTTAATGGAATGAAAGCTTTGGTGGAGCTCTGGACCCAGGCAGAGTTGGGGGTTTTTCAGCCTGGAAAGGTTGGGTCCCAGGGCATCTGTTTTCTTCTTTCCGCTGCTATATCCCTAGGCTATAGAAAATCCTGCAAAGCACTGCAGTGTGCCCAATGAATATGAGAACAGTGAATGTTAATCGACAATTTTGTTTGCTGTTTGCCTTCGTTTTAGTAATATACATCAAATTATGCTTATAGTTGCACCCACATACACCCAGAGCTCTTCTGCTGCAGCTACTGGGCTTATTTCAGATTTTCCTGTTCTCCTTGATCTTCCATCCTCTGTCAGTGCAATGTCTCAATTGTTTTGCCACGCTCACTTCTTCCAAAGGCCCAGCTAGCTCTGGAGGCCACGCTGGGTGGAGGGTCCTGGCTCCACACACTGTGGTGTGCCAGCTGTCCAGGCTTGCACTCGCTGTCCTGGGAGGGCAGAGCCATGGGCTCTGCCTCCCCCGAATTCGGACGCGCTGCTGCCAGCAGAGCAGGTTGCTTGGTAACTGCAGCCACATTTCAAAAATGTACCCTTTTACAGCCAGCTTCCCAAACTAATGTCTTTGAAAGGAAGAGTTGTTCTTTCAGGATCATTTTAATTTTGTTCTTGCTTTAAAAAAGGGGGAAAAAAGAGCCTTTCAGCTCCAGATTTGCTTTTCTTCTCTCCTCTTTCCCCGCATCTGGTACCACAAAGGGGAGCAGTGTCACATGCCCAGGAGCGAAGCCCTTTCATCCTCCTCTCCTTAGGGTTCAGCCGTTATAATTTCTGACTTTCAGACTGAATGGAAGGAAATGTTGAGCACTTCCCATAACGTCTGCATTTGGCATCTTCTCTTTCCTGAGCATGGTTTTCCTCTTCTAAGGGTTCTATCTTTTTCTCTTTCCATGGCTGACATGTCAGTATGAAAGGTGGAACTGGTGTCATAGAAGTGTTTGGTGTCTGTTCTCAGCTCTTGTGACGGTTTGCTGGATGTCCCCGTTGGACATGTCGTGTACTCCTCAGGCCTTACTGTCCCTGGCCATGCAGGGGTGGGGACAGGTCACATCTTTCATGCAGATTCAGTGCTGGTGATCTGGAGGCTGGAGGAAGAGCCCACAGTCATTCCTTGTGCACAGGACAATGCAAGTTGCCAGGATGTGCAGGGAGCAGCAGCTCCACTGTCAGCACTGTGCTGAGAGGGCTCCTGAGCAGAGATGCACAAGCCCTGTCCAGTGGTACCCGGACCTCTGACCAATGTCCTGTGCAGTAGTAGGACAAGTGAGATCATCCCTTGCGCTCTGAAGGTCAGTGCCACGTCTTGGTCTCAGAGGTCAGGTCAGCCATGGTGCTGAAGCCATTTAGTGTGTCCAAAGAGCTGCGCTCATTTTGTGCTGGCTCCATCTGCTTGAGAATGGAAACGACGGCGTCATAACAACATTCAGTGTAGGCTGTCACTTCTTATTTCACCACTGCTGCCCTGTCACATAGAAACACAAACAATTGCAAAAGAAGTACAACACCCAGAAAAAGAGGCTGCTGACACAATGGGAGTATGGGACACGGACAGAGCCTGAGAACACGAGCTGGGCCTGCTGGGCACAGAAACAGGAAAGCTGTGGTGATGAACGTGGTGTGAAAACAGAGCTGGCAGAAATCATGAGGAAAGGAGTGAGTGCTGATAAATACTGCATTAATAACAAGAAAGGATGACTCACAGCTCAAGCTGACTGTATGCTCATCTCAGCCTTCCCAGCAAGTTCAGAACCACGCACTCATTACCGGGCTTTGTTCTGCCTGTTTGCTTTTAATTTCTGATTCTCTGTTCTGGATGGCTGCAGTCATCTGAACCTTTGGATGCATTAATATTTAAACAGGATGGGCAACAGAAGACTGTGAAATGTCAGATGTGTCTGAAAATCAAGAGGGATTTGGAAGTAGATGATGGGTAGGTGGCTGTCTTAATTCAGCAGTGTAACAGCAGAGCTAACACAGACTCCCTCCTCTCTCTCCTCCCCTCCCACATGCACTCACTGAAAGGAAAATAAAAGACATTTGCGTTTGTTGGCAGCTGGTGATGCGTTCAAAAGGATCCTTATTGAGCAGATAAACAGTCATGTCTCTCTCCCCTTCCCCAAGTTCTAGGTTGATGACTAGTTTCCCTTTTTTTCTTAGTTGGATAAGGCTCTTCAAAACATAAGCATTGATGTAATAAATCAGAGAAAGGAAAAAGTGCACACTCATACTTCTGTATCTCATGGCTTGCTCAGGGCACGCAGAGCTGAAGTCAAACGGCAGCTACTCAGAGCTGGCATTTTCAGAAAGCTGGAGTCAGACCTTCCAAGTCCACTGTTAGTGTCCTTTTAAGAGCTGTTCATTTATCAGGGTATTTCATATAATCTGACAGGAAATTATATTTACGATGCTTTTAGCTCCATTTGGGACATTTTTTTAACACTACTTCTGGGATGTAAATTATTTAAAAATCATCAATTTAGTTCTTCACATGAAGAGATGAAAGCTTAACTAAAAAGCTTTCCTGTTCATGGCAGTCTTAAATTCTCCTGCAGATCTCTGGATTTTTGCTTAATTGAACACCTAAAGAATAAAAAGACCTTGGCCTCATAACACTTTTAGTAGAAGTAAATTTTAGATTTATTTAGCCCCATTGACTTTTGAAATACAACCACTAACAGCATCTGTTTAAGCACCATCCTTGGGAATGGATAAAGTGTTTTATCACCAGGCATTAAATTCCCCAGTAGATCATTTTATGTACCCCTCTGCCCCTTGCACAGCTCTCCCGGCCACTCCAGCCCGGTGTTCCCAAGGGATGGGTAAAGCCACAGGGAGGTGGCTGTAGCTGCTCTGGCCCGGTGAGGGGGTGGCCAGCTGGGCACACCCAGCTCCGGTGTCCCAGCTCTGTCTCTGGCTGTAGCCCAGGGCAGTGCTTTGTGCCAGCCCCCAGCAGCCAGGCTGCTCAGGATGCCAGCAGGGCTCGTCCTCTGGCCTAACCTGCTGCTCGCACATCCTCCTCCGGTGGCACTTTTGGATGTGTGGGATTCCTTTTGTCGTGACAATCCTTTCAAAGAACTAATGTGAGTGATGACTAGGAAATACTTGAACTCCTGGCAGATATATTTCAGCTCAGTAAACAACCTCAAAGCCCAAATATAAGTGTAATTGAAATGAAAATTGAAAATAAAAATGTCTGTATGGATGCCATTTTCCTCCCTGAAAAAGTTCCAGTTAATAGAGTTCCAGCCCTAAACCAATCTGCAGGAAGATGCAGGATGAAGCCACAAAACCAAGTGCTCCCAGAAAAGGGGCCACTCTAATCTCACAAGTGAACTGCAGTGGATGGTTTTGACATTCTTTTAAAACCAAAATACATCTGTCATGCATAGGAGTGTGGAAACTTGCTAAATATTCATGAATCTGGGATTTCCTTTGTTCCAGTTGTGCTTGGGGAGTATGGGATGTTTCCCCCCTACCAATTACTGGCTGTTTGATCCCTGTCAGTGCAAATCTGAGGGCAGAGGGACACGCTTCACATCAAGGTGTTGTGCCTGATGCTAACCTTAAAATCAATATGTGAGCAGTTGGTGGTTGCAGGTGAGTGACACTACAGATGCAATGGAGACACTGGGATTCCCTGTCGTAATTAGCATTGATTCCCCTCTGGTTTGTTGTCTGTGAACTCATTAAATTGTGACCTGCATGTAGGACTTGCATTTCTGCCCTGGAAAAGTCAGTGGATTTGCTATCGGTTATTACACCCCTGAGGCTGCAGTTGTTTAAATGCATGTGATGAGAGGATTGTTGAAAAATATTTCAAGTAAGAACTATAAAAGCAGGTTCCAAGTGTACTTTTTTTACAGCCAGAATCTGTTCTCTTGCCTAAATGTGACATACTAAAAAAGCAGTACTCCATTTATCAAATCAGTGTGGAATTTCAATGCCTGCACTCATTGTTCCTGATGAATGGAGGGTGGCAGCAGGTGGAGCTTACGTGGAGGCTGATTTGGCTCAGTTCTTGCTTTCTGTAGGAGGACTTGGCTCTTTTTTTTTGGTCCTGTTTTGACTTCTGAGCGATGCTGGAAAACCCAGGTCCAGCATGAGGTGCAGCACATCAGTGGGGCTCTACAAGGTGCTTTTCCTCATCCTCCAGAAAAGAAACAGCCATTGTAGAAGACTAAGTAATACAGTTTCCAAGCATTCCTGGTACACAAAAACTGGGCTGTTTTAGTCTTGAGTTGCAACTCTCAACCGCCACTGCTGGTTCGATGCTGAGGCCACTGGAGTTTGCCTGTCCATCACTGTGGTAGCTCCAGAGCTGGCTGAACAGAGAGCTCTTACCAGACCTGGTGCTCTCAGCTGTCTCCGTGTGCTTATGTGCTCATCAGTGTTTCTTCTGAGTTTCGGGGACTTTTTTTACTGTTGGATTAAAAAAAAATAAATTCACACAGTAAGGCAATTTATTGTCCCCATGCTTAGTCCAGTATTCACCAGGGGGCCAATTAAAATAGTGCAGTGCTTGTTAATAATAATTCAAAGTGACTTTTCAGTTCAGTTTTGGTTTATTTAGGGATGCATGCTGGGACATGGCCAGCACCCTTCAAAGGACCAAGCACACAGACCCAGCACAGCTCAGGATCTCCACTCCTTTAACCATGACTTATCAGGGCAGCTGAAGGTCAGTTTTACTGCTCTCCGTGGGGATATTGATAATTTAAGGAGAAATTAGCACAAAGTTTATATATTGTTTGTGTCCCACAGAACTCCTGAGAGCTGATGTGGAATTTCAGCTCAAAAGCTGTTCTGGTTCTTTGCAGCTCTGATGGACAGAGTCTCTACATTAATGAATACACCACCTAATAAAACCCTGGCACGATCTGCATTCTTTAGTAAGTAAATGGACACCCATCCAGAGGTCTCATAAACTAGTGAAGCTCCAGTGACTTTACTCCTGCAGTTAATGAGTTGCTGGAATTAATTACAAATCTGGTTGATGATATTCATGTCTATACAGCTCTATTTAAAACTCTCCCCTCCAAAAGGTAAGCACGCACTTGCATTACTGCTGCAGAACAGGATTTGGGGCTGGCCATGGGGGACAGTGAGCAGAGCACAGGGCAGGAGCCCTACCAGGGCAGGAAGCAACACATTTCCAAAGCTGTAGTTTGTGATAAGTTTGGATGGAGTATCACTTTCTGCTTCCCTGAAAACACAGCCTCCCTCAGGGCTGTGACCTGCTCTCCCTCGGAGTCCTGTGTCCATGAGGTTTATAGGACATTTGCTCTATGAGCTGGTGTAGTTACTCCATAAGGGCTTATCTTAAGCTCCACCATCTTGATACACTGATAATTTTCTTTAAAAAGTATCTGTAAGTGTGAATTTAATCTACTTATTTTTGATGTCCAGTGAAGCTTTAGACAGCAATTTAATCATTATTATTGGTACTGTACAGCTGCTCCCTAGAGGTGCTCAAGCCATGTCAAAAAGGGAACCAACAGAATGAGTCTGACAGAATTTCAAAGGGAGAGATTAAATTTAGGATAATGAGTTCTGATGCATTTTTAATGTTATTGTAACAATTCACACCACTGCATCCTGTTCATCTCTGGACTCAAAACTAAAATGTCAATTGGGAATTAGGCTGTGCAGATATATTCTTTTTCAAGTCTTTCCTCTTATAAAAATTAAAAACAAGACAAAAGGAACACTACATCTCTTCTGAGATGGGGCGGAATAAATTCTGTCTATGTAGGAGCTGGAGCAGCCTCTTCTTGTTTCTCTGAATCAGACACCAACTTACAGATTAACTTGAGCTTTGTGAACTCCACTGGTGGATTTTTAAACCTCAGTGGTGATTCCTGGGTTGCACCCCGGGTTGCAGTCCTGCATGTGCTGGGGAGCAGTGAAAAGTGTGAAAAGTGAAAAGTGAAAAGTGTGAAAAGTGAAAAGTGAAAAGTGTGTGTGGCCACCCAGCAGGAGGGCTCAGACAGGGGAGCCTGGGGAGCTGGCTGCTCCCAGGGGAGAAGGCTGTTTTTCTACAGCCAGAGCTCCAAGCACGGTTTGGGGCTCAGGAGAGCTGACAAATGTCCCTTTTTGCTAGTGGAGTGTTACTTCTGGAATTTTTATCTCTCACCCCTCTCTCCTGACAGGAGCGGCATCATTGTTTGGTATTGAGAACAGTAACTCCCTTATCTTGGGAGTTGAACAATGTGATATAATTAATAAAAGTAATGACAATTCATTCACTGAATACCAATTAGTGTTCAGCTTTCTAAGGAATGGAGATTGGAAATGGAAAACAGGTTGGATGATACTGGATAAAGAAATCATTTCTTTGATGTAAAGGACATTAAGAAGGCGTTTCATTCATGACAAGATGAAAGATGAAGCAAGCTTTGTGGCAACGGTGAATATTTTCATCTGTCAGTGCGCATGCTTTAAAGGAGACACGAACAGAGTCCCACACAAGTCCACAGTGCCCACGGCTTCCCTCATGGTGGGCCTTGCTCTGGGGCTGCCATCACTGGAACTGGATTTCTTCTGTTGGAGCTGCACTGGCTGAGAATGCTCGACACATAATGGTTGCTTCATCTGTTGTGTATTTTTTATGGTGTGCTGAAATGCCAGAGTGGAATCTGGAATGCCTCATTTATTAGCGCAGTATTAGGAAGAATAAGGATGCAATTAGGGATTGAAAAAATTAGGTTAAATACCCATTTCCTGATACAGAGAGATTAGGGCTCCTCCTGTTTCATATTAGGAGGGCAGGCTGGAGAGCAGCCCTGTAATTGGTGCAAATGGCACAGGACATGCTTGGGAGCACCTCTAGAATCCAGCTTCATCTCATCGAATTCCTGGAGAGCTGCAGTTGCACATCCTCATGCTTTCACTACATTCTGGATTGCTCTTGTCCTCCCTTCTCCTGTTTGGCTAAGTGTCATTTGCAATTCAGGTCTCTCCAGCTTCTTGACAAAAGGGTTCTTGACAAATCTCAATTGCTGCCTGTCCTGCTCCTCTGGTTCTTCTCCATCTCTTTTCCCAGTCTCTCACATATCCGTCAGAACTGTTCCTGTTTGTTTTCTGATGCTCTGGCACATGAAATGAACTCGGTGCTGTTGTGAGAGGGGCATGCTGCTCCCCTGCAGAACCTTGAGAATGGGTTCCAGGCGTCAGCAGCCATCACTTTGCAGCAAAAAACCATCCTCTGTGAATATCCATCATATTTCCTCTGAAATACTGATGAGTTGGCACAGTGTTCTTGTACTGATGAAGTTTTGCAGTTATATGATCCCCAGATAATTGGACTTCATAGTAAGACAAAGCCTTTGTCCCAGATAGCACTTTTAGAAAATACTTTTTTCTTGAAATTACAATTATAAAAATACCCCTACTTTTCACTGTGTCCCCTGGCAAATGGAGCATGATGTTTAAGTGCTCTTTGAAAAATATTCCTGAGATAAGATCATTAGTATATGAAAATGCTTTCTTAACAGAGGCAGCTTTTGTTGGAAAGCCTTCATGGGTGGTGTATTGGGAGTAATTAAGTGAAATGCAATGACTCAAAATAACAAACAAGCTCTGCACTGCTGTTTATGAATACCCAGTTCTCCTGGGGAAACCTAATCTGACATGAGAACGGAGTCTGAGGTGTGCTGGTGGTCATGGCAGACAGGAGGGACATTTCTGAGCTGCAGAGTTGTGTCAGTGGCTGCAGAACAGGTTCTGTACCCCACAGCAAACCCATGCCAGGCTGGCAGCTCCTGCAGGGAGTCTGGGGGTTCACTGGTCCCACATGTTCAGTTTGATCCTGACTGCATGATTCCCTTTTGTCTCTCCTGTCGGCAGCTCCTGGGGACAGGGACCTTCACACAGCTCTGGTTTTGCGTGTGGCTGTTAATCTTAGAGCTGATCTGAGCTCCTGTTGCCACTAACACTCCTATCTGCCTATCTCTATCTCTATCTCTATCTCTACCTATTTTACCTATATCTCCTCTCTGTGTACCTCCCAATCCATTATGTTCTGCTAAATGCAAGTGGTGGAGGTTCTGCACCAAAGTGGAAAAACTAAATGAAAATGAGAAATATCCTTTCCAGTGCTTTATACTCAAAGTGAGTCTCCAGTGTGTGTTTGCCTCACCCTGTGCAGTGGTGTCCCAGGGACAGGCAGTCCTGCAGTGATTTTTAAAACCTCTTGGAAACACACAAAGATAAGAAGTTAATTTTCATGTCTCTTCTATGGCTGCTTTATAATTAATTTCTCTGAACCAGTTTGTTTTTCTGCTGCCAAACACTTCAACGCTTATATGTAAATTATCAACATCTGAAGCCGTCTTTCCTTAGAAAGAATACAAGGCAATCATCAGATAAAAGTCATTACACATTCACAGCTCTTCTGCTCCACTGATAATAAAATATTCTTAGGCAAAGGTGACCTTTTTACAATAGACTTATTAATGTCAGGACTTCAGAATTGTCTTTTCTCATTACAAGTCTTACCAAAAACATTAAAAAGAGTGAAGTTTATGGTCTTAAAGATGTGTCAAAACACAGCCATTAAGGACATTTTCACAGAATGTTATTTATATAACCCATTTTTTTGTATTTTATGTGGAAAATATTGAGATAATACAGACACTCTTGACAGAACTTTGTATTCATGACTTCTTTTGACTTCTGATCATATTCTAGATAATCCAGATATGATTTCTAGCCCTCACATTTATGGCCTTGGATATCTCCCTGGATCCAAGATAAAGTTACTCCCATACACATGAGAACATCAGCTCCTTCGAATGCAGAAACATTTTTATGTTGTCTTGAGTTTTTGCTCCCAATGGAGGGCAGATCCCTTAAAATCCAAACCATCCCAGAATTTCCATCTGCTTTTCCCAGTCTCCATCCCACCCAGCAGAGTTGGTGATGCTCATCCTTGAGCTGCTGTGCCAGCAGGATTCAGTCCCATGTGCCTCCACTTTGGTATCTCTCCAAAATCAATATTTTAAAGAAACTGAAATTATTCCTCCTACAGGAGTCATGATTCATGCAATGATAGCATCAATATTAATACAATAATCAAACTTTAAAGTCAGCTGCTAAGCAACCTGTCATGCCCACAGAGCAAACTGGGCTCAGACCAGAACAACTGGAACTGGAGAAAACTTAATGTGAAAAAGAAAATACTAAAGGAGGGAAAATGTGAGTCAAGTAGCAGATTTTGCAGAGCCACCCTCTGGGCTGGGCTGGAGATGGAGAGCTGCCTTTTTGGAATGTTCCCATCCTGCCTGGTGCCCAGGCTGCAGCTCAGCCCCAGCACTGCAGGCTCTGAGCTGGCCCCGCTCCCCAGGCACATCCACTCTGCTCACCTTCTGTGGAAATAAAGAATCGAGAGAGGTACAGGAAAAAATCTTATTCTCTTGCTTTTTTCTTCCCGCACACTTCTGAAGGCCCATTCAGCGTTTTCCTTCTGGCAAACTATTTAGTAGAGCAATTGCAGAGAGCTCTGTTTCTGCCCTCTGAAGGTTTTCTAATGGCTTTCAGTATGGCCAGTTTCGGATGTGTCTTGATGTGCAGGGAGCTGGGATTAACAGAATAGAGGGAAATTACTTATTCCAATAGCTTTTTAAATAAAAAAGCAAGTTGGTTTAAAAGAGGAAAGGCCATGCCAAGTATTTCCATTATACTGGTTTTTTCATTATCTTGAGGAGCCTGAAGAAGTCTCTGGGAAATGAGATACTGTTTGGTAGAAGATGCAAGGGCAGGTTGGGAAAGGGTATTGGAGCCAGCTGGTGCTGAAGGAAAAGAGAAAAGAGGTCATTCATTATGATGTTTTTCCTCATGGTTGCCAGCAAAACAGAGGAAGAAACGTCCTCTGGGATATCCCAGCTGGCAAGAACATCCTTAAAGGCTAAATTCCAACCACACCAGCAACAGAAAAAAATAATTTAACGAACCCTGGAGACCTACATTTTTGTGGATTCACCAGAGTATTGGCAAGCACGCTGGTTGTTTTAATCTCTAGAGTTGCATGGTAATGTATAAAGTAGAAGAAAAATAGGATCTCAACTCTAGGAACAGACCCAAATTGCTGTTGTTTTTGTGTTTCAAGGCTCAGGAGTGTTTCTTTGCCTTTTCTCTCTCCTTTGCTGTGTTTTTATCCTCCCACAAAACACTTCTACCTGTTGGCCCTGCATGGCCCCTGCACTGAGCACAGCCTGGTCATGGAGGGACACCTGGCAGGTCTGGCATGGGCAGCAGGAGGTTTTTTTCCTTTCTCAAACATCAACTACCTCACTTTTCACTGACTGTAACTTCCTTCTTGTCTTTTTAATTAGCTCACCTAACACATTGGCTGCAAACAGCGACCCAGGCTCCTCTTCCTGCTTTTTACATGTCAATACATCATCCACTGTGACTGATAATTTATGCAGCCCCAGCTGTGCCCCTCCTTGCCTTTCCACTCACTCCCTGAGTTTGGAGCTGCTGGATGGAAGCAGCAGCCTGGCAGCAGGGCTATCAGCTCGTGCTCAGCACCAAACACACTGAGCTGGACCCCAACCTGTGCAAATCCATTTCTGGGTCAATGGTTGTAACAACTCTCTCTGGCACCTGCTTGCACAAAAGGCAGTTCAGGCAAGTCCTTGTCACTCTTGTGAGTCCACTGGTGCTCCTGCTCCAAAAAATAAAGGATTTTGATTAAAGCAAGCACAGGAGTAAGCCAGGAATATTTAATTGTAGGGACTATTGACATAGTCTTCTGAACACTGAGGGCAAATTATCCATGGGAAATAACTTTGATTGTTGCCTCCATTATTTAATCCTAATTTAGTCCTTAATCCTAATTCAGTACCTTCAGATAGGTATAAAATTCTCCCTTTGCAAACAGATGATACTTCTTTTCAGCCCTCCCTGCTGAGGGTTTGGGTTGTTCTTGCCAACATGATTTTTGGAAGTGGTCTTTGCACCTTTTCTGTCAAACAGTGCATTTTTCATGGTTCCAGTTTTTCTGCAGCTATTTAGTTTTCCTTTGATGGAAGTAGAAATAATACCTAAATAATCACTTTGATTTTTATTTGAGGCAGCTGTGCTGGGACAGAACTTATTGTTCAGATCCGTTACCTTTTACACAACAGAGATAAATTAATTACAGGGCTTTCCCCTGACATCCAGGCTCTTGCCTGCAAATGTTCACATAAAAGATGAATGACAATGAGGTTCTCATTACAGCTTGATGAATTAGGCTTTTCACTTCAGTTCCAGGAAAGTCTACTTCATGGTCAACACTCTTGTTTAGGCCCTGCTGTGTTTTTTTCTCTCATTGAATTTAAATCATGCAGCTGCTGTCAAACCACCTTTGTTGGAGCAATCCATTATTTTGCCCTGCCCTTTAGAATTCTTCTCTTTTCCAGAGAATTTGCCTCAGTGGTTTGCCAGTTAGTCAGCAACAGCATCTTCCTAATTTTCCTTTGTGCACATCACACACCTGGGGCTGCAGGAAGAAGTGGCAGCTTTGTGTAAAACAGCAAAAGGACCAGGAGAGCATCCCCTCCTCAGTTCAGGGATGATCCTTGTGCTCAGGGCAAGCCAAGCTGCACAGTCTGATGTTCTCAGCCTACTGCCACCTTTTCCTTGTGCGTCCACACAATGATCTTGTTGGCATGTAACACACAGTTTAAACTGGAATATAAATGGGGCAGGAGGGAAATGTGCAGAGGTGTTTGCCAGGAGTTGCACAGACGTGGATTCATTTCCAGTTTGTGAGAGGGTGGGACAAATGATGATGGACCTCCCTTGTGTCCCCTACATCTAGCAATGCCCAGAGCAGGGACACCCTGTGTCCCAGGGCACGAGGGCCATTTTGCCTGCCCGTTGTGCTCTGAGAGGCCAAATGAATACCTGAGTAATTTGAAAGCTGTTGTCTACACAAAACAAAGTCAAAAGACTCAACACTGCCAGCTGCTATTTCACAAAGAAAGAACATTTTTTTTCTTGCTCACAGTTCTTGGCAGTTTATCATGTTCCTTTACTTGTATCTTTAAGTGTCAACACCTTGATCAACTTTATTACACCTGCCTGTGGTCAGAATATTACTAATGGTGGCTCTGGTTGGTGTCTGGGAACAAGAATAAGTCATTAGTAATGACTGAAGAAAGTGGAAACATCAAAATATTGGTAGAAGAATAATTGCAGTAGTGTGAAGCTATCATTATTGAGGGGGCAATATTTACCTTTATATATTTTCCTAAAGCTTCCCAGACCACACTGACTTTTCTGGTTTCTCCCAGGTTTAAGAGGTTTGGGTGCTTTTGGAAGTGCTATCCCAAGGGGATGCCAAGGCAGAGCGATGGGCAGAGTCACCCAGTGACCTGGCATTGGGTGGCAGTGCCTGTTGCCCCTGTGTCACTGCCCCTCTTGAGCAGGACGGGAGGTGAGTGTCAGCCAGCACTTCTGTGAGGAAGTGTCCTCAGCTCCTGCACAATTCTGTGTCCTGGCATGCCACTGCTGCTCCAGAGCCCTCTCGTCCATGAGAGCCCAGCAGGGACTCTTTTCCTTGCAGTTTGCTGCTAGAACAGGAAAATACCTTGGGAATTTTCTCTGCTCTGCCTGCCAGCTCTTCAAGGAAAACTCTGATCTCTCCAACCATGAAATAAAATCGAGCAAAATATCACTGAGCCATATGGACACCAAGCAGCATAACACCCCTGTGGAAAGTCCTCCCTGCTGTCTCTGGTGCTGATTATCACCGCAGCTTAGAGCAAAGCTGAGATTTTTAATGCCCCAAGCGTGATGCACTCCCCTGACCTTGGGAATTGTTTTTATTGCTATTTTGGCTGGCTCTGTCCCTGGCAGGTTGCTGGACTATAAGCAGATGCAACAGAAATAGTGGAGATAGCTAATTTCAAAGGTACACAGAGTCCTTCCACAGCACATGGGAAAGATGTTTAATGTTTGGAAATCTTCTTGTGGCATGGGTTGAATTTGGAACAGCAAATGGAACAGTAGAAATTCCTTCAGTCATCTGTTCTGATAGAAATTATACTAATGTCTGTATTTACATTGTTCTGTGGTATCTGTGCTCCTGCTGCCTGGATTCCCTGGGGTTTTTTTCCCAGCAGCACTGGTGGACAGAGTGTTTTGGCCAGGGGAGCACACGGCTTAGCTGGGGCTGCTCGCCCTGGAACGCTCACTCCCTGGGCTGCAGAAGCAAACCATGCACTTTATTGAAGGTTGCTTTGCCTCCAGGCCTTTATGCTTCTTTATTTCCCCTTAAATGGATGTTTCCCCAAAGACAATCTTTTTAAAGCAGTTCAAACAGGTTTCCAATTACTTTTCAACATTAGTCTTCTCTTCTAAAAATCTCAATCTCAACATCAAGTCCATTTTGAGAACTTGGGAAATAGTTTTTTCTACCTGTTTTATTTTTGTAAGATGAGCATTTTAACAAAGAGCTTCCCTCTCTCCTCTCTCCACTTAGAAAACCTCAGTGAATTGGTTGAAAAGAGGACCAGTCTCTCTGCTCTAATAACAAGATGTTCTTACCTCTCCCAGTTCAAGCTCTGGATACTTGCTGGCAAATGACCTCATGTGAGAGAAGACTCAAATATTTTGGGTGAGGAAGACATTTAAACACAGGAACTTCAGAGAAGTGCCTCATATGGAGCTAGTCCTTAACCTGTGCTTATGCTAAGTTGTATCCAGACAACATTTAAGCAGGTTTTCTGAAATCAAGGCTCACAGAGCGGGTATGGCCCAGACCTGTGCTAACACTTGGGTATCAGCCAGCCCGTGAGGTGGGATAGTAACTTATTTCCCATTGTTTTAAATCCTGGAACAATCTAAGAGTAAAACAGATTACTGAATAGTTGTTACATTTCGGACTCCAGTGTGGTTGTTTATTTGCAGGTCCTACAGAATTGAGGTTCAGTGGTACCAGAGTTAATTAGAGGTCAGTTTTGGCAATTGCTACAGAAGTGTTTCTCTTCCCACCTGGACATGGAATGAAATCAGCTCCACGTCACTCCAACAGCCCATCTTGACAAAGTAATCATCATTCTCATGCAGAATATTCAAATAATTCCCTGAAGTGCAATGTAAGGAAAAAGAAAACAAAAGATAATTGTAATTTGCTGTTGGACTTCTCACAAATTGGAAGTTGAGCTACCCTTCAAAGCCCTGTTTTGATGTGCAAGCCTTGCCCTCCGGAGGGTGCAGACACTAGCACAGAGCAGCTGTAGGACAGAGGCTCTTGTTCAGGTGCGTGCCAGAGGCCACAAGCCCCAGGAGCTCTTTGGGGGTCACTGGCTGAAGGACACATCCCCTCTGGGTCCTCACCCTGTTTTTTGAAACTTGTTTCACGGTTAATATTTGCAAAGCTTCTGATTTCATTGTTTAATGTAATTTTATTCAGTAAAGCTTCCTCATTGCATAAAGGTCTTGGTATTTAATATTTAATAGCATAAATCCCACGTGAGTCTCAGGCAGAGGATAAAAATTACATTTTAAATTAATGTGCAGTCAATGCCTGCTGCTCTTTCTGCATTTAAAGGCCAATGGCCATTTCAAGCCCAGCACCATCTTGCAGGGGCAATGCCTGTGTTCTCTGCCAAAATGGCCAGTCCCCATCACAGGACGTGTAGCATTCCCTGTACTCCCTGTGCTGTCACTTGCCTCCCTGGGAGCCCTGTGCTCCATGGCCATTTCAGGATGGACACCTGGCATTCATCCACACAATCTTGTCACTCCATCAGTCTGGCAGCTTGTGGCACAGGGCACTGCTCCAGTGCAGAGCCCTCCTGCATGGCCTCGGGTGTCCGTGGTGCTGAGCACGCTGACACCAGCACAGGACAGCCTGGACACACAGCCCTATGGTTCAAACCACCTGTACCCCACATCTGTGCTGGCCATCAACAGGTCCTGGCTTCTGCAGGAAAGGGGTTTGGGCCAGATTTTGCAAGGATTCAGCATGTAGCACATACCTGGAATTCCACGTTTGTTTACATGTTTGGTTATTTACACTGCTGCTTTCATAGTGATAATTTCTGACTTTGTCTTTTATGACTTTTAGCATTTCCTTTTTCCTTCTGCTGGGAGAAGGTTTGACATGGAAATCTGCACCTAAATTTTTTGCTCTTGAGACATAGCAGCCAAAAACATGTTCAACTTGTCAGATGGTTTACAAACCCACCACACAACCAGCCATACACATTGTCCCTGCAATGCAATGTCCTATTGCCTCAGTGAAATTTATTTTATATATATATACACACGCATATATAACATTTCAGATTATGTAATGTCACCATCTGCTGCTTTACATAAACAGTGCTCAGCTTCCACCTCTGCTGCTTTATGCAATTGTGTCCCCAGCCAAGCCACTGGGGTAGGGGATGGAGGAGGGAGTGCTCTGTTTGCTCTCCTCTAACTGAATACCCCTCCCTTCACCAGGGAGAGGTGGGGAGCTTGCAGCCATAAACACCACACATTGCAGCAATGCCCATTTGTTTTCCACTTACTGTCCTTATTCTTCCATATGCAAACCAGGCAGCTGATGTTTACTTTGATGGGCAAAGTTGCTGCAGGGTCAAATGGAAAGAAGAGATTGGCAGGAAAGGAGCAAATCCTCCTTAAATGAAATGTCTGCAATAATTAGCAAATGTTGCAAAAATGAGCTGATAAACAAGCAAAAGGTAAGAAGGGAAAGGTAAGCTTCAGGGCAATTAATTACGATGGTAAATAAAAAGAGACCCAACATTTTTGCAAGAATTTAACAGATGGGAGGGTACGCTGGGAGCATGGTATTTGTTCAAGCAGTGAGAAGAAGCTGGAACTACAGGGATTTGGGACCATTTTTAAAGGAACTGGCTTGTTTTCCAGGAATAAGCCTCAGGGCAAGCAAGACAACATTTAATTTCTTTGCCTACATTTGTATTTTTGCTGTTCATGAAGTCCAAAGAAATGGAGGTTCCTGTGCAAAACTAGAGAACCCACACCCAGCCCTGCTCTTCAAGTGCAAGCACCAAAACAGGGCATTAATTAACCTGCAGTGCAGCACACGTGCACAGATGGATTTGGGATGTAACCTGTATCCTGCCGTGGAGCTGAGCCTTATTGCCTGGCCACCCTCCTGGGGTCCCTTCCTACCCACCCTCAGCCCCAGCAGGAGCCAAGTGCTTGTGCTGGTGCCTGAATTCCCTCGGTACCACAGAAATGTGAGAAGCCTCTCAGGGCCAAGCCCAAACCCTCACCCAGGCTCAGTCATCCTGCCCAGCTGTCAGTCAGTGGCTCAGGGAGACACTCCCAGAGGGGAGGGATCAGTGGGTGCATAAATGCAGGGAGGTGACTCCCCCTCTTACGTTGTCCCCATCTGCCCTGAAGTTCTGTAGCAGGCTGAGACTGCCCAAGAGATTTGGGTAACTGGAATCTGGCTGGTGAAGGGGGGGCCATCATCATCCTAAAGCTCTTCTGAGGACTCCCAAAAGACTCAGCTCTAAACTCCAGAGCTTTCTTGCTCTTAACCCTGGCAGAAGTCATACTTTAATGACTATATTATTACCCCAGTTTATTTTTTTTATGACTGAAGCACACTTGACTCTTTGGGGTGGGCAGCTTTGTAACAGTTAGTGTTAAGGGACTTGGGGCAAAGGGATTGGGATTGCTCCATAGAGGCAGGGCTGCATTCTGTATTTCAATTTTTGATGGGTTTATTTCTGATGAAGAGCAAGGAAGTGATGTATGTTATGAGGAAGTGATCAATTACCTGGCATGTCTGGAGCACTGAGGATTTTATCACATCAGGATGACGGTGATTGATTTTTTGATTTTTTTTTTTTCAGGTCTGTAGCAGAGCAGCAATCTGTGGATGCCTGATTGCAGCTGACAGGTAAGTTGTGGAGCCAGCTCACCAGTGACTGTGACAGGCATCCCTATCTCATGTTCCCACTTCTTTTCAGACTGTAATGGCTTGATGAAGACATGCTGTCAGGGTGATAGAGATCCAGAGATTATTAAATGAGGACACCTTTGATTTGCTAAATTGCTTTAATCTTGCAGGAGGCTCTATTAGTTCCTATTGGTCCCACTTTGTAGGGGTTAGAGAAAAAAGCAAAGGGGACGGGCTGCAAAAATGCAGCAATGTTTGCTCTCCTGAAAGGCGGAGCCCAGGAAGAAAAGTGGGAATTGCAGCTGGCTTTGCCTGCCTTGCTGGCACCATGCTGTGCAGAGGATTGATTTAATTTATCCCAGCAGGTGTTGGGTGCAGAGGGCTGTTATTGGCTTGGGGGCTGTGAAGCTCAGCACGTTTGGTGTCTTGCCCCTTGCTGGCCTCAGAAAGGATGGAGAAGTTATTCCTGTGTCAGGCTGCTCTTGCCTGTAGCTGGCTGTGTGGGCTCCATCCTGCTCCAAGGGAGGAGAGGGTTGTGGCATGGGGGCTGGAGTTTGTATCCAAACCTTGAGTATCTGTTTCTCTGGAAATGAGGCTGCAGTTGCAATTTGTATAAAATCACTCTTTGCCAAAAGAAATGATGGGGCTGGTTTGATCTAATTCCAGAGTTGTTCCATTATTTTTGCTGTGACCGTGTGACATGAAATCCTGTGTACTCCATTTCTGATCACCTGTAGCATGAAGAGGGAAGGAGGCAGGAAATAGTGAAAGAGCCCAAATGAGGCAGTGAAAAGGGAATGAAACCAAACAGAAAGGAAAAGGTCTGTTCGAGGTGCAATCATTGGAGAAATGCTGCTATCCTCAGATGACATGCACTGTAGATGGGAAGGCATGTACCTGAATTCCCAAAGTGAAGCAGACAATAGTCTGTGAGTGTCAGTGGGTTATTGCACTTGTTGGCTGCTTGCTGAATTAAGTTCTCTGTTGGTTGGAAGTCACTGCAGAGAGGGTGGCAGTCAGCTCTGGTTGGATTGTGGGTGTCCAAGACATGGTTGTTGTGCTCTACATTGAAAAATGTGCTGGTGGAGAGGAGCTTCTCCTTGCCGGGTAGGACAGGCTGTACAGACTGTTTGCCCAGAAATGGTCCCAGCTCCAAGGCCTGTGAGTATTTTAGGGTAAATGCTTTCAGGTGACTGAACTTCTCAGTGTGGGTTAAACGTAGCAGCTGAGCAGAAAGAACTATTCCATGTGGTCTCACCTCCTTTCCTCTTCCCTAGTATCTATACAATTTTAAAAACCCTAAACAAAACATACCAAAGCCAAAATAATAAAAAACAAACAAAGCACCTACTCCCCACTGAATAACCTCTGACAAGATTGGCATTAACAAAGCTGAATTTTTTTAAGACAGTCATTGGAATGAAATGAGCTGATTACCAGTAGGAAGAAACTTAGTTTATTATCTGATTTTTAAAAGCCTGAATAATTTTAGTCATTGGCTTTATCAGGCAAAATAATTATTTCAGTTATTATCTTTAATAACTTTGTAGGAAATCTTTTAAGTTCTTTTCCATGAATCCTACTTCAAATGCACCTGCGGAGATAAAAGCAGCAAACTTAGCCCAATGAATAACTGATAAAGCAGAAATATCACTGCCTTGCCTCAAGAACATCACAGCTCCAAGTTCATCTCGTGCATGTAATCAGGGTCTGTGCTCTCCCTGGCCTCTATTGGCGGCAAAGCTCTTTTATGATATTCTGTCATTTATGACAGCTCCTCCAGAGAGTTCATTAGGGTGAACATTAATGTGGCTGAATCCAGGAAACTGCTTTTCCTGACATAATGCCAACATCTATTACAATGCTGTGCAGTGCAGGGGGGAGCTTTATGGTTGTTTAATGTGCGTGTGTGTGTTGCAAATGGCATCACTTTTTAACTCTCTCCGTAAAGCAGTGTCTGTTTTCTGGATTGCCACCACTATAAATACATGTAATGGGGAGCCTGAGCAGCTGTTGTGTTCAGCAGTTGTCTGTGATGATTATGAATTCATGGTTGTGGCTCCCAGGACTAGAGAGCCACAATTAATCTATACTATGATTCAGATCATCAACGTGAGTGCTGGTGTTTCCCCTGCTCTATTGGTATTTCTTAGAGTTCCTCATATATAAAATCTGTATTAGGAATTGAGGCAAAGGAAAGCAGCAATGGCAAAGAAATATCCAGTGGTTTTCCCTTCTTCCATCTACGTCCACACAGCTGTGTAGTGCAGGAGCAGCTCCTGAGTCTGAAGTTGGGTCACTTGTTTCCACCTTAGGCATGGAGGAGTGTGGAGGGTAGGTAGGATGGATGTTGTGGACTTGCTGCTCCCATGCAG
This sequence comes from Agelaius phoeniceus, assembly GCF_051311805.1. Taxonomy (NCBI): domain Eukaryota; kingdom Metazoa; phylum Chordata; class Aves; order Passeriformes; family Icteridae; genus Agelaius; species Agelaius phoeniceus. The sequence continues at coordinate 268,115 of NC_135284.1, forward strand.
TGCAGACCATGTGTGTGCTTGGTTTTAAAAGAAAAACAAGAAAAAGCAAAACTAAAACCCCCAAGTCCACCAAAGAAAACAGTGTTTATGACAGCAGGAGAAACATGGCTGAGGATTATCATTCTTTGCGTGCTTGGCTCAGATGGAGAACACTGTAGCTGTAAACTACCTCATGCTTTTTCCCACAGCCTTATTCTAATCTCCTTTCTGGGTTAATTCCCAGGTAAGAGAGCTGTGCCATTCCATTTTTAATTGTTTTCAGCTCAGTCTCCTGATTGCCAGTACGGGGCTGGCAGGGCTGCCAGGACATGCTGTAACGTGTCCTGTACAAGCATCTTATCTGGTGAGAGCTGCCGTGGGTACCGAGCTGAGGAGGCTGCAGGGACACGGGCATTCATTTCAGTCAGCTGTGATGAGCCACAGCTGCAGTGGATCCAGACTGGCTCCATCTCTGGGCTGCCTGCCCCGTGGGCTGGGATGGACAGGTCCAAGTGGAAGACTTGGCTAAAAAGCAGGAGAATAACTCTGGGGAAGGAATTCAGGGCTGGTGAATTGCTGCCCCTGCCAGCCCGGGGAGGGGACAGGGACAGCCCTCGGTCCCTGCCAGCCCGGAGGGGACAGGGACAGCCCTCGGTCCCTGCCAGCCCGGGGAGGGGACAGGGACAGCCCTCGGTCCCTGCCAGCCCGGAGGGGACAGGGACAGGCACAGCCCTCGGTCCCTGCCAGCCCGGGGAGGGGACAGGCACAGCCCTCGGTCCCTGCCAGCCCGGAGGGGACAGGGACAGGCACAGCCCTCGGTCCCTGCCAGCCCGGGGAGGGGACAGGCACAGCCCTCGGTCCCTGCCAGCCCGGGGAGGGGACAGGGACAGGCACAGCCCTCGGTCCCTGCCAGCCCGGGGAGGGCACAGACACAGCCCTCGGTCCCTGCCAGCCCGGGGAGGGAACAGGCACAGGGACAGCCCTCGGTCCCTGCCAGCCCGGGGAGGGGACAGGGACAGGCACAGCCCTCGGTCCCTGCCAGCCCGGGGAAGGGACAGGGACAGGCACAGCCCTCGGTCCCTGCCAGCCCGGGGAAGGGACAGGCACAGCCCTCGGTCCCTGCCAGCCCGGGGAAGGGACAGGCACAGCCCTCGGTCCCTGCCAGCCCGGGGAAGGGACAGGCACAGGCACAGCCCTCGGTCCCTGCCAGCCCGGGGAGGGGACAGGGACAGCGCTCGGTCCCTGCCAGCCCGGGGAAGGGACAGGGACAGCCCTCGGTCCCTGCCAGCCCGGGGAGGGCACAGGCACAGCCCTCGGTCCCTGCCAGCCCGGGGAGGGCACAGGCACAGCCCTCGGTCCCTGCCAGCCCGGGGAGGGGACAGGCACAGCCCTCGGTCCCTGCCAGCCCGGGGAGGGGACAGGCACAGGCACAGCCCTCGGTCCCTGCCAGCCCGGAAGGGACAGGCACAGCCCTCGGTCCCTGCCAGCCCGGAGGGGACAGGCACAGGCACAGCCCTCGGTCCCTGCCAGCCCGGGGAAGGGACAGGGACAGGGACAGCGCTCGGTCCCTGCCAGCCCGGGGAAGGGACAGGCACAGCCCTCGGTCCCTGCCAGCCCGGGGAAGGGACGGGCACAGCCCTCGGGCCCTGCCAGCCCGGGGAGGGGACAGGGACAGCCCTCGGTCCCTGCCAGCCCGGGGAAGGCACAGGCACAGCCCTCGGTCCCTGCCAGCCCGGGGAAGGGACAGGCACAGCCCTGGGTGGCCGCGTTCCCATCCGGGCTGCGAGCGGAGCCGCTGCTCCCTGCCCTGCTGTCCTGGAGGGCTGCAGGAACCGGGCTGGGGAGAGGCAGAGAGGAAAAACCAGAATAAAGAAACCCGATCAGTTAATTGGTGAAATTCTCTTTCTCTGGTTGACTGTATTCATTCTGACAGGAGCCTCTCCTCCTTCCCTGGAGTGCTCTGGCAAGTGAGACTTGCAAATAAAGCAAAGGATCTGCTGAATGCACAGCCATGCATAATTTAGGAGTGCTGGAGTCTTCTGCGCATCTCATCACAAAATGGCATTCAGTAAGTGCTAACACAACTCCTTTGTGGATAGGCATTTCTGTGAATTTCTTGTTTTTCAGTAAGATTTGGACATCAGACCCCTGCCAGGAATTAAAAATTGACCATCAGGAAGTACTGTAGCAGGGCTAACACCTAACTGAAACATTCCTTCATGTGTGCCCACAGTCAAAATAAAGAAATGATTGTGGATTCTTGAGTGGGTTGGCTTTGAAGGATACTATGAATAAATGATGGAAGACTACATTTTCCTTGAATTCACACTTTTCACCCATAAGTCATAAAAACAAATTTGATGCTAGAGAAAATAGCTGGAAGGGGAAGCAAGGACATCTCTTTCATTCTAAGGGTGTGGAGAGAAAGTGTTTTATGTCTCTGGAGCAGGTGTGTGAGAGGAAAGAGCTGTAACTCTTTAACTTATGTGTATCTGTTCCCATCAGGTAGATGTTTCATGCAGGGAGAAGGACCAAATGAATAATTAAGCCTAGTGTTGATATTTACTTGGACTAATAGAATGTTGTGCAGCATCACCTGAATGAAAATCAAATTTGTGATTAGTAGGTGGTTCATCCTGTTCTAACAGTGTACAGTGATTAATTCTTCTTTTTCATGCCACAAATAGTAATTAAAGAGAAATATTACATAGGTACACCTGGTTTTCATTATACAGTTGCAACAGTGTGTAAACCAAATCTTTTATTGATGAGAAACGCCTTAAGTTTGAAAACTGAGGGAAGAGCATGAAAACCCCTCTGAGGCTCCCTAGAGACATGTGAGAAATCTGAAATTATTAAAACATGTGGTGGCACATACCGATTACTGACAGCTCCCGCTGCGGCTGTGAGCCCTCATTCCTCTTTGACTTCCAGCTTTTCTAAGGATTCTCAGCTTGCTTGGCTCTCCCCCTTCCCTTGGTTAATCTGCTGTGCCAGGGAAGCCGTGTGCCATGCCCTGGACAGTGAGACCCAGCTGATGGACTGTCCTGCTGCAGGGGCAGTTTGCTGGTCTCTGTTCAGCAGCATCCCCTCAGCCCCCTCCCTGTTGGGTGATGGGCAGTCTAAAACCCCACTTACCTGCACGGCCCCTGAATCACAAGGCTTTATTCTACTGCAGTTTTTAAAAACCATTATTGTGTATCTGATATTAAAGCTGAGTGTTTACACCTGGTATTTGAGCCCCAGAGAGGGAGGGAGTATATTTGTATATCTGGTTTATATATTTATGCTGTTTGCTGAGTCCCTGTGGGCAAGGATGTTCACCATCACTCCGTGGCCATCATCTACTGCCATTCTCTCTTTGTGTGCATATGTATTTACTGATATTGATTAATATTTATTTCTCATAAATAATACATCACTGTGATTTTGTGTGTGCCACTGCAAACTGCAGGAACACAAAGGGTAATGAATGTGGTGGTAAAGCTGCTCCATCCCTGCAGAGCTGCCCCAGGGCCTGGAGGCTGGTTCCTGCCCTCGCATCAGCATCCCTGCCCACCAAGTTCTGGGCTCCAGCACCACCAAGCAGACCCTGCTGGTGTCTGTGCCCTGCTGCTGCTGCCTGCTTTAGGAGGAAAGACTCTTTCCTCTGCCCCAGCTGGAGCCAGCCAGGAGGGAATGTGGCAGCAGCTCCGTGCATCAGCTGCAGGTGCCCTGTGCCAGGCTCCAGGGGCAGCAGGGATGGAGTTCTGTCCCTGCACAGGCAGAGCTGCCCTCCTGGTGCCTCGCTAGTGCTGTGCCCTGCTGGGACATGGGGACAGAGAGCCAGGGCTGGGGGCACGGTGCTGGCAGCTCTGGCTTCTCTGAGGAACTCGAGTTATTCACATCAGTACCTTTTTGCCCAGTAAAATGGGCAGATTCTCCCCAGACCTCACAGCCCCATTGTGCCAACCACAGCATGAGTAAACAAGATAAAAGCTGAGCCCCTGGGCCCAGGTTCAGTCAGCTCTGACGGGAGGGAAGGAGGGAAATAACACTGAGAGGTGAGCACATCAGCAGCTCCTCCGATGGGAAAAGTAGGTTATTCTGAAGCAACAAACAGGAGAAACATAAAACAAACAAAAGAAAGAGAAAAGGAAGATGGGATTTGGACAGAAGCTGATTTATCGAATTCCAGCTGGACAGTGATACCAATTCTGGGAGCACTCTGCAGTGCATTTGGCACTGTCCCCCAGTGCTGGGATAGGGACCAACCCCACTCTCCCCAGAGAGTAGCTATGTGTGCCCAGCTAGGGAATTCTGGAGAAAACTGGTTGTTCCCAATGGGCTTTCAGGGAGCCCATGTCCTTGTGCTCACAGAATCCTAGGCACCCCTGGGAGTCCTCATCTGAGTGAATATTTGCCAGCAAACCCCAGTCAGTCAAGGGCAGACCAGTGCTCTACCCTGCTGGTTGCTGTTGCTGTGCAAACTTTGGTATTTGTTGGAAAAGGCTAATAGCAGAATGGTTTGCTTTAGGAAAAAACATTCCTGAGAAATGGGACTGTTCTGCTTTGAGTAACACGGTGGTGCTGGGGTCACAGCTGGAGCCTCTCATCATAGCAGGGGAAGGCTGACCTTGCTGTAGCATAGCAGCCTTGCAAGCAGTTTCTTTTTTTCCTCCCCTTTCCTTTGGTGGGGATACAAAAGGATGGAGGATTCTGTGCCAAAGCCAGGATGCTGAGCCCTGGGGAGTTCTGGTTTGGCCCGTGCCCTAATCCTACTGCTCTGTTCTTAAGTGTGTGCTTTGATGATTAAAGGCAGTTCAAATACCAAACAGCACTTTGCTACCCCAGGTCTCCAAATGCTTTTTAAAGAGGACAGGAACATGTGTGATGCTTACAGCTTGGATTCAGGGAGCTGGCTGGTGTGGGAAGTCACTGTGCACACCTGAGGCAGGATGGGCACCGAGGGTGTCTGTGCATGAGAATGCCTTCTGCATAGCCAGGAATGGGTTTTACAACACAGAGTGGTTCTTCCAGGCACAACCTGGGTATTGCTAGTATGTACTTATATGCAGGGGACCATATGTACCTGCTTTTGGAAACTTGTGTAGTCCCTGTTCTTGGAAGCACCTATAAAGTCAATATGTTATTGACAGTCACTCCCTGGTTTGTCACGTGGAGTTATCTGCCACCCCAATGGGGCAGGGAGCTACTTTTGCAATGATTTTTGGTGCTCCATCAAAGTTTGTAGCTCTGAATCAGTTTGTGTCAGCTGAGTATCATCTTTTACAGATGATTTTCAGCAGTGAGTGTTTTCTGCAAAACAATTATTCCAATAAAATCCATCAGTTCCTCCCTCCTGGCACTGCTTTGGTCAGCCCCAGAGCTGGCCATGGCCAGGCTAATGCCTCTGTTCCTGGCATCTCTGTGGGAATGCCACTGCCAGCACAGCTCAGGGGTGGCCTCAGACAAGCATCTTGGTGGGGCAGGGAGAAGCTCAGCAAGCCTGGGTTGCCTGGAGGCATATGGGATCCCATCTCTGCTGTCCCTTTTTTGGACAGAGCACTTACCCCTTCCCACACCACCCAGGCTTTCTCTTGGTCATGGACGATGGACCCTGGATTTCTACTTAGTTTAGTGCCCACTAGTTTTCTGGATTTGTCCTTGTACATTTGTCTTGTTTTTACTTATCCTTAGTGACCTGACCCAGTTTCTGCTCTCGTGTATTTACTCCCAATGGCAAACCCCAGAGTCCACAAGACATCAAAGATAGTACATATCCTCTTCCAAATTTGTTGTGAAATGATTACCTGGAGGCAAATGATAATTTCCTAAGACTGCAAAAAATTGAGAAAAATCCTGTTTCAGATGGCAGCAGCCTCAGCTCTGCAGTAACTGGTGTCTTTGGCCACTCTGCATAAGCTCCCAATGGTTTCTGCCCCCCTTGTTTTTCTGGACCATTGGCCAATAGTCACAGCTTTGGCAGCTACGTGATGCTCCAGCTTTGTCCCTGCACCATGGCCATGGAGAGCTTTTCTAGGAGGGGTGACACAGAGCCCTCGGTGCCTTGCCCAGTGTGGGGAGTGTTTTAAGGACTGGGTCCAGGGGACAATGTTAAGAGTCTAATGAGTAAGAGAAAATTTTACACCAGTGGGAGTCTCTTATGTATCTGATGTTATTTAGGAAAATATGCAGAGAGAGATTCTCTATCTTTAAATAGACTTGCATATTTTATCTATCAAGAGAGCAAGTCTGGTGTGTCAGAATATGTAAATACGTTGAGTAGCTCTGAGGCTGGCAAAAGAGCCAATATTAAAAAAAAACAGATTTAAATCTCTGGCTGCCTCGTATCGTCTGCTGTAGATGCCTACCTCCTTAGGAAATAAAAGATATTGTTTAACACACTCTGAGCTGTCACAGTTAAGTTCGATACCTCCGGTGTCTGGTGCTCCTGAATGTAATTGGGATGCTGTACATTTTCCTAGTCATTACTTGGGAATGATGCCCTACAAAGTCAAGCTGAAAATCAATTGGAAAGCTGACTTCTTGCAACTTCCATGGCTTCTTTTCTTGAAAGTTGAAGTATTTTCCTGCAAGAAAATTGCATTGACTGAATTCCTGTGCTTCCCTGTTATGTCTTGCTTTCTGGGTTTGTAGCTGCTCCATCTTATCAGAGTGGAGATTTCATTAGGGAATTTTTGAGAGTTCTTCTTTTAATTAAAGGAGGTATTATACCTCCTTGGTCAAACTACAGCTGCTAATTCCCAGCTGTCATTGTGGCATTTGTTTAATTAAGAACAAAATTATCTGCATGACTGGAGAACCATGAGACAGATTTTTGAACATTTACAGGGTAGGATCAGTTGCTGGGGTAAATCAGCTCTGTTTCAGGTCCATGGCAAAAAAGCACATTCTACTGACGGGGGACAGGTTGAGTAGCAGGAGAGGGGAAGAACAATCCCAGCTCTTCCTTGGCTTTGAGCTGGCAGTAGTTAGGCATTGCTACCCATGCAGATACAGATGCCTTCTACCAGACCTCTGTCCAAGATGCACCCTTCACCTTGCTCCCGTTCTTCAAGACAAAATTTTTGAAGGAAGAAATCCCTGCAAAACCCCATACAAACCCCCAGAGGTGGGTGGGTGGGTGCTGCAGGGCTGCTGGGGGATGGCCCAGGTGTCCCCTGCCTCTGGCAGCTCCTTGTGTTCACAGGATTTGTTTGGGCACAGGCAGGACTGGCAGGCTGGGCTGGATGAATTGTGGTACCAGGAGAGTCTGAGATGCTCATCACAGCTGTGCTAAATGGGAAATTCCTAAGTGACCCGAGGTGATGATTTCTCATAACCTTTGGGTTTTTTTTCTTTTTACTGGATAGACAGAATGGAAAATTGACAAGTGCAAGCCACACTTCTTATCCTGCTTCTGAGCAGACTGGTGAATCCACTGGATGATAGAGTTGATGTATTGAGTTTGCCCAGACCTTCACTCTCAGCTGTCAGTGTGTCTGGTTTGACTTGAAACCATCTCCAATAAATTCAAGGCTGTAAAACTGTAAGAGGATCCAACAGCAACCTCCAGTTCCTTGAATTAAAACATTTTTCAGAGATTTTTGGAAGGTATTGATCTTTACTGTGCTTAATGATCATTATTAACCTTAGAATTATGTATGGTAAAATGAGAAACAGAAGGAAGGAGGAAGAGACAGAATGTTTGCCCTGCTGAACAAGACTGATTGCTCTGGGAAGAGGCTCCTGGTGCCTGCTGCCCCACCATGCTGTGGGTATGGGGCCAGAGGGTGCAGGGACAGTGACACAGCCACGGGGCTTCTGCTGTGGGAGCCCCCTTGGCTGCTCTGCACTCTCTGAGCAATCACGTCCCATGGAGGGGCACAGGAATTTAGGTATAATTCTGCTTTGTGAGAGCCACTGGGATGAAAACAGCACAGCAACAAGAGTTGGGGTTGCTTGTGAGGCTGTCTCCTCCTCCCCTGAGGAGTTTTTAAAGCCTGGAAAGGTATCAACCCATTAAAAAGCTCATAACAAAAGGGGAAAAATTCAGAGAAAATTTGACCTATTAATAAAGGATTTAGCTAAACATTTGTGTAAATATTCATACTGAACTATACCATTAGCTTTCCCAGTTAATCTGCTTTCTGTGCTAAGGGCTCTGAGTAAAATATGTTCCCAGAGTAGTTTACAGAAGAAATTAGTGCTGTATCTGGCCTATTATTCTTCTTCTATAAAAGATTAAAAAAGATAGATGCAAAAGTCCATTTCTGAGGGACCACTGATCATTTTTCTCTCTTACGGAATATAAAACCACTAAAAGGCAGCAGGAAGGACCAGTTTCTGGGAAGTCTGCTTGGTTTGCTTGTCATTTTGCAAGGCAACTTCTATTTGCAAACGGAAAATTCTTAAGAATTTAAAATGTCACTTAGAGCATCTGCAATTGCCCTGTAGAAGAGTTTGTTCACCTGTCAGCCTTTATAAGCATATGAACATGAATTTCTTTTACTCCTGGGAAATCTTGTCCAATTTTAACACTTTTCAGTGTGGTTGGTGAGAGGGTAGCCTGAAGTTAAACACAGGAATATATTATTGCATTTGACACTTTTCACAAGCGTTGTGCTTAGTGGATTCTGAATTTTGAATGTGGAGGATGGGCCCTGCAGCCCATGGATAAACCTGGTCCATGCCAGGAGTCCAGTTAGTACCAGCAGAGAAGCTTCTGGGGAGAGGCTGCTGAGGACCAGCTTGGGCTTCTGCCCCAGAATAATGAGATGCTCTTCAGTGGCATGGGAAGAGTTGAGCCCTGGCCCCTTTGCTCCTCTCCTGCTCTGTGCTCAGCCTGTAACACAGGTACTGACAGCTCTGCGTGTTCCAGGGCTGGGGCACAGCAGCACTGAAGAGTGACCCTTCCAGGGCCCATGTAAAACTTTGGTTTTCCAGATTCTCCTCAGTCAGCCATAACTACTGGCTGAACAGGAGCAAGTGTTTTCAGAAATGCTGAGACTTATAAAAATCCTGTGTCACAAAAGCACCCAGGGATCACTGGGAAGACTTTCTTGTGGCCACAGAAGCATGGGAGGTGAGTGCAGCCAAGGTGGCTGGAGTAGTAGAACACATCCACCTGAGACAGAGCACCGAGGGACCCCAAAGCAAGGCATGAAGACATTTCCCCCTCCCTTGTCAGCTGGAGTTACAAACACCAGAGCACTGTACAGACCTTCTTGAAAGCAAAAGGTCTTTCTCAGTCTGCCTGGAGCTAGAGTGTCTGGGGAGGGGGACAAGCAGGGATGGATAAAGACAAGGAATTTGTGGCCCCTCAGGTTTGAAATTATCAGTTTTGAAATATCAGAATGTTGTCAGAACTGATGCCTTGGCTGCATTCATGGCCCATTGGTATGGCAGGCTCCCTTGTATCGTGTTGCTGCAGCTGAGCCTGGATTTCCCCCCCCAGCCCCCCCAAAGACAGAAAGTGGCTTTCAATGACCCTGTTCGTACTTGAAAGGTTGAGCCTGCAGATCCTGACAGCAAGAACACGAACTACAACCAAATTCTCAGCTTGAGTCCTCACCGAGAGCGAGCACCGAAGCTGCAGCTGCAAAGGACCCCTGTGCTGGGTGCTGGAGGGATCTGTGTGGGGCTGGATAAACACGGAACTTAGCAACAAAGAGCGAATCGTGCAGGGAAATGCCGGGGGTTCACGTCCCCTCCCCTGTGTGAGGACGCCCCTCCTCTGCCCCGGCCGGCTGTGCTTTCCCGGTCATTCAGTCACTTCCCCTTTGCCATGGGTGCCATAAAAAGTGATTGTGTCTGTTTGCTGTCAAAGGGACTTGTCACAAGCAGAACTCTCTGTGTCTTTTTCCACCTCTTTCTCAAAGTAATGAGCAGTCCGTTGAGCCAACAGAGTTGCACTATGTATCTGCAGGAATTCTCGTAACAGATGTGCTGAGGCTTGGAAAACTTATTTTAGATAAGACAAATAATCTTTTCAATTATCTTTTGCTGAAAATATTGTATTTTTGTAGGCATTCAAGAGTGTTATGGCATAAAATACCAGCCTAATTATCATTAACTTCTCTATTATGTTTGCTGAAATATTTTTTGGAGTTGTCAAATATGCAGCGATTTTGTTATTTGGGAGGGAGGTTTTAGCAGCTGGATAGTTTATTTCTTGATTGTGCAATTTGATCTACATATTTCATTTCAAGAAGATGTTATCTAAAAGGATAGCACCAGCAGCTCGTATTTATTAATTAGGATTATTCCATCATGGTGGGAACAGCTTCCTCAGCTGGGTCCTGCAGTTCCCAGGGCTGGCACAGCAGGGGCTGGGGGCCAGGGCAGTGTTGCCCCTTCCTGGCTGCCTGCTCCACCCCCCTGGATGGGTGATGCCACAGGCAGCGTCTAACACAGATCTGGGCTCTGCTGGCAGCCAGGCCCAGAATGAGGGAGCAAGGCTGTGTCCTTGCTTCACAGTGTGTGTGCACACCTCAGACTCCCTCAGCTCCTACCCAGCTCCCGGAGCACTGAGCTCCTCATGCTGAAAAACAGGTTTTTCCCCCAGATTTGGTCATGGTGTGGAAGGCTGATGGAAAATCCCTCCAGCTGCTGTTGCAAAACACCATTCCCCTGAAAGGAAGGGAAGTTTTATTGCACCGCAGAGCCAGCAGAGGGGATGCATATACAATTCATTCTGGTTCCTCCAGGAAATTCTGTTTGGCCCTGACATGTCAGAGCTGTGACTGCTCGGGGGCTACTGAGACTGTGAGAGAGGTACTGCAAGTGTGGGTTCAGTCGAGATGGGGAGGTGAAGCATTGTGCTTCAAGCATTGGTGTAGCCATTTACTTAAATTATCGCTAAACCTAATGTCACCCCATCTCCTCCACTGCCTGTTATTGAGTGCTCCAGCTGGGTAATCTCATTAGAATTTGTCTTGTTCTCACCTCCAGCAGTACCCATGTACACAGCCTCACAAAAGGTTATTCACACAATATTGCATGACCTTGATGAAAGGCTAATTTGATAAGAATTCAATTTAAAATTCCATTTGTACTGACAAACCAGGATTTTATTGATGTCACAAATTTTCAGCAGTAGAAGTGACATTAGGGGCGAGGCTGCCTTGTTTGCAGGCCTGGAGGTGGACAAGGCAGAGGATTTATATCAGAGGGTCAACGTACCTTGCAGCAGTTTAGTTTCAACGCTTCAGTAAACTGTTTGTAAGTTTTCTTTCCTTTACTATCCTATTTTTCTTTGCGGTTTGCTTAAACAGATCTTTGCAGTGGCAGGGACGAAGCAGTGGTGGCTGATAAGGAAGGCTGTTCCCCTGTGCAGTTCAAAGCTCATTTCCTACGTGCCCTTTCATCCTTCAGTCTCCACCAGGCTGAGCCAACAGACAGGATAAATAACCAGCCTGATCTGCTCTCCGGATGGGTGCTCATGCTGTGAGGTCCCTGGCCCTGGCAGGAGCTGAGGTGGCTGGGGACACACTGGGCTGAGCTGGGTCTGAGGTCCAGCACCGGCGTCCGACACGTCCTAGGAGCAGAGGGGCAGTGCAGCCAGGGATGCAGTCAGTCAGCTGCTGCTATCCACCAGCTTGGTTTGGTGCTGAGAACCATGTTTAATGCTTCCTGTGTGTGCCCAGGAGCTGCTGGTGCTGCCATCCCTCCCGTGCCTGCCTCCCTCGTTAACCTTTCCTGGCAGCCCGCGCGTGCTGTGCCAGGGCAAAAGTGGTGCTGTGGCAGCCCTTGCCAAGGGCAGGAGGGGCACAGAGAGGACAGCAGCAGGTGGCCAGGGGCTGTGGGAGTCCACGTGTGCAGAAGAAAACAGTGACTGAGGTGGCAGCAGCCCGTGCCCGTGTTCCAGAGCCAGCAGGGCTCAGCAGTGTGGTAATGTGTTGTTTGTATGAAACTTGTCAGGCTGTGGCAGGGCAGGCGAGCCTTTCCCAGGCAGCTGAATAAACAGTGCTCCAGTGTGGAGACACCTGGAGAGGAGGGTGTGGCACCTGGCAGACGCTCCCCAGGCGTGTGCAGGCTGCTCACAACAGCCTGGCTGGGTCATCCTGGGACAGGACACTGCCTCAGCAGCCAGCCTGTGTCCCTGCTGCCACATGTGACACCCGAGGCTGCGCCAGGTTCTGTGCTGCTGTTCCAGGTGGCAGGAGGTGGCACAGAGCAGGACACCCATCCAGGAAAGGCAAGTCCTGTCCCTGCTGCTATAAGCTGTGCATTGGGGCCCATGCTGCAGTTACAGCATCTGGAGAGTCACAGCTCTGCAGCAGACCCAATATTATAATTACTCTGAGTTAGTACCTTGGAAAAATCAAATGTGCTCTGAAAGGAATGATATCCTCAGAAAAAAACCCATGCAAAGTAAAAAAACCAGCCTTATCTGACTTAATTTCCTTTTGCTTTGATAGATTTTGCAATAAATTACTTATTTAATGGATAGCATGAAACATCACACAGTGATATTTCAAACATTCAAATGCCTTGATCATTTAATACTATTTTCCCTTCTTTATTATGCCATAGGCAAAATTTTAATTATAATATTTATGCAAATTATGTTTGTATAATCGTATTTGAAAGACTGTGTGGATCAAATTTTCCAGCCAATTTATCTAAATACAAGCCTTAAACTTTCCCTTTATCACTGTCACAAACACTCTTCCTCCTAATTTGTCATTTTAGGCACTTCCTATTACACTATCACAGAAGGCTCAGTGTCATTTGCGGCCTCCAAAAAAATAACTCAGGAATCATAGAAAACCCAAACCCATGTTTGTGTACATGGGTGAGTAGAAAATCTTGCTTTGTAAGCCAAATTACTTATTTTTGAACTGCTTGGTTTTCCCTTTCCCTGCTGGCTCTCTGAAGTCTTGTCCCAAAAGCTCACTGCCCCTAACAATGATATCTTTCCCCTTTTAAATCTGCTCAATGTTCCCAGTAAATCCTTCTGTTGGTGTTAGTGGGTGACGGTGTTCGTTAGCAAATGACTGTCTAAATAAGAGAAGCAATTAGGCAGATTTGTGAAGGACAAAACTTGTATCGATTAATGTAATGATGACACATGCGGAATAATTTTGGACTCAAACAGAAAGTAAAGATCAAAAGGAAGGGAAAAAACAGGTGTCTTCCAATTAGAGCATAAATCAACAATTAGGAGCTTTCAGTGACTGCCTTTTGAAACTCCTGGCATTAATCACTGCTGCTCTGTGCATAACGCTCCAAAGAAAGGAAGCAACCAATATTTTCACATAATTAAAGGAAATTATATATCCAATACCTTTTAATGTGATTAACAATGATAGGATGAAACTGTTTAAGAGCAGCAGTTAAGAGGAATATTAGCTGCCATTATGGCTGAGATAAATATTCAAGGTTATATCTACCCAGCTGTGAATTTGGAAGGTTTGCCTGGTAGGTAAGATAAAACTCTTCACTCAGATAATGAAGCAAGTAGTACCTGGGAAAGATCATAATTGGTGCTGTGAAACAGGGCCACAGTGTTACTCGGTTACCAGCTGTCCCTGGGGTGAGCAGTGAATGTGCACAAAATGTCAGTACATCACAAAGATGCCAATATATAAACCAGACATATTATTCTGCAATAAAAAATGGATCCACTTCTGAATGCATTATGCAAAAGAGACAGATGAATGTCACAGCCCAGTGCTCTGCCCTGGATTCTGAAAGAGTGTGGAATCCACAGAGAAACCAGCCCGGCAAGGGTTTTTCCCTGGGCTGTTTTGGGGAGGGAGTGCTGCCACTGAAAGCCAGTGTCAGGGCACAGAGGGCTGGTGGTGGACAGACAGACTGCCTGCACGGGGTGTTCTGTGGGTGCTTGTGCTCCTCTCTGTGACCTGTGCTCTGGGCCAGGAGTGGCCGTGCCCTGGCGCTGCTGGGCTCCACAGAGGGGCTCACTGTGCCCCGTGGGGACTGTAGGGGTCTGTAGGGGCCCTGATGAGGGAAGCTGAGCAGGAGAACAGGGCACTGTGAGTCCTTGCTCCAGTGGCTGCCCACAGCTCTCCTCCCCGTGGGGAGCCGGAGCATCGCCCTCTGCTCCGTGCCTCTGGCCCTGTGCTAAGCCCCATCACCCCTGCTATCCTTAGCAGGCAGGAGACAAAGCATGCCACCAGCTGAAAGTGGGTTTCTGGACAAAACATTTGTATTTTCTTCTTAACGGTCTGCATGAAAAGACACATCACAGAGAGGGACAGAGCACTGATGTGCATGAGAATTTCTGTCCATGTGGAGTGCTCGACAGCACACACGTAGATGGGTTTTCATGGTGTTGGTGGGTGTATTAAATGAAACAGTTACATCCTGGCACCAGCTCTGATTTCTGGAGGGATAATTTGTTGTATGAATTTAAGGACCTGTTAAATTAACCAAGACCCAGTAGATGAAGTATAAATTAAGAATTCTTGGGTCCCCTCCTGTTCTCTGTCTCTGTGAAGGCACCAGTGATCTCACAGAGCAGAGTGCTCCATTAGAGCTTGTGCTTCAGTGAGGCAAGAGGACGAGAGCGCTGGGAAATCCGGGCTGGAAGATAATTGTGTTCCTGTCTCCAACGCTCAGCAGTGTTATCAAAATCCTGGGTAATGAGCTGTTCCCCGAGTGACCGGTGTGGAGAGCGTTACAGCTCGGTCTCTGGTGCCCCGAAGGGCTCAGCGAGGAGGATTCTGTCAGCTTGCAGCAGCACTGGCTAAAGCCATAAAGCCCAGCCCTGGCCAGTGGGCGAGCACCTCGGCTGTGAGTTAGGAACACAGGCATGGGGCTGGGGAGGAGAGAGCAGTGCAGAGCTGCTTGTGCAGGAAAGCCTGCTCATCCTGAATCCTAATGACAGCAGCTTAAACACCAGTGTCTTTAGTTATTTCCTGGTTTAATTAAGCAGAACCAGTCAGCTGACGATTTTTATTTTAATTCAAGCAGAAAGCCTTTCCCCGTGCCTGAATTAATGCCAGCCCAGCGGCCGGCTGCACAGATGCCAGAGTGCTGTTTGTTTATCCGGACACAAAGCCTCCATGGACTGGGTGTGGATGATTAGTGACTGCAAATCTTCATTTTGAAAAATCTGCTGTGGATTTTGCTGTTGTCCCCATAAGTCTCTGAGTGGAGGAGCAGAGTAGACAGCGCTCCTGCCCACGATGGGCGCTGAGCTGAGCACTGTCCCAGCGGTGTGAGCGGGGATGTACAAACCTCCTCCCTGCTGCTGATGACAGGCAATAGGGAGGCAGATGCTGGTGCTGCTGGGACAGCCTGATGTGACTGTGTGCTCTCCAGGGCTGGAGCAGGTGCAGCTGTGTCACCGGGGGGACACTGCAGTTACAGGCTGCCGCATGCAGCAGTTGGGAGCAGCCCTGCAGAGACCTGCTCTGCCTGGGGACAGCCCTGCACCAGGCTGCTGTAGCTCGGGGCTCCCCAAAGGGTCATTGGAAGCCCCTTTCCACCTCTCAGTCTAAAATACCCTGATTGTGTGCCCTTCCAGGAACAACAAAAAAAGGCGGGTGGGGAGGAGCAGGGCTGCCTTAAACCTGGAGGCTTCAAGCACCCCAAGTTTTTCTAATGTATTTTAAAATACTCTGTCATCTTAATGATGTTTTGATATGTCCCACTAAATTATGTTTGAAAACCCTCCACTAAAATTTGGCCTAAAAAGGTGGAAATCAATTCCTGGATAGTGAAATTTGCCCGGTCCTCTTCTTTTAAGCAGTTAAATGACTGAGTAATAGATCCATAAATGAACATCTTATTAGCCTAATCCTGAATGGAAGAATACACAAATCAGCCATTTGCTTAGTGGATATCACTTAAGTTTGCCATCCATCTTAGTCAAAGGAGGTGCCGAGTTTAATTTATCAGTGACTGGCCAAGAACTCCCAGAGAGGGAAGGGGGGAACAGCAGTCTCAAACTGGTGCTCTCCTGCTGTAGATTAGCGTGCCTGTTGTTTAATTGCTCCTCACTGAAATTCAGGGATTCCTTCAGCTGTGAGCTGTCCTGCTGCCATGGGAGGAGCGGTAGGGTAAGCAAGAATATCCAGTTGTCAAAGCATTGGGCTTGGGCTGTGAGGGCAGCCAGGAAAGAGGAGCAAGCCCTGTTTGAGCAGGGTGGGCACAATGGTGAGTTCTTCAGGTGGCAGAGGAGTGGGACAGGAGCTGCTACAGGTGCTGAGACCCAGCACTCCTTCACCACCTCCTAAGGAGCAGCTCCCCTGGACTCTGTGGTGTCCTTGACAAAGCCTGAAGCTGAACAAGAGACTTGTGCTCTCTTTAAAAATGACTGATTGAGATATCATTTGGATGCAAAATTTGTCATCAGTATTCATGTCCTCAGTCTCAGATAGCTTTTATTGAGCCAAATTTGAAATGATTGGAAATCAGAGAGTGGCAGGTTTTGAGCCAAGACTTAGGAGGTCAGGCTGGACTTTGCAGAGGTCTCTGCCCAAGAGAGCCAGAGCCTGGTCATGCAGAGGATTTGTGGGTTTCTGGGTTTGTATTAAGCTGTGTGCTTAATAAAAGAAGTAGTTGCACAAAAGGGATGGGACAACCCCCTTTGCTGAGTGTTGGTAGCTCTGAGTAAATCAGTGTGCAGTTGTTCTCCAGAATCAGTGTTTCGTATCTCTGGCTGCAGTAAGCCCAGAACTGTGGCATTAAGTACATCATTGTCCCATGACTACAGAGCCAGTCTGCAACCTCCCTGCACCTTCCAGACCCACACATTCCTTAGCCTGAACACACTGTACGAGTTGGAAGCTCAGGACACAAGGATGTGCCCATTCCCCAAACTCATGGCATTCCACAGGGACACTAAGGAAAGCAGAGCTCTGGTGCAGTTTTAAAAATACCTCTGAAGTTGGGCAGTGCTTGTTGGGTTTGTTGCCCAGTTAAAACCCGAGAGGAACCTGACAGCTGTGGTTTGAGGAAGAAAGCACCTACTCATGTGTGCAGTCTGCTGCTCCCCAGCAGCCAGAGTGGTTTAAGCTGTTGAAAACAGGATGAAATCCTGCCTTGGGCTGCTGTGCTGGGAGCAGAGCCGCAGTGAGCCCGGGCCCCAGCGCTGCTGGGCTTCCCTCAGCCCTCCTGTGGGTTTATCCAGATATAACTCAAATCATAACACAGCTCCTTAATGTTGCTAACTGTGTGATTTAGGCTTTTGATCAGCAGAATAGAGTGATCCTGAACACTTTTAATGAACTATATATTTATCTGGGGAGTCGTACCACTTTCATCCTCCACACAGCTAATAACCATAGCTCAAAAGAGCCCGCTGGCTCTGCATCTCATTTTCAATTCGTGCCTTTTTAAAGAAGATAATCATGGAAAGAAAAATGCAGGAGTTCAGGGAAATGGCTGTGCTGTGTCCATTAGTGGGAGGGGTGGGCAGGAGGTGGTGAGAGCTGGCTGGATCCTCTGCAAGCCCCACGTGGGTCTCTGCAGCCTCAGGATGGGAAGGGAAGGCAGAGGTGGAGCGTGGGGGCTGCAGGTGATGTTGTGTGACACTGCAGCTGTTCCTGGTCTGTGTGAGCCGTGGAGGCCATCAGCAGGAAAAGCAGCACAGGAGCCACCCAAGCTCCATCCTCCCCCTACTTTCAATACCACAGTTTTCTTTTGACTTTTCCTTTCTCTCTGGAAGAATTTTTAGTGCAACTTAGAAGCTGTTCAAGCCAGGCCAAGAGTTTTAAACCATAATACCAGAATCACAAAGAAACATGGAATTACTCTCATCATTCTTTTCATTCTAATGCATTGTTGTGCCTAAACCCTCTATGGAGTCAGGGTAGTGTTTTGCCTGCATTTGTAACAGAGACATGACTTCCTGGCAGCACCACAGGCAGAGTGGGCTGAAATTCCTCCCTGTCCTGAGTAGCCCAGTGCCAGCGATGGTGGCACAGATGGCTGCTGGCCACTGGTGTCCTGCAGCCCCTCTAGTCTTTCAGAAAGGAGCAGGAGGCCCAGAGGTAGGGGAGGCAATTGCTGCCTCAAGACCATGTCACAGAATGCTTCAGGTCTTTATGTATTAAGCTTATTTGAACAATGTGTTTTGTTCATAAATCACTGGTGACAGAAAATGTACAACCATGTATATCACATGCTACAGAGGGTGATAAACAGGAGGTCTTAAGTATCTGAGGAAATTTCATTCCTCTGGCTGGTCTGGTATTTAGGACCATTTTAAAAATTGTTCTTTGCCAGTAAGAGCTGCAGAGAAATTACCATCAATCTAAAGCATCTGGGGCCTGAGCTCAGGCTGGGGTTAGTGGCTATTTTGCATTATATTGACCTGGTGAAATGCCAGTTGGTTTTTCTGAAATAAAAACAGCAATAGCCAATAATTAATGTTCCCATAGTTAATTAAATTGGTCCAGCTGGTAAAGTGAAGCCATGCACTCTGGCCTCAGAGATTTGCTGCTGTGGGTCACATCCATGTGCATCCCTCTAAGGGCTGTGTGAGTGCACGGGTCATGAGTGTGGTGCCCTGCTCAACCCTTCCCACAGCAGCTCCAGTAACACCAGTGACATCCCCAAAACCACCCTGGGGACTTCTGCTTTCCCTTTCTGGAGCAGACTGGAGCAGCTGAGCACCACTGACCTCTCCTCCTCCTGTGCCAAGTCATCACTCATCTGTGGGTTTATTAGCTGTTTATGAACATGCTCTAATGTTTTAGGGAACAAAGCTGACCTCAGCTCTGTGCAATTACCCCGGCTCAGTGCTGTGTGACAGTGCAGAGGGATATGTGCACCTCAGGACATGACCCCTCCCCACGGGGGCAGGAGGTCTTGACCAAAAGGGATGGATGAAATAGTGACAGTAAGTTTAATGGGATGTTGCCAATGGTACAGAAGCAGCTCAGCAGTTCCCTTAAAGCCCCTGTTTAGTGCAGTGGGACAATTTCTGTTCTGGCAACAGTCTGGTGCCACTGGATTACAGTTTGGCCCATTTCTGTTTGGGTTTTTGCTTTAAATCTGTTGTGTTTATTTTCTTCTTATCAGGGCCATGTTCTTGTAAGAATGGGACTTCACAGAGCCACTACAAAGCTTTTGGTTCATCAGTTTTTAATTAAATTTGAATTGAAGATTCTTTTTCCTCTAGGCTAATTTTCAAGTGACAAACAAAATCCCCTTAAGTGCCTTTTCTTTTCTGCCATAAACTAGTAAAGATGCTGTCAAATTCCCTCAGAAACTCAGCTTTTCCAGCCCCAGAAGAGTGCAGATTATTGTTCTATTAGAAACAGATCAGAGCAGTTCTTTAGGTAAACAGGTGAAATAAAACCAGTGCCAGACCCCTCAGTGCTTGTGCCAGGTGACATCACTGGACCCCTTGAACAGGCATCGCTCACCAGGACCATCCTCTAACCTGTTTCCTGTGATTAACTTCAATTAGAGAGAACAGGCTTGATTAGACTGCGAGAGTAACTTCTCAGAAAGCCACTCACTATTCTTTCTGGGGCAAGGGAAAAGTGCAGGGCTTAGTGAAGGAATAACCTCTGCAGAATTAACTTACTGCTCTTTTCAAATGAATTTTCAGGCCTCTGAGCACTGCTGTGTGGATCCTGTAAGAGATAAAAAGGTTGATTTGGACAAAAAATCGTGTGTGGTACCTCCTGTATCTCCTACCCACTGATGCTCAATGTTAGAGCATTGATGCATCTGGTACAGTTGTGTTGAAATTGCTGATAATTACCTCCATCTCACTGCGTTTCAGTTCTCGATAACAATGTGCAACAGCTCCGTGTCATTTCCTTTCTTCCCTGTACACACCAATCTGCTGGATTCATCTTTCCAGAAGTACAAGCTGAGGATGATAAGGATAATTGATGATTCCCTTCTGGACCGGGTCATTATTAATAGCTGTGCTCACTTAGGCTGTCAGCTAATCTCTGCTGCAGAGGGTTTATCTTGGTGTGCTCGCTGTGCTCCCCACTGGCGGGGAAACGTGCTGTGCAGAAATGACATTCCTTCTTAAGCTCCTGTTCTGTTATTCAAATTTGAAATTTTTGCTTCAGCCAGACAAACCCAAACTCTCAAACTCATCCCACCAGCATGGTTGGAGCTACTGGCAGTTTCCATGTTAGCTTCTATGGCTTGAATAACCCACGCTCCCAGGGTATCCCAGTACCTCTAGTCCTTGGTTTGACATCCTTCCCAGAGTGTTGGGAGGCAGGACAGTGCACCTGCACTGCTCCAGTGGGGTGTGCCCTCAGTGGGCAGAGCTGCAGCTCAAAGCTGCAATGCTCAGCATCCCCCTGAGCGCAGCGCTGGGGGTGCAGGAGCTGCTTTGGGCAGGGCTGTGGCACAGGGCCAGCAGCCCTGGGAGCAGAACGCTGCCTGGGGAGGCAGGACCTCGCACTGGGGAGACGGGGAATGGGAGTGAAACAAGCAGTTGCCCTTGAATATCAGAGGGTTAATACTGTTCCCCAGTGACATCTATGCTTTGGCTTCTGCTAAAATGAAACTGGTTGAGATTTTCCTTTCTTTTAATCTGAACAGTTAAAGGAAAAATCTCTTTGTAGGGATTGTTTTGGAGAATTTAAACAAGTGGCATTTTCGCATGCTGAAGAATGTTGATATTTTGTCATAGCTCTTCATATTTCATCCATTAAAAAAGTGTTCCCAGACCCTCCACTGTGACTAGCTTTGTGATGCTTTGGTCCTTGAACCAGTTGTAGCAACTGGAGCAGAATCTGGGTCCCTGGGGTGGGCTGCACCCACAGAGGGACCTTGAATTGTGTTCATGGCTGGGGGGCAGCAGTTCCAGATTTTTCACCACCTTCCATGATAAATCTCCTTCCCTCCCTCCCCTTGCACCTTCAAGAAGTTGTTCCTTTTATTTGCGAAGTAGAAAAGTGATTTTTAAAAGGTGAAAGAGTATTTCTGACTTTGATAGCATGATTAGCTGGGCTCAGAATATTGTTATGGCTTATCTCGCTCTTCTGTGATAACTCAGAAAAACAATAAATGTCTTCTTACAGCAGACTGACATTCAGTATTGAAATTGGTCTCCTAATCTTTATGTGATTGCTTTCTCTGTGATAGAAATATTGCCTCTTGTAGGGTATTTATTGTCTAGTTCTTTCCAAAGTATTGACTTTATGTAACCATTTGATATACATCAAATCCCGTAGAGATTTAATAAACTCTTCTGGTCAGTCTTCTGTTGTAAACACATTGAGATTTATGGTCATCTTAGTGGAAAGCCCTTTTTCGCTGAAATTCTCTGCTTCCAGATATCAAAAGATACGAATGGGAGCACAGATCACTGCAGGAATCGGAGCTCCCAGCTGTTGCATGCTGCTCAGGAGCTGTTGATGGCTGAAGTGTGTGTGTGTGTTGGGTGGTGGTGCAGCTGCCAGGGCTGGGGTAGGGGCACCAGGACCCTCCTGTGCTCGCTGGGGCTGTGGCTGCAGGGCCCGCAGAGCCAGCTGGGCTCGGCTCCAGGAGCATTCCTGGGGAAGAGCAGCAGGAAAGGAAAGATCTACTGTTATTCAATTATGCATAGCCAATGTATTGGTGCTGTGCTGCCGCACCTGGAATTGAGAGAAATGGAAAACTGGGAAAAGAAACATACAAACCTCACGAGCAGCTGCATGTGTGTCATTTCCTTGCCAGGTTCCTTGTGCTTTCCCACCCTCTGACTCCCTGGAGCTATTCGTTCTTATTCTGAAACCAGACCATAGGTATTTCAGAATGAAACTTAAAAAGTGTCCTTTGCTTTGGGATTGGAGAGGGGAGGAACACACTTGTTTTTAAGAAGAAACTTTTCTCCATACAGGAATCAGCTTTCTAGGGACAGCCTGCAAGAAATCCAGCCGAGCTCTTCAAATTCACTCATTAAATGCAAATACTCTCTTTTTCATCTTACATTAACCTCCCTTTAATGGTGTGTGAATGTCTTTTCATTTCACAGCTCAGCATTAAAAGACTATATAGTGAGAGGTTTCTGAAGTGTTATAAATCAATAGCAGCTAGAGAACAGAGCAGGTTCCTGCTTTGCTTGCAGTGGGGAGGAGCTGCTGTTCCTATAATGTCCAAATCAATCCCCTTAGGCTGGCAGTGCATCCAAACCGTGCCCCTACCAGCTGCTGGAAGCTGGGGTCTGAGGTCTGGCTCTAGAAAGGAAGTTCTGGATTGAGGCTTTCCTCTTACTTTGGTGAGATGAATTTCAGTTTCCCCTCTGATGGTGCAATTTAATGGGCAAATGCTGTTTGCAGACGCCTCTCCACAGACTTTGCATTTCCTGTTGTTGTGGTGGTGGTGGTGGTGGTGTTCCTGCCCTTCAGATCTTCTCCCGGGCAAGAGTGAGAGGCAGCAGGGAAGATAAAATGTTTTTCCTCACCTGCCTGTCACAGAAGGTGCCTGTCTTGCTTCTCTGGCTGCTTCATGGCTTGGGGACAGGTAATTAGTTGGGGCGGTGGTGAAACCTCAGATAAATGGTGTGATACCATGGCTTCTCTGCTGATGGGAACACTTCAGGGGAAACTTACTGGGAATGATAAAGTGATGTATTTAAACAAGCTAAAAAGAGAATTTGGGTGATGTTTTGAGGCAGCATGACAACCACAGCTCTCTGGCAGCTGACTATTTCCACTGTGCAAGCCTAAACCTAGAACTGAGGGCTGGTGGGCACATCACTGTGCCCAGGGCTGGACCTGGTCCTTGTCCTTGTCCCTCATTTGTGTGTGCTATTGCACCAGGCTGGAATCTCCCTCAGAGCAAATATTGGGAACAACTCCCAGAGTGCTGCCAGCCACCCAGTTTGCTCCTTGGCACATCAGGTTGTTGCCATTGGAGCAGCAAGCAGAGCATTCATGTGGAGCTGAAATCTTGCAGTGTTATTTCATCTCCATTATTTTTCCCTCCTGATCTATTGAGCTATAACCACTTTCAAAGACAGGGACAGATTATGGTCACAGAGATGGCTTAGCTGGGACACAGCTAGTCATTTTTCCTTGCTGATATTTTATTAATATATGTTATTAACCTTGATTCTCCTTCCCCACGGTGCTTTATCATCTGAACTAATTAATTCTTCTTGCAAGATGTACAGGGAAGGGATGGGCATGTAAAGGAGATGCATCTCCAGGTGGCCACAGTGGTAACTGCAGTGAGGGGTGATCCCAGCTGAGGAGGAGCCCTGGCACACAGCAAACAGAACCTGGATACATGCACCTGTAGATTGGCTGAATTTCTCCTGTCCCTTTTAACTGGCACAAACACTGAGGAAGATGATACCTAAGGAATAACAAAGCTGGTTTTCTGCTTTTTAATGAACATGAGATAGCCAGGAAGAATAAACAGTTTCTTTGGTTGGTGGCTCACAGCCAGCACGGTGTCAGGATGTGCAGCACTGACCAGCTCCCCCAGATCCCCCTGGCCCTCCCTGCTCTCCAGAGGCTGCTGTGGGTGATGCTCAGCCCCAGCCCAGCCTTGAGGGCCCAGCAGGATGGGACAGGGCTGTGGCACAGAGTCCCCTGTCCCTGCCCCTCACAGCACAGTGTGCCAGGGGCTCCAGCCCCAGGAGCTCACCAGCGACTCTGTGCTCCCAACAGCTGCTATTAACACTCTTCCTCCTTTCTTTCAATTCCTCCCACCCCTCTTTCTTGTTTTACTCTTTCTTTCTATCCCACCTCCCTGCTCCAGGGCTGACATTTGCTAATAGCAGCACATTGGTAGAGAAGCATTGGAAGTCTGAGCGAAACTGGGTGCCTGCTATAGCCTGGCAGAGTAAATGTAATCCTGTTAGCAAGATGAAAATACCATATGCCAGGGAGAGATGGAAGGAGATCAGAAAGGATGACTGTGCTTGCAGAGGGCAAAAGAAAATACGTACACAAATTCATTCAAAATGAAATAAAAATTGACTGGATTTGAAAACAATCTTAATGTCCTGAAAATGGCTCATCTGATTCATCCTACCCAGAGATCTCATTGCACTGAGTGACCTCCGCGTTCCAGCCTGGGTTTATGCTCTTTATCTGCAGGGTCCCTGGTGCTGGTGAGAAATGGCACTTCCAAACCGATGCGTTTGCTCCTGAGCCACTGCAGGGCTGTGGAACAGGGGGGAGTCGTGTGTCCCACGGTCTGAGGGGCTGTTTGTCCATTCTCACTGGGAAATTCAGAACCTCCAGATGCTGAAGGGGAGAGAAGGTTCCAGGGAGATCTTCCTGCAGCTTTTGATGCTACTTTATATTCAGCAACAAAGTCTTCACTTGGATAAGCCAGTGCTGTCAGTTCTGCCCACGGTGTCCGAGCATGCAGCTCAGCGAGGGCTGGAGCCAGGCACTGTCCTGGGCTGGGGACAGCGGGGACAGTGGCCATCCCCCTCCTAGGGCCCATGGGCACCCACGTGCTGCCACAAGCCAGTGTGGCTGGGAAGAGGGAGTGGAAGCATATTGTCCTTGATGCCAGGAGAGATCTGAAATCCAAATGTTGTTTCAGGGAGAGCATCTCTGAGAGCTGCCTACAGCGTTTTACAGGCATTTGAGTGTTCTTCCCTTTGAACTAAGCTGCAATTTGTCTTTGTAGATGTCTCTAATACATTAATACAAATGGTGTAGTAGTGGAAATGCATTATAATACTGCACAGTGTTGCTCTTAGTAATTCTCCTCCTTCAGCAAGTGAACACTTCCTCGCTCATTTGTATTCATTGTTTTGATGCTTAACTTGAAAAATGTATATTATACAACAGGCTGAAACCCATGACGAATAAAAGGAAAGAACCCAAGGGGATAATAAGCATCTCAGCACTGCTGTGATGTCTCCTGCTGCTAACATCAAAGCAACCAAAGGCATCACTGCTGTGTGCAGAGGACAGGGAGTTCCACGGAGTTCCATCTCACCATAGGGATGGGGACCCTGACACCAGGGAGCAGCACCAGGGCCAGCACCCGCAGGGGCTGGTCCCTCCTGTCCCGGTGTCACTGCAGCCCCTGTGCTCTCAGCAGAGGCTGCTGCCTCCTCCAGCAGCTCATCCTGGGCTTGTCCCTGCGCAGCCAGACCCGGCTCTGTCCCGCCCTGTGCCCCTCAGCCTGCTCTGAGTGATCTGGGCTGTGCTGCTCCCGAGGAGCAGCTCTCCATGTGTAAGGGGAGGTTTGGGTCATTCCATATATTCTTATCTCCAGTTACCTCGTCTACATCTTGCCTTGTAATTCAGACCATAGAATCCTGGATTTAGTTTTGGGGGTTTACTGTCATGGATTTTTACCCTGTGAGTGTACCTGTAAAGCCATTGATATTCAAATAACTTCACTAAATAAGCAACTATGCCAGAGTAGTTATTTATTACTATTTATGATGAGACTTATCTAACTGATTTCTCCAACACATTTCTCCAGAGGAAATTAGATACATCGCTTAGTTAAAGCTGTGCCAGGGAGGAAATGTTTCTATAAATACTTACCAACTCATCTAGAGAGATGATAAGTGCTGGTGTGTCCTTCACAATGTCACGTTAGTTGCTGAGTCTAGTTTAAAATTCAGTTGTTTATGTTCCTGGGAGAAAAAAAAACCCGATGGTTCTAAAGTGAGGAACAAAGTATATGCAAAAAATCCGTCCTGAACTCTGAAACCTTGAATCTAAGGACTTTTTTTTTTTTCTCTATTAGATTCAGTGGGGAATAAATTGCCAGACAGGCTAACATAGTCTGCTCGCTTAGCTGGCACCGGAGGACAGAGTGACACATGGTGGCAGCCAGGGTGTGGTGCCACCAGTGCAGTGCTGGAGCAGTGGCTGTGCCCAGCCCTGGCATGCCCTGTGTCCTGTGTCCTGCTCAGCAGGAGGAGGCCCCGTCCTGCCCATGGGACTGCAGCACCCTGACAACAGGTGAGTACGAAATTACACTTCACTTACACTGAAAATTGTTACAAAAAAGGAAGTTTAGTTGTGAATCAGGCTGAGGCACTGTATGAAAGACATTCAGATAAGCAGATGAGTTAACTAAATCTCAGATTTTGCCAGTTACGAAACCTCCTGTGGTTTTCAGCAGGCCTGGGAAATAGAAACAGACAGCAAATAATGAAAAACATTCCTATAGGCTTCTACCTATGGATTGCAGGAGGGATGCAGGGAAATTGCATCCTGGTTTACATGAAATAATACACAAAGAGCTGGAATGGATGAGTGAGATTGGGGTCCAGCCTCAGCATTCCTCCATAAGCAAACAGAAGCTCTCATTTCCAGTGCCAGCCCTTGTTCAAGGTGACTCTTCAGTTCTGTTGCTGCTTCAGCCCCAGAAGTGACCCGGGGGCACCCAGTGTTTTATTTGTGATAACTGACCACTCAGAAATAGCTGTGGGTGCCAGCAGCTCCCCAGTGCCCGCGGGGGATGCTGGTGCCCCTGCACGTCCCCTTGTTCCCCTTGGACCCATGGCTTGATTTATTTATTTCTTTGAGTATCTTTCCTCCTGATTTTTAAAAGCTCAAATATGGACACTGTTTTGCTGCTGGCTCTGAGGTAATGGGGTTTTTTTGCCAGTTACCTTGTTATACAATCTCAAATGTCAAGAAATCCACCTACCAGGCTGTCTCTGTCTTAATAGCTCTATTACCAGCTCTAGCTAGTTTCAGAATAAACTTTAAAACGATGGCTAAACACACACATTGCATCTAGCTGCAGCAGTTAAACAAGCTAATTCCCTCTCTTGCCTGGAAAATTGTTCACTCAACAGCTCTTTGGACCTGTCAGGTTATTTTTAGCCACAATTAACACACCAACATACAATGTCATAGCACCCCTTCTGTTAACTGATGTGCCAGCACTTTTTTATCCAGTAAACTATAAAAAGTTTTAAATTTTTAGTATTTAAAGCCTTGAAGGAGAAAGCCCCCCCCCCACAGTATTGATGCCTGATGACATTTAGTCAATGAATTAAGAAAAAAAGAGCGGTGATGGTTCTGACTGTCTCCCAGCTCTTGCTAGCACTAAATTACAGAATTAATAGGCTTTTAGAAGAGACTGACACACAGTTACTGTGGTAAAGACAATTAAAAGGAGAAAGCCACTTTTCTCACCACATTTAATTTTAACTGGAGGCTTTGAGACTCAATAAATCTTTTTCTTATTTCATTCTCACATTTTCCACAGGTATTCAAGTTTTTAAGGAAAGCTCCTGCTATAAACAATTTTTTCTTTCTTTGAATCTTTTGCTATTCTCTTTTTTCCCTTCCTCAATAAGGAGTTGAGGTGCTTTCCCATCACCAGCATTTTACTTTCTTTAGAATTGCTGTTACTAAGATGTGGCTCAGGTTTTATGAAAATACAGTGGGGCAGGAGTCTCAGTCCCATCTGGGATTTTTCTGGCAAATCTAGCTGGTGGAAAAAAAAAGCAGACAAAGCCACTTGTCTGCAGGAATATCTCAGGGCAGTGGGACTAGGGTGTAGAAGAGGGTTTTTTTTAAGAAAACAACAGCATCATGAAAATGCAAATTTTTATGACAGTTTTGGAAACAGACTCAGAAAATCTTTCTATTCCAAGAGCTTGGGCTTAATTAGCCTTTCCTTAAGATAATGGTATGAAATAGAAATGTCAATTTTGTTTAAAAACAGTTTCCTCAGAAACACTTCTTAAAGAAGTTGCTGAGAATGGATTTATCCAGGCTCAGTGGCTGTTCAGAGGATGCTGCAATGATTCAGCATTTCCCCACGCAATGGCTCTCTACAGGGTTTGTTAGCACAGCCTGCTCCAATGCCTCTTGGAAAGCTCTTGGCACAGCACACTGTAAGTCTCTTCACTTGCCAAAAATTGTTTTAGGCTCTTGTTCAATATCAAGTTCATATTGTGACCTTGGGTGGAAGCACCAGGAGACACAGTGCTGCTGCTTCTACCAGTCAGTACCTTTAGGGCAATTTCTGTGGGGGAGATGAGCCGTGAGTCAGGCACATCTCCTGGTCAGGGCCATCGTGGTGCTTCTTGGTGAGATACAGCAATCCCCACCCTGTGAGCAGTCTGAGGGGCAGAGCTCAGCGTGGCAGCTTAATGGAGATACCCACATTTAGCAGTCTGAACACAAGTTCATTCTGATGGCAGCTTTAGTAGAGGAAGCAGGACTCTGGAAGACAGGAGAGCTTTAATTCCTTCCCTGCCCTGGTCCTTCTGACAGGTGTTGGCAGGACCATCATGACTTGTGGTTGTCTTCCACCTTCCCCAGCTCGCGGCCACTGCAGATCTGCCCTGAGCTGATGCAGAGCAGCTTCCCTCGCCATGCAGAGGCAGCGGCATTAATGTCAGGTGACATTTATACCTCCCTCTCCACTGACTTAACGTTGTGTGAGTGGTTCAATGTCTCCACACAGATTGATGGAGCAAATTACCCTTGCGAAGGATCTATGTCTCTCTGACTGTAGGGACTCGGGTGACTAATTCCAGCCTGACACTTCCCTTCCAAGGCAGCAGCACTGAGACGTGTCCTGGCCATGCCCCCGTGCTGCTTCCCAATTGACTGGTTGATGAATGGCCTGGCCTTGGCATGGCAGCAGTGGTGATGGATGCACTGCCCGGCTCTGCGGCCGTGCCTGGCCAGCATCTGGCACAGCCTGCTGCTGCCACCTGCTCCCAGCCACCTCACCCCCTCAGAGCAGCCCCACGTCCCTTAGGGACCTTGTCAGGAGCCACTGGTGGCCAGGGGGTTAAAGGAGCTCCACAGCCAGGGCCCTGTGGCTCACGGTCTCCACTGGGTTATAGTCAGTCCCTGTATGATGTTGTCAGTGAGGGTGAAATGAACTTGCAGTAGCTGAAAGCAAGATAGGTTAATTAAAAACCTTGATCAAAGCATCATAAGCCGCATAAAAGGTTCCATCTTCTAATTATTTTTAAATGGTCTCTCAGGCAGGATGGCCCACAAGAAGTCCCTGTTCCCAGGGCCTGTGAGCTATGGAATTGTGTCATCGTGTCAGATTCAGTTCTCACTTGCTGTCCAAACGAGAGGAGGGCACGGCCCCGGATGGTCCCCCTGTTGAGGATGACAATGAGGAATTGGTGATGAATCCTCAGCACTGGTGTGAGGGGTCGGGCTGGGAGCTGCACAGACCCTCCCAGCTGGGGCAGAGCCGTGCCTGGGGCGAGCCTGGCCGAGCTGGCCTTGCATCCTGTCAGTGTCTCAGCTCTGAATCTCACACCAAGGGAGGGAGGTTTCAGCACCCGCTGGATGTTTTGGTTCTCACAAGCACTTTGTGCTGCAGAGGGAAATCAAAGCAGTCAGCCCAGCCCCAAAGCAGCTCTCCGTGCTTCCCTGCACACTCTCCTTCAGCAGGGAGCTGCCACCTGCCCCAGGCTCTGTGACAGCTCTGACTTCGCGAGGGCAGAGGGGCACAGGGCACAGCAGTGATTATCCAAGGAGGATTTCAGTGGGAATTTTAGGTTACAAATGATAATTCTGCACTCTGTGTAGGAGAGCTGGAAGATGCAAATTCAAGTCATCCCCACCACAGCATGGTGTCCAGGCACAGGTACCATGGGTGTCAGCGCAGGGATGTGCTGTAGTGAGAACAGCAAAGGTTCTTCCAAATCCCTTCTCCTGGCATGTGAAACAGGACCAGAGTAGCATGTGCTTCCTCCTGCCCTTTGGCTTTTGTATCTTTCTCTGCTGTCAGAGGCCTGTATTTACCATACATTATACACTTAGAAAATGACAGGCCTGTAAATCTGACTGAAGGCAGTTATATGTGGTGTGAATACAAATAAATAGCATTTCCAGTGCAATACTGGGATAGTCTGGGCTGCCTTGGGTGGGGTACTGCAATTGCAAAGACTTCCTTTCTTGTGTTGATTTTGGATTTCATGCAAACATTGTTTCTATCCTATTATTTAACCCCTGGGATAGGACTTTTGGAATGCAATGATTTCTTGTATAAAGGCCCAGGTTTGAATCCAGCAGTGTTCCTTTCCTGTCCTATGGTTTTGCTGTGAGAGGGGAAAGAAGTGCTGGAGAAAAGAGCAGCACACGCTCACACAGCTAATGAGAGCAGGGTGTGAAAGTGTCCTGTCTTTCCTTCCCACCCAGCAGTGATGGACCCCAGAGCAAACTGCAGCACCGAGAGACGTGGGAGGTGTCGCACATGGTTTGCTCATCACCCCATTTGCTGCAGAAGCAGCTCATCACTTCTCCCTGCAATGAAGGAGAAGGACAAGGGCACCTCAGGTAGAGGATTTGTGTGGCCTTGGTGACCTGGGCTGGAGCAGTGGCCACCGTGCCTCGGGCCAGCCAGCAGGAGTGGGGAGGCCGGAGCATCTCAGCCCCTCGGGCAGCCCAGGACCTTCAGAGCACCACGAGGGCCGGGGGTCACTCCTGGTGCAGCTCTGAGCACACCCACCCCACCAGCCCAGAGCTGAACTGCGTTTGGAGAGCCCAGTCCTGTGTTCTGCAGTGAGCAAGGGGGCTGTTCACAGCATCCTGCCATGAACTGGCTTCAAGTGGCCCCTTGAGCTCTCTCAATTAATTAGTTTGATGAGGAGCTGGGTTAGTTACCAAGCACATGAGCCTCAGAAGCCAAGTTACAGAGCAGCTGTGAGCTGGTTTGTACTCCTAGGCCAGCACAACCAAGGCTGCTCTGCATCTCCCACATGCTTCAACAGTCTCGTGCCCTTTTCCCTTTCTTTCCTATCAAATCCCCGTCCCTGGGCTGCTCTCCCTCCTCCTCCAGTGCTGCAGAGGACAGCTTTTCCCACTTCCAGTATGGTTCTGCACAGCCACTCACCTCTCAGTGTCAGTGTGACCTGTGTTACAGAGACATCAAAGCACAGCATCCTCTGGGAAAAGGAGAGATAAAGAGAGAAGAAAATGTTCCAGAAGCAGCAACAAGCAGGAGTTGTGTTCAGCCCCTTTTGGAACAATAATCTCCCGAAGGTGTGCGGAGCGCTCCAGCAAGGCGCAGCGGGAGCAGCCGGGGCTCTGTGCGCAGCGTAATCTGATCATGCTCTGTTTGGGTAAGAAGCACAGCTTCATGCTTTTCACTTGCTAGGAAAGAGATTTATTATGAAAATCAGGTCTCTGCCTCAGAGCACATAAAAAACAGTTGGCTTCATAACCTTGGGGAAAAAAAATAAAGAAAGAAATCCCATGAGACACGTGTGAGAACTGAGTAAGTATTAAAACATATGTTGGAACATATTGATCCCCGAAAGCCTCCTGCAGCAGACATGAATCTTTTTCATTTCCAGCCCCACTGATGGTTTAATGAGGATGGTGTGTGCCACTCACCTGGATCAATAATTTTTGCAGATTCCTGCCAACCACCACCACAGGCCCTATCTCAACCCAGCAAAGAAGACCTTGCCATGTTTCAGCTGAGCAATATCAAAGCTCTGCAGGGAGCACAGCACAGCCCTGGCCAGGCATCCTGTCTCAGGCTCCAAGGGCTGCCACTTTCATCAAGGGACATCCAAGGACCTACAAGTGACCTGTGGGTCAGCATCCCTCCTGCTAGTTCTTGTCCACAGTAATGTCCCAGTGGCACCTGGCTTGGTGTGAGCAGAGTGCCTGAAATGGACCCTTTTATTCCTCTTTCAGGTGCACCAGATTTTTCCTTCTTCTCCTCTCAAAGTGTATATGTAATAAATATAGCACAGGCCTAGGTGGATGAAAAGATGAATCACAGCTATGAAAATATTTGACTATATTTTAAGCAGGACTCCCAACAGGTACAATCATAACCATCTACCCTGACGTGCTTCAGAGGCATCAAAAGATGGTTTTTCCACCACTGAGTTACCGTTAATTATTCTTAAAATAAAGTGCTACCATGCAGCATTAATTCAGAAGAAACTGTAAGTTCCTTGCTATTTTCTACAGCTTGTTTTCACAATGAATTAATGGGAGTTAATTTAGCAGTTCACAACAAACAGGACCACTGCAGGAATACAAACTAGGTGTTGCTTCCTGAATTCTTCCTCCCTCTTGTTAGTGCTCCTCTTCAACTTTTATTAGATGTAGCACAAAAGGTCTTAGTCTGGCAGAGAGTAAATTTGCTGGAAAGGCAGAAATAAGGAAAAATACTGCATGATTTTCTCCTCCTGTGGATATTATCAGTTTGGCACAGATACATTGCTCTCACAGTGGAAAAAAATGGTAAAAAATGGGCTCTAATTCTTTGCAGTATGTTAATATTAGTATCTATAACCATGTGGTGTTGTCATGTCTGTGTAGCATGTCCTTTGTCCAAGACTGATCCCAGTTTTCTGGAGCAAGAACCATTTCAGCCCACAGGTGGCATTTTGACTGTCGATCACTTTCTCTAAAAATGCAAGAGATTTTAGTCCTCACTGAGATGGAAAACTAAAATAAGCAATTTGGAAAGCATTCTGCATCTTGGAGAGGCTTTCTATAATTTATTCAAACTCAGCTTGAAATAGAGAAATGGTTTTACCCCCAGAAGCATCCAAAAATACATTGTGTCAGCAAGTGCATTGTGTAGGAAAATCACCAAATCTTCAAAAGCTGCAGGTCGAGGTCCCTGCTAACAAAGGGCTCATTTACAGCTGCAGCTCCTGTGGATGCCTGTGCAAGCCAGATGCTCAGCAAGTGTTGGGGTCCAGCTGGTGTGTGGCCAAGAGGCTCTTCAACAGGAATGTCCCCACAGCCAGATACGAATTTTGGGATCCCCCTTGGCCAGTGCAGAAGCTGTAGGGATGCACAGAGGTTCCTTGGGCATTCCAGGAGAGTAGGATGCTCCTGCCTCCTTGCTCAGGCTTAGTTCTCTGTGGTGCCAGAGATGGGAGGTAATGTTTACTGCAGCGGGCATCTGCTCTAGAAGGTCACGAGGAACAGGAGGAAAGTCCCAAGCTGTGTCAGGAGAGGTTTAGGCTGGATACTGGGGAAATTTCTCCATGGAAAGGGTGTCCAGCCCTGAGCAGGTTGCCCAGGACAGTGGTGGAGTCCCATTCTTGGATAGATTTGGGAGACATGCGGGTGTGGTTCTTAGGGACAGGGTTTAGTGGTGGCCTTGGCAGTGCTGGGGGAACAGTTCCACTTGGGGGTCCTAAGTGTCTTTCCAGCCTCATTAACTGTGATTCCACAAAGCTGTTGCTGGCTTTTTTTCTTTGAAGGTGCTTCTGTCCTTCTTGGAGACCATGAGTAGAGCAAGTTGGGGTTTCATTTCCATCAGGAACAAAGCAAGTCAGTCTGGAAATGCTGCCTGTGTGTTTTAAAGATCGGTAGCAGCAGTTGTAGAGACTGGGGGTGGGGAGAATGGCACACAGAGAAAATTTCATTGAAGCAATTAAGGAATCACCACACTTTTATGATTAACTTCTTGTTCCCAGGCTGAATGCAGAAGATGTTAGTGGGGGCATTGCTATTCCATACCTGGCAGGAACAATGGGAATATTTGTTCTGCCCGGGAGGATTACACCTTCCATTAATCTAAGTTTTATTGAAAGTTTAAATAACAGACAGACAAAATTTGATCAATTAGCAGTGTAATTCCAAGGAGATGTCACAGGGAAATTAAATCTCGAGCATTTTCAATGCAAAGAAACCTAGGAGCTCCCTCCAGTTTTCTTTCTCAGTACAGTGTTTAGATTTTAATTGAAAGTTTATTCTGCTTTGTGCATCTTCTAGTAAATTTTAATTTCAGACTGTAATGAGAACAGTTTTCTATTACAGTGTTTGTAGCATTTCTCAGATAGATCAAAGATGCCTCATAAATGAAGAAAACAAACAGGTTTGTGTAGGATCCACTAGCCATGGAAATCTCCAGGAGGAAAGAGATTTATGTGGGGAAAAGGAGAGGGAATTGGTGCTGTGGTGAGGAAGGATGCATGGGGAACCAGGTGGCTGTGATTATTGTACCCACGTGCTCAGACCGTGGGGGCTCACTCGGGGCTCCTTCAGGTCCCACTAGTGCCAGACAGCCAGGGCTGTTCTCTTGCTCATCCCACCCCAGACAAAAGCTGCTCCTCTGCTTCCCAACTGCCGTGGTCCCCTTCCTGCCATCCCTCCATTTTGGCTTTCATTTCCTTATATAATTTCTCTGTCCCCAGTGAAGTGTTATTGCCATCATTACTGCTCCACATGTCTTCCATTTTTCTTATCATAAATGTCATTCTCATACTGCAAATACCAAAAGTGCCACAACCTTCCTGTGAATCTATCTCAGTACCATCTTTGGAGACATACCTCATCTGAAAAGAGCTAATACTGAAAATAGCTGTATATTTTTGGATGTATATTTTTGTCTGGATGGATGTCAGGGATCAGCTTATCGGGCAGCTGAAGCAATGCAAATCCCCAGTCTGCACAGGTTTAGTTTTGTTTACACAATAAGACTTTCTGGTCAAACCTGGGCCTTGATACCCTTACAAAAAGCTTCCCAAAAGTGACAAAGACTCCAGATTTAACAGAAGATACTGGTGAGGAAAGGTTTCTCAGTGATGGTGGAGGCACAGAACACAGCAGCAGGACCGAGCTGCCGGGTGTGCAGCACACAGGCTGTGATGGCAAATCACCCTGGACTGTTCCCCTGTCAGTCACCGTCAGATGAGCAAATACCAGGAGGAACTGGTGCTTGTGAAAATTAATAGACGTGGCTGCACATTCCCAACATCTGATTATCTTTAACTGTACCTGCCAAGCCAATCTGTTTGTGAATCCTGAGGCACCAGGCAGCTGGAGCCCTGGCTGGGGCACACCAGCTCTCTGTGGCATAATCACGCCTGGGAGGTGAGGATTTGGGGTTTCTCAAGAAGTAATTTTTCTTAGTAAAAGCAGTGATTAACCTTGCTTCAGTCACGAGCAGTGGTATTTAAAACAACAACAAAAAAAAGGCAGCTGAGAGCTGCCTGCAGCTTGGCTCGGGCAGCCGCTCCTCCATATGGCGTGTGAAATGCCAGCACATGAAATTAACTCTCATAAATAAGTAATAAGGGCTGATTTGCCCAGATCTGGATGGGCTGACTTCCTGTGGAACACAGCCCTTAACCATGGCATCATTGTAACTGCAGGTGTTGGAGGCCACAGAGTTCCAACAAAACGTGTATTCCAGGGAGAACTTGGAAAGAAAAAAACACTTTGGGAAGGGGCCAGCATTCCAGCCTCATTCCAGGATGCTCAAGGAGGAGTGCCTGTTTGTGTTTTCAGAATTGAATGTTTCAGTTTTCTGACATTTTCCACAAGTCAGGCTCAAGTGAAATTATATTTTGTTCAAACAGAGCCTTTGAAGTAACCAAAATTTTCCCTCTTCCAGGCGACTCCTTGTATGGGAGTTCTTTTCCCTCTCCAGAATGTGAGAAAATTGAAATAATGAAACTTCCTCTGAAAAATCAGAAAGATTTGTGCCACATCACATATCTCATGTAATCTTTCACTGACAGTACAGGGGGTTCTGACTGAAAGCCCTATTCCTGCTAGAACAGAAATTCAGTATGAAAGAAGGTGGCAAGATTTTAAGTAGAACTCTAGGACTTAGAGTTGCCCATCTCTGACAAAAAAAGTGATACACAAATAGTCAAGTTCTCACAGACCCTGGTGACTTGAGACAGCAGTTTTTCAGCTCATCTGCACGAGGCCTTCCCAAGTGCCTGGTGTCCACTCGCAGCAGGCATTGGTTCAGGTACTGACCCAACTGAAAGGGCCAAGCACCAGTGTCTGAATCCCCCTTTCCAGCAGCACCATGGGTTCCTGGAGGCCTGATCCTACAGAAACAATGGAATTTTTCTTCAGTCACCATCAGTGAAGTGGGAGCAGTGTCACTGGGAGTTGGGGATTGATGAATGGTCCCTGAAGTGCAGCAGCACAATCTGTCAGGGCTGAGGTTAATGGGGGGAATGGAAATAGCCTGAGCCTGCACAGCTGACATCATCTGCTAAATTAGCTGAAACCAGCTCACAGTGTACTCTTGCTCCTCACTTCTCTGTCATTGACCCAGGTGCCCAGCTGCAGCACAGCCAGCCTGGGATCCACACGGAGCCTGGGCAGCTCTGGGGCCGGTGTGCTGGGCTGGCACTGCCCAGCTCTGCTGGGGCTGGGGCACCACCCTGGGCACTGCCATGGCTCAGGTCACAGCGTCACCCTGCCCTCATTTCACTGGGACACCCGGCTTGGCTTCAGTTTGTCCTCTGACACTCTTAGGGCACAGAGGGGGACTCACAGAAAAGGGGGAGTCCCACTCAGAATTCGTTCCCATTGCTGACAGTGTCTCACAGGGGAGACTGACTGTGCATCCCTGTCACTTCTCCAGGGTCTGGGTCCTGCTCACAGCTGGTACCACTGTGGCCTTCAGAACCAAGCTCACTCTCCTGCCAGCTGGGAGTGCTTGAGAAATGTTCCAAATGCATTTGGTACTGCACTGCATAGTGCCACCCGTCCTGGAGACCAAATTAACCCACAGCTGAGAAAATGGAAAACCAGGAATTTCAGTGTTTAATGGCTTCAAATCCTTTACCACTTAATTCCCATTTATAGCATAAATACTGAAGAAAATCAAGGTATTTTAAGAGGAAAAACAGATCCTAATTTCTGTCGATGTCTTGTTCTCACCTTACAGGAAGAAAGGTCCATTCAGAGGCTGGGTTTGGCTCGGGAGGCACCACTCTGCAACGAGAGGCTCCAGCTCTTCCCACAGGTGTGATAATTCACAGTTTAAATAAGTTTTTTCCTGTCCTGAAGGTAAAACATAACACAGAAACTGCCATGAGCAGTTTCTTTGGTTTGTGGTTGCAGCATGGCCTTTTCTGTCCTTTGGACATATGCCATGAATGCTTTAATCCTGGCAAGGGTTTTGTCTTAAACAGATACAATGAAGGATCTGAGAAGTAGGTCAGGGGACATTAGAGGCTGTTTGATTCATTGAATTGTGTGCATAGCATGGCTTTCAAGCCTGAAATGTCATTACTTGGATGCAATGAAGCTGCTGTTTTGTTTTAGAAAATAGTCAAATGGATGGTTAGTAGGAGAAAGGAAGGACTGGATTTCTGGGGACCAAACCCGATTTCAAGCAGGAAACCACCACCCCAAGCAGGTGCTTGAGCTTTGTGGTGGCAGCAGGGACCAGCAGCACCCCAAAGGTGCAGGGTGAGGCTCTGGGGTGGCGATGGGGTTACAGACTTGGGAACAGGAGAGCTGCAGCTGTCTCCTCTGCTAGCAAAACAGTGCTTGGGGGACACTCCTGAGATCCTTTCCAAAGTACTGAGTAATATTTTTTTTCCCCTCACAGTGCTTTACCACCCTGTGTGTGTCCAGGGTGCAGAGTTTTCATTTCTTTTAATGGTTCTCAAGAAATTATTGAGAAATAAAAATGCATTTCAAAGGTATCTTCAAGGCTTTCTGTGGTTCAGATGGTTTCCTTATATCCACAGTGCATATGCTATTTTTCAAAGCTTTACTGGTCCCCAAATGATTGTAATGGCATATTGACTGGCTTTACTGGGGCCTTGAGAGTTTAGGAAGGAAAAAAGTAACTTAGCAAGGGAAAACCCTTTAAATATTTTTAAAGTTCGTCTAATCTGTCTGTAGTTTTGGTATTTCCAAACCAGACACTGTCATCAAGGTTAACAGCACTTTCCTGTTCTGGGGATGTTGCAGCCGCCAGTTGACTGGAGCTCCTTGATGCCTTAAGAAAAAAACCCCACCCATCTCACAGGGCTGGTGCACCCCTCAAACTGCTGAAATCACTGCCAGGAGCGAGAGCTTGGCCTCACAACACTTCCCTGCAATTGCTGGAGAACCTGGGATCCTGAAATGTCCACGTAACAGCATTAATACAAGATGGATATAGCTCCATACCCTGGATCTGCTTAACCTGATAAATAGTTTCAGTTAATGGACAGCAAAAGGAATGATGCTCAGTAAATTTGATTTTATGAGCCTTTCACTTATTTGCTGTGCCCATTAGGTCGGAAGTTAGGTAATGGTGAGTGTCCATTAGTGCATTAGCTCAGTGATGAGGGAGCTGAGTTGGAAAAAAAAATGGTGGAAAACCCCCTGAAGCCAGGTGTACTGATTAAACCTTTGTTCGTTGGTGGTGGCTGGGTGGACACTGAGCTGGAGAGGCATCGGAGTTTGGTTCAGGTGGGAGGAACAGCAACCCCTGAATCCCCTTCCTGCTCCCACAGCATTTGGTCCTTGTTTCTCCTGCCGTGGGGAGCCTGAGGAGCCACAGGGGCTGTGGGGCAGGGGTTGGGCTGCTCATGTGCTCCTGTCCCTGGAAGGTCTCTGTGCAGTGCGGGTGTGATGGGCAGGCTGGGGCTGCTCCTTCCAGTCACAAATACGTGACCCAGCTTGTAACAACCACAATAACCATTTCACTGATAACCCTTTCTTTTACTCACTTCCTTTGGAATTTTTTTTCTCTGCCCAGGCAAATTCGTTTTTAAAATCTCTTTTCCCAATTTCTTCGTTATCCTGGGATTATTTACACAGCCCACAAAAAGCTGTTTACTCTTCTGGGTAATTCAATGAACATTCTCTTGCTTTGAATTAATATGCAGTGTTGTTCCAAGTGCTGGCAATTTAGTGGTAATTGGAACATCTCCTTAGCCTGGAAAAAACATCCAGCCTCCCAAGTTAGTTTTCACAAGTGGCATTAATGCAGCGAGAGAGCCAAATTCCCTTGTTTATGTGCTAGAAAGGAAATATGGGGCTTGTTAGCAATTACAAGGTAAATTTTCTTTCCCTCACCTCCTGATGGTGCTTCCTCTGTAGCTGTGAGGGCTGTTCAGGTGACTGGGGTCTGTGTGCCACCACTGCCAGGGCTGGGTGAGTCCCTGCTGTGGTGATTAAGCAGTTTGCCCATGATGTGTTACAGGTGCTGGAAAAGAGTTTGGTGGGTAAAAGGGGTTTGCAGCAGTGTGTGGAGGAGCAGGCCACAAAGAACCTTTTCAGCAGCAGTTTGATCTCACCTGGATGCACATCAGAGGTATGTGTTGAAGCTATTTGTGAACCAGGTGAGCCCTGCAGAGAGCTTTGCCTGCAGGATTTGGTAGGGATGTCTGTAATTGCAGCAGCCCTGGCTCAGCTGGGGATTGAGCTCCCTCAATAACAGCATCAGCCCTCAGCAGGCATTTCCATTTCAATCTGCTGGGTGCACTCTGACCACAGACAGGCCATGGCTGTGATAGAGACCTGTCTGTGAAGCTAACAGAACCTGATTGACAGAAAATGAAATCTGTTTGCTCTGCTCTGTTGTCTGCTCGCTTCCCTAATTTGGTTCTGCTTACAAGGGCTGCTTAGGATGCTAACCCTTCTCCAGGGGATCCCCAGCAATGGAAACAGCTTTGTTAGGGACTGAAGGCAGGGAAAGAGACAATGAGTTGCATTTGTTTGACACAGTTTTGACGTCCCAGTGGGAGCACTTTGAATCTGTGCAATCCAAAGCGAGGGTTCTGTGCCTTTCAGAGCCTTTTTCTTAAGCTTTTCACCCCATGTATAACCTCCTGCCTAGGTAGGACATGGGGCTCAGCCAGAAGGGAAGACAAAATGTTCTGGGGTTAGTTAAACTCCCAGGTAGGGTTTGCTGCTGGATGTGGCTGTGAGAGCAGCTCCCCCGTGGGATGACAAGTCTCAGAGCAGCAGCCTCTCCCTCCAACAGCCTCTCCTGCTCTCAAGACATTATTTCTCTCATCACATTTACTGTAGAACTGGTAAACTAATGATGAAAATATTTTTGTTGATTTTTATGCTTTGCTTTTGACCTGTGAAAATGTGTTTACAGCAGGATTTGTGTTAACACCCTGAGAATAAACAAGTGTGAATATGGCACTGATCATGCTAGCACAAAAATTAATGTTGCATATGCAACATTAAATACCACTAAAGAATTTAATTTAATTAGGGAATCAGGCCTTATGGCAGCCAGCAAGCTGACAGCCCAGAGAGCTGAAATCTTCTGGCCGTGGCATGAGCTGAGCACACAGGAGCTCACTGGGAGATGCTGCATGGGGCACACCTGGCCCTGCTGGCAGGGGGACAGAGCAGGGTCCACGTGCTGCCAGCCCTGTCCTCCTCTGCATGAGCAGGGGCTGCAGTTACAGAAAGGGACCCAGTCTGGGACAATATTCAACTTTACAAATGCTCTGGGTGGAAATAGCTTCCAGTCACTAGAACCGGCCTGGGGGCAATGTAAACCCACAATCTAGAGAATAAACCCTTCATAACCAATTAGAAGGCTCTTGAGCTAACAAGTACACTCCAGACTCCCTGACACCTGCTCATCGAGGCAGCAGAGCTCAGGGGCTGCCAAGGAGGTGTCCTCCATCCCCTCCTGCCCTTCACAGCCTCTGCAAGCCCCCGGGGTTCGTGGCCCTGTGTGAGCCCCTGTGCTGCCCTGGCACCGGCTCTCCTGCGGTGGGGTCCCTGCCACAGCTGGCATCTCTGCTCTGGGCCTCAGCCCTGGAGAAGGGGTGGCTTGTGGGCAGTCCCCACACAGCTCACATGAGGAGGGATGTCTTCCTCCCACCCAGCACGGTCCTTGCCCCCCGAGACTGCATTCACAAAGGGTGATTAATGCAGTCTTTGGGAGAGCACATTGACTGAGACATCCTATTTACAGAGAGCTTCCTAGTGGTGTCCTCAGGAGAACAGGGAGCCAGACAGCATAGTATGTGTTGTTAGTAATGTAAAAGGACACTGTTATTTGTATTGCATCACTGAACTCCATTATATCTTTTATTCTCCTTGTTTCCAGGACAAATGCAGTTCCCTGTGAAGCCATCACCAATTGGCACCCACTGGCAGGTCAGCAGTGCAGGTTTTATGCCACGAAGGAAGCAGGCTGCTCTGAATCCCAGCAGTACCTCAGTGCCACTGACTCAGCATGAGCCACCTCCTCAGCTCCCACAGCTGCCCTGGTCCTCCCTGGCCACCTGGGCACTGCCAGCAAAGCCACCTGAGCTGGCAAGGATGGGAATGCCCAGGGACGGGGCCATTGGCAGGACCTTACCCTCAGGCCAAGGTCTTTTTCCTCTGCCAGTTTTCAGTGGAGCTTTCCCTGCTCATCCCCTTGCCTGCTTGTTGCTAGAGCTTGTCACAAGCATGGGGGGGTCTCTGTTGGTCACTTGGTCCCTGTCCCCTCCCAGAGCAGGTCCTGGCTGTGGGGCCATCCCTGGGGCAGGGCTGGGACCACCTCACACGCATTCCCTGCAGGTCTCAGTCCCTTGGCAGAGCTCTGCAAGCAGCTGCTTCCCTCTCTCTCTGCATTAAGATTAATGTTTGAACAGCAGGCATCCCATCCATCTCTCTGGGAGGCTTCCTCCAAACAAATAGCAGGAGGAGGTGGCATCTATTTGGGAATGACAGGGCTTCAATCTATTTATTCCACAGGTAACTGCTCTCTCCTGAAATGTCAGATTGACTCTTCATCTTCCACGGGCTGGGTGTGAGCGCGTGTGGCGGGTACAGCCCGCCTCCCTTCATCTGCAAGGAAAAAGAGTCACTGAGATTGATTGCACAATTGAATATGCAGCATGGTAAACAGTTATTTGGAAATTATTGTTTGTGTTTAATTATGACATACAGAAGTTTAACAGTCATAAATTTTTCATTGGAGTTGGAATGCAAATGTAAGCTTTAACATGCATCAAGGAAAGACACAAATCAGCACTTCCCACAGTACCTCACAGCTCTGGGGCCATGAGCACACTGCTCTTGGGCATCCCCCTCCTCAGAATGGTGGGCCAGAGCTGTCAGTGAGCTGGAGTGGCTTAGAAACCCGAGATTACTTATTTCTGCTTGGTTTGCTCTCTGCATAAAGTCCTTAAGGCAGAGCAGAGGCTTCAGGGCTTCCCTGCCCCTTGCACTTTTGGGGTGCAGCCAGGGTGGGGAAGGGCCTGTGGGTGCCACCTCCATCCTGGCAAAAGAGGAAAACTTTCTGGTTTCATGAAAGTGTCTTTTCAGCACTTTTGCTGCTGGCAACAATTCTTTCCAACAATTATCAGATTCATTTTCCCCATCTTTTCTCTCTTTTTATTCCTTTCTTATCTCTTTCTTCTCCTTCCCCCAGCACATGCACATGGACACATGCTGTAGCTCTTGGCAATTGAAGAAAATGAAAAATAGATATGTAGAGGGAAAAAAGTTTAACAGCAAGACAAGATATGCTAGAAAAGAGGGTGGTAATAAAGGAATCTAATTAAAATGGAAAATTTCTGTGGGAAAAGGAAGCAGTGTTGGGGGAGGCAGAGGTAGAACATTGTTTCTATCCAGCCTGCTCTTTTGGGGGAAGGAGCAGCATTTCCCAGCTGATTAAAAACTGGCATGATAATGACAGTTGAGTATTTTTCTGTCTTTGTATTTCTGAAGCAAATCTCTCGTGGGACAAAACACATCACTCAGTGAGTTGCATAACGTTCAATTCTGTATTAGGCAAAGAACAAACTGTGTCTATGTTGTACAGTTCACACGTGAGCAGAAAGGTGAGCTCACGTTTTCTGAGCAGCCACTTGTGCCTCCAGAGACAACAGGTTTGGGGAGGTTTTTAGGGAGAGACAGGAGTCCAGAGGGTCTTGTGACTGTTTCAGGGGTTAGCAAATGGGGTATGGAGATCTCAAAATAGATGTGCAGAGAGGGCTGACCTGTAGCTGAAGGATGTGTTTGAGCAGTGCTGACCTCGTCATCAAAGCTTGAGATGAAATATCTCCCCAGACGAGTTCTGTTTATGATGTTCTCAAGCTATTTTAACAACAATACTGCAGCCAGTGGAGCTGTGATTTACTCCACA
Organism: Agelaius phoeniceus; assembly: GCF_051311805.1. Lineage (NCBI taxonomy): Eukaryota > Metazoa > Chordata > Aves > Passeriformes > Icteridae > Agelaius > Agelaius phoeniceus. The sequence goes on from NC_135284.1 coordinate 310,727, forward strand.
ATGGCAGAGGTGTCCTCGGTGCCCCTGCAGGGTGGCCACCCTCGGCAGGGGGAGAGCAAGGGTCACAGTGCTGGGGACAGGGCCTGCAGCCAGTTAGGACTGAGCTGTGGCAATAAGGGACTCACTTCTTCAACACAGAGTGGCCCAGACACATCGCAGTGGGGCAGGGGCGTGCTGACAAGGTGGATAAATGGCACTGGGCTGTTCGTATTTCTGCATATTGTGACTCTGTGTAGCTGTCAAATGTCCCATGGCTCATCTCACTGATTTAGGCATTTCTTTGTTCCTTGACTGATAAGGGTGACAGGGGAATCTGTGGCCCTTGGGACACAATGAATCAGTTCTGGGAAAACAAATGCTCCAAAGAGGAAACTGTCTGTGGGAAGTGGGGTGGGAGTGCTAAACCAGAGATGTGGCAGTGGGAATGGCTTTCCTGGGCTTTGCCTTAAGATTATTCCTTGCTGTCTGTCACTTCTTGGTCCTCTTCCCATGTTCTGGTTTGAAGGACACCTTTGAAATGAGGGATGAGTCATAATGAGAAAATAAACGCAAATTAATCAAAGATGACACTAGAAATTATGTGAAACATAATTTCTTTGGCATAGTGTTCCAACGTGGGGGGGTCTGTGTGTGTGTGTACACAGGCACACAAACATGAGCCATCACCATTCATCATTACAGTGCTCACAAAAGGCTTTACAAATATGAACACTAACAGCTCCCACACAGAGGTGTGGGTGACCTTCACTTGGGGCTCTGGAGCTGGATTCAGAAGCCATTGGTTTGTTTGCTGTCTGTCAATTCTCCTTTGTGCTTTCAATCATGAGTGGCAGCAGCAGTGGCAGCAATTCCGCAGTGAGCAGCAGGGCCTGAGGACCAGGAGGGTGATGGTGAGAGACACCTGAGGTGGGCTGGGTGAAAAGGGGTAAGGGAGGAGTAATGTGGGACTCAGGCTGTATCACTGCAGTGGAAGGGAAATGCTGTTAAAGAATTGGGTGTGGTTCTAAAACCCCAGACTGGGGGTATTTAATCTTGGAATGCAATTCCATTCCTGTAAAATCTTTCACTGGCATGATGCTGGCTGTGGAGGTGAGCACCAGAGACCTTCCGCCCACAACTTTGCAGAATTCACTCAGCTTGTGAGTGAGCAGTGATGCATGAATAACCAAGAGACAATGTGTGTCCTTTCATGAACGTTCATGCTAGATCTGTCCTGAGAGGAAAGCAATGTTTGGGTCAAAGGACAGGGCAGCAGGAACCTTAAATCCCACGGGAAATAAAAATGAAAGAAGCACTGAGGCTGAGAACTTCCCCAGTCAGAGGTGGTGTATCACAGTTGTTCTCTGTTATAAACACCACCTTGAGCTCTTGCAGGTCCAGTAAAGAGAAAAGTAAAATGAAAACATTATAATGGGTCAGAAAATGGTAAACGAGACAGCTCCATTCAGCGTCAGTCTGCGATGTGTCAGAACTGGCAAAATGTTTCACTGTGCCAGTTATTAAAAATGAAGAAATTGTGCACAAGGTGAGGTGTGATGATGATTGATTGTGTGCTCAGAGCTCGCTGGGTCAGCCTGAGCCAGGGCATTGCCCACTCAGTGACACGGCAGGAGCCGCAGCCATCGCCACCACGCTCAGAACTGTTTTCACTACTCTGCTAAAATAAATACCTCAGTTCTGCCAAAACATATTAAAGGTAACATGAGTCACCACTAAGGCAAACGGAAAGAAAATTCCCTTGAAGGAAGTGAGCACAAACATAACTAAAAGCAGTAGATTAAAGATTGAAATATAAACTGCAGATGACAGACAAACTTCAACTTTTTCTTGGTGGTTTTCCAGAGGAAAAGCATTTATTGTGTCTTTTTCATTGTGCACTCTGCCTTCCTCTTGCAGCATCTCACACTTCCCTCACAGCCTGAGCCCTGAGAGCTCTGAGCCTTTATTTGCCAAAACTCCATCCCCACGTCCTGCTGGATGTGATTATACCCACACCCCTATAAAATGTGTGTATGTTTCTAGAACAGTTATGCACTTTTTTTTTCTTTTTGTTTGGGTGCACATATGCCATAGGGCGGGCAGTTAATGGGCTGCCCTCTGCATCAGAGAGCTGCAGGGTGTGCACACGTGGACCTTTGCTGCCAGGGTCACCGGCAGCGGTGGCACCGCCGCCTCCGGCCAGCCCCGCGTGTCCCGCTCGTCTGTGCCACCCTGCCAGAGGAGCCCTGCGTGCTGAGTCACTGCTTCCTGGGTAAATATCAGGGTAAAAAGACATGACATTTTCTGGGCCGTTCTTCTGTATTAATAAGATTCCAACTACAGGGTGACCTTTTCACAAAGGATTTGTAAATGCCAAAAGCTGCATAAAAATCTCTCTTTCTCAGGCAAACAGAGGCATCATAACTTTGCATTTATTTCTTAAATGGTGTTTTCCTGTCTTTTCCTCTTTGATCATCTCTTTCCCCTGAATGGATGTAGTGACAGCTGTACCTCCAATAACAGCTGTGAAAGGGAATGAGAGAAAATCAGTGATTGAATCACTGCCTGCTCGGGGGATCATTCTGCTCAAGAGGCTGGATGAACGAAAACAAACAGGACAGGGATGATGCCCCAGCAGAGAGGGATCAGCCCCTGCAGGAGAGGGACCACAGAGCTTGGGCATGAGGGAATGCTGGGTGCCACTCTCAGTTTGTGTAAGGAGAGCTGACACTGTTTCTTGCCACTGAACCGCATTCACACACACAGAGAGCAGGAAAATCAGCTCAAACCAACCACACGAGGCTTTTATGTTACATTGCATTTAGGGTATCTGATTTATCAAATAAATGCTGCCTTTGCAGCAGGTTTTACACCCTCTTTGGGTGTATTTCCAAACATAGGAAAATAATAACAGCCAAACAAAAACCCAACAGAACAAAAGGTTTATAACTTTGCCAATGGAAAGCTGAGGCTTCATCCAAGAGCAGGGCACTGGTATACACCACCACCACCCCCCTGCATTGTGTCAGAAGGCCCCAGGGCACGGACCTTGCCTGACCTCTTTGGCCAGACTTTGAGTGAGCTTAGAGTCGCCCTGAAAATCACTGCATTGCCTTAATTATTACATTGTGTAAGGAAACTCTTGTACCTTTTTGTTTCACCTTCATGGTTACCTTTTTCCTTTGTCCTCTTTCTGCATTTCTCATGTCTTTTCATGACTAACTAACATAATTTAATTCTTTCTCCTTTTTGCAAGAGTCCAGAGCCTGCATTTGTCACTGGCAACTGTTCAGCTTTTCCTAAACTGCAGCTTAAAAAGGAAAAATTGAGGCTGGATCTGAGTCAAATGCAAGTTTCATATTTTAATGTTTTATCACCTCAAAATATCATCCTGCTTTTAATTTCCTGAGTGATTCTTGTGCCCAGCTCAGCAAATGCTAATATACTCCCCCTGATTCCCACTCTGGTTCCTCCCAGGTTTTCTCCTTTTCCCTCCCATTTCCATGAGAAGTGTATGATCAAAAGGAGCAACAAACTGTAGGTGGATTTCTAAGGTGTCACCTCAAATATTGAGGGTTGATACGAGAGCAGGAAATATGTCCCCAATTGAATAGGAATATATGCCAGGAAAACATGAAATCAGCAAAAACTTTTCCCTCGTGTACTGGTGAATTACCTGGAAGTCTGCATATCAGTTGCCTGAACTCTAGACCAGGTTCTTCAGTCAGGCCAGGACTGATGACTCCTTCTGTGGTGCTATCCTTAGAACTTTTGCATCAGAGTCCAGATTTCCCTTCAGCAGCACACAGCATTACTTCTTGTTCTGCTGCTCTGACTAATGAGAGTAATTGGTCTCTGTCCTCTTCATAATGTCCCTCTAAGTATTTGTAAAGAGTTATCATGGCTCCCTCCAGTCCTCTTTTCCCTTCACATAAAGATTCTCAATTCATTTTAATTCGTCCTCCCTGACCCTCCCTCCCACTCCCACTTTATATATCAAATAATGGAACCCAATTACCTTGCAGACATGCCAGGCTGGGAGGAGAGGATGGAGGAGGGACACAGAGTGCACTGGAAAGGCAGCTGAGGGCTCTGCAGTGCCCAGCAGCCTCCCCTGGGTGTGAGCCCCTGCCCAGGCTCAGCAGCTCTGCAGCGCTGCCCGTCCCGCTCAGGTGCCGCTCCAGCACAGCTGGGCACTGCTGGGCACTCTGTGCCACGCCAGGACATGCAGCACCAAGGGGTGCAGAAACGCAAGCAGACGCCCAGAATCCCCTCCTGCTCTCTGTAACGTTAAGATGAGGTTAATTTGGATTAGCAAAATGGAAATGTCAAGCTTCATTTATATTCTGGCACCCAGTGTTAATTACCTTTCCCTTTTTTTAGTAACCATTCTTGTGTTCTGTTTCCTCACTTAAAACTGATAATAAGCTGTCCATCTATGTAACCACTCTGCTGACACAAATCATGATGGATATGGAAAGAAATAAAATGAAAATCTAATGAGACATTGCTCAGAATGAGACAAAAAAATTGAACCATGTTCTTTAATCATCAATGTGCAAAGCCAACCAGAATGAATTTGTTTCAAGGAGGCCTCATTTCTATTTAAATGTAAATACGCGGAAATGTTTTCAGAACCACAGAAAACTATGGATTTTGAACAAAAGGCTAAGTATTAGCCTTGTAATCCTGGCCAAAAAAGGCCCACACCAACCAACAAACAAATTCAATGCCCTGGTGCTGTGCAAAAAGGCCAATGGCTTCTCTTGCTTAGATTTCCCAGAGGGTAAAGCAAAACTCCTTAGACATAAGGTCACCGAAAACTTTAATCACTCATTTGCTCTGCAGGACAAAGACTCATCAAATTGCCAGCATCATCATAAATACTGGTAGAAAAAGCCTAACTCTGACCTGATGCTCTTATCAATAAGAACATCATTGCATAAAGTCAATAAGAGGTCATGAGCATTTTGAAAGGTTCAGTCCTCTAATCTTCCTCCTTCCTCCCCCTCCCTGTTATCTCTCTTCCCCCATTTGTGTTTGAAGCTGCATTTCCAATCACATCCAGTGCAGAGTGAGATACACTGCCTGGCTGTACTGCACTGCCGTGGTCCAGGTGTTCAGAGCATGTTCTAAACACTGTGATCCTGAAGGAAGCTCTGTAAGAGTGAGTAAATTTAAAGTAATAAAGCAAATCTTTGAGAACGAAGGGGGTCTTTGTTTACCTTCTAAACAGAGGTTTCAGAAGATACTCAGACCTCATCCCTCTTCTTTGGGCATAAAGAAATGTAAAAAATTAAAAACTCATTAAGAAAAGGAAACCAGACTCCCAGTCCTGTGCTCAGAAAATAAGGCTTAAATAAGCATCAGATGTTGTGGAAACCCAGAGTGAGATATTGTGTAAGTGGTGTGAGGAGGATGAGACTGGATGTCTGTTCCTTATGCTTGTTGCAATGGGAAGGGGTGCCCCTGAAGTCCCCAGGCACTGTGTAATTAAATGGTGAGATGTGTGACAGCCAGAAGGATAAATGGGTTCAAAAAGAGATTTAATTAATTCAGAGGAGAAACCTATCTGTGGCTATTAAGGCCCTTGTTCCCAGCACAACTGGTGGCTCAGGAAGTCTGTAATCTGCTAATTACTAGAAATGGAGAGCCTGATTTGTGGCACAGATCTGGCCAGTTTCTGCTGGAGACAGGGCGCTGGCTGGGTGGTTTGAGGTGCTCCAGTGTAACAGGACTTTTGCTTGGGCCGGGTAAAATCTCCCCAGAGCCTCGTGGTGCCCTCCCCGTCCCTGCTCCCCCAGGCTCTGAGCCTGTCCTGCCTCAGCCCTGCCCCTGCAGGATCTGTGGCACACCCAGTTGGCTCCAGAAGATCCCAGCATTATTTTGGGTTTCCATTTCATCTGCCCTTTAGGTTTTTAAGGGATTGTTTTTCCCTTTGTGTTTCTTCAATTATTTGGATGATATTTTATCACTGCAGTCAAGTAATTGCACTGGCACAATATGAACATTAACATTTGCAGTGTGAGTTGAGAAAAAACACCATCTTTAAGCCTCCACAGCAAAAATGCTCCTCAGCAACAAATGAAGGTGCCACAGCCCAAGCTTGCCTGCAGCAGAAATCCCTGCTTCTCCTCCAGGACTTTGAACTTGAACCTCCACCACCAATACCACTAACAAACAGCAAAGTCAAACACTTTTTTCTCAACAGACACCCAGTCCTTGTGATTTCAGATGTGATTTTGTTTCCTGATTTTATCTGCATGAGCAGTTTGAATGGTTTTATAATTTGCCTGTGCTTCCATTTTATCACATCTGCCTCCCATCTGTTATTTTTATGGTTTGCATTCCCATTCTCCTCTCCTAATGCCAGCAGCTTGACTGTAAAGCTGGTGGCACATCCTAGAAACTTATCACCTCTCTCAAAAAAACATGTCTTGTGCAGGATGGCAAGAGAACCACTTGGAGAAGGAAGAGTGGATCTGTTATTAAAGATTTTCTTTAGCAAGAGCCCACAAAACCATTGTACTTGGTGCAGATGCATGTTCTCTTCTCACAGCACCTTGCAAAAGTCCCACTGAATGAACAGAAACCAAATGTAAACAAAACCTTAGTGATTCAGGGGTGTTTATCTGTTATATCCCACTGCACTGGGAGCAAAACAGGAACAGAGTGAGCACTCCAGGGCTCCAAGCTCTTCCCCAAGGCTTATCCCAAAAGACAGGGATGTTCCATGAGCTGCCCAGGGCTACAGAAGGGAGGGGGAAATTAAAAACCAGCCTCTGGACCCCCAGGCTGAGCAGTGCCCTGTCACACTCTGAAGATAAATAAGTAATTTGGTCACTGTATCATGACAGCAATCCTCCTCCTGAGCATTGCAGTGCATCCCTGGGCAGGGGTCCTGCCACAAAACATCTTTGAATCAAAGTCTGTTCATGGCAGCTCTGGTCTGCAGAGCCCACAGAAGAAATGTGAAAGGGGCTGCAGGACTTGTGCATTGATGCCAGCTTGGCATCAGGTGGAAGAGCCATAACGTGCAAAATAAATACAGAATTTCCCTAATGTTGTCTCCAATACTCAATGCTCAACCTCCTATAAACAACAGATGAGTCCTGCACGCGCCACAGGTTTGGGCCAGTTAAAATTTTCACTTATTTGTGGCAACACAGACTTCTTCTCCTTCTTTTATAATTTTCCAAGCACATGTATAATTGGCTCTGGCCTGCTACCAAGAGGTTTATTAGAGCGGCAAGGGATGAAACTAATGATTGTTAAGAAGATCTAATCCAAGGATACTGAGTTGTTGATTACACATTTATGGCTGCTAACCAGCAGCTCTCGAATAAGGGCCTGTGGATTTGTTTACCTTGCCAAGGCACCAAGATGTAGCCAGTCACTAAAATTCAGAGGTTGAGGCAGAAATCAATACAGAGCTGCTGAACACCCTCCTGTGCAGCTGGGAGAGACTAATTGCTGATGAACCTATGAGTCCAATAAAAATGTGCATAATTTAAATTATATTAAAACCATAAGCTGCTAAAACATCAATATTTAAACACCATCCCACCATCCCCTGCAGTGTCACCAGGGATCTTACAGGAAGAACAGATATTGCTGAACATTAAAGCGACAAAGGCGAAAGAATTGCCTGAAATATTTCTTTCACCAAATTTCTGACATGGATTTGAATAAAAGTGCCTCACGGAAAAATGTGGCCCCTGGTGTTCTTCCTCCTGGTGCTAAGAACAGGTGCTGCAGCTGCAGCTGTAGGAGGAGGTTCACTGAGGGCTGACCTTCCACAGCAAGGTCCATTCCCGGTCTGTTGACCATCCTGGCACCACTCAATCCAGAGCTCCCCTGCTGAGAATAATGCATTTATCACCACGATTCTACCTGTCCGTGCTCTACAAGGTGTGCACGTGGCAAACCTCCATCATTTTCTCAGACACTCTGGGATACATACCATGAAATTTAACAAGGTGTGTCCTTTACAGGGCTGTAACATCGCAGCTGTGTGCACTAATTAGATAACACTCATTATTGTTCGTTCAATTTGCATTTGCAGAGGCGGTGCCAGCCTGGCTGTCGGCCCTGATTGATTGCTCCCACTTTGCATTCATTAGCAAGGTGGCCTCAGCACAGTGGTTTTACAGCGTGTTTGCTACCACTTAACTGGATGTGCCAGTCAAATGCCTTGAACTGTGGCTCTTGATTAACAATATTTTGCAAATGCAGTGCAGGCTGTTTGAGCAACCTGACAGGCAGTGGTGGGGCTGGGAGAGCACTGCTCCCACTCGCTGCAGAGCCCTCACCTTCCTGCAGAAACACCACTGTGACACAAGGGCTGGTGACAGCTCACCTGTACATCAGGGCCACCAGTGTCCACTGCCCATCTCCTCCACTCAGACGTGACTGCCAGAGGGTTTGGCTTTGTCAGACAATACTGAGCCCATGAAACTGGGGCTCGTGCAGGTCTCAGTGACCTCTGAGATTTCTCCTTCATGTTCCCTCACAGCTGCAGAGCAGGGTTTGCTCTGGTCCATCCCATCTCCCCCTCCACTCCAGGCATCACCTCGGGGATCAGTGGAGCCAGGGACTCATCTCTTGCCTGGGTTTCTGTAGCAGCAAAGAACAGCCTGGAAGCACCCATTGCCCCAGCCCAGGGAGCTCCAGACCCTCTGGTCCCAGAGCCCCTGCCCTCCTGTCCTCCCCAGCTCAGCCCTTTGCCACCAGTCACTCAGATGCCAAAAGGAGGATGCTGGGCTGGCAGGGAGCCTCCTCTCAGCACATCCATGACATGGGACAGCTGCTTCCCTGCCAGAGCAAGGGCACTACATGGCAAGGCGATGCCATTGAGTGCTGGACTGATTTTGGGGGATTTTTCCTCACGCTCAGTGTTGCTAGGCTGCTGACACAAAGCAGCTCCACAGCCAGCGTGTTCAGCAGATGAACTGTCACTCCAGCTCCTTCCAGGGTGAAACACTGTCACTTTTCCCTTTTGCATATGCAGCACGCACTGGGGAGTTCAGGTCTGTGCACAACAGATTTATTCATCAGTAATCGTTTCATTTCTGCAAAGGAAATATGTTCCACTGCTCCTGCAGCTGACAGGCTCTGGCATCAGTTGGAGGCTGAGGATCCAAAAGGAGGCAGAATATGTTTATGGGATGAACCACAGCTGTTTGCAGTATTCCCCTGCCCTAGCAATTATTTTAATAGAAAGAATTCCTGGAGGGTTATTTGGCTTCACATGGTGCACGTCATGTTCACAGTCACTGGTTCAGGTATCAGGCGAGAGAACCTCTGAAGACAGTTCTGCTCCTGTAAAGCATTTTTTAATAAAGGCAGCAGGTTGAATGCTGCAGCCTGCTCACACACCAGAAAATACTTGCTCCCATGGGTAGAACAAGAAATGATAGGAAAACTGGTACATTTACATAATCTGCATTATCATAAAGTTGTTTATCAGCATGGCTGAGCTGCCCAGCACTCCCAGGGTATGAGAAGAAATGCTGCCCAATGCAGCCAATGCTGTCTAACCTAGAGACACAGAAAAGGTGAGCAAGACACATTCCTGCAGAAAACATGAATCCTCTGGCTCCACACATTTTTCCTTGAGGGAGAAGAGGTGGGACCTCCCCAGCCTGTTCATGGTGCAGTGGTTTCCATGGGTGCCTTTTCTGCCCCTGTGGAGCAGTTCCTGCAGGAGAAGCCATCTCTGGCCAGGCTGGCTGCAGGAGTACAAAAGGGAGTACCTGCTCCAGTGCTGTATTTCCACCATAAACTGGAGTCCATTTAAAATTCAGCAGCATCGTGTGAATGTGTTACTGCTTTGCCTCAGAAATAATCAGTCAAGACAGTCCTCAGACACTGCTGCTCATTAAATAAAACACCCGGAGTCCTCCCTGAAGGGGAAGGTTCCTCAGGGACTGGCAATATTTTAGCCTGCTTGCCATCTGAGGGCTTTAAAATACTTCAGAAGCATTAATTAAGTCTCAGGACATGCCTGTGAGATGGGAGATTAGCATTTACTCAGCAGTGAGCAGCACTGGGGCTGCAGGCTGGGGATGCTCTGGGACTGTGGAAGTTTGGATCCGGTGCTGTGAATCCCAGAGCATTCCTGGTGCCAGCACAAGGGAGAGTTCCCAGGCTGCAGCTCCTGCCCTGGCCCTCTCTGGGGAGGAAGGGGAGTTCCCAGGTGGGGATGCTCTGCTCCTGCAGCTCCTGTGCCAGCTCAGGGCCCTGCCAGCCTGGCAGCACCCGCGCCCTTCGCTGAGAGCATCTCACACAGACGCTGCCATTTGGTTCAGGTGGCTTAATGAGAAAGTAAATAAATCCCTTCCTGGGTTTTTATGTTCAAACCAGCTGTCCAGAACATGAGATATCTGAATTCCTTACAGCTTTAGAATGTTAGACTCTGTTTTCTCTCTGAAAATGCCCATTTTTCAGTGCACAGGAGAGCTCTTGCTGTTCATCCCACCAACAGGACTTTAGTCACACACTTATGAAAGTACAAGTGGAAGCCAAATGCTTTAATAGTTCTGTGGAAATAGATATAAGAGAGGAAAGCACGAATAAATAAAATCTGCCAAGTGATGCTTCAGAAAGTTGTCCAGAAAAAAAAAAAAAAAGAAAGAAAGAAAAACTGAACAAATATCCTGTAACTCAAAGGAGAAACAGGTAAGGGTTTGTGTCACCAAACAGTGCTGTTCACACACAGAAATGCCATTTCTTACCTGGAGATTTAGATGAGAAGAGAAGCTCAGTGATTTTTATCAGTGCCTTTAGTTTCTCTGCAGAGAATATGAGCACACTGCTACTGGCAGAACATCCATAATGGGGGAGGTAAACACTTCCAAAGCGTTAATTCTCTCAGCACTGTGAGATCCAACATGTGCATCATCACTGTACGTCAGCGAGGGATAATGTGAGCAGGCACCATGGTCTAAAATACAGCCATGCAATCTGCTTCTGAGAGAGGTTTCCATGTGGGAACAGACAATGTTTCAGCAGTTTCCCATAACAACACCATGGCCCAAAACAGCTCCTGGCTGCTGGCATCTGCCTTTGTCACAAACAGCTTTGCAATAAATGCCCCTGGTGTGGATGAGCACAGCCCTATGGGCCAAGCACTCAGTAGCCATGGGAAGGGAAAAGGCAAAGGCAAATGGGAAAATCAAAGTCATTGAACCACCACAAACCATGCAAACTCACCCTGAGCAGCACTGGAGGCAGCTTTCCCTGACTTCCCGGGGCAGACCTGCGCTCTGGATGTCCCAATCATTTAGGCCTTCTGAATACTTAATTCCCCCTTTAATTGCTTCAGTCCCTTACTGCATTTCCTTCATCCCAGAAGGAGGTTAAAGAAGGCAAAATTATCTCCTGGACCATCCTCTGGACACAGAACCTAGGCTCTGTTTGGGGTCATACTGTGATCTCTGACTCTCTAACAAGAGCTGTTAAAGAAGAGATTGAGCAATCTGTGTCTCTATCTGCCTTCCATATGTTTATCCAGGACACTACTAGATCTGGACAAATGATTATGCACAAATATTCCTTAGATTATTTTTTTAGTCCTGACCATTTTCTCACTTCTTTTACATGGGGTTTTCACTTCTGTGACTTTATTCTACCAGCTCTGTTTAGTATCAAAGTATTCACTGAAGCAGCAAATTATACATGATTATTGGAGATTACTCACTGAGAGTGAAGTGATAAATGAATAATTAATTCTCATTATTAGCACTGTCTCCCTGTTGCCTGAGGCCTCTGTGAAATCAGGACCCCATTGCTTTAGGGACTGTGCTAGCAAACAGGGACAGGCAGTTCCTGTTCCCAAAGGGCTCAGCCTGGAGCAGTGGCACAGCTCAGGGGAAGGGTGGAGAGCTGGGCTGGGCTGGGGCAGCCTTCCAAAGCCTCGTGGGCCCTGCACTGAAGAAACGCCCAGAGGTTGCCCCATTTCTCTGTGTGGTGGGTTGAAGGATGCTGCCCCTCCGCTGCTGAGCTCATCACCCCTCACTCACAAACACCAGGGACAGCCCTTGATGCCCTCTCACAGCACCACTGATTTTTCTGTGACCTCGTTATTTCTTTGGCCTGTTCTGCTCTTTGGCTTGGAGGGTTTTTGAGCCTCAGCTCCACCTTCTAAGTCAGGAAGGTGAAACAGGTGCAGAAGCTGCTAGGGAGAAGGCAGGAGGAGCAAAAACCCCACGGGGGAAGAGTTTCCTCCCTCTGCCAGGGCTGCTGCCTGCAGACAGTGACCAGTATGAGGTATGACTGTGGAATCCCCCAGAGCACACACAAATGAAACAGGGAGCAGGCTGTAAAATATGTTGGAGCTGGAAAATGAATGATCTCTGACAACTATTTAAAAGCAATCCAGTAATGTGAACAATCAGAAATGAAGAAAAATCAATACACTTTTCATGGCACTGAAATGGAAAATAAGTGGGATTTTACTCTGGTAAAATCCATGCAAACAAAACCCAACAAATTAATTCTACTTGTCAATGAATGTGGTCATGTCTTCAGCAGCTGCAGCACCTCCCAGAGTGCTGTCTTCAGCCCCAGCACTGTGCAAGTGATGTAGCAGAAATCCCCACTGGACTCAGTGGTACATGACAGAGAATTACAAACCATTGTGTGTTATTCCCAACACATTCAATTTGTTTAACAAATAATTCCTCTAGGAAGACTTCAGGGAAAGCAAACAGACAACAGAGCACAGCAGGCACAGCCCAGTCCCTGCTCCTGCACACAAAATTCAGACAAAGCACCAGAGTAAAGCAAAGCATCACCATCCCTGTCAGACATTAGAGGCACGACTGGAGTGGCCAAAGTGGCCGTTTCTGCACTCCAAATTGCAGCCAGGTTCTGACCTCAGGTAGCAGAGGGGAATGGCCTTGAGGGTACAGGGAGAAGCTCCTGTAGCAGTCAGGAGGTGTGGGGGCCCCTCCCAGAAAGAGCTTGATGGGAACTGGGAGAGGGAAGGACCCAAGGGAGATGGATCAGTGCATGGAGTGAGGACTCCACAGAGCCACACAATTTCCCCTGCAGGTCTCAGGGCCAGGCATGCACAGAGGCAGATCTATCAGTTTTCCTTTCAAAACTTTCCTCTCCTACTGGACACAAGAAATAGAGCCAGAAACAGCACGGAAATTCAAGACCATGGCACTGGCTGTAAGAGAACTGCCAGATGTGCAGCTTCTGAGCCTTGGCCAGACCTGTGTTTGGCACTATAAAGTTCACAGCTATTCAGCAGCCTTCCCTCTGCACCCCAGCAGCAAAGGTTGTGGCTGACTCCGCCTAAGGTGCGACTTGAGGTAACACAGGAAGAATTTCTAGCAGGCCTAACTCATTTCTTCTCGTTGGGACCACCATTCTTTAAGCTTGTTGCATTTGGCAAAGTTGTAAAGGAAACATTAGTAGGACTATGAACACAAACGTGCCTTTTGCAGCTGAGCCTCTCCCGGCAGCAGCTGCTCCATCCCTGAGCAGGAGCTGCTGTGAGACGTGAATTTGAGCTCTCCTGCAGCGCCTCCAACATCCCAAAGAAAGAAACGTTTTTCCCATTTAGTCAGCGTTAAGCTCTAAGCTCCTACGAGTACAATTATTTATTCCCAGGTTACCTCCAGAGCCGGCGCTCCGCGGTCCGGGCGGAGCTGACACAGCCCCGGCCCCGGGTCCCTCCAGCCCCTGGCGCGGCTCCTGCCCATGGGGAGCCGGGATGGGCTGGGATGGGCTGGGAGAGCCGGGATGGGCTGGGATGGGCTGGAGCAGCCCTTCATCCTGCCCGTGGGGAGCTGGGATGGGCTGGGAGAGCTGGGATGGGCTGGAGCAGCCCTTCATCCTGCCCATGGGGAGCCGGGATGAGCCGGGATGAGCTGGGATGGGCTTCATCCCCTTCATCCTGCCCATGGGGAGCTGGGATGGGCTGGAGCAGCCCTTCATCTGCCCATGGCGAGCTGGGATGGGCTGGGATGGGCTGGAGCAGCCCTTCATCTGCCCATGGCGAGCTGGGCCCTTCACTGGAGAGGGGACAGCGCTGCTCAGCTCTCGGTCTCAGGGACGTCTCTCGCCATCCTGGGCGTTCGGGCTCTGACAATTCCCATCAGAGCCCAGCTCATCTGTGGGGCTCAGACATTCCGAATGTGTTCTGTGGTAGCTGTGCTGCTCACCTGGGAATTAACCCTCAGCAAGAGGCAGGACCGGACCCCACTCGTGAGAGGGGGAGCACTTGGGCTCCCAGCTGTTCCTGCAGGTGCTACCCAGACACGAGCCTGTTGCTAGAGTCAAGCCGATGATGACATCTCATTCCTGTATTTCCAGTGCCACCTTCTGTACAGAAGGGGAAACTCTGAGTTCAGCAGCTCCGAGGAATGAAACTGGAAAATTCTTCCCCCACCCACGTGGAAAAACTCAGTCACTATTGAAATTAAACACTGAAGGATTTACATTTTCAGTAGCTCAACAGCACACTGAGTTGTGTGCTAGAGACACCCACAGGTGCCAAAACCTTCTAATTTTACAAAGAAAGTACATCAGCCTCACTTTGTGTTTGTCATAAATTTGTGCAGTTTCTGGGATGGGATGTAATGGGTGAGAGAAATAAACATCCACTATTATAAAAAAAAGTAAAGCATAAGTCTGGCTATAAATATCAAAACCACATGCCAAATAAATTCATGGGGCCATGATTAAAGTATGTGATCAGGAATAGTTGTTTTTCTTTCCTTTGTCATCCTGAGCCCTTCCCAGAGGTTTTCAGCCCGGGACTGCTGTGGGGCTGCAGTGTCCTGGCTGTGCCATGGAACACTCCCCTTATCTTTGGGGACCACGCTGCATCCAGCCACACAGAGGCCTGCAGGAAGCATCCAGCTTCTTTATATGGTATCAAGAGTTTGCAAGCATTAAAAAAAAACCCAAAACAAAAACAAGTTGGATTTTCTTGTCCCTAATTTCAATTTCAAATATTAAGAACAAACCTGGTTTTTATCAGTTGGTGCCCTGCTTGGTTGAGCCACCCAGAGCCATTGTCCAAGCTGGATCCAGAGCAGCAGCTCAAGGCCAGACTGGATCAGGCTTTGAGCACCTGAGCCTCGTGGATGTCCCTGCCCTTTTCAGGGGTGAGTAGGTGATCTTTAAACTTCCCTCCTACCCCTAAGCATTCTGTGATTTCATTTGTCCTTCTACTTGCTTACAGTGCCTAGAAAATTACTTGATTGCTTGACTAATTACATTCAGGAGGTTTTCCACTAAGCACTATTCAGCATGATTATCTGGTACCTCCAGACTTTCATTAAAGAGACAGACAAGGTCTTATCATCTTTCCTAACAGCTGCCCCATGCTGCCCTGCCAGATCTGATAAGCTCTCAAGATTATTCAAAACAGCCTTAGAACATCCAACCACTTTTAATTGGGGTCAGTGTCTTCATGTCTGCGGATGCTCCTGTCCCTGAGGGATCAAACCCCTCCCCTGTGACCAGGACAGGCAGTCTGTGGCACCGTGGGCATCCCTAGGACACAGAGAAGGTGCTCAGGCAGTGAAATCCTCCTCCCGTGACTCTGC
Organism: Agelaius phoeniceus; assembly: GCF_051311805.1. NCBI lineage: Eukaryota > Metazoa > Chordata > Aves > Passeriformes > Icteridae > Agelaius > Agelaius phoeniceus. The sequence goes on from NC_135284.1 coordinate 326,275, forward strand.
ACCTCCGCCAGGGCCGCCCTGGGCAGCACCAGCGCGTCCCCAGCCCTGGCTCTGGGCACAGCTGCCATTTGCTGCCAGAATCACTCGGGGACGCTGCTCTGAAGGCTGTGCAGAGCTGGAACCGAGTGAATGAAACACACAAACTCCTCTGAAACCTGGATTTGGGTTCTTGTTTCCACAACACTTGCAGTTTGTTTAAAAGCGAGTGAAGCAATTCTGGCTGAGCAGCCTGTTTTGAGCTTGTTTTCCAGTTGTCTGCTGTATTTGAGTCTCCCTCCCACCAAACTTAGGAGTTCAGATTCTGTGGGAAACTTTCCAAATTCTGGCTGGAATACTCAGCCATTAATTCCCAACTTACCCATCTGCCAGGTCTAGAAAACATTTCTTTAAATCCTTAAAAACATATGTCTAAACTGCTTGTTTATCTGTCAACATTGTCTCACACTATTTGATTTTAAAGATTAACTTATTAAACTTCTCAAGGCTGACCCTGCTCTCAAGGGGAGGAGCTGTCAGTGGGTTTGCACCATGCAAGAGCTGCCTGTGGCACCAGACAGGCTTTGTGCCCACTGACCATGCACCAAGCTGCTCAGGTTCTCCCACAACAGCCTTTTCCCTGTTAAATCCCTGTTAAAATATATTAAAAAAAAAAAAATGATTTGAAAGGAGGCTGAGGAGCTGGAGAGAGAAAATGCAATTTCCTTGTTAGCTCACCTGGCCTGCCCAGAGGCCTGATGCCCTGAGGGGAGCTCGGCTGGCACAGAATTGCTGCTGGCTGCTGGCAGGACCCGGTTTGTATGGAGCTTTATGGGACACTAATCTCAGTTCAGACGGGACAGTTCTCTTGGTTGAATGGCTGAGTGTTTGCAGAAGAGTGCCTGGCTCCTCCTGCACTGCTCCAGCCCCAGAGCTGGGAGCACCAGCAGAGATTTCCCCTTTTATGTCGCTGTGCTTCAATATTCCTCTGCTTCCACTGCCAGGTTTGAGTCCCCAGGAGCTCCCCAGGCTCCCACTGCAGGGCTCAGCCCCGTTCCACGCCCTCACCTGGTTTCCAAAAGAAAGTTCCCCAAAAGCTCCTCTAAAGCTGTCACTACATGGCCACACACACAGAGCATGTATATGGACACAAAATATGTTATTTATTGTGAATTTTGCAAAGACACATTTAAGCAACAAAATATACATTTGTGAACCTTTAGTTTTATACATAACAATCTGCTACCATAGCAATAAATTAAATATACATTATTTACAACAGACATAGGTCACCAGAAACTACAAAGCACTGCCTCTCTACATCAAAAATAAACTTTGTCAGATACATTTCTCCAAGATTCATTTTCACTCTATAAACTCTCCTCACATTCTCTGCTCTAAATCCAGCGTTCCCTTTGCAGGACACGGGCAGCGCTACATTCACCGGCGGCGATGGGAGCGTGCAGGGGCTGGGCAGAGGCTGCGGCGGAGCTGCCCCGGCACCGAGCGCCGCCCGCAGCCGAGAGATCCCAGCCCAGGCGCGGCTCTCGGAGGCAGAAACGCCCGGGCCCCTTACCTGCCGCTGCTGAGGACCCTCAGATCTCTGGGGAGAAACGGAGTTTGTGCTTAGGATGCCCTGCTTCCCTCAGAAAAAGCCATTCCTGTTGTGCTTTGGCTCTGTGGGCTTTCGAGAAGATGCGAGTGCGTGCCAAGAGCTTTGCTGAAGGGAAGCCCAGGCAGGGCAGACCGGCCCCGGTGGAGGCGGCGCCGCCGGAGGGGAAAGGCAGAGACCCCCAGAGACGCCTCCACACAGCGGGGGCTGCCCCATCGCCCCCCTAAGGCATTTCTGAGCCCCCTCTGCCCCCTCTGCCATGTCACTTCTGAGGAGGGCAGAAGCTGTGTGCATGGAAACAGTGGAATCAGAAAGGAAAATGCACTGCCCAGTAATTCTAGTGTCAGTTAAGGATCCTCTCCTTTATATATATAAATATACATATTTTATACATATATATATATATATTCCTTTTAAATATGTATAGATGTGTAAGTGTCACTTAGAAGCACAAAACATTTTGCGAAATATCTACAGGAGCACGTCCAGGGCCGCTGGCAGCGCAGAGGTGCCCGGGGTGTGACTGGAGCCCTGCGGAGCCCGGAGGCGCCCCGGGACCCTCGGGGCCGCTGGAGCGCGGCCGGAGCGGGGCCGGCAGCCGAGCCCAGCGGCCGCAGGATGCACAGCGGGCTCCAGGCTCTGGCGAGCGGCGCTGCTGGAAACGGCCCCGGGAGCCGGGCCCGGGCCAGAGCCCGGCCCCAGCGCTGCTCCGGCGGGCTGGCACAGGGACAAGCCCACAGCACTGCAACTCTCCCTGAGGCTTCACGCTGTTCTGCCTGATAGTCCCATTCGAATAATTGCCAAATCAATCTAGGTCAAAAAGGAAAGCCACAGTTTCAAGTGGAAAAAAAAAAAAAAAGAAAGCAACAAAACAACCAAAAATGGCAAACCAGCTGACAGTAGCCACTGCATCATCTGCTGAAAGATCTCACGGAGATCAACACCCACAGGAATGACAACATCTACAGAACTGAGTGACTTCTCAGAGGAAAAACACCCAGAGCAGACCCTGGGAGCAAGTCATTGCACCAGTCAGTGTTTCACGTGCAGCCTCGGGAAATCAGACCAAAGCTCATAAGAGGAGAATTGGGGGTGGGTTTGAAAGTGCTACTGAAGCATCATCAGACAAGTGCTGAGCAGCAAAGTGTGTGATCCTGAGACACCTACAGCTGCAGGCTGGGCTGAGCACACGGCATGCTCCTCTTCCAAAGGAAACTCAAGGCTTAAACCCTATTGAAATGCAACTGGCTGGAGCAGGAGGGAGCATCCCCACGGGAGTTATTGGTATTTACTAGTCCTACACAGCACTTAGGACAGTGAAACTGTTCACAACTGTTCCCTGCCTTTTCACAACTGTTCTCCTTCTTTAACCTGGTTCTCCCCCCATCATAGCTCAGCCTTTCCCCATGGATTAATTCCAGCACCTGTGTGAACCAGGTCTAAGGCTCTTGGAAAGCACCTCCCTGCAGGACCAGGGTGAGCAGAGCACGTCCTGCTTGGCTGGGCTCGTCTCTGGCCAGGGAGATGCCAGGGAGGAGGGCAGGTGGTGGCTGAACCCTATAAGCACTTGCCCAGGAGAGGGGAGCAGGAGCAGGCACAGCCAGGGCAGCTGCCCAGGGCTGCTCCAGGAGCACAATTCTGCCCCTCTGAAACCTCTGCCAGGTGCTTTGTGCCTCTTGGAGCACCCACGGGGGAAGTGGCTTTGGCACTCAAAGTCCTGCTTTCAGTAGGAACCACAAACTTGAAGAACTGTGTTCACTTGAGACTGAGAACCTGATTTCATGAGGGTGTCCAAAGGTCACAGGCTGGGGGGACAGGGGGGAATATCTCTGCAGCATCATGGCCTGTCTTCCAGAAAATGGCTGAGGGAAATCTATGAGCAATGTGAAATTTACGGACAGGCTTCAGGAAACTTCACATGAAGCTCCATAAAAGAGCAAAAGGATTTCTTGGCATATTGAGAGAGGTATTTTCTGGGAAAGGGCATTATGGAAAGTTACCTTGCAGAATCTATAATCCTTTCATAATAACAAGAGTTTGCTCAAAAGCAGCAGGACAGACTCTGTAGGGCTGGAGCAGCCTAATGCCTCCCAAATCACCAGAGTTTTATGCATTTGCCTGCCTGGTGATCCAAGCCATAGGGAAAAGCAGAGCCCACCAGGTAAATCCCCTCTGGTTCCAGTTCTAGTACTAAGAAAAGCTAAAGCTGTACTACAGCACAGCTTTGGGTCACCTTTCCCAGGCCTGTGCCCAGTGTCAGGCAGGGACAAAGCAGGGAGGATGAACCTGCCAAGGAGGATGAGCTGGCTGCTGTCCCCAGCTCCACTCCCTGGGCCAAGTCACTCACCTGCCTCTTGTGCAAGAAACTGAGCACGTTTGGAGCGAGGGGCTGCCTCTGCCCCAAGAGTTTTGGGGTGTAGGTAGGAGCTGGGGGATGGCTGGAGGGACCCTGCAGACCCCACTCCAGGGAGAGCTGCCCAGAATCCCCCCAGGGAGGTTTTGCCCCATTGTCCCCAGAGAAGAGCAACAGCAAACGATGGTGGAGGGCAAACTGCCCCAGAGCCACTAACACCTAACCTTGGCCTGACCCCCACCTTCAAAAAACAAACATAAACCCCTGTTTCCCCACTGATAACTGCAAATAAAGCATGGAGGGACCTAAACTATGTGGAGGTCTCTCCTGCTGCCCCTCTGCCCCCAGGGACAGGGGGATGGACGGTGCCCAGCAGCTGCAGCACACTGGGCAAGCACAGGGTGACCAGAGGGGGACGTGGCCCTGGCCCTGTGTGCAGCACAGGCAGGGGCACAGGGCGTGTGCTGCACAGCGGGTGGGAAGGTGGCTATCCCTGTCAGACAGGACTGCAGCAAGGTGAGAGCTCTTTTCTGGTGTGGCGGGCGAGGGCACCTCGCTGCCCATGGCTGGGGCGTGCGTGGTCCCATGGGGTGTTGAAGATTTTTCCCTTTGTTGAAACATTCTGTGCAAAGAAGAAAAGGATAAAAGTCAGGAGTGTGGAAGGAGAATATTCTCACCCCTGAGGTGCTGGCTATGAAGCACCTGTCCCAGGGAGGGAGCTGAAGCCACGGCAGTGCCCTTCCCCAAAACACCAGGCCACCTATCACTCCCAGGTTTTGGGAGAAGGAAACCCAGTGATTGGGTGAAAAGCCCAGCTTTTTGAGAACCATGCTTTCAGAAATGTAACTTTCTTTCATTCCAAGTTCTATGGGCTCTTCTGCTCAGTTTGGATCTTCCTAATGACACCCTTAATTTCATGGAACAGAAGGAACGCAGGTAAATCCCACTGAGTTCCCTTTATGTCTGCCCACGAAATCCATCTCGTGTATCATCTGTTTCCCCTTGGATTTTCGGAATGGGGAAGGGCCTGCACTGCCTTTCCACCCCAGTGCCCAGAGCACAGCACAGCAAATCTGGAGATGGGCACCAGTGTTTGACAGAGGGAAACTGGGAAAAATGCAACACCTGGGAGCAGTGCAGGAGCACGGTGCTGCAGAAAGGAACAGCAGCACTGCCGGGTGCAGAGTGCCACAGATCCCCGCCCTTTCCCCCCTCACCTACAGCAGCATCCAGGTGTTCTAAGGCACAGCATGGATCCCACAGCAATAACAAGCAGAGTGAGCAGCTGTGGGTAGCTGAACACAGCTGGCCCCCGAGCAGCCTTTTTGCACAAAGCAAAACACACCAACTCACCTGTGACAAGTTCATGACTTCCTCCTGCTAGTGGCTCTATGTGAAAGAACAGAACAAACAAAGGGGCAAGAAGTCACAAAATCCCTTCCCTTTTCTCCCTCATGGCCCCAGAGCCTCCCCCAGTGCCCAGACGCCCATGCCAGGCAGGGAGGGCACGGCTGGCAGCATCCCACAGTGAGAGCCCTGGCACCTACCATGCTGGAGCTGCCATGGCTGAGCTTGTCAAAGCGAAACTTCAGGTTGGACCTTGGAGAATTTCTGTTCTTTAGATCTGCTGGAGGGAGAGGACAAACAAAGAACAAAAATAATAAACTGTGAACAAAAATATTTGCTGTAGTACTGGCTGCACTCGCCCAGCTAGGCACTTTAATAGGCTGTCAGGAGTGCTACCAATATTTAGTCTGCCTTGGCTGAATGTTTGGCAAAAGCTGTACATTAAGTGTTTGCAATGGAACAAATTGAGGCTTAATTACATTTCACAGTCTTTCTCCTGGAAATGCCACTGAAAAGGCTACAAGGAATGACTGATCCATATAATGTATGGGTGGATTTTCATGTTCTTGGCAGGAAAAATACAAAATAAACACTTCAAGCATTAAAAGGGGCTGGTTTAAGGGTTCAGAAAATCACTTATGAAGTAAGGAGGAGGACCTGTGGGGTGCTGAGACACAAAAAGCCTGCCTGCACTCCATGGTCCCATTTTGCCTGCAACACTCCCCGTTACAGAGCTGTTTGGGTCTATTTGTGCTTCCTGGTATTTCAGAAACAGCTCCTCAGCTGACACTGTGTCTCCACGTGGCTGCTGGTGCCTTGTGGCAGGCTCTCTGTAGCTCAAGGAGCCAGAGCCATGGGGATTTGTGGGTGACAGGTGACTGTGGCCATCCCCTGTCTCACGGCACCCTCACCACAGAACGGGCCAGCAAAGAGCTTTTCCTGCCTGTTTGGCCCTTCTGAGCTGCAACTCATTGTGCAAATCACCCGACTGAAATGGATGGAGCTGGTGAGCGGGTTGGCAGGAGAGGAATGGAGCCAAGACCACGGGAAGCTGATTGTTGATTAAGTAATTGTGAGTCATGGCCCAGCCTCTGGAGACAGAGTTTCCACGACGACTGCACATGCCTGTCAGGGGAGACAGAGGGAACAAAGCCACAGCAAGAGCCACCTCTGCACTCTAATTTAGAAAGGAAACCAGTTCCCCATGGAAGTGACCACAGCACATGGGGCCATGTGTCCAGAGCAGCCCTGTCAGGATGGGACTAACCCACACCCCGTGGGTGCACGGCTGCTGCTTCGCCCTGGGACAAGGCTGGGAGGGGGCTCCTCCATCCCAGCCCACCCCACAGGCACCCCCAGGCACAGGAACCGGGTGGCTGCAGGAGAGGAAGGCAGAGGTGGTACCTGCTGCCCTGACCCACCTGTGGGGCTCCTGCTCATGATGACGGGGGTGGCCGTGGCCCCCGCGCCGGGGCTGTCGCTGCCGGGCGAAGCGCTGTACACAAACACCTCCTGCTTGAACGGTGACGCCGTGGAGGGCTGGCTCCCCTGCTCACACAGACAGCACATGGCTTCTCCTGCACACAGGCCTTCCCCCACACCCTGCCAATGCCCCACTGCACCCGGCCCCACTGCAAATGCTGGCCTGGACAGAGCGAGCAGCGCCCAGGGCATTCCAAGGCTCGCTGGGGTGCCACGGAATCACAGGCTGGTTTGGGTTCTTGGTTTGGAAGGGACCTTAAAGACCACCTAATCAGACCCTCCCTGCCACGGGCAGCGACACCTTCCACCGGACCAGCCTGCTCCCAGCCCTGTCCAACCTGGCCTCAGACACCTCCAGGGATGGGGCAGCCACAACACCCCGAGTCCCCCCAGGCACAGCACCCCTGCTCCTCCCACAGCCAGGGATGGTTGAGCCTCTCCACCTCAGCAGTGAGGAGGCACCTGGGGGCTGGCAGGCACTTGTCCCCCTCAGAGCCCAGAGGTCTGGAGGCAGCAGGGAGCCCAGGGGAGTGGGGATTTTGTGCCACGGGGAGGGTTTGGTACCTACCACGCTGTCGTACTCCTCCAGGGTCTCGCTCTCCCCCGCCGTGCTGCTGAAGCTGCTGGTGCTGGAGGAGGAACGGGAGATGTTCGACCGCCCGTTCTCTTTCAGCTTGATAAAAGGCCTAGAGAGAGGCGGAACGAAGGAAGGGCGCGTGGCTGTCACCAGGGCAGCGTGTCCCTGGGACTGGGACGGGGACAGGCCCTCCTGCACACCCCGGAGCACAGTGCTGCCGTAGGAATGAACCTTTTGGGGTGCTTCAGCACATAACCACTTCCAAAGGCGTGGCACAGGGCACGGGGTGGGTGCCCAGCAGGAAACCCTAGGTGGAGCTGACTTCGCCTCGGCAGGGAGGAACAGGCACAGCCGCCTTCCACGTCCTGAGGATTCGGGCAACCTCGCTCTAACGCTGCTCTTTGCTCTTCTTTGTAAGACCAAAAAGGAGCTGGGCTCAAGAATCACCAGAATCTTTTCTCTCTTAATATCAAACTTATTTACAGTGAAATTTAGATATGGTTTTGTTTGACAAATTCCTTGGTGTCTGCTGAGCTGTGGGGGAAGGAGGATGGGCTCCTCCTGGCTCACCTGTCTTTGTTGGGGCATATTTCAGGGGAGCTGGGGTTGGATGAGGTTTCAGATTTCATCTCTTGGGAAGAATGTCCCAAATCTGGTGTCTTCTGGGCTCCAGAAACACTGTCGCTGAGGGCACAAAGAGACAAGTTGCATGAGTTATACAAGAGACTTTAAAAGGATGGGCAAATTGTACTACCTGACACCAGCTACAAACTGTGAGAGAGGCAGAGGCTCTACAGGCACCACCACAAACTCACCACCTTGTCCTGCTCTCCGCCTGGCTCTCCGATGTCGTGTGCAGGCGAGGGAACAGCCCTGAGCGGCGCTTGATGGGGCTCCTGGACTGGTTCTTGGCAGCAACCGCTGGGACAGGGGGCTGGGAGCAGAGAACAGCCTGGGCCTGAGAGCCTGTTGGGCTGAGGAGGGGTGGGAAGAGGCAGGGACAGAGGGACATGTGGACATGCTCACCGAGAAGGTGGTCTTGGTCACCTCGCCGCTGTTGTGGGCAATGCCCCCACTGAGGCTGCCGGGGATGCCACTGCCATGGTGCTTCTTCTGGCTGCCCACCATGGTCTCCATGGAGTGGCTGCGCACCCGGATGGCTCTCTGTGCCAGAGAGGACAGCAGGTCATCACCACCCAGCGGGCTGCTGTCCCCAGAACTCCTCCCCAGCTTCAGATGCTCCCCAGGCACCAGGGAGAGCCACCTGTCTGTGCCTCCCCGAGAGCAAGCACACCCCAGCAGCAGCACAACTCGTGACAGCAGCCCTGGCAGGTGCAGCTAAGCACGGCTGCCCCTGGGGAGCCCCACAGCCACCACGGGATCAGATTTTCCCCCATTGCTCTGTGATATCAAGGACTCCATCTCTGGGACCAGGAGATACAGACACAAGCCCCAAGCTCTCGCAGACCCCTTGGCAGGAATGGGGACCACAGCCAAGCCATAAGCCATGTTTGTGTGCACACCCTCCACAATTCTGCCTGCACTCAGAGAGAACAGATCCTCTCCTGCTTTTCTTGCACCTCTCCTGCACCTCTCCAGCCTGCCCAAAACAGCCCCTGAGCTGGAGACTTCACAGCCACATAAAAGTGCTTCTGCTCTTCAGCAAGCTGCTGCCTGAGAATACATTTAGCCTGAACCCCTGCTGTGGCTTCTGGTTTGGTTTATCCACCTCTGGAAGGGACTGGAGGTGAGCTGTGCAGCACTGGCCCCACAGCAGCCACAGGCTCTCCCTGCTCCCGTGGATCTTCATTTCTCCACGTCCCTTCCCTCACTCCTCACATCAGAACCTTCTCCATTCTCCTCTCAGCTATTCCCTCAGCCGTGGCTCCTCCAGCCCCTGAACCCCAGCCCAGGTTAAAGGGTAAATGAGCCATGGCAGGCCAAATTCCCTGGGTGCCAGCACTGCATCTGCAGCACGCAGGCTGTTCGCTGCTGGCTCTTGGCCACAGGTGGACCTGCACAGGGTGAGAGGAACTGCAGCCCTGAGCTCTCACCGAGCCTCCAGTGCTGCAGACCACAGCCCCAGCAGCCCCTCCTGCCCAGCCAATAATGAACATCAGGCAAGAGTCCATCAGACTGAATTTATTGGGGTCAGCAGCATTGACATACAATTAGAAGTTGTTCTTAGGTAAAAGTGATCAGTTGCTTTGCTGCAAAGCAGCAGCCACAGGCACTCCCACTCTGCAGGCTCCTGTCCAGGGCTGTGGAACTCTGCAGGGTTCCCCAACACCCCAGCCCTGAGGAGTGGCTCCTTTCCCCACACAAGAGGCAAAGGCACCTCTCACTCACTCAGAGCCCAGCAGAACTGAGCTCTGCTCACCACTGAGAACTGGTCCCCTGGCCAAGGGGAGGGTTCTGTAGGCTGGGTCATAGGTGCAAGGCAGCGGGCAAAAAGGTACAGTGGGGACCAGGTGTGAGCCCTGCAGCCCCCCTTTTTACCATGGGGACAGGTGTGCGCCCTGCAGCCTTTGTGATGGGCACAGGTGTGAGCCCTGCAGCCCCCCTTTTTACCATGGGCACAGGTGTGCGCCCTGCAGCCGCCCTTCCCCGTGTGTGCTCCCCATCACTCCCAGAGCACGCGGTGCAGGATGTGAGCCAGCAGGCAGCCCAGCAGCGCGGGCACGAGGCGCCCCACACGGACCACGGGGCTCACCTCCCAGCCCAGCACTCCCTGCAATGCCAAGAGAGCACGGTCTGTCTCCTCACACACACAGAGTGGGCCAGAACATCCCTGCTCAACCTCAGCGTTGAGACCTGACATGAACGCTGCGATGTATGACTGACTGTGCCCTTCCTACACGTCTCACACTGGAACAGACACATCTGAGCCTCTGCAGCAGGGTCTGGGGCGCTGTGCACCCTCCTCCCCAGCCCCATCCTCCGGGTGCAGGAGGAGGTGGCTCATTCACCATCTCACTTCTCTGTGCTACAGAAAGAGCCATGCCTGAGATAACGGCAGGAACTGTCCCAGCAGGCCCAGCCAGGACAGGCCCCTGCCCAGACAGTGGCAGCCACCCAGTGCCAGCCCCTCCGTGCTGCAGGGCAGCTGCACCACAGGCACCTGGCAGTGGCTCACACCCTCACACCCAGGTGCAGCCCCTCCATCTCCAGGGGTGTCCCTGCTGCCAGTGGCTGCTCAGAGTTTCCTCCACAGCACTTTACCCACTCCTTTTCCTCCAGCCCACATCACCTGCTTTCCCTCCCACTCACCCAGTCTCCCTGGCACACTCAGCACCCCTTCCCACTCCACACCCAGCACGTTATTTCTGTTTCAAGCACGATGACCACCACCCCCACCTGCTTGCTGTGGCAGCTGCCCCAGGCCCCCCTCCTGATCCCTGTCCCACAGCAGTGCCAGCCGGCAGCCAGAACACGAGCAGGACACGTCCTGCCACAGCAGAGCCCAGCTACAGGCACACTCTGTGGCAGGGGCCTGAACTGAGACCCCTCTGGGGACACAAAATGCTGCAGCACAGTGGTAGAGAGGTGCTCAGGAGCTCTGGAGAAGTCACTCCAATGGGGACACTCACCAACAATGCAAACATGCCAGCTTTTGCTTGCTCCCACTGGGACCAGCTCGGGCACTTGGCAGGCTGAGCAGGCAGTGGTGGCTGCAGCCCCCACCTCCTCTTGCCACCCTACCCTCGGGGGACATCTCTTGTCCCCCAGCGTGCACTCTGACAACCCCAGGTGTCTTTTAGCTCTGCTGCTGGCAAGGGCAGGGCTTTACCTTGAAAGACTCCAGGAAGCCTCCGTGACCCCCATTCTCCAGCTTGTCCTCCTCGGGCCCCAGCCCCAGCATGGTCTGCGTGTGCCCGTGCAGCTCGTCGTGCAGGTTGTCCAGCAGGGCAGCCCGTGTGCGGTCCTGGGGAGAGCCAGGGCTCAGCCAGGGCTCTGGGAGGAGCAGTGGCACTGCCCCATGGCCCCAGCCCGTCCTCTCGAGGTGACAGCCACCCACAGGCGCCACGCTCTCGTCCCTGCGAGCACTGACCCAGCTCAGCAGGGAAAGGCGGCTTTGAGGAGGGGTGGGACAGCTGCCCAGAGCTGCTCCAGGCAGGGACACGTGGGCAGTGTTACCTCCAGCTTGGCAAACTTGTCGGACTTGCAGCAGGCGTTCTCAGCATTGATGAGCTTGGTCAGCAGGAACTCCCTGAACTCGGGGCTCTGCGGGGACAGAACCGAGGCAGAAAACACCCTCCAGTTAAGGTGTCTCTGGTAGCACAGCTGTACCAACCCAAAACCCAAGCTCACAGCACCTGGCAGTGCCTCCAGGTGTGGAAGCACTGGTGGAAACCCCGGTGGGTTTGAGGTGCTCGCCTGCACCAACATAGTGCCCCAGCACCAGAGCTGCTGCTGCTGCCTTGCTCAAGTAATGCCATGCTGTGGTGCACGGCCACTCACCCTACCATAAACACCAGAGGCCTCAATGGAAACCAAAATTAACGCAGGCCAATTCCAGCAGTCCTGTTTTCCCCAAGCCAGCGTGCTTGGAAACACCTCGGACACGCACATCTACATTTCTACAGCTTGGAACACACTTCCCTGCCAGTCCCTACCTTCTGGAACACCGGCGGGCTCGGCAGGGGTGGGCCGAAGGAGGGAACGTCTTCCCGGGCTGTGACTGACACCTGAGGAGTCAAGAGACGTGTTATTCCCACGGGTGCAGCAGGATAACAGGGTTTATGCCACCTACACCCAGGTGATATGTCAGACTGTTCCAAGGCACATTCAAATGCTGAGGAGCATCAAAACTCTTTAACAAATGAGCTGTTTTACAAACATGTATTTCATGTGCTGCTGTCTGTGTACACACACATTCTGTCACAGCGCATACATAACCACCTGTGTGCACACGTGTGTGTGCTCAGCACTCAGGTACAAGTCCCCACCAGGCCTAACACTGACTGCATCACTGAGCACAGGATAAGTGCCCTGGGCAGCCTGTGCCAGGGCTCACCACCCTCAGAGGGAAGAATTTCCTCCTAATCTCTAATCTAACCCTACCTTTGCAAGTGGGAAGCCATTCCCCCTCGTCCTGTCACTCCATGCCCTCATCAAAAGATGCTGAAGCAAAACTGGGTGGGTGACAGTGGGACTGCCCTCACCTTGTATGCTGCATTGTCTGCCTCGGGGTTCTCCACCTGCACCACGATGTAGGCGTGCAGGAAGTTGGAGGCAATCATGTCTGGCACGAATGGCGTGTTCTCCTCTTGGAAGATAATTGCCACTATGTCGTTGCCAATGTGCCTCTTCCTCTGGAGCTAAACCAGCAGGGAGAACATTGGGTCAGTAAAATCAGGCAGCTCTGCCCCAGCAGCAGCAAGTGCCAGTCCCGTGCTGGGGAGCCAAGCAGCCCCATCCCACGGGGCCAGGGCTCAGCAGGGCCCACGGCACTGGGCAGCGTCAGGGCATCCCCACTCAGACCCCCCTGAGCAAGCAACCACATCTCTCTTACTTGTTGTGTATCTCCTTCGGTAAAAGGCAGCTTGGTGGAGACATGAAACATTATCTCCCTGTCCCTGAACACCGTGTACACAGACTCCACTCCCGTCTGCCCATGGCTGACATCCAGGCCTCCTCGAAAACTGGAGATCAAGGGAAAGGCGGAGAGAAACGAAGAGATGTTAATTGAAAGCTTCACAGAGAGCACCAGCGGCTGTCAGGGGACAGGCTGATGAACAGCCCAGCTCATTTATCTTTATCTAGCAGTGAGCAAATGGGAAAGAACAAACCGTGCGTCATGTGCTGTAACCAGCCATCGCTGTCACCAGCCTGGAATACAGGGTGCACACCAGCAGGGCTAGTCAGCAGGGCTGACCACAGCCATGGGCCGAGCCGTGGCCTCACCATCCCTCACCAGCAGTGGGGGTCTCTGCCTGCACTGTGGCTGCTGCAGGGACTGCCCCGGAGGCACCCACGGCTGAGCCGCGACACCGGGCACAGCACATTTCCACAGACTGCCTTCCATCTATGGCTGAATATAGCCAGATTTTATCACAACCTCAAAGCTGCAGGAAAAGAAATTTTTCTCTCTTGGCAGCTCCAATTTTTTTTTAACTCCCCCAGCCTTGAAAAACAAGCCAAAACTATATTTGCTTCTGCTCCGCACATCCCGCTCAAGAGCGAGATGACTTCTGTTCTCACACGTAGATATTTTTACATATGACATGGTCTCTTGTTAATGTATTTGTAAAATCATCCTTTTTATTTAACTTACCCTTTGAAGTCCTGGAGAGTTATGGTGTCTCCCAGAAAATTTAAGAAGTTCTTGAAGGCAGTGCTCTCTTCATTATTGCCAAACAGCTCCTCCTCTTGTGTCTACAAAACACAGGGTGCATCTGCTGACAGCCCCAATTTCCCTGCCTGTCCAATCCCCTGCCACCTCCAGCTCCACCCACGGGGTCCCTGGGGCCTGACCAGCACCTCGTTCCATGGTGTCCTGCACAGCCACAGGCTGCTCCCCACCTCTGCTCCCCAGCTGGCACCAGCACATTCCCCACCAGCCACCAGCACCATCCTGAGCTGCATAGCCCGCTCAGCACCCAGCACAGCCCAGGGCAAAGCTGCTGAGAGCCTCCTCTGAGCCCCAGCAGGAGCCTTAGGATAATATCCAGGAAATACCAAACCAGAAGTGAATCCTCTGTTGAAAAATCCCTAATCATCTCCTGCTTGCTGTATTTCAAAACAATGAAACCCTAATTACAGCCTTACATGAGTCACTCAATCCAACCCAAAATGCAATATGTAGAGTGCCTGTCAGAGTAATTTTCAGTGAGTTCTGAGGCTGAGTTCTGCACTCCCCATCCAGAGTCCCCCTGCTAATGACAGCACTTTCAGCAAGCGCCTCTCTTCAGAGCCCACAGTCCCTCCAGACAAACGTAGCTGTTTAGCTGTCTAAACATATATCTGATTAAAATACCACGCCTGCTAAAATCCATTTTCACATCCGCTTTTCCCTACAGCAGCTTGTGGGCTGATTTCCATACTGAGACTTTTCAGTCATATAATTTTTTAATGAGTGGGGAAAACATCCGAGCAAAGAGAAACACAGTCAATGAGGACAGACAGTGCCACGAGGTGCTGCACATGGCAGAATTAAGGTCAGAGTTGAGCCTGTGCTCGTGAAACGTGGATCTCTGGGATCACTGGGACACGCTCCATGAAAGCAGCGTGGGGACAGCTCACCTGCCTGAACTTCTGATAGATCACACCAAACTTGAACGTGTTGTTGACCTCATGCTCATCATAAGACACTATCATCTGGGATGCCTGCAGGAAAGCAAAATGCCAATTCAGTGGTTCAAAATGTGATGGCCAAAAGATCCATGGAGAGGGGTGAGGAGAGCCCACCAGAGCTGCAGCAGGGTACAACAACCGCTGGGCAGCATCAGGGGAGTGGAAGGGGAAAAGAAGCCAAATTCCCATATAATTAGGCTAAATGTTTTCAACAGTGGCCCAGGGTGTGGTTCTCAGTGTCCCTGCAGAACACACAACCAACCTGGGCAAGTTACCTCACCTTGGGGTAGAGAACCGGGTTAAATTTCAGCCCAGAGGCATCGTCACAGAAGGCCTGTGGGCAAGGGGAAAGAACAGTCAGTGCCAGGTCCTGGGCCAGAACTTCAGCCATGAATGTCTTATAAAGAAGCCAAATACAGCCTCCAATAGCAGGAGCTTCCCACTTCACATCCTCTCATTGGGACGCCCCATGGCCTGGCTGGCCCCAGCTGAGGATGCAGCAAGCCAGGTCCCAGGTCCCTCCATGTCAAAGGAGAGGCACTTGCTCTCCTTGCAGGAAAACAGCAGCAGGGCAAGCCACAGCACCACCCAAGCACCCTTGACCTGAGAGCCCAGGCACTGCTGCCCAGCACTGCCCAGCACTGCCTGATGTGCACTGGCACAGGCCTTGCTGCACGAGCTCCAGCCAAGGCAGGCAATTCACCTTTGCAATCTGGGGGATACTCGGGAGTTTGCTGAATCCTGCCAATGGGATCCTTTCATGCAATGTCTTCACTTTGGACCTAGCAAAGAAACAATGAGCAGACAGATGTCAGAGAGTGTCTACAGCAAAGCAACAGCCACTGTTGGGAAACACAGTTGTGCTGCATTTGTTGGGCCTGGTTAGTGAGCAAAGGCTCGATTTGTCTTCTCATCTCTTAAAATATTCATAGTTTGAGGGAAATGACACAATGGTTCAGACATGCTGGGTCCTGTCAGCTTATAGAGGGATGGTGAGAGAAGTGACTGGTGTTATCCCAGGGAGGATTAAACCCACAGAAGTTTATGTTCAGTTCCAGCAGGTTTAGTGACAGATCAAAGTGGCACATTCATTATCAGGTTTAGGCAGTCCCAGCACAGAAACACAGGGATGCTGCCACTGCCTCCCATCCCACCCAGACCCCCTCCACATGCTGCCCGTCCAGCTCAAGCACCTGCTGTAGAAACAGAACCAGGGACTCCCAAAGAGAGAATATTTTGTTAAACAAAGATTTTTTTTTTCTGTACCTGAGTATAACCCTTAAATATTCTGTGCCATCTGTCTCCTCGCATTTAACAGAAAGGATCAGATTTCCAAGGCTGCTGGCTGTACAGTAGAAATTTAAATGATCCTAAAAATAGAAAACAGCATGTTAGCAGCCGGGAAGCAACTCTCTGATGGCAAGGACACTGCCTGGACACTCACCTGCTACCCCACACCCTCCCACCACTCGCCCTGCAGCCCCTTGCCACAGCAGGGCTGTGAGCAACAGGGCAGGGGCTGCCCCATGTCTGGCTGAGCCCAGGTCCCCGGGGCAGGAGGCTCAGAGCCAACGCCCTCACTGGTGTCCCAGGAGACCTGTGCCCGTGGGGCCAGGGGCAAAGCCACATGTGCAGCCATCACTGCCGTGCTGGGAACCCACCAGTGCTCCATTCCCTGCAAAGAGGGAAACTGTAAAACTCGCCCATTTTTCTCTCAACTGGAGAATTTTCTTGGCCAAAGGTTTGAGCCCCGTGGGGCGGAGGAACCGACCTTCCCCAGGAAATGCTTGCGGTAGGCTCTGGCCTCTCCCTTGCACTCCAGCTTGTAGCCATAGGTGCTGGGACTGAGGTTTTCCTCCTCCTCCTCGCAGATGCTGCTGTCAGATGAGGTGGGCGTGCCAAGGTTTTCTGGGTCTTCTATCCAGTACCCCCCAAACTGGGGCAGGATGATCAGTGGGTATGGGCTACCCTTCTCCAGGATCTGCAGAGACATGTGCCACGAGGAATCAGGCAAGACTGGGTGTGGGTGTGGGATGCAGAGCTCATTGCTCCATGTTTTGCCCCTCTACTGCAGCAGACCCCAGCCCTGCCACCAGGAGAGACAAGTCCAGCCCCTCTCTGAAACCTCTTCTCTGTCACAGAAGAGGGCACATGCTACTGAGGAAAAGCCAAAAACCACAAAGGTAGGGAGGAGAAACATGCTTTATGTAGCTCCTCTCAGAAACAGTCTCCACCAATTCCTCTGCCCTCAGCGGTTTTGGAAAGGCATTCACCAGAAGGTGCTCAGGGGGTTCAGGGCACCCACCTCATCGATGCTGGGGTATGGGATGTAGTCTTCCTGGAAAAAGGAACCAAAACATCATCCATGACCATCTGCTCTCCCCAGCTGTCCCCCAAAACCCCAGCCCTGCCCCACCCAAGCCAGGGAGTGCCTCCAGCACCTGCTGGTCCCTTGCAGGAAGGCACCAATGCAGGCTAAGCCCTGCCTAAAGGGAGTTCCTCCACTGGTGCAACTTGCCAGTGCAGTGGCAAACCCCAACCCTTTTGCACAGCTGGGAGCTGAAATGCACTGGGCTGGGCATAAAGCTGGATTAGGGATTTACAGGCACCATGCTCCCATCTCTGCAATTCAATCAGTGCCTTGCTTTTAGATAACATCCAAATCCTTTCCAGCCCTTTGAGTGACTGTCTTTGACAATCACAATAAACCTCTGAGATGGGGGGGACACTCGAAGAGATGCCCCCAAGAAACAAAAATCAACCAACCTTGTGTTTTTGACTTCCAGACCTCTGTTCTTCCAGTTTTGGTGCCTGTTTGGAACAAAATGAACGCATTTTAGATGCTTTTACCCACACAGGGGGTCAGTCCACCAACATGAGGGTATTTTGCTACATGGAGATCACTCCAACCCAAGTGGCTGGAAGGTGAGGTCTGTTCCCGGGACAGGCCCTCTGCCCTCAGGGGCTGTGCTGGGGCAAATATCCCGAGTTACTGGCATGCACACTGCTGCTCACCTGCATTTTTTCCAGCATTTCAAAGAATTCTGCCGACTGAAAAGAAAAGAAGGAAATCGACTGTTCGATAAAAGCAGACACAAAGCAAGCCAGTCCAAGCCACATGACAGCAGGGACACTGGACCCCCACCCTGAGCACTTGTCCTGCTCCCTGAATGTGACCAGGCAGCTGGGATTCCCATCCAGCCCCATCCTTGCTGCAGCTGCCCTTGCCAGAAGCCCTCGACCCCCAGAAATGCCGAGCTTTGAGCACGTTTGATCAGGGGTCTTGACTCATTTATTTTCACAATCACAGCAGCATTGGCAAAGCCGCTGCCTGTGGTGCTGGGTTGCCCCGTGCAGGGTTAATCCCCCTTGCCACAGGAACTGAAGAGATTACTGAGCTGCTCTATTGGAATCCCTGTTGTGCTGCCTGGCTCGGGAGAGCCGGGGCAGGAGCCACACACAGGACGGGCGGCCCCGCGCCCTGGGTGACACGGAGAGGGCTCAGGGACAAGAACCCACACCAGGGCGGGTGGCCCCGCGCCCTGGGTGACACGGGGAGGGCTCAGGGACAAGAACCCACACCAGGGCGGGCTCAGCCCACGCACCCCGCTGCCGGCTCTGCCTCGGGAGCTGCAGGTAACCCCGCTCCCATCTACCTGAGCTGCCCCTCCCGCACCGCACCCCAGCAGCCGGGCTGCCCGGACAGTCCTGATCCCCCTCCCAGCTCCTGCTGCCGTCAGGTACGCACGAACAAACTCCCCGGCCAAGCTGCGGCTGTGAATGCGGCACTCCGGCTTTTCTGGAGGCGCGCCGCCCCCGCCCCGTCCCTGCTCTCTGCCCTCCTTTCACCGGCCGGGGCTGCTCCCGGTGCGGACCAGGAGCGGCCGGGCCACGGCGGTGCCGCCCGCCCCAGGGGCCAGGGAAAAGCGGGAGCAGCAGCTCCCGTCCCACCGGCCGCCAGGAACGGTTCGCGGGAGGGACATGCGTGATTTGGGGCCAAAAAAAGGGGTCATGGTAACAAGGGGAAAGGCAAGGGGGATGATTTTTAGTGAGCCCTTAGAATAGACTGAATTTCTCAAAAGACAAAAAAAAAAAAAAGGAAAAAACAGAGGAGAGGATGAAGAAATGAAAATCAAAGGAAAAGAAAAGTCTGATAGACATTTTTTCCTTTATTATTTGTGGTGAGCAAAGGTCGGGTTTACAGCACGAGCAGTCTGTGGCTGCCAGCACAGGTGGGGCAGCTGTGCCTCGGACACAACCTGGCTGTTTCCAGCTTTAGACCGTGCCCCTCCTCACCTAACACACCTGAGGGAGTCAAAAAAGAGAAACCCCAGGCTCAGATAGCTCTGTGCCCACAGCACAATACTCTTTAAAAAGTCTTCCTTAGTTTGAGCTTGGTTTGGATTCTGTTTATCTCCAGGCACAAATGTTCCTGGGTAGTTTCAGGTCCTGCTCTACCAGTAGCCAGAGCCAAGACCTGACTCCACAGCGGCACCGGACCCAGGTGCTACAGCGAGTCCCACAGAAAATGCCACACGTACTGAGCAAAGCACGCAGCCCTTCAGAGAGCTGTGCACACTTAGAGCCAGCTTTGCTGGGCCACAGAGGAAAGGACGGAAAGAAAACTCTGCACCAGGCAGGAGCAGAGCGGAGGGCAGGCAAGCAGAGCTGGGCACCCTCCCCAGCACTCTCCCCCACATGTCGCAGCCCTGGAAGAAATCTTTTACCTTCCTGGCATCGCTCCCCGCCTGCATCAGCCGCAGCGCCCGAGCTCCTCACGGGCACAGCAGGAGCCGCAGCCCGGCCATCGCCCCCAGCCCCGCCTCCCCTCGGTAACGTTTCCCCAGGCCAGAGGCACAGCAGGACAGCCGGATTGTTGTTCCAGAGGGTGGCTCCCCTGGGAGGCAGAGCCCGGAACAGGCTGGGCGGCAGGTGCGGTTTGCGGGAACAGGCGGGGTTTGTGGGGACAGGCAGGTGGGGTTTGTGGGGGACGGACAGGTGGGGTTTGCGGGGACAGGTGGGGTTTGTGGGGGACGGACAGGTGGGGTTTGCGGGGACAGGCGGGTGGGGTTTTCGGGGGACGGACAGGCGGGGTTTGCGGGGACAGGTGGGGTTTGCGGGGACAGGTGGGGTTTGCGGGGACAGGCAGGTGCAGTTTGCGGGGACAGGTGGGGTTTGCGGGGACAGACAGGTGCAGTTTGCGGGGACAGACAGGTGGGACGCGCAGCTCAGGGTGCCCGGCCCCGCGGCGGGCACCGCGCCTGCCCCATGCGGGCACAGAGCGACGGGCACGGGGCTGGGAGGGTCACCGGGAGGGAAACACACTGGGAATCACACAGAGCCACCCGGCACGGGGCTGGGGAGGGTCGCTGGCAGGGAATCACATTGGGAATCACACAGAGCCACCCGGCACGGGGCTGGGAGGGTCACCGGGAGGGAATCACACTGGGAATCACACAGAGCCACCCGGCACGGGGCTGGGAAGGTCACCGGGAGGGAATCACACTGGGAATCACACAGAGCCACCCGGCACGGGGCTGGGGAGGGTCGCTGGCAGGGAATCACATTGGGAATCACACAGAGCCACCCGGCACGGGGCTGGGGAGGGTCGCTGGCAGGGAATCACACTGGGAATCACACAGAGCCACCCGGCACGGGGCTGGGGAGGGTCGCTGGCAGGGAATCACACTGGGAATCACACAGAGCCACCCGGCACGGGGCTGGGGAGGGTCGCTGGCAGGGAAGCAGCTCCGGGACCCCGCCTGGCAGCGCCGCTCGCGGTGGCGGAACGGGAGCGTCGGTGCGGGATGGGCCGCATGCACGGCCGGCACCGCGGGTGGAGAGGGACGGAGCCGGAAGGGGCTGCCGGCCGGATTCCAGAAACCACCTACTGCTGCTCCTGTGGGAACAGCCCTGCTCCGTGCAGCCGCTGCGCTGGCAGCGCCGCTCCCCCCCAGCCTGGCCTCCAAAGCCCGGCCCGCACTCTCACCTTCATGGTCGGGGGCGCCGTCAGCGGGGGGGACAGCGGCCGCTCCGGGACGGCCACATCCGTGCTGTTCAGCAGCTCCTGCTTCCTGGAAAACCAAACACAGGCATGTCAGCTCCGCCGCCCGGGCCAGCGCACCAGGCAGGAGATAAGGGTTATCTCCCTTGGCAAAGCCGCGGTGTGCAGCTGCCTGTACAGTAACATCTGGAATCTGAGAAAAAACCCAGCAGACAGTGTGAGAAGGTGATAAAATAATCAGAAGAGCCCGCGCCCAGGGTGGGCTGCGAGTCCCCATGTGCGGTGCGGTGGTGCAGGGACAGCAGGGCTGTTCCTATGACAGGAACCAGCTGTCCCCACGGCTTCGCTCCCTCTGGCACCCTCCCCACCTGGGCAGGACCTGCGGCTGAGCAGCCCTCGGGCAGCAAAGGAGGCTCAGTGACACCCAGGGACACCCCAGCACGGCTTTGGAGGGACCCAGCTGAGGGCACCTTTGCCAAAACGGCACCTGGCGCCGGATTTGGAAGTACCAAGAGCCATCATGAAGATGCAAGACCCCAGGAAAGCAAAAAGCAGCCCTTGTGCCACGGAGCTGTCAAGACAGCCCCCCGAAAGTCCCCTAAGCTTTGGAAAAGTACAGCCTCAGCCCTCCCCTGAGCAAAATTCCCATCCCTGTCGCCCGGCAGTTCCCGGGCAGGCAGCCACACCATCACACAGCGGCACTGCCAGATGCTCCTCCGGGAGTCAGAAAATCTGAGATTTAATTTAGTTTCCTCTCGTCCCTGCCAGGTTAGTCCTGCAGAAACCGGGCCAAAATGTCCAACTGTTTATCTCTCCGTAACGAGGTTTGGTTCCCATGGCAGCGCGCCCCGGGATGGCTCCGCGCAGCGCCGGCACCGATCCCGCCGGGCCTCTCCAGCACGCAGCTCCTGCCACAGGGCACCCCGTGAAACCCCTGCCCTCCCCACAGCCCCAGCACCCGGGCTGCCCTCCCAGGCCCCGGGATTCGGGACAGCAGGTGACAACCACCTGCTGGTCATGGGCGCCTGCAGCCCCTCCTCAGCAGCCGCGGAGCTGCTGGGGGATGCACTGGGGATGCCGGGGAGGCAAAGTGGGACCAGCAGCGTCATCCTAAAGGGATCACACCCAGGGGAGTCATGGCCCCACCTGGGCTGTGCCAGCAACATGGGCTTACCCAGAGGCACTGGGGGCAATACCCACTGCATTGTGCCCAAATGTGAATCCAGACCGAGGGCTGGTGTTTCACATTACATTAAACCAAAGTAAATCTTCTTTCTCTCTTTTTCATATCACAGCAGGTTAAATTTACATTATTACACCTCATTTGAGCTCCTGGCATCTTCCAGTTTTTCAGTGCAAGAAATTAACTGGAGCAATGAGGGGCAATAGGAGAATTCCCATCCTGCCCACCCATATTGTTTATCAAGCTCCTTCCCTCTCTGCTCTCCACAACCTCACCATGTCTCTACTGCTGAAAAATGCCAAGGATGACAGATTTTCCTTGTTTGCTCTTTGACTTTCTAGGACACTAAAGCACAGCCTGATCTGGAGCAAACCACTCATCCTCTGCTCTCCTTGCTTTGAACCCTGAGCTCTGCCTGATTGCACTCAACTGCACAGTGGCCTCAAAGGCATAAAACAGATACGACTTTGAAAAGATTAAAGTTACAGGGATGCGCACAAATAATTTGATTTGATCTGGGATTTGTAGTGGGTTGCCATAGCATCATATTCTAAGTATTATAAAATCACCCAACTTAACAACATGTTCCTCTGTCACATGCTGGCTGCTTCTTTGGGGCCAAACTGCTGGAACTGCTCCTGCAGTTCCGGGAGAGCAAAACAAGCCCATCCCCAACGACTGCTAGGAACTGGCCTCTGCGCTGAGAATCTGTTATGGTGAAGTCCAGCCACAGACGCTGATGATTCAGCCCGCCATCAGCGCTGGGGTCAAGGGCCGATTTCCCAAACTGATTGCCCTCGGGGATGGTAAATGAATCAGGGGAAGCTTAGCACGCCTTTGTCTGTGCACCGGGGCTCACAGCAGCCCCTCTCCGTGCCCCAGCTGGCACTGAGGGCGCCTCTCTGCACAGCCTGAAGCACAGCAGGGGTGGCAGGCGCCCACCCCAGCGAGGATGGGCGCTGGGGACGCCGGGCAGCTCCGCGCGCCTCTCCCTGGCACCACAGGAGATGCGCGGCCCCAGCACTGACAGCCAAAGGTCACAGAGCTGTGTCCGCTCCCAAAGGGGGCAGCTGGCAGCTGCCAGGGGGCTCTGCCTGCCCCCGATGCCCCCGAGCCCGCCCTGGCCAGGCACCAGCGCACAGGATGGGCCAGAGCATCCTCCGGAGCCGGACACAGCCGCTCCAGAAGGAAACGTGGGCATCGCCTCTGTAATTATTTCTTTGTTTTTCTCATTAGGCAAATTAAGAGAGAAGGAAAAAGAGAGAATTAGAATCCTGCATTCTTAGTAAATCTAATTAAGGAAATACCTTAATGCGGTTATGGCAGGGCCGACTGCAGGGTTTCCGAACGGAGTCTGAGATCACCCCAGCCGTCCCAGCCCTCCCAGGACTGTGCTGGGGGACCTGTTGCCAGCTCTCGGGAGGCAAAGCCCACCTGCCAAGGGCTGCTCTCCTGGCTCCTTCCAAAGAGGGAGAAAATGGGGATTTTTCCCCTATTTTGGGGGCAAATCATGGACACTGGTGAGCTCCCAGCACAGCAAGGGCAGGTGAGGTCTTGCTCTTTAAAGCATCCCTGATCACCGTCCTAAAGCACCTTCAAATTAATATCCTGTATTTAGTAAACCCCATTGACATACTGAAATTCTGATTTAAAAGTCCTGCTCAGCACAGAGCCAAGGCTGCCTGGACCCTTGGCGTGTTCCCATCCAGACCCTGACTCAGGGTGCACACTTCTCTCATGCTCTCTCAAGCCAAAGCCTAATGTAAAACCCCCAGGGCATCCCACCTCCTCATTTTGTCCATCTGATTTGTTTCCCAGACAGGCTCTAAATCAACACAGTACATTTAGATAAATCACAGGTGGGGAGGGGAGATGCCAGCATATTACCTGACATGGTGAAATGCTCCACACGTGGTTGGCTCTACTCTGTCAGGATGTGCAAATGGGATGGGAGCACCCCAGGTTACCCGTATGCCAATGCTTAATTCCACAGATCAAACCTGGCCTAAGGAGGTACCAAACTCCTGCAGCAACAAGTCCTGCCTGTCAGATGCCTCATCCTTGAGAAGGTCAGCAATGACTCTCCTGTAAATTAACAGCCTCTATTTTTGGACTCATAATTTTTTATCCTTGATGGGCATCACCTTGCCAGCTGCTTCCTTTTTAGTTGATTTCATATTCCATGCCTGATCTCCTAAGTTTCCAGAGGGGACTGTGCTTCCCTATCACTTTGCATCCTCCCCCTAGCAGGCTCAGCCCTGTCACAGCGGGCAGTGGGAGTGGGGCACAGGCTGCTCGTCCCCCGTCTGGGAGGGCTCCTCTCATTCATCCCCCACACAGCTGGGGCTGACCCCTGGCTCCTGGGACACGAACACGAGCACCTGCTGACACACCAGGCAGAGCAGCATGGCCAGGGGCCCTTGCCAGCTGCTCACAAATTGCAAAAAAAAAAAAAAAAAAACCAACCAAAAACTGTGGGTTTTTTGCATCACAGACAAGGGCACCTTGCTGTGAGTTTACACCTGGAAATCTGCAGTGAGTGCCTGAATGAAGAACCTTGCCCTGACTTTGAGCAGCTCTCCACCCAATCCCAGGATGCCAGGCAGGCAGGATCTCGCTGCATCATCACTCATCCCACGGAGGACATCAGCAGAGGACATGCACTGCTGCAGGCTCCCACTGATGTCAGACAGTTGTGGGGCTCCAGAATCCCCCCCAGGCATGGGGGGCAGCCCAAGCACTCAGTGCTGCAGAGCTGCAGGACCCTTGGGCAGAGCCCCTGCTATGGAACATCTTCCCTAGAACCTGATTTACCTTGTTATGTCCTGGCTCAGCTTAGCCCTATTCAGCAGCGTTGCCTTCTCACATGGAAGCCTGAGAGTCAGCAAAAAAAAGTGCAGCATTTTCTCATCTACATTTCTTGCAATAAATTACATATTTGCAAACTGCCAGCCTGCACCTGCACACACGCAGTGTCCCCAGCACTCTGTCCTCAGCCCTGCTCAAGGAAAGGTGACATTTAACTGCCACTGGGGTTGGCTTTAACTGCCCCTCCAAACAGCAAATAAACTTTGTTGAACAGTTGAGAGCACCGTGTGCTTGAGCAGGCAGGATCCCAGCTGCCCACACTGGCCATGGGCTCCCTGCTGCACACACATTGCCCGTCCTGCTGGGCAGGGGGGCCAGCAAGAACTGACTCCTGCTTTGCCTGCACCTCTACAGACACTGGAATCTTCCCAGCTGGCCAAGGGCTTCCCACTGGGCCAGGCCAGGACAGGCCAGGGAGGCTCGAAATGCAAGTAATGGTGAAAAGAAGTTTCTATCTTTTACAAAATGTGCTGCCTACTCTGCCTTGCAGGAACAGAGAAAGTGGCAATTTCCTGCAGATCTGGGTAAATCAGCCAAGGCACTTGCAGACATTTTCAGACCAGAAGGCTCGTCTGATCCTATTCCTGCCAAACCCAAGCCAGGAACCTCGGGCAGCCGTTTCTGAGCTGATTCAATAATTTGCAAATTGCAGAGAACAGCTCCCAGAAACCTGCGTCTCCAAACGCCACGGCACTGATGCCAAAGGGCAAGGGGAGGCTGCGAGAGGAGGAGTGCCCCACACAGGGCACCAACCCATCAGCTCTCCCTGTGAGAGGACAGCCACCACAGCATCACCTCACTCGCATGTGGGACAGTTGGGAAAATTCATTTAAATATAAATACAGTTCCAAATCCCAGGCTTTCAGAGGAAAGGAGGAGCCCACAGCAGCAGCCACCCTCCTCAGAGCTCCCTGCTCCTCCCCTCCAGCTCAGGTGTGCAGGGGAGGCACAGGTGAGAAGAGTGCAGGTGGAGGGGCAGGTGAGCATCCCCCAGCTCTGCCGGGGGAGCCTGGTGTGCTGTGCTGCACTTTGCTGGGTTGCTAACGAGGAGGGACATGGGCCACCACAGACTCTGCAGCTGCCACTGATCCTGCCAGGCTTGCATATGGCTCATGGAAAGCAAAATTCAATTGCAAATGCAGAACAAAGCCTGAATGTAGGAGGGAAAAAGCAAATAGGAGCAGGTGGAGGAACAGAGTCCCTTTTGACGATGCCGCTAGCAGTCCCTTCCTTTTCCTGCAGATTATGTCACTTTGATGGCCCTGGCAGCTTGCATAAGATGAAACAACCACCGTAAAGCACTGCTTGAGTTCTTGCAATCACTCCCATGGAGGCTCCTCAGTCCATGGCAGACAGAAAAAACCTCCTCAGGGTCTTGTTCTCCCCCTGAGAAATCTGTGTGACTCTTGCTGCACTCAGTAAACCCTGCAGCAAGAGGCGCACTGAGACGTTTTGTGCACAACATGATGCCGGGGAAAAAATAAAAAGGAAAACCAGGCTCAGACATCACGGGGCAGATTCCAGTGCAAGTTCAGAGCCAGGCTTTTTCTAAGCACTCCAGTGCCATGTTGAGCTCATTCATAAAAACCTGGTACCTGGGGGAAAGACAACTCTCAGGCAAAGCCCTCCTTGGTGTCACCAGTAAAGCACTCCCTGCCCTTGAGGCAAAGGCAGGATTGGCCAATGAGTTTCAGCAGGTACAACATCCAGAGGATCATTTGGGTCCCCCCAGTGTCACTCTGCACTTGCACAGTCCCCACACCTGTCACAGCAGGAGGAGAGGCTTCAGGTCCCCCCAGCCAGCCAGGCCCTCCAACACTTGCTGGGTGGTACTAGAGCCCAAGGTCCAAGGGCAGAGCTATGGCCAGAACAGGCCTGGGCTAAACAGGACAAAACCCAAGGAGCAACAGCAGGGCAGGAACAGTCAAGCCCAGCAGGAGCCCCAGCACAGTCCCCAGACCTTCATTCCAGGGGACCCAGCCACGGCTCAGCTCAGGTGAGCAGACATTGCTGCTGCTCATTCAGGACCTGCAGGTTGGCTTTTTCCAACTGTTCTGCTTTGATGATCTACCTAATAGCCCAGCAAGGGAGACAAAAATACCTTGCTGTAAATACCAGCAAGTGACACAGGAACTCCCCAGGAACACCAATGCTCAGTCTCTAGTGCATCACTAACATCCTGCTCTCCATGGCACCAGCTGTCCAAGGCAAAGTCCCAATGCCGGCAGCACTGAAAAATGAGGTACAAGCCCTGCAATCCACAACTGATGGCAGAGAAAAAGCTTCATCCTCAGTCACCTCATTCTGATTTTTCATGCTTATAGATCAGGGAGTGAGGGAATATTTTACAATAACGATTCCAAATAATCATTTCTTCACTCATTTTAGTTTGGTACAAAATCGCAAATTGAACCAATAAAAGGAAAGAAACAAAAAAAAACCCTCAGCCTGCAGCAGTGCCCATGTTGCTTCCACCCTGAACCAGAGGTACAGACACTGTGAGGTTCGGGTGCATATTTCTGACTATTTTTAACACCAAAGTTGCCAGAGCAGCAGAGTCCTGGAGGAGCAAACTCCCTGCCCGGGGCAGCCCGCATGGATCAGCGCGGGGTCAGTCTCCGAGGCCAGCACGGCCCCGGCGCGGAGCGGGGGGAGCGGCCCCGCGGAGCAGATGCCAGCTCGCGGAGCGCTGCGAACCGGCCATTCCTACGGCACAAAGTTGAGCACCAAGTACAGCCCATGGCTCGGCAATGAAAGATGAAACCGTTTGTCAGCTGTTCCCGCCGCAGACAAAGCTGCGGGGCCGAGTCACGGCAGAACCGCACGGGAGCCCCCCGAGCACCGCGCTGCTCCTCCCGGTGAGCGGGGGCTCACCTGGCCCGGTGCGGCCCCTGCACACACACGCACCGACCGAGCGGGGCCGGTGCGCGGCTCCCGGCACCCCGCACACCGCGAGCGGGTCGCGGTCACCGGTGCCGGCCCCCGCTCGCCGGCACCGCTCCGGCACACGGCGCGCCCCGCGAGCGGGTCACGATTATCCCGGTGCCTGTTTCCAGCTCCCGGTGCCGCCGCGGGCACCCCCGCCCGGTAATTCCCTCCGCCGCCGGCCCCGCGTCCCCCGCAGCCCCCGGCTCTGCCCGGCCCACGGTACCGAGCGCTCCCCGCGGCGTCACCTTCTCTCGCTGCTCTGCCGGGAGCGGTGCAGGAGCCCGATCAGCACCACGGCCGCCCGCACCCCCGCGCGCCGGGACCGCGTCCTGCCGCCCGCCCGGGACATCGCCGCTGCCGCCGCCGCCGCCACCGAGCGCCGGCACCGGCGGGGGCGGCGGCGCGTCCACGGCCGCGACCGCCCCCGCCCCGCGCCGCCCCGCGCGCCCCCCGCGCCGCCGGTAACGAGCGCGGGGCCGGTAACGAGCGCGGGGCCGGGAGCGGAGCCCCGCGGGAGCGGCTGCGGAATGGCGGCAGCTCTGCCCCCTCCCCGCAGACCCCCGGACACCCCCGGGCCGGGCTGCGGGCGGGCGGGGCTCTGAGCACGTCACGGGCCGGGGGAGCGGACGGCCGGCGGCACAGCCCCGGGCACCCCGGTACCGAGGCTTTGCCGGCTTTCCCGGCTGCCGCAGCCCGGGCTCCTCAAGGGGCGAAGCGCCAGCGCAGGAGCTCCCCCAGGGAGGGAGGACTCGCTCCTGCCCCACAGACGGGTTCTCACCGCAGCAAACCCGCGGGAGCTCCCGGCTGGTCCCGGCCCGGCCCTGCCATCCCTCCCCCCGAGCCCGGGCTGCGGCACCGGGACAGCACGGGGCCTCGAGCCTGTCCCTCACACCGGGAGCTGACACACAGCTCCCTCCAGGAAATGAATTCTTTTTTTTATTAAGTAAACTGTAAATTATCTACTTCTCACTTCAGCACCTTTCCCTGGAAGTCCTTGTTGCCGTGGTGATAAAACACCCAGGTCCCTCTGCCCCCCTTATCTCACCTCTCTCCTCTACCGGTTCAATTTTCACAGGAATTAGACACAGGACAAGCTACAGCACTTTGAGCTACTTCCCAGTCCAAGGGATGGAGCACCATCCCTGCTGCCAGCAGGTGTGGGACCATTCATGAGAACATCCACCCAGCACAGGACAGGACACAGGCACCTGCCCAAACCTGCCGGCTCTCGGTACCCCTGCAGCCACTGGGAGCAGTCAAACATTGCTCCTGCAGCTGGTCCAGCCCACTGCTCTGGGTTGGTGCACCCAGCCTGGCCTCAGAGCAGGGAGGGCAGGGCCTCCCTGGCAGTGGCACACAGGTGCAGGGGCCCTGGGGCAGCTCCAAGTGCCACAGCCAGGTCAGGGTTTTGGGGGGACCCTGCCACAAACAGGAATCTGTTGGGGGGCACACACAGGCTGCAGGCAAGTACATCCACCATCCATTCCAGCAGGACCTGAGCAACTCCCACGGAAGGACGGCCAGAAAGGCCCCTTGCTCCCCACGCACAGAGCAAGAGCCCAGCACAGAGCAGGAGCTGCCTGGAAACCCCCAGCTGGGGCAGTCAATCATTAACAAAGCATGGGGCTCCCCTGGCAAAGCCTGTAATAAATGTGTTTGCTCAGGAGAAACAGCTTGCAGAGGCCACAGAGCACATCTGGCAGGGAGCAGCCGCTCCTGCTGCCCCAGCCTGCCTGTGACACTCCTGCTTCACCCACCGCCCCTGCCTGTCCCCTCTTGCCTTCCAGCCTTAAGGAGATCAACACAACCTCAGCTCTGGCCTTCTCTGTCTAAATGTTTCAGCAGAATCTCTAATCCGATGGATTCCTTAAATGCCACAATAACAAAACCCCTATCACTGCTGTTATCTCTTTCTGTATCCTACTGTAAGCCAGACAAAAGCAGGTGTGATGTTATTTTTAACACACCACATGAATTCACCCCAGATGAGCCAGGCAGCATTTCAGTGTCACCACAGCACCCATCCCGACCTACACCGTGCACATGGAGCACTCCAGAGAGCCAAGACCCAAATTGAAACCCAAGATCAGTATTTCTGTGTTTCACCAGATCTCGAGGTCCCTGGGGAGACTGAGGCAGCAGCGATTCCAGCAGACAAGTTTTAAGGTACCCACTTCCCCCCAGGAAAAAGTCCAACTCATTCTCCAAAAATTCCAAAATGCATTTCTGTCTCCTCAGAACAACATCAGATGATGCCAGACTCTGAGTGGTGGTGAGAATACATAAGTTGGTAAGAGGAATGAATCTTGCTAAACCTGGGTGCTAACCTGCACTGCCAAGCCTTTCAATAACGTCTTTGATGGATCAACAGATCTCTTCCTGCAGAAAATACCTGTCAGCTTTCCTCCAAGCTGAAGCTATCAGTCTGACAAATTCCTCAGGCACAGAAAAAAAAATTAGATCCTATTTCTGTGCCAAATTACACAAATTCACAAATTCATTTCCAATTAATGGAGGGGGAGGGGGTTAATTTTAAATCTTTTAGCTCTCACATTAAACAGGCAGATTCGAATTTCATTGAGTCTCCCTCTCTGGAGACATTTTCCACATCTCTCCTCCTCTTTTCCAGACAAGCTAAGTATTAATCTCCTCTTGGTTTATGCTGAAGTGGCTTTGTATTGATTTTTAAAGATGTTCAATTCTGTGCTATTTGGAAATAGACAAACACTGAGCAGAAACTCAGGTTCCCTCTCCACCCAAACAGGGCCCAGCCCACAGGGGATAGCAGCATCTGGACTCACTGCAGCTGATCTGTAATTTATAGCCTGAGGGCAAGGCAGTAGATGGTGAGGGCTGAGGTGGGCTGGGGGCTATGGGCTCCTGGGGGGGCTGGAGGCTCACACAGGGAAAGGAGCCAGGACCTGCTGCCCCACAGGACATCCCCTCTGGCTGAGCCAGGCCCTGCAGAACCTGCCCTGTGTGGCTCTGGCACCCGGGAGCTGCTCCAGGATGGAGAGGGCAGATGACAGGGCAGGCATTCAAGGTGGCAGGGCTGGTGCAGCTGAGAGCTCCTGCCCTGCCTGTCCTCCCCATGCCTCACCCCCTCCAGCTCCATCCCACCTCCTGTTCCTGCAGCGATGCCACCAAGCATCCATCGCCTTCCTGGCTGTTTGCAATAGGAATGCCCTGTCAGGGCCAGCACCCCCAGAAGCTCTCCAGATGTCCCAAAGGACATCTCCTAAGGGAGAATGCTGCAGCTCAAGACATTCCAAGCCTCCATCCTTCCTTTAAAACACCAGTACCACCCTATCAGTGACTAAATTACCTCCAGGCTAAGCAATTGCCCCTGTTTTTTGAAGAAATATATATCCCTTGAAAAGTGCCCTGCCATTTTTGCTCCAGACAAAGCAGTTTGGCAGTGAGCTAGGAAGCCTGAGGGGCTGGAGGGAGCGCAGGACAGGTCAGGACAATTACACACGGTGATTAACTCATCACCTGGCAGCCGTCTGGACACTCTGCTGGGAGAGAAGGACCTGAAAAGGGCAGACTGGGACAAGACTGAGCCTTTATCCCTAGGAGTACTGGATCTGCCATGAATAAATGACACTGTCAATATTATTGTGAAGCCATTAATTTATGTACTAACTTTGGCTTTTGTATAGATGCTGCTGTGAGATGAAGCCCCCATAGGTGAGCAGCCCATCAGTCTGCCTCAGCCCCCTGCTCTCACCTGAGCTGCAGCCACAGCTGAGCCCAGCTCTGGTGACTCAGGGCTTCTCTGGCCAGAGCTGTGGTGCTGCCTCATCAGACAGTGCAGGACATGTCCCTGTCACCCTCCGTGCCTCCCTGGGCAGGAGATATTTCTGATTCCCTCACGAGGGACAGTGCCAGAAATACACAAGCTATGCCAGGCATTTGCCACAGCCGGGCTGGAGGCACGGCCAGCCCAGCCTGCCTGAGCTCAGGGGCTGAGGAGAGCCCAGAGATCTGCCCAGGCCCTTCCCCACCACCCTGGGACCCTTCCCCACTGCCCAGGGACTCGCCCAGAGCCCCAGAGCACAGACACCTGCCCTGCCCAGGTGGGAGAGCTGAGATGGGGCAGCTGCACCAGCACCAAGGACTGGGAGCCAGAGAGGAACAAAAGGAGACAATGCAACACAGCCCAAACCCCAAAAATAGAAACTGCTTCCCTGCAAAGGAGCAGTCACATCCCAATTTCCCTGGCATGGCAGAAATGGATTTGGGAGCTTGCAAACGAGGGAGAAAGCGATTATAGTGTTTCAATTGGTGCTGCAGGAGGAGGATAAGAGGGCATCCACTTTTACAGAAGTATCACAAGAAATAGAGCTTTAGATTACATTACATCCAGCCCCAAGTAATCTGATTAGAAATTTATTTTATGGCTTCAGTTAGAAAGACATGAAGGCAATCCCAGGAAAGCACAGAGCCAGCTCTTGCATGCAGGCAGTGAGAGACAGAGCACAGTGAGCCCATCTCCCCAAAATGGTGTGAGACGGGTGTGACACGCCACAGCCACCCCGACACCACGTCAGTTCTGAGAGACTGGACCATGTGCCAAGGCATGGGGCAGCCCCAGCTCCCACCCCACACGCTGGCAAGGCCCCCCAGCACAGCAGTGCCCCAGCCCCGACGGTCCCTGTGCCCCAGCACTGTGGCTCCTGTACAGAGGAGCAGAGCTGAAGGGCAAGAAAGGAGAAATGTACCTGCTGAGCTCAAGGAGGAGCACACAGGGGTGGGCTGGCCCTGTCCAGAGCCCATCCCTGTGACAAGTGCACTCCAGCATCAGCCTTCTGCCTGGGCTGTGGCCAAGCAGGGCCCAGGAGCATCCATTTCCCCAGCACAATTTCCAGCCCTCCTGAGCAAAAAGAAAGAGTTGTCAAAGAGTGGTCAAAGGCAGAAAGAGTGGTCAAAGCCACACCAAAAGAACAAACACAAAAGAACTCTCACTGCAGAAAGCAGCTGAGGCCAGGTGGGTCTTGCCACCTCCCCTGGGCAGAGGGGATGCTGAGGAGCACAGCTAAGGAAGGTGCTGGGAGCAGCCCCTGCCTGTGCCCCCCAGGCCGCCCCTGCTCAAGGGCACAGAGCCTCCAGGGCAGCCCAGTGAAGGCTCCTGGCTGCAGGTGTGCAGGGGACACCGAGCACTGTGCGTGACAGACACGCTCAGCCAGACCAGCTCCAGAGGGGTAAGACCTGAGCCGTAGCCAAGAACTTTAAGAAAGCCACCGAAGAGCAGTGACCCAAGAGCAATCAGTGACAGCAGCCTGGAATACTGACCATGCCATCAACACATCAATGCACGAGTGGGTGGTTTTCCAAGACTCATTTACCAAGGAACAAAGAAAGCTGTGGGTACAAGGAGTCTCTTATACACCTCTCCCATCCATTGTGTGCCATTGACTATGAACCAAACCCTATTTTGTAATTGAGAGAGCCCAAGTGAGTCACCTTTGGGCTCTTCCTGCCCAGCAGCCTGGCTGTGTGGTGGCAACTGGGGGCAGCATCAGCCACAGCACAGCTGACACAGAACAAGGTAGTCATGGCCATGACAGCAGCACAATTACATGGAAATTGTATTCCTGATAATTTGGGGTATTTCTCCCTGTGAACACAGGCCTCCTGAAAAGATGAGCTCCAAGATTTCAGCATCCAATTAAATTAGATCAAATCAGCAGAGGAAATTAGTCTTTACAGCATTTGCAGATCCTCTGAATTTTACTAGTAAATCAGTGAGCTAAATGTCAGCATTGATCATTAACATCACTAATAAAGCCAGATTTGGAGGCACAGCCACTAACATGTGCCACTCACCCAACGCTTCCAGCACCTCCAGCACCCTGCTCAGCCCCAGCCCTTCCTGTGCAGAGCAAAGACCATCCCTGGAGCCTTTATGCCAACCAGTCACCACTGGAATCCTGCTGGGAAGCTCAGGATTAGCCCAGACTTTAGCCTCAATGGAGCAGTGCCCTTCCCGAGGGAGCTGCAAGGGATGTGGGAGGAGGAGGTGGGCAGGGAGGGGGGCATGGGGGTCCCAGTGCCACAGGGGGCGGCAGCAGCAGCACCTGGGCCCCAGCCACTATTGCAGAGATGACACCATCTCAATTACCCGCCTCCCTCACACACCTTGTTTGATGTGAAAGCATTAAAAGACATATAATTTGCGGAGCTAAAACACAGGTATTATCTCTGACACATCCATACTACAGGGAACGTTCTGAAGTCAATCACATCCAGGGGTTTCTGTTGCTCTACAGATTTTTCATTGCCTCTTGCACCAAATAAGAAAAGATGGAAAATGAAGCAGTTTTTAGCTGCAGACCCATCATCTTCCTCTTCAAATCACCTCACACTGTGCAACCTTATCAATGATTAGGAACAGGAGACCCAGATCAGCTTGTCAGGGCTTTAGAAAGTGGGCTCTGCGTTCCAAACTGGAAAGGATTAACACTCTATTGTTGTAGCAGAAAGGAACTGTCATGGTCCCTGGTGTGACACCAGTAACATTTGAGAGGAACGAGACAGGACAGTGCCTGAAAGGAATGACCTTTGAGACTTCACAGAGACCCAGAATATAGCTCTGACCTATTCAAGTACCTGCCAAGCCTCTACATTTCTCTTCTGGGTGGGAGCCAGAGATGAGCCATGCTTCCACGACGGTCTTTGGAAGATGTGAGTTCCTTGGGTATGGCACGGGTCACGGAGAGCACCACAAGCCCCACTGGAACTGCAAGAGGCGAGGTGGACAGGGCCATTCCAGAGCAGGAGTGTGGCACGGGAGCGCCGCTGGGTGCCATGGCCGCCCGTCCCTGCCAGGCCCGGCCGGAGCCAGGCCCTGCCAACTGGCAGGAAAAGCGACAGCCGGCAGGAGCGTACAGTAATTAACAAAATTATCATCAGGAACAAACCACAGGCTTTGGCAGAACGCCTGCACTGCCACGCCGGCACTGCCTACCCTGCTCTGGGCTCCTTGGCCCGGCAGACGCGGGGCTGCTCACGGTCCCCAAATCTCAACCACCTTGTCCAGGGCCGAGGGGAGGCCAGGGGGAGCATGGCCAGGCTGAGGGGAGGCCAGGGGGAGCATGGCCAGGCTGAGGGGAGGCCAGGGGCAGCATGGCCAGGGCTGAGGGGAGGCCAGGGGGAGCATGGCCAGGCCGAGGGGAGGCCAGGGGGAGCATGGCCAGGCCGAGGGGAGGCCAGGGGGAGCATGGCCAGGCCGAGGGGAGGCCAGGGGGAGCATGGCCAGGCCGAGGGGAGGCCAGGGGGAGCATGGCCAGGCCGAGGGGAGGCCAGGGGGAGCATGGCCAGGCTGAGGGGAGGCCAGGGGGAGCATGGCCAGGCTGAGGGGAGGCCAGCAGCCACCCAAGTGGGGCAAGAGCCCCTGCAGACCCTGCCTGGGTGACCTCAGTGACTCTGCAGACAGGGAGTGAACCCAGAGCAGATGGGGCTCAGCCACCACAGCCATCATGGCTCCCTCCACCCATCAGGACAATATTTGCTCTCTGAAGGTGGCTGCTCTCCCAGCAACCGCCCTCTGGCTGCAAACAGCTCCCAGCCTGACAGGCTATAAATATGGCAGGAGGAAAAACCAGCACACTTTATTAGTTCTGAGACAGAGCTAAAAATAGACCATGTGGGGCTGCTCAGTCCTCTGGGCAGATGTAATTGTGGATAATCTAGCTTTAAATATGGGAAGGCTGTCTGACAGCAACAACAACATTTCAGCATATGGACGGGGCGGCACTTGCGCCGCTGCGCCACCTCCAACGTCACCGCCTGATCCCAGCCCACCTCTCTGCTCCCTGCCTGGGCTTTCTGCAGGAACAAACCCTCACATAAACCCAATATCTACACCAGGCCACTGGGAGGAAAGCATAGAGTCAAGTACCAAGGGAGAGCATCAGTGGAGCTGTGCCAGTACCCATTCCCCCCGCCTGAAATTTTATATAGCTAAGGCTTACCAGATTAAATGGCTGAACCACTGCGAGTCCTCAGAGCTGACAGCACCTTCCTCCTCCTGTGAAAGCTTCCTCTGTCCCAGGCAGGCTGTGAAATGTGCTGGGAGGATGCTGTGTGGGTGCAGGGTTGGGTGTGGGCAGGCAGCCAGGGCGATAACTGCCCTTCCACGAAGAGGGAAGCGCTCCCGCCTGCCTGCCAGAGATAGCAGGGAGACGTTGGGACTGGCTGGATTTTGTAAATCTCCCACCAGTCCTCGGGCTGCCGGGGAAGGACAGACCATGGCCCTGCCACATCCTGGCAGGCAACTCAAGCAGATGATGGTGAGCAGGGCTGGTGGCAGCCCCCAGCCGTGGCAGCAGCAGAGGCCTGTCACCATCCCTGGGCACACACCTGCAGCTCCCTGGCACTGCAAGGCGCTTCATCCCAGCAGGAACCCGGCCACAGACCTGCTGCCAACACAAGGACTCATTTTGCCTGGCATGCCATGCCCAGCCACGGCTCTCCTGCACTCTGCTGGGTGCACAGCCCAGCCTCATTCTGCCCTCCAGCTCAGCACTGGCTTCAACTGAGTTTAAAGTTTTCTGCAAGTCCAGAGCCTTCCTTGCACCCTGGCCCTGCACGCCCAGTCCTTCCCCAGGCACTGGCAGGAGGGGGGCACTGCCAGGCTCTGAACTGGGATAGCCATGCAGGGCAGGCTGCTGGGGGGCATTGCTGAGGTTGGCACTGGGCTGGCTCCACGCCCATCAGCAATGGAGAGGAGCAGTTCCACAGACACGGAGATGGGAAACCTCCCTGTGTGCTGCAGCTGGCTGCTTGCAGCAGTTCTGACACCATTTCCTTTGCATGCGCTTCTCCGGCTAAATATAATTGCAAAACATACATTTACATGCAATTATCCATTTATGAAGTGCTAATAAGTCAAAGGAATTTACTTAGATGCAATCTGCTCGCCAGACCTTGTCCTCACAAGACCTAAGATCAAACCTTCAAGATCAGTGCAATAGTCACCAGCTCCAAGATGCTAAATCATTCCCACATCTTCCCATTAACTCAGCTCCAGCCCATCAAATATTAAAGAGCCTCAAGCCTGGACACAGCTCTTTTTACGAAGGTCGAGTAAATCTTTCATCTCTTCCCACCTTCATCCTCCTGCTGCCATCAGCAGAGGAGCATCACATGCTCTTTCATGTGAGTTCTGACTGCACACACACTGGCTCCCAGTAATTGCTGTGCATGGCTCCTCCATTCCCCAGAGACATGATTATTTTGGTGCTATTTTTGCTTTATAAGGCTAAAAGAAGAGGGGACTCTGCCTGAAGGGGGGGCTTTTTAACTGATCTTTTTGTTTAATGCTCTGTGGTTTCTCAGTACATCCTATCAATACCAATGAGCAAATGACCAGAGCACAAAGGCTGAGGAGCTGTCAGCAGGGGAAGGGCTGGTGACCCCCACGGGACACCACCCTGCCACTGTTCCACAGGGGAGGAGGAAGGGCCCCACGAGTCCCCATCCCACTTTTCCACCTCCAGCATCCCCAGTCCAAGGATTTTACACGGCCAAGGGGGCTCGAGGGTCTCTGCCTGCTTTCTTGGGGACTCCTGCACTTGCTGGGCTGCTGTGAGAGGCAAGCAAACCCACCTGGCTGGCTCACCTGGCCAGAACTGCTCTTTGACATGCAAAGATCCTTTGCAGGCTGATGTTTTCCTCCAGGGTGACCTTCCCACCAGGGAAGCAGCTTAGCTGCCATCTGGCTCAGGTCTTCCCTTCCTGGCAGCACAACCTGACCTCAAACACCCCACGTTTGACCAGGACTGCATGGAGCTGTGCTCCCAGGAGAGCCAAGGGGACCCCAGGAGCCTGGAGACACTTCCAGCTCCCTACAGAGACTTCATGTGACACAAGAAAACACCAACACCAAGCCAAGGCTGGGGAGCTGCTTCTGGACACGACTCCCCTTCTGCCAGCCCAGGGGATTCAGCAGCTCCAAGTGCTTTCCCCTGAAGTGGGTAAGGAATAACAAAATGTAACAGAAAAGTAGGGATCACAATGGAATTGGTCCAAACCAAACCCAGGGTCTGCAAATGCCAAATCCCATTTACTGCCCAAGTGTCTCAGTCTCCATCCCACAGCCCCAGTCCCAGCAGCTCTCAAGAGCCGCAGCACCCGAGCACAGCAGCACCAGTGCCTGCCGCCACCCCTGGGGACGTGCACCCCAAAAACACTCAGCAGAGTATCCCCAGGCCTCTCCCAGACCCTCCATCGCCCAGAGACTCCTTCGGGCAGGAGCAGGTCTCAGCCCTCGCCCAGAGCTCAGCCTCCTCCTGCAGGACAGGGGCTCCAGAGCCAGGGCTGGCCCGGGGCCGGGACACTCAACCCCAGCGTGGCCCAGGGCACGGCAGCTCCTGGCTGGGGCTCCCGGGTTCCTGTGCCCGGCAGGCACGGGCGTGGCGCAGCTCCCGGGGGCAGAGCCAGAGCCAGAGCCGGGCTCCAGAGCTGCGCGGGAATGCCCGAGCCC
This sequence comes from Agelaius phoeniceus, assembly GCF_051311805.1. Lineage (NCBI taxonomy): Eukaryota > Metazoa > Chordata > Aves > Passeriformes > Icteridae > Agelaius > Agelaius phoeniceus. The sequence continues at coordinate 364,390 of NC_135284.1, forward strand.
TCCTGCAGCCCTGGCACCTTTGCCTGTCGCCAGCGGGCTCAGCTGGCCCTGCCTGCGCTCCCCCCATCGCCTCTCCCGACGCTGCCCCTCCGCAGCGCCTGCTCCCGCTCTCCGGTCCCTCAGACACATCCGCGGTTACCATAGGAACCAACGAAACCCGAGCTGAGGAAGAAAACGGAGAGGCGGGCAGAGGGAGAGCTGCTGTGATGCCCCAGTGCCACCTGCGGGGGTGAGTTTACCCTGACTGCGTGCGGGCTCGCCCTGCATCCCTCACCCTCCCGCCCCGGCCAGGTGCCCCGGGGCCGGGCTCGCTGCCTCTGCCGAGCACTGCTGGTGTCTGCACAGCACGAGGCTCCCTGAGCTGCTCCAGGGAATGCGGAAAGCGGCTCCGATTTTCGGTAGTAACTTATACAGGGAAAGAAAACTTCCAGTGCCTGGTGCCTCTGTGCCACGGGTTAAACCAGGACACTCCGACAGAGGCTGCGGCAATAACAAGAGGGCGCTAAAACCCCAAAAGTTTGGGTTTATGATGTTTTTATAATTTTAAAAGCTTTTACAAATGTGAAACGTGGCTCTGGCGAAGCCCCAATTACAGAACCACTTAATGAAGCAGCCTACCCACAGAGCAGAAGCACCGCGGGGCTGTGGGAAGCATTCGCTGCAAACAGCAGTGGATGTCATCAAAAACTCCAAGGAAACTCCCTCCTCTGGCCAGGGCAGGAAAGCAGAGAGAGAGGCAGAAGCGTGGCGCCAGTCCTCGGCCTGCCCAGGCAGCAGGAGCATGGCAGCGTGCCCGCAGCACTGGCACAGCATTCCGGGCTGCCTGGCACGGCGGAGAGAGGCGGGTACAGGGGGGCTCTGCTGCAGCAGCCCTCGAAAAAAATCAGGGCACGGTGTACAGCAGAGTGCAACGAGCAGCTCAGTCCTTCTCAGCTTCACGGAAAAAGGAAAGTCTGCAGAGAATTCCCTGCACTCCCCAAACTGGCAAGCATTGATTTAAACTTCTCATTAGTTGAGCACAACCTGAGCAGTGAGCGTAGTGCCAGCGATTCTGCTGTGCCATTTACAACGGGCATTGGGCTCGCTCAGGCAGCAGCTCCCCCAGGCTTTCCGGATACTTTTCCATTAATGAATAATTTGCACAATGATTATAGAGGGAAACCGCATGAGCCATCACCCTGTGCATTGCCTGGAGCCCAGGGAAGGCTTGGCCAGAACATTTCTGCATCAGCACAGGGTGCAGCTGGCAGCACTGGAGCTGCACGTGTGCTCACAAGGGGGAACCCCAAGCCGGGGTTCCAGGAATGCAGAATCCAGGAGAGGAGAGGATGCACTACACTGGGAGGGAAGGGATCAGTACCCAGGATGTGCAGCCAGGGGAACAAGGCTGGTGGGAACAGGAGGCAGGTCCCAGACAGCCAGGAGTGCTGGGGGAGCAGAGAGCATCGGTGCCACCACTCCCAGACCTTCTCCACCTTCTCTTCCCCATCAGCCGAGGGCATTCCCCAGCATGGATGGTGACTTCACACAGCTCACTCCATCACAGCACAGGACGTGGCCCAGCAACCACCAGAGCTGCACAACCCACACCACCCACCAGCGTCCAGCAAGTGGCAAATCCATGATGGAGCCACCAAGGAACACTGCCAGTCCACAGCCTTTCCTGGACCCCAGCAGCATCTCCACCCCCTCCAGAGCAGTGCCCAGAGCCCCTCAGCAGCACAGGAGAGGAGCTGGGTCACCAGCACTCACTGTTGCACTGACATCACCTCTTCAGATGGAAAAACAAAATACAAAACCTCCACACTTCACTGGATTTCCACCCAGAAGCTCAGTGCCAGCCTGACCTGCTGATTCCCACCCCCGAGGCAGAGCTGGTGCCCTGTGGGTTGCCCCGTGCACCCCTCAGCCCACTGATCTCACAGCACTCGTGTCACCATGCTTGCTGCAATCTCCCAGTGCCTGATTCACTGCAGGCCTCCAGGAGAACAGACTGTGGGACGGGCACCAACGCGTGTCCTGGAGTGGGCGGACATGGCTGGACTCCACTGCACCAGCTGGAGCCCAGCTCCCAGGAGAGCTTCCCCCACACGCCGAGCCAGCCCAGCGCCAACCCCGCAGGAAATCACGGCGAGGGAAGAGCCAGGTACTCACTTGATCTTCAGGCTGGCCAGCATTGTCTTGTCGATCCTGAGGAGAGAGCAGAGGAGGCTGTTACTGCAGGCACGGGGCTCCAGATGTAGCTGGGGTGGCACTGGGTACTGGGGGCTGCTGCCAAACACGACCTCAGCACATCCTTTGGAGGTGCCAGCGCCCCGGCTGACGTGACAAACGCCACAGAGAGATTTCATCGGAAAACAAAATCAACCAAGATTTAACCCAAAATGAAGCCTGGCAGCAAGCAAGAAAAGATCCCCCTAGTTCCTTCCTGGTGCAGAAGTGCTGCCCCTCAGTCTGGAATGCAGCTGGGAAGCAGAGGAGGGCATCGCCTGTGTCCCAGCTCTCTCCAAAGCACAGCTGCCACAAACCGGGTATTTGGAGATAATGGACCTGTGGCAGGCCTGACGGGCTGGGAAGATCCCCCCAAACCCCACACATTGCAACCCAGCCCAGGCAGACAAAACACAGAGCAGCCCCATTGCTCCCCGTCCTAGCTGGCTCGTGTGGGACCAGCAGCCCCAGTTGCTTCACGCATTTCCCTGGCTCTGGTAATGAGTGCTCATCTCCTCAGAATCATTGTGCTTACAGTCATATTAATATTAATTAATGCAAATCATAGTAATGTCTCAAAATGCAAAATAATGTCTTTTGGCAGTCACTGAAAATGCTCTGTTATCTGCCACATGGAATCAATTCCACATCTCAAAAAAAGACCAAACAGCAAAATAACACCCCCAACACCCTCTTGTTTTGCACTGTGATCGCAGAGAACACAGCATGGCTGCAGAAATACAGCTTCCCCCCACCTGCAGCTCTACCTTGTCCTGTCCAGGCTGGGCTCTGCTGTCAGGAGGGGGCTGCAGGGCTGGCACAGGGGGCCGGGTCCCTGGCACTCTGTGGCACAGGCTGAGCCTGGCAGGCACTCAGGCACAGGTGCCGTCACCTTGCCCAGGGTCCCTCACCTGCAGCAGCCCCACCCTCCCAAAACCCCGTGGCCACGGGAGCTCTGTGCCAGGCATTTCCCCAAGCATCAGCTTCCATGCGCTGCTCTGGAGAGCCAGCATGCTGCTGCTCCTAAAAATAGATCTAGGGCACCTGCTATTGTGACTTAATACCTTACAAGCCTGCCCAGACCTTGTTGATCATTAAATCACGTTGAAGATCAGAGCATGCTGGGGAGCAGAGCTGTTTCCAAGCTCCGTGGCAGAGGCAAAGCAGCTGAGGGACAGTGGCTGGCTGGGGCAGCTCCCATGGGACCTGTCCCTGAGTGAGGGCTGCACCAGGGGCTCCATCCAGAGCCACGGCAAGAAAAAACAGTTGTTGTTATTTGGCCTCTTAGAGTGAGAAGGGGAGAAAAAGAAACAACAACAACAACAACCAAAAAAAAAAAAAAAAGCCACAGGAAATAAACTCCCATATTTGGGAAACCGCAGTCGCAGTGTGACTGTGAGAGCCGTTTGTCTGCCCTGCCCTGCCCTGCTCCAAAGGCGGCAAAATGAAACTGCCCACGCCCCACAGCGCTGGGGCAGCACCCACAGCGGCTTTCACACCTTGTGCATCCCTACAGCCGCACTGGGGACACCACAGCTGTCCCCTGGTCGAGCACGCTGCTCCGGGACCTCGCTGGCAGCCGATGCAGCTGCTGGAGACTTTAAAAAACAGCAATTTCCAGCCCAGCAGAGGCTGGAAATAGCGAGTGCCGCCACAGCAGGAGGCGGCTGGGTGTGCCCAGGCACCTCACACGCAGCCCCACAGGAAGGGTGGGCCGGCCGGGACCGTGAGAAGAGGCAGGTGCAGGTACGGGGCTGTGGCAGGTCCCTCCTTGTCCAGGGCACGCCCAGGGAAGGGTCTCCGGCAGCGCGCAGGGATTTCCAGGCGCCGCCTTCCCCGGGGAGAAAAGCACAGAGCCCCTGGGAGCAGCCCCCAGCGCACAGCTCCTGGAGGATGGGGCTCCCCTGCCACTCTCACCGCGCAGATACCGGCACGGTGTCTAAAGGAAAGGCCCTGTCCTGTTCCCCCAGCCCCAAGAGCCGCCTCAGCCCCCTCCAGCTGGCACAGCCCGTTTTCTTCATTGACTCTCCAGATCGTGATTTTCTTTCCCTTGCAAATGCCAAAGCACAGCAAGAAAACAATCCAGAGCAGAGCGCAGCTGGCCCTGGGTGCCCTGCCAGGGAGGGTCACGGCTCTGCTGCACCGCGGAAGCTCCTGGGATGCCCCCAGGCCGCCAGGGCCCCAGAGCCGCTGCTCTCAACAGGATCGTGGGACAGAGCTGCCCAAGAGCTGCCATCTGGCCACCCCAAAATGAGCCCGCATATCACAGAACTTATCTGTACAGAGGTCTGTCCAAGTGCTCCCTTTGCCTTTGTAAGTAAAGGACACCCAATCCGGCCGAGGCAGCTCTCTTGCTTCAGCGAGGCTCTGCTCCATCCCAGGGGACCCTGCCAAGCCTCGGCGCTCCAGCTGCCCTCCCGGTGCCCTCGCAGTTACTCAGCATTTCCCCAGCCGGTCTCAGGCACCACATTCCCCTCAAAGCCCCGGCGCTGCCACTGTCCAGCCCCTTCAGCCCCTGCGGAACCGGGAGGGTGCAGAGCAGCCTTGTGCCCCAAGTACCACCACAGCCACAACACACTTGGAACAGGCATAAAACACCTCGGAGAGGGCAGAGGGAGAACCGTGTCGTTTCCTTGAGCTGTTTCCCTAGGGATGAACGCCTCTCAGAGGGAAGAGACAGGAGCAAACAGTCCCGCCGAGCTCGGGGTGCGGGCAACAGCCCTGCTGAGGACAGACAAGGAAGGGATGACTCCTGGAGGTGCCAGGGACCTGCCCTGGACCAGGAGGGAGCTTGCTGCACACGCCAAGGTGCCCAAGGTGGCTGCAAGCATCGCTGTCTGTGCGCAGGAGGAGCAGGCAGCGGGAAAGCAGCGAGAGAGGTGCGGGAGCAGCCGCTCCTGCAGGCACCGAGCCCACCGGAGCCCCGGGGCGCTGCCCTCGCTCCATCACCCGCGGAGGGCACGGGCGCCGCTCCAGGGCCGCAGCTGTGCCAGGCTTGCTGCGGGCACGGGGCAGGAAGGTCCGTCCCGACGCCCGCATGCCCGGGCTGGCACTGCCGAGCGAGGGCTGTGCCCGAGGGCGCCGCGCCGGTGATTCCTGCTCCGCCGGGAGGGGAGGGAAGCGCTCACGCGGCTCCAGCAGAGCGAGGGAGGCAGACAGGGAGGGAGGGGAAGGCACCCACCAGCCGTAGCCGCCGAAGGAGACGCTGCGCTTCCTCTGGAACATGCTGGGGGCTCGGTGCTGCGGCCGCGGGGACAGCGGGGACAGCGGGCACGGGACAGCGGGCACGGGACAGCGGGCACGGCCGAGCGGAGCTGTGCCGGGCGGGGGGACCCGAGCACGCCCCCAGCGCAGCAGCGCATGCACACGCGCACACAGAAACACCACAAAAAAAGTCATTTCCTTTTCTTTTCGTGGCCACAGGCTTTTCGCAACCTGACGCTGCAAATATCGTATTTCTCCTAGTGGCAGGACCACCAGCAGCGCCGCACGGGCAGCGGGGCTGAGCCACGGCCGCCGTGTCACCCACAAACCCCGTGCCCTGCGGCTGCCCCGGCCAGCGAGGCCCCATCTCGAGGGTCACGGGTGCAGCACGGTGCCCTCTCTGCCTCTTGCTCTCTGTCCCCGAAATGGCAGCGCTGCAGCCACAGCACCAGGCTGGCTCCCTGCCAGGGGAACCTCCACCCACCCCTCAGTGCCCCTCAGGGGACATCCCACCAAAGGCATCGAAACCCCATCCTTCATCTCTCATGGCAAACAGATCCCACCATCCCAGAGCCCAGCAAGGCAGCTCCCACTAGCTCCCATGCTGCTGCCTGTGGCACAGGTTTTCCACCCTCTGGTTCCCTGGCAGCTCTATAAGGCTGAAGTGGCATCTGCAGCCTGACCACCACCCAAACTCCCCTGTCCTTTAACAGCCAGGCTTCAGAAATCCCACAAGAATGGAAATGCTGACATCTAGCTGGGTATGAGCTCCCATCCATCACAAATCCCCAGAAAACAGATGCTGCTCCCTGCACCACGCTTTGGGCATTGTAGGGCACAGCAGAGCTGTGGGGAGGTGAGCCTGGTTGCAGGGTGGGCATGGTGCCCAGAGGCTGAGTGTGGTGCTCCGGTGTCCTCACACCTTTCACCACCCCAAACCAACCAGTGCCCACCTGCACCCGCTCAGAGCTGGGCTACGCCGGGGGATCACCACCACAAAGGCCAGAAAAAGCCTCTGGCTGCCAAGGTCCAGCCAGATCACTCACCTCCTACCCCAGTGATCCAGGCCAACGCCTGGTGTGGACTCACAGCATCCCCTCGCCCTGGCACTCCATGCAGTGCTGGCTCCTGGGTCAGAGGCAGCTCTAGCCCAGCGTTCTCATATTGAGAAGCACTTGAATTCTATCTCATGTGTGAAAAAAGGGGTGGGGGGAGAGAGGGTATAGCGAGCTGGAGAGAGAAATCACTCAACTCCAGGGAAAAAACTTGGACTGAAATCCAGCGATTTCAACTCCTACTTTCTGCCCACAGCCTGAAAGGGATGAAACGGTGGAAATTCTTTTAATTTTAGAGCTCTTAAGGACATTATTAAAAAAAAAATGCTGCAGGCTTTGAAGCCATAATTCAGGTGCTACAAAATATCTGGAGCAGTCATTTGCTTGGAACACGTTTGTTCCTGGCCTGCATGATCTGTGTCAAAGCTCTGCACCAGCAGCAGTGTGACGTTATCCTCTCGCTTCATCTTCCCCCAGGTCATGTCTTCCTTACACTCCTCCCAGTTGATTTCTGCCCAGCTCTACCGAGCTGCTCACAATTAAAATGTCTGAAAACAAAAGCTCTGGGTGTAGCCAGGCTCTGCCACACACTGGAACGAGACCCAGTGCAGCTGCTCCAGCAGGGCCCTGCCTGCAGAGGTGTGGGACACGGGGTGACAGTGGCTGTGGGAAGCACTGACCTTGGCTGGTACCACGCCAGGAACAACTGGGAGAGCCCCAGAGACACGGCCAGTTTTAGCCCTGTCCCCTTTTCCCCTTGCAGCACCATCTGCTGCACCTTGTTCTGCTGCTTTGGCCCTGCGGGAGCTCGCGGCCACTGAAGGAGGCACGGACACAGGACGGGTGACAGGGACACACACAGCAGGGCAGGACAGCAGGGACACCCACGGCAGGGCAGGGTGACAGGGACATGCACAGCAGGACAGGAGAGCAGGGACACCCACGGCAGGACAGGGCAGGACAGCAGGGGCACCCAGGGCAGGGCAGGGTGACAGGGACACACACAGCAGGGCAGGACAGGACAGCAGGGGCACCCACGGCAGGGCAGGACAGCAGGGGCACCCAGGGCAGGGCAGGGTGACAGGGACACCCACGGCAGGGCAGGAGCTGGCTCCCCTTTGCCGGGAGCTCACAGCAGGTCATTGTCACCACTGTCACTCCTGCAGCTCTTCCTCACGTCACGCTAAAACTCAGGGTGACCCCCCTGCCTGCCCCAGGGTTTCAGAGCACAAGAGGCAGGACCCTGGATGGCCATAGGGAAGTATCTCCATTCCCTGCTCCAGGAGGGAGTGGGACAGCCCCTGCACAAGCCCACCTCACCCTGCTCCAGCACCTGGGGATGCCCATGGCTGGCAGTGATAGAAGTGGAGCTCTTCCTGCTCCCCATCCCCACACAACTGGCAGCCCCCCAGGGCCACATCAGCTGCCACAGATGCAGGTGACAAACTGCATTTGAAGCAGGCAAAGGTTAAAAACACACCAGGGCCCAGCCTCAGCTGCCCCAGCCTCCCTCGCTCCGGGTCCCACACCACTGCCTGCCCAGCGCCACCTCACCCGCAGGGGCGTGCCTCCAGAAATAGTCTCTGCAATGACATTTTCTCACTTCCCCTCTTCCCCCCGAGGTATTTCACACAGGCTCAAAAACAACAAGGAGAAAACCTTCCTACTTTCAGAGCAGGCACAGGCAAATCATAACCGAGCAGCCAAAATTAGGGAACAAAACCCTGGGGGAGGACGACTCCTCAGTACCATCTGCACCAGCCTAAATTAACATCTCCCAGGGGCCTCTGCCAGAACCAGGATCCCATTGCTCCAACCTAACCTGGTGAGCAGCCCCTGCCCACTGGGAGCAGTGCCACACTGCTGGTGACACCTCAGAGCAGGATTGTGCCCTGCAAGGGCAGCATAATTCTTCCCTTTCTTACTGGGACTGCATCATTAGTGCTTTAATATTGCCTGCGGCACTCTGAGGGCATTCAGCTTCCTTTTATGATTCTAAAGAAGGTTGTGGGCACCCAGAAATATTAGATTTTGTCCTGACAGGAAGAACATGCCGTGCGCATCAGCTTGACCTACAGAGCAAAGGAAAACAGCGTCCAAATTACCTCTGACTCAGTTCATGGAATATTTAAGCACTGTTTTCTCCCCTTTATGGTACTGCTGAAGTGAAAAGAGAAACTCCATATTTTAAATGCAGCTTCCCACAAACCCCAGCTTTCTCTCAGGGGTGGCTCTTCACTGTTCAAAAGCTTCAGACCAGAAGGACTGGGCGGCTCCTTGGGGCTCTGCAGGGGAGGGGAGGCTGTGTGTCACCCAAGAGGACAGCTTCAGACAAAGGATGGGAAAGCAGAGCCCTTCCTGAGCCCAGCTCAAGCTGCAAACCACGCTCCAGCTCCTCTTCCACATTCTTGAGAAACCACTGATGGCTCATGGACTCATCCCTACGTCCAAAGCGATCTGACCACTCCTGCTCATTTCTGTGGAAATGGCTGAAAAACAGATCCTGGAGGAAGCCACCATGCAACCTGCAGAGCATCACTGCTCAGGCAGCTGGCACAGAGGATACTCACACCAGGTACGGCAGCACCAGAAAGCGCCCAGCACAGAGGAGAGGAACCCAGGAAACCAAGAGGTGCTGGCTGACAGCCTGGGCCCCGTGCTGGCCAGGTGCCTGTGACCCCCAAAGCCCCACTGGCCTCTCCCACCATCACATGAACCAGCTCTTTGCTGCAGAGGGACACAGATCATGTCTCATCACAGCCCTGTATGCAGAAACTCATCACACGGGCTCCCAGGCTTATTGAATTCTTCTCAGCCCGCTGAATTTAATGCACAGAGTTGTTTGTTTTCTCAAGGCCACCCATTTTAGAGTCCTGCCTTGATAGCAAGGGCATGAGGAATTCCTCTCTCATGAAAAGGCATGAAAAGGCTCTCTCTAGGAAAAGCCTGTTCAAGCACACAGATTTCTGGGCCTGTTTTCTCCCCCTCTTCCAGCCACCCCCGTCCCACGCCAGTGGAGCCTGAGGGAGGATGCAGAGGGAAGCAGAGGCTCACATCCCCGTGCATCCACACAGTGCCCAGTGGGTGCCTTGCACAGGATGCCCCAGAGGCAGGGCAGCCTCCTGCCCCTGCGTGCTCCTCGGTGGCTGTGGCATCCCTGCTGCAGGCAGAGGAGCAGCTGCCATGCCAGAGCAGGTCCTGGCGCTGTCACCATGGCTACCTGCACATCCCTGCACGTCAGTGCCCACCGCCTGCAGGGATGGGAGCCCAGAGCTCGCCTGCCCAGGCAGCGCAGGGGCTGCAGGAAGGAGGGTGCACTGGGGCAAACCTCCACCAAATCCCGCTCCCAGTGGCTGGCTGGCACTGGCAGCTGTGCCAGGAGCTGGAGAGGGTTTGGCCCAATTCACACAGCAAACACGGAGCAGGGGGTGGCTGCAGCCAGTGAAGAAATTGTGGAGAGACAGAAAAAGAACAGCTTAAACTGAAAACCAGGGCTGGGAAAACGTGGGGGTGGGATGAAAGCATGGGAATGAGAGAGACCTGAACATGCTTTGGCTGGAAATTAGGAGGTTTCTCATTTTCAACACAATCAATCTCTGAGACAGTTTCCTAATACCGGAAATAAAGGAATCAAAAATTCCCCAACCCCCTCATTGAGACTCAGAACATTTAAGATATTACACAAGGTGGTAAGGTCGGGTGTCCCTGTCCACAGGAGGGGGTTTGGAACTGGATGACCTTTACAGTCCCTTCAACCTAAACCATTCTGTGATCCTGTGATCCTGCAATGCCCTGAGCAGCAGGGCGCTGGGGTCACTGACCCAGCACGTGTCCTGGCACCTTCCCCTGCCCAGGGCTGCTCCTCTCCTCACCCCTGCCCTGCAGCCCAGCCTCAGCAGCAGACAGGGAATCTGCACCTGCCCAGGGCTGAGCTGCACTGGCACAAGGTCAGACCTCAGCAGCCAGGGCTCAGGTTTGAGGCCAAACCCGTGTGTGGACACTCTGAACATTGCAAACAAGCCACATGGGACTTGGACTTGAACATTTCCAAATCCTGCTACATCACCTGTATTTTTCAACCATTTTGAGTGGGCTTTTCAAGAGCCAGGCTGAAACCAAATCACAGTCAAGCAACAGTCCTTCTGGCATCCAGCTTGGAGGCAGATGTTAACTCCAAGCAAGGATTCATCTGCCCCCACAAAACTGCAAAACTGTCTGTGGAGAATGAGCTGGTTTTAGCTCCTGGAAAAAATGTCTCTCCTCCTGTTGCTGCTGAAGTCCTGTTCCTGTTTCCACAGCAGCAGCAGCAGCCCCCAGAGCATTGACCAGGTACACAGCAAGCAGCAGCAGCAGAGGGCCTCTCTGAGCAGCCCTCGGGACCCTGCTACCACTCAGATATGCTTAGGGATGAAGGGAAGGAAGGATGATAAAACAAACAAGCAAAGAAAAAGGCATTTTAGCTGCTATGGTTATCCTCTCTAGTGGGAGGAACCGGCAGCAGAGGGAGAATGCAGTATCTGTAAAACGTGGTGTGTGCAAGCGCGAGCCGGCTGCCTGCAATCACACCGCGTGGTGGATCTGAATTTAAACTCTTTGGCATGGTTCCAACCTTCAATAAATCCTGCCTTGTGGACAGATATTATGTCCCTTCTGCTTCTAAAACAACAAGCAGTCTCAAACAAAACAGCAGAGCCTAGAGCGTGCAGAAGATGGCACAACCGGTCAGGATCCATCTCAGCCTGCATTCGCCAGGGATGCAAACAACATCTCACACAGCCCTCACAGGCTCTGTGCAGCTCCACACCAGGCACATCGGTGCTCTGCCTGTGGGAATGAGCAGGATGAAGGGAAACGCTCAGCCTGGTGGGCAGACATTGCACCGCTTTCCTGTCAGGGCTGAGCTGCAGCCCCGCACGGGCGGCGGTGCGGGGAATTGCCCCAGCAGACTGGCGTGGGGCACGCAGGGAGGCTCAGGCATCGCCTTCCGCGCAAACACCTGGGGCTCCCGGCCAGGAGGTGCCCGGGGGAGGCAGGACAAGGCCCCCCGCACGCCACCGGACCCCACCACCCCGACCCCCGGGGACAGCAGCAGAGCCCCGCACGGGCTGCTGGAAATCGCCTCCTCGAACGGTCAATATCCTAAAAGCGGTGCTGGCAGCCGCTTCACTGCCCTCCCACGCACGGGTCCCGGTCCGTCCCCAGCCCTGAGCCTCCGAGCAGCCCCCGGTTGCCGGCCCCCAGCCCCAGCAGCCGAGAGCCGCGCGGGGCTGCCCCGCCGGAGCCCGTACGTACCGGGGATGGAGCCGCAGCCCCGCGCCGTGCCCGCCGCTCGCCGCCTGCGGATCCCCCGCGGTGGCGGAGCCGGCCCCGCGCGGGGCGGTGCGGGGCGGGACAGAACCGTGCGGGGCGGGGCGCGTTCCCCTCCCGCCGCCGCGGCCCCGGGATCCCGCAGGCTGCGGGGGCAGAGCCTGGAGCCGCCGCCCTGCCCGGCCCGGCCCTGCCCGAGGGCGCTAACGCAGCCCCGCCGTGGCTGTGCCCTCGTCCCTTCCCGCCGAGCCGCAGCATCCCCGTGCCCGCAGCGCCCCGGTGCCCGCACCCTCTCTGTGCCCGCGGCTGCTCCTGCCGAGCCAGAGCTTACACCTGGGCTGCCTTGGGAGACAAACATTTGACTCCCATGAGAGAGACACAGACACCACTCATACTTGGTCGCTGGTGTCCGACAGAGTCTCCAGAGGGCTCCAGGTAACTTCCCAGGGGAAGCTTCCAGGTAACTTTTCCTCTGGGAAAATCAAACGAATCCAGGGAAATTAACGCCCTCAGGAAATCAAATGAATCTAGTGAAATTAACCCCAACAGCACTTAACATTAATTATAAATGATGTTACACGCATTTCAGTTGCACGTGCCAAATGAAACATGCACATCAGGCGCGAGGCTAACACAACCTCTGAAAGCAATTTGCAAAAATTAGTTAAAATCAATAAACAGCACAGTCATTCCAGTTTCTGGAAAGCCTCTCCAGCGGCAGGCAGAGGAGTTCCCGTCGCGGGAAGCAGATGGCAGCAGTCAGCGCGTATGCCGTGGCTCCTGCCGGGAACAGCCGGCACCTCCCTCGTGCCCCTGGAGTCTCTCCCAGGTGTGAATGTCACCTGTCCCAGGTGTGAATGTCACCTCCTTCCAGCCCATCCGGCTTGCCCTGCATGAAAAGTACCCACAGCCCTTCCTGTCCTGGGAAATCCAAGTCTTTTGAGCACCTCCTTCCTCTCCAGCCACCCTCCCACTGCTGTTCTCATCCATGCAATTCCAGGCAGATAAATACCTCAGGGCTTTAAGGGCTCTTGGAGCAAAACTGCTGCTGAAACAGAGAGGGAAGAGCTTTTAGTGCCACAGCCACTCAGGGACTCAGCATGTTCCAGAGCTCTTTGCAGGCCAGAGAGCAGATGCTGCTCTGTGTGCGTCTGGAGGCCCGTGAGGCTTTTATGTTAATGGTGTTTTATCATCAAACACGGGGTGGGAACTGACAGCAATGCATATGCATCAGCAGGGAGAGCCACAGCATGTGCCTGGGATGTGGCTCCCAAGGGGAGAGTTTAAGCACCGACCAAAATCAGGGGATCAGAACAGATATTTTCCAATGATCACTGATGGCTGGGGGAAACACAGCCCCTGGCTACCATCTGTTTTTATGTAAACCTCAAGTGCTGCCCACATAAAGCAGATCCTCAACCAAAACCATGGGGACGATTACAAGAAGAGTTTGGGCAGGCAGGTGATAATTTGTCCTTTCCACTGCTTTAAACCAAACAGCTCTTATGTGGTGTTTGCAGCTCCTGGTGCAACCACTGTGCCTGGCACTTGATTTCAAAGCAAAGCCCAAGATGCTCGTGTGTCACAGGGCTCCCAGAGAGGCTCAGAAGGCCCGTGTCAAACCCCAAGGGCTTGTGAAAGAGCAGCAGCAGGGCGTGCCCGCGCTCCCCACAGTGCCCACCCTGCGCCCGCAGCCCCCTCACCTGCTGGGGGAGCCCAGGTCTGCCCTGCTGACGATGCGGTGCTGCTGGGGCGAGTAGAGCCACTGGAAAGCCGTCAGCGTCCTCTCCTCGATGCGAAAGTGGCCCTCTCGCACGTACCTAAAAATAAACCCAGGGAGACTGAAATATTCATCACCCTGGATTGCAGGAGGGAGCGCAGCACGCGGGAGCGGCTGGCTCCGCACCACCACCTTCCCCAGGGGCAGCAGAAAATCCCTTTACAGCCCCTCATCTGCCTGGTCCCTGTGCCAGCCCCACCCTCGCTGCCCCAGCCCACCCCCCCACAGCCGTGTCTGGGACAGGGCATCCCCTGAGACGGACCCCAGGGAGGGGTCCCTGCACCCCCTTGGGTGCCTATGGGGCTGCTGCCAGCTGCAACCCTGTGCAGCCCCAGGGGACAGAGCCCCAGCCCACCCAGAGCCCTCAGACCAGGGCCCCCCGACTGCCTTGTGCATGAAAGCAAAGCACAAACATTCCCACAGCAGCACAGGACAGTCCCCTGTACAGCCCCAGGGGACGGAGGCACAGCACACCCTGCTCAGCACCATCGTGTTGGGGTACAGCCTGCCCCAGCACACACCCACCCCCAGGCCAGCCCCATGCCCAGGCTGTCCCTGGCTCCAAGGCCTTTCTAGCATCACTTCAAATGCCAGGCCAGATGTTGAGGCTTATCCAGTGATAGTTGAGTGGATTGATGGTTATGAATTTGATTAGAAGAGTATGGGTTCCCTGTTAAGTGAGCAAAATTCTGATAACTGCAGTTGTTTGCATTTTTTGGAACAAAATCCTGCTGCCTGCTTCCATGCCAGCAGCCAGCTGCACTTCATACACACTCCTCTGAACGTGAAATTTCATCAGCAAGTAATTAATAAGTTAAAGCCCCTGTAGTACTGATTGGAGACACATGCACACACAGCTGCAGCAGCCATGAACCTCAGCCAGAGCTGCAGAGAGCTCCTGTCCCTTCCTCTGCACATGGATGCTCCAGGAGGTTCATTCCCAACGTTAACCCCAGGGATGTGCCCACACTGGATGGGGCTGAGGGGAGCTTCCAGTGTGCCAGGAGCTCCCCAGGTGCTGCTGCTGGGCTCTGTGACCTGCCTGAGCCCACCCAGCCCAGCCCTGCGGGTGCTGGGGAGCTGGGGCAGTGACAGTGCAGGAACTGTGACCAAACTGCAGCTGAAGGAAACCCAAAGGCTCCCTGAGCACCCCCAGCACAGAGCGACCTGCCAATTTTCTAGTTAAAAGCAACCAAGCACGGTGCAGTCCAGTGCTCCCTGCAGCTCTGGGCTATGATAACCATGCACAGAGCAGGGGCAGGGAAGCCAGGGTGTCCCTTGGGAAGTGAGGGTGAGGCAGTGGGGACGCAGAACCGCCAGGCCAGCAGCTGCTGTCACAGTTTGTTCAAGTGTGTGAGGGGAAAAAACTGTCCTTGGCTGCAAGGAAGGGGGGAAAAGGAGGGAGAGAGGAAAAGAAAAAGCCTCAGTGATTCCGTCTTCCCTGGTTTGAGGGGCTCCCACCCACCTGGGGCACCCAGCACCAGCCTGGCCCGGCTCTGCTCCCGCCCACGGCCCGGCCCGGCGCTCCCATCAGCGTCCCCAGCCAGAGCCTGGCATCCCCAGCAGCCGCCCAGCCACAGCCTGGCATCGCCGCAGCGCCCTGCTCAAAAGTCACAAGCTTCGGACGTCACGAACTGCACAATTGAACATAAAAGAACACAGACAAAGCTTGTTCTCAATGTCAGCCCGTCCCGGCTGCTGCGGGCACAGACAGTGCCCTGTTCCGAGCCCCGTCCCCGCACGCCAGAGACCGGAGCAGCCTCAGCAGCCACGCGAGTCCCGGGGACTCCCCCGGAACGAGGAGCCCTGGGCATCCCGGCACGCTGCCGCCCCCACGCTTCCTGCTCAGCGGCCAGGACCCTTTCCCAAGTGCACAAACTCTTCGGATCCCCCTCCCTGCACTCCCTGTGTCCCCCCGGATGGAGCAGGAGCCCGCCGGGACCCCCGCTCGGAGCGCCCCGCACGTCCCAGACCCAGGGCGAGGTCCCGTGTCCCCCAGCCCGCGTTCTCCCCCTCTCCCGGGCTGGGGGCATCCCCACGCCAAAGCCCAGAGCCCTCGCAAGCGGAGCCCCTCCGCTCTCCAGCTCGGCTCCAGCTGGCCGAGGGAGCCGGGAGCCCCGGCCCGCCGCACTCACCAGCGCACCAGCTCCCAGCGCCGCTCCCCCGCCGCCTTGCCCGAGGCCATCCCGGGGGTCCCGCCGGGCGGGGGGAGCCCGCAGACCCCGCTCGGAGCCGGCGGCTGCTCCTCAGCGGCGGCCCCGGGGCTGGGGCGGCTGCGCCGGTTCCTGCGCCCGTTCCTGCGCCCGTTCCTGCGCTCCCGCCCCCTCCGGCGCCCGCGGGACCGGGGGGGCCTGGCCCCGGGCAGGTGCGGGGGGGCCGCACCGCTGGCCCTGTTATGTAAAGCGTTATGCAACGTCCCCACCGGGGCGGCCCCGAGGGGGGCACAACGCCCCCGGTACCTCCCTGCGGACCCGGGAGTCTCGCACCGACCAGCTGGACCCCATCCAGGGCTCCAGGGAGATGAACGTTTGCCAGCCTCTTAAACACTCAGAGCAAGTCGGGCTGAGCATCCCAAAGTGCCTCGGGAACAGCCACGGGGGAAAGCAACCCCAGGACGGGGCCCCGGCATCCCCAAGCCCCCCACTCGCCCATCCCGCACAGGTGCGCGGGCCGGGCGGGGGCCTCACCTGCCCAGCCGGGGCTGGACCCGCCCTGGTCCTGTCATGGTCCTTGCTCGCTGTAAGAGCACCCACCCGGCTTATTTATGTTCTCCCATAAATTCAGAGTAAAACCTGCCCGAGCCGGAGCTTCCCTCCCAGAGCCCCTGGGCGCTGCGGGGGGCTCGGGAAGCAAAGCACACGAGCAGCCGGGTGTTACTGCAAGCAGCTTTAAACCACACGGAAAGCTGTTTCCCAAAAGTGGTGTCCTGGCCCTAAATCCTCACTTTTCTGGTCTTTAAGAACTCAATTTCACAGCTCAGCAAACTCAGGTGCTGCATCCATAAGCCAACAGCTTCATTTAAAGCAAGTGGTGTTCATTACTCAAGTAAATTCCTGTTATTAGTAATTCTGAAGTCCTGCTGTTGTTGGGTGCAAAAACACATCTGAAGGGCATTGATGCTTCCCCGCAGCTGAGGAGCAGAGGTTGCTTAGCCATGCTAGCTGAGGAGGCTGTGCCTTGCCTGGGCCACAGAAAGGGAGCTCAGATTCTCCCAGATCTGGGCAGTGGCCTGCCCTCCACAGGGGCTCTCATCTCCTACAAGTCATGGGCTGAAGGCTGGACAGAACCACCTGCCCAGAGAGAACACGGAGGGGATCCCCCACGGGAGCCCAGCCTTGGCCCTCCTGTGTGTACCAGCAAACGGCTGGCACCCCACATCTGATGCTTCACCATAACAATTTTTAAAGACTTGGGAGATTTAAAAATAAAAGCAACCTTCATTAAAAAAGTCTTTAAACAATGAGAAAAATTAAAAATTGGATTATTCACATATATATGCATTAATACAGAGGAACAAATTGCATTGCTCAGCTCAGGCAAATATCCTTACAAGAAGATATTTTCCAATCCCTGTGGAAATGTTAAGCTAATGTTAAATTTATTAAAATCTTCCAGCTTTTAGCCTTTAGACTTTAAGGAGCTTCTTATTAGGTTCTTCAAAGCAATTAGAAGGCACACACACACTACATTTCAATTAGATTGAAAAATAATATCTGAGGCAAAGTTAAACTCATTTATAAATTAAATGAAAAAATCCCCCTAATAATTGACTCGGGGGTGGCAGGGGAAAGCTCTGGTCTCAAAGCACTCCCGTGGCCAGGCTGGAAGGGCACAGGGTTCAGGCTCACTCCAGTGCACGTGGGATGCAGCTCCCATTGGGAATCAGCTGTTTGTTCCAGGAACCAGCCACCACTGAAGGGACCCTTGGCCACGTCCAGACCTGCGGGCAGAGGCTCCATCCCTCAGCTCCTCTGGCAGCCCCGGGAAGGAGGGATGGCGGCAGAAGCAGCCCCAGGTGCTGCCCGGGGCCTGTCCCTGCCTGCTGACTGTGGCACGGAGCGAGACTTGGGGCCCTCTGAGGACAGGAGGAGGCCCTGGTGCCCAGCACCCCTTCCCCCTGCAGGGCAGCACGGCCCTGGCCCTGCCCAGCCCCGGGTGCCCGGTGTCCAGCACGGCCACAGCAGGAGCACAGCCTGGGACAGCCTGAGCCAGGGCCACGGGCACACAAACACACACAGACACACACACATGTACACACACAGACACACACACATGTACACACACACACAGACACACACAGACACACACAAACACACACGCATGTACACACACACATGTACACACACACATGTACACACACAGACACACACAAACACACATGCATGTACACACACACATGTACACACACAGACACACACAAACACACACGCGTGTACACGCACACATGTACACACACATGCATACACACACACATGCATACACACACACATGCATACACATGCACACACGCACACACACATGCACACATGTACACACACACATGCACACACACACAAACATACATGTATGCACACACACACATGCACACGCGCACACACACATGCAAGCACACACGTACGCACACACAAACACACCTACACAGTCATACACACGCACACACACACACATGCACACACACA
This sequence comes from Agelaius phoeniceus, assembly GCF_051311805.1. Lineage (NCBI taxonomy): Eukaryota > Metazoa > Chordata > Aves > Passeriformes > Icteridae > Agelaius > Agelaius phoeniceus. Next base: position 382,626 of record NC_135284.1, read on the forward strand.
TAGACGCACGGTGCTGCCTGTACCGGTGCCGCTTATCCTTACCGCAGCCGGTCCCGCTGTCTGCCGCTGCCGCTGCCGGTGCCGGTGCCGGTGCCGCTGCCGGTGCCGCTGCCGGTGCCGCTGCCGGTGCCGGTGCCACTAGAGGTCAGTACCGGCACGGAGCAGCAGCAGCGGCGGAGCCGAGCCCAGCCCCGCTCGGAAGAGCTGCCGCCCGCAGCCCCATCCGCAGTGCCCGCATCCCTCATCCCACGGCTCCGCATCCCACACACTTCATCCCTACATCCCCACGCTCCCCATCCTGCATTCCCCAGTCTCCGCCAGCCTCGGAGCAGGGGAGAAGCCACGTTGCTGCAGCAGAACCCGGGGCTGGGGCACCTGGCGGGGCTCCCCACGTCTGCTGCCCCAGGGGTCCCCGTGAGCAGGGGCTGCCAGCGCTCTCACCGAGGCACATGGCAGGGAGACGTCTCCAAGCTGGGTATGACAGGCGAGGAGCTGACTGCCTCTGCCCAGCGGGCTCTGGAGCTCAGTCACACATCTGAGGCAGAAGCAGGGACCCCCAGTTCCTCCTGAACAGGTATTCCTGCCATATTCGCCTCACTGTATTGTAACCTCAGAGCTGTTTGAGCAGGAACTCCTGTCTCTCAGAGCAAGCAGGGAGTGGGGAAGAGATGCAGCATAACTGCAGTGCAGGACATCACGGTGGCTGGAAGCATCAGCAAAGGGACCATGTCATGTCCTGCTCAAGAAAGCTGCCAGTGAAACCAGTTAATTTTGGAGCTGGTGATGGGAAACGTGAGCAGGCTGCGTGCAGCAGAGTGACCCCGAGCAGCCGGTGATGGCTGTGGAGGCAGCTGACATTTCCTGCGCCGTGCTGGGTGCAGAGGATGCGCTGTGCTCTGCTGCTGTCCCGCCCGCCCGGCAGGCTGCATCCCGAGCGATGACCTCACTCACAGAGCAGCTCTATGTCCCCGAGTGCCTGACCTTGACTCTTGCAGGCTTGTCTTTTATCCAGTGGAAAATCAATGAAAATTGTACAAACCTTGTGAAACATGATGCGCTCAGACGTTCCCCTCTCTCCTCTCCCCGCCTCCTGTCTGTAGCTCACTGCTGCTCGAGCTAGCACACAAGTTAGGGGAAGACACAAGGAGACATTAAAAACACCCACACACCCCAAGCATGGCACACTGACCCGAGAGGGACAAGTGACACCTTGGCAAGCGTTGACCTGAGGGTCACAGATGGGCGAGAGGGGCCCCACGGGAGACAGCGCTGCTCTGAACAAGAGTGGCTGCACTCTCCCCCTTCACACAGCACCTGTGACCCCTCAACAACTTCTTGTTTCAGGAAGAACTCATTTTTCAGAGAGAACAAGTTGAGAGGAGGCCCACATAGGACTTGGTATTGGGAGGCTCTGAAGTTCTCCATTGCATTGTCTGGTGCTGCAAGCAGATCTGTCTGAATAACTTACTGCAAATTAGCTTCCTGTGTGTGCATGTACAGACCTTCAGACCACACTGCTCATCTTTTCTCCTGATTCAATGATTTCTTTCTTTGTGTGAACTAAACTTAGTCTCCATAGATGAGCCCTAACACCAAGCCCAGCCTTTCTCAACTACCAGAAACAACAGGCCAGGCTGGACCCCACCACTGTGCATGAGGCGAGGGTCCAGTCCTTAGCCGTTACTGTGCAGAGATGTCACAAACCTTCTGTATCACACCTGGAGCACGTGCTTTGCTGCAGGGACAAGGCAGTCTATTGGCCACAGCACTCTCTCGCTGGATCTGTGGAGCACCAGCCCTCACCCAGAGCCTGGAAGCATTCAAGGGGAGGGAAGGATGTGGGATGGCGCAATGATACCACAGACCACAGTCTGTGAGCTCCCCTACAACTCCTCTGTGTGCTGCCTGCACACCGGGAAAAGCAGGATCGCAGCAGTTTTAACAGGAGACAGCAGCACGATTCAGCATCAGAGCAGGAGCACGGTACTCTGTAGGCACATTTGGGTTTAGGGGAACGGGAATCAGCAGACTGTCAGCTGACGGGGAGGACGCTACCATTTTGCTGTGCCGCCGTGCAGCGTGGAACAGGCCGGCGCATCCCAGCTCCCTGCCGGAGCACAGGCGCAAAGCATTGAGTCATCCTTCAATGCGAAGCCCCAGCTGGTCTGGGCACCACAAACAAAAGGCATGAAAAATCAGTAACCACTCGAATAAACAAGTTCTTATCCCCATCTCTCTGACCACACCCCGCTGGTTTGACGGTTTCCCGGCTGCAGCCGGTCCCGGCCCGCATTTGAGCGGCGGTGACACCGCAGCCCCCGCAGGGACACACGGCCGCCACCTTCCCCGCAGATACAGAGCCCCGCTCCGACCCCCGGGGCTGCTCGGGGGTCCCCGCGCCCGGGGCCGAGCGGGCGGCGGCCGCGGGACCCGGGGGCAGCTTCGGCCTCGGCTTCAGCACCGCGGACAGCGGCGGGGAGCGGCGGGGAGCGGCGGGGAGCGAACCCGGCCGCACCGAGGGTCCCGGGCACCGGCACCCCGAGACCCCCGAGGAGCGGGGCCCGGCCGCACCGAGGGTCCCGGGGAGCGGGAGCGGGGCCCCGAGGGTCCGGGGAGCCGAGCCCCGCTTCGCCGAGGGTCCCGGGGAGCGGCGCCCGGCCCGATGCGGCTGCCCCGGCCGCGGCCCGGCCCCGGGGCAGGGTCTGTGCCCGCCCGCCGCCGCCGCCCCGGCGGAGCTCCCCAGTTCCGGTCACGTTGCCGCCTGTTTACGGGCGGCGGGGCCGGGCCGGGCGAGGCGGGGCCGCCGCAGGCAGCGCGGGCAGCGCGGAGCCGGCGCGGCCCCGGCCCGCCCCGGCCCCGGCCCCGGCCCCGGCCCCGGCCCCGGCCCCGCCGCCCATGACGCCCAGCGGGCGCCCCTTGGGGCCCCGCCGCTCCCCCCAGGTAAGGCACCGGCCGCGGGCCGCGGGGCGGGCGGGCCGCGGGGCGGGCGGGGTCCCGGGGCTGCGGGCCGGCCCCGCACAAGTTCCCGCAGCCCCGCCGTGCCCGTTCTGGAAGCTGCCTCTCGCGGTGCGTGACTCGCGGGCGCTGGGGCTGCCCCTGCCCCGGCTGTGCCGCCCCGGCTGTGCCGCCCGCCGGCGCTCGGTCCCCGCGGCCCCCCCGAGCCCGCCGGGCTCTGCCGCCCGCTGCGGAGCGCGGCACCGGCACCGGCACCGGCACCGGCACCGGGCAGGGTCGCTGCCCAGCCCCAGCGAGCGGCGGCACCGCGGGGGCCCCGCCGGGAGGAGGATCGGCCCGGAGCGGCGCTGAGGGCCCGGTTCCTCTCCCGGAGCAGAGCTGCATCCATAGCGAATTCCCTCGGAGCCGGGAGGAGAAAGCACGGACTTGCCTTCAGCCTCCGCAGCCCCCTGACGAGCGTCACCGGGGCTGTTCCTCAGGCGGTTGTGCTCAGAGAATTGCAAGAAACAATAATTTATAATCACCATCTGTATTGATTTTATCTGTAAATAGATACTGACAGATAATGAATAGCAAACAGCACTCCGGGTGTAATTCTGCCTCTGCTGAGATCAGGGAAGGTTTCCCACTGACTTTTCCAAGGCCAGGATTTCACCTCTGCTTTCTATTCCTGGCATCGCCACTGCCTCTGTGACCTTCTGCAAGTTTCTGAGCCTCCTGCTTGCCTGATTTCCCTACATTTAAAGATACACTAGCTTAGTGGCACTGCTGCAGTTTGTATTATTTGAGCTGGAAATACCAAGCACTATGGATTTCTAGTGTGTATCAGTGTTTATTCCTGCGTATGTTTCAATGTGATGGAGAAGAGGTTGCTGGCAGCCACAGCAGGACAAATTATCGACCTGTTCCTGCAAACCTCATGCCCCCTGACTCCCAGCTAATTTGCCATTTATGGGAAATAATAATCACAGATAAGGGCCAGACCACGGTGTGACCATGGTGTGTACAGAGGTACACAGATATGCAATACTGCATCTCCCTTTCAGATGCATCATTGGGATGGAGGGTTTTTCTTGGGTCAGAGCTTTGGGATTCTGATTTACATTGAACAGCAGACTTAAGCAGAGTTTTGCCCTGGAAGCAAACTCTCAATCAACCTGTCTGTGCAAAGGTAATCATCTCTTGGTAGACTTGCAACTGAATTGGTCATTGTAGCTGCTCCAAGAGGCTGCTTCAGTCATTTTGGTTTGTGAAATAAGAATTTGATAAATTGGGATGAAATTGTAAATCTCACTGGGGTTTTCCACCAGCATTTGAAAGAAGCAGCTGAGATCGGGACTCTCAATATTCTTGTGCCAAAGGTCATGGTTGCATAGTGAAAGGACAAGAAGTGTGGAAAAAAACGTGGTTTAGAGGCAGGTGCACAGGAAGGCTCAGCAGCTGAGACCATGCCCACGGTCAGTCCACGTGGGGAACTGGAGGGGGCTGAGCCCAGTGCCACCTCACCAGTTCTGTGCTCAAAATCTTGGAGGATCAGCAAGGGAACCTCGTTCCTGGAAAGCTCTTGGTGGTGGAGCAAAGCCTGTGGATGTCCAGTCCCCAAAGCTGGAGAGAACTGTATAGCCAGAGCTCTGCATGGAGCAGGGGCCAGCTCAGGCTGTAGGTGTCACCTTTGAACAGGGGCAAGCCACGCTGCTCAGCTGACTGCTGCCTCCTTTGCTGCTGGGTGTGCACACGTACAACTCTCAGAAGCACAAGGGCACGGAGCATCCTTCAAGCTAAAGAGGACTGCTATCACTTACTCCTGGCTTTTATTATGAATGAGATTGTTTTCTACGGTTGTAACCTGACACATAACTCATCAAAATCACAGAGTACAGCCACTGTGAGAGCTTCCACCACCAGTTGCCTTGGCATCTTAGAACTACTCTGGAAAGTGGCTACAGCACAAGGGAGGGATCAGAGTGGGACCCCAGCCGTGTCCCTGCTCCCTGCAGTACACCCATCCTGCTGGGAGCCACACTCAGCAGGGATCAGAGTGGGACCCCAGCCGTGTCCCTGCTCCCTGCAGTACACCCATCCTGCTGGGAGCCACACTCAGCAGGGATCAGTGGGACCCCAAGCATGTCCCTGCTCCCTGCAGTACACCCATCCTGCTGGGAGCCACACTCAGCAGGGATCAGAGTGGGACCCCAGCCGTGTCCCTGCTCCCTGCAGCACACCCATCCTCCTGGGAGCCACACTCAGCAGGGATCAGAGTGGGGCACCAAGCGTGTCCCTGCTGCCTGCAGTACACCCATCCTCCTGGGAGCCACACTCAGCAGGGATCAGAGTGGGACCCCAGGTGTGTCCCTGCTCCCTGCAGTACACCCATCCTCCTGGGAGCCACACTCAGCAGGGATCAGAGTGGGACCCCAAGTGTGTCCCTGCTCCCTGCAGCACACCCATCCTCCTGGGAGCCACACTCAGCAGGGATCAGAGTGGGACCCCAAGTGTGTCCCTGCTCCCTGCAGTACACCCATCCTCCTGGGAGCCACACTCAGCAGGGATCAGAGTGGGACCCCAGGCGTGTCCCTGCTCCCTGCAGTACACCCATCCTGCTGGGAGCCACACTCAGCAGGGATCAGAGTGGGACCCCAGCTGTGTCCCTGCTCCCTGCAGTACACCCATCCTGCTGGGAGCCACACTCAGCAGGGATCAGAGTGGGACCCCAGCCGTGTCCCTGCTCCCTGCAGTACACCCATCCTGCTGGGAGCCACACTCAGCAGGGATCAGAGTGGGACCCCAGCCGTGTCCCTGCTGCCTGCAGTACACCCATCCTGCTGGGAGCCACACTCAGCAGGGATCAGAGCGACCCCAGCCGTGTCCCTGCTCCCTGCAGCACACCCATCCTCCTGGGAGCCACACTCAGCAGGGATCAGAGTGGGGCACCAAGCGTGTCCCTGCTCCCTGCAGTACACCCATCCTCCTGGGAGCCACACTAGCCCAGCTGGGGCAGCAGGAGCCGCTGGCAAGGACAGCCCCACTCACTGTGCTTTGGCTCTCGTGCCTGTGGCACAGGGTGAAGGTTCCTGCCACGGTTCACTGCACAGTCTTTTGGACATCACCATTGTGGGTGTTCTGAAGCCTCGGCACAGGGAGTTTTGGTGTTACCAGCTGGGAGCTGGTGACCCTGTAAGTGTTATATCAGCCAGCAGCAGCAGCAGCTAATCCTTATTAACTCCCAACACCGCCCAGGATGGAACTGTGTGAAATGACAGAAGGCACACATCAAACTAAAGGCTCAGGATGCTGCTGCAATCCCACTTGCCTTCAGAAGCATTAGAGGGAGGATACCAGCTGTTGAGAGTTTGGTTCTGAACTCCTTTGGGGTAAAAGGTGGACACTGCCCCAGCGACGGTGATGCAAATGTTCATCTACTGCCCTCGAGTACAGTTAGGGACACTCCAACACTGCTGTTACTGAGGCCTCAGGATGAGATTGCATCTTCCTTAACAGCTCTGGCTCTTGCATCATCACCTGTGAGGCAGAGCTGTGGGACCTGCAGAGGGGACAACACGGCCCTGCCACGGGGCTGCAAATGGTGAACAGAAGCAGCCTCAGGTCCCTGGAATCTCTGGGGAGCTCCTCCCCTCGCTGCTCTTGGGCAACAGCACGACTGTTTCCAGCATTGTCCTCATTTCCAGTGAAGGCAGCTCCTGCCCTGCTTGCCTCTGTGTCCCACCCCTGCCTTGCCCCATGCCCTCAGTACTGGTGGGAGGGTCATGGCTAAACAAAACGAGGCGCTCGCTCCCTCCCGTGGGGCTTCAGATGTTCCTGCCACAAGCTGAGAGCTGCTTCTCTAGAGAAAACATGAAAGTCATGTTGGACAGGCAAAGCTGATTCAAACCCACTAAGGATTTCCCATTGCAATTCTGGAGACAGACTTCTCTTCCTGCATACACAGGTAAATTATGAAGGCTCTTTGCTTCCAAATCAGAGACAACAAACAGATCTCAAGCCCAGATTTTTTTTCTTTGACTTTTTTTTGCAGCTTGAAATCTATCAACTATTTTTAAAGGAAAACATTTTCATTGGTTTAAAAAAAAGAACAATTTCCTACTTAAGGGGAGAAGCGAAAGTTCAACGGAAAATTTGCAGCCATTTCTACTAAAGACATTTCTACTAGACAGAACAAAGTGCTTGAAAATAGCAGTATGTGTCCCCTGGGCTTTGGCCAACCTACTTTCTGATGTTTCCTGAGATGAGGAACACAACTCCCATCAAGAAGCTCAGCCCACCACGGCCAGGGCTGGCAGGAAGATGTACCCATGGTGTGGTTTGCATTCCTGGTCTCTGGCAGATGCCAGATAACTCTCATAACTCTTGCACTGGCATCAGGACATAAATCCCTCCAAGGAGGATGGCCTGGCCAGCCCCAGCCCCCTGGCACAGGTTTGACACCTTCCATAAGGACAATGCACTTTGGATCATTTCTTTACCAGCAGGTTGGGTGCTCAGCTGTCCCCAACCAGCCTGCACCCCACACCTCATCAAACACAGGAGATCTGACTGTAGAATTGTCACAAATCTCCAGAGCCTTTGGCAGGAACAAAGCTTTGACCTTGGGGCACTGCCAAGACCACGTACTGAGAGATTGATCTTAAATGCATTCCGGGTGCAGGAATTGCAAAATGCCCTGTGTGACCATGCCAGGGGTGCTGGAACAGTGAGCCACAGTGCTCGCTTGGTTCTGCAGTGTCTGTAGAGAGAAAACTGGAGTTAGATGTGGGAAACAGCTGCCCAGGGACAGGATGATGCACTCCATCCCTCAGGCTTGTGGCACATAGAATCATTTAGGTTGGAAAAACCTTTCAGGTCATTGAGTCCAGCCACTCTGCCAGGTTACCTTCATTTGCTGCAGCTTCCCTGCTTCTGGGCTGTGTGTAGGGAGCAAGGACAGATTCCACACACCACAAAATGGTATTTCCTGGGATAAAGGGCTCTTTCAGGAGCTATTTTTATTTCTCCGTGCAGCAGCACAGGTGGGCACCTTTTGCAGCTGCTTTGCCACAGCCACTGAGGACGTGGGGATGGACCCCCAGCCCAGCCCAGCCCAGCTTGGCTGCCTGGCACAGCCTGCCAGCAGCTCTTGTTTGCCAGGCAAATTACCAGGGAAGATGTTCCTTCTCCTGGAAGACAACGTGACTCTCGCAGCCATGCAGTGCTGATCGGGTTAGACACAGCATATTGTATTTTTCATGTGCCGGATCGCTTGCTGCAGTCGCTGCTGTGTAATGTGGGGCTTGTCAAGTGAGAGCCAAAATCGTCTCTGGTGCAACTCCCACCTGGGGACAATGAGGAGCAATCCTGTCCCAGATGTATCCTACTCAGTGATAAAGTATTTCCTAGGGCCAATTCAGAACAGACATGCATGCTGTGATGCCAGGGTTCATGCAGCAGGATTTCCTGCCTGTGCAGTCTCAGAGCAGGCAGGACAGGAGCCGGCCCCAGAGGCAGTGGAAGGTGAGAGGGCTGAGGCCATTCCCTGGGGATCAGCTGAGCAGGGCTGCTTTGCCCACAGCCACAGTCCCCGTGGAGAGGGTTGAGGAGAGGAGGCACCACCCTGCACCTCTGTGAGGGGCTCACACAGGGGCTCTGCCCCTCACAAGGGCTCTGGGGCTGGGGCACTGCTGCACGTTTGATCACCAGCCACCTCCACTCCCTGCAGGCCTGGACTGTGAATTTGGTTGCGATGGAGACCGTGTCCCTGGAGCACCAGATCCAGAGTGTGCAGCGGCACATCGCTTTCCTGAAGAAGGAGCAGATGGAGCTGCTCCACGACCTGCACCTGGAGATCCTGCGCCTGCAGAAGCACTGCTCAGGTGAGCGCTGGGCGGCCACGGTGCTGGGAGCTCCTCGGGCAGGAAGGCTCCTGCTGGCAGCCTGGGGTGCTCACAGAGGGGCGCAGAGGAGGCTGCAGGGCGAGGCTGGGGGCCCTGCACAGCTGCAGCAGGGTCACAGTCCCCTGCAGCCACCCCTGCAGCAGCGATGGCTGCACAGCCTTCTGCCACCACTGGAACTCATTCCAGCTTGTGCTGCTGCTCTCATCAATAATTCAGCCATAGCTAATTACTCCTTGTCTTCCAGCCTCTCATTCTCCCAGGTTCCTGGGAAACAAAGAAATGTCTGCACTGATAAAATTGGCTATTTTTCACCATCCTTTCTGAGCTTTTGCTGTTCTGTTTCATTGTTTTAATGGTTTCATCTACGACCTCTTCAGGCAGACAAAACAGTGGGGTTCTCCTGCCTAAATCAAACTTGGGGGGTCTGTCCCCACGGGCTGAAATGAGCCACTGCATGGTGATCTCCCCTTCCCAGTGTGGCCCAAGGACAGCTGTACCTGACCAGAGGGGTCCTGTGCTCCTGGGTGAGGTGTGTGCTTCTGCCAGGAGTGCCAGGCAACCCCTGGGCAGTTTTAAGGAGCCTTTCCTGACATTTGAGTGTCATTATCTGGGGGGCTGTTTGCAGGAGGAGAGTAGAGTCTTTAGGTCAGTTTTTCCTCAATGTGGCCCTGTGGAGCCTTGCCTGCTGCCCTGGCACTGTTGTTTCTGACTTTTTCACTATCCCCTTGGTCTCTCTGAGGTATCCCTGTGGGAAAGGCTCTCCCTCCCACAGTGGTTCTCAGCTGCCCCTCAGGGGTCATGGGGATGGTACTGAAGCAGATCAGCACCAGTCCCCTGGATCCAGCACAGAAACTGGGACTCCAGGCTGTGCATCATCCCTGCACTTGCTCAGCAGGATGATGTCTTTGGAAATAGGCAGCTGCTTTGGTTTTCATTTGAAATATATCTGAGACTCCAAACCTATTATTTTAGCTTCAGAAAAATAGCACAACAACGGCCATTGATTCCCACTGGGGCAGTCAAGAGTGCTGAACGCTTTCCAGAAACTGCATTACGGTCTCAGGTACTTCTGCCTCCTCACTACAGATTTGTTTTCCAAGACAGACAGGCAGAGCAGTCTGAGACAAGCGTTCGGTTTCAGAAGGATGGCAGTGATGAGGATTAGAGTCAACACAAAAGCAGATTAAAAGAAAAATGTAGGGCAAAGATTAACCATTTGAACTCATTTTCAGTGGAAAAAATAGCCCCCAAACAGCTGAATGCTGCTGCTACCACTCTCTTCCTCTGCTCAGGGCTGTTAGTGGTTGGGTGGGCTGTGATAATTAATTCAAAAGGGACTGTCTGTAAGAGTGCAGGGTAAAGTGAACTCCAGAAGGTCCCTGAGCTGCACTGTGTGACCTGGTGCTGTAGCCTGGGGCTAGAAAGTGAGCAGGCAAAGGGCAGCAGAGAGGAGGCAGCGTGTTGGGGCTGAGCAGGCAGGTGGGTGCTGCAGCTCCTGAGATTTGGAGGGGATTTGGATGGTCCACGTTGCCCTGGAGCAGGGCAGCATCCTTCTGCAGGCACATCGTGCTGGGACGAGGCCATCCCTGCTTGCGTCACGTGCAGAGGCAGTGATCAGCCCGGAGCAGTAAATTATGAAATGCTTTGGGTGGCAGCTTACACTTTGGTCTATTTTCAATCCATTGCTCTGCTCTTTGTCCTGGTTTACAGTACTGAAAATGGTTCAGCAGCTCTTTCAGAAAAAGGAAAGGCAGAGGAGCAGAGCATCCCGCAGACAATGTCTTAGCCATGAGGCTGCTTAATACCATACAAATTGCCAGAATTGCCTATTTTTAGCTCAGCCTGTGGCTGGTGCTCCAAGATGGCCACACTCCCATGAAGGCTGGGCAGAGAAATCACTGCAGCCACAGTGATGTCCAGTGCCCCAAAGGGAGCAGAGGAAGATATGGGGAGCACAGAAGGGGTGGGATGCTCCTCCTCAGTCCTGCTGGATTTCTCTTCCAGAGCTCACCCATGACCTGGAAATGAAGGAGCTGGAGGCCCGCCAACAAGGTGAGAGCACAGCTTTGGGCACAAGATAAGGGGGAGCAGGTGTGGGTGCAGAGGGGCCCATCAGGGCTGCAGGGGGGGCACAGGACCGTGCCTGAGGGGCAGGGGGCTGAGGGCAGGACTGGAAGGCAGCGTGCACAGCCTGCTGCTGATGCCTGGGAGCCCCGCGGCCGGCAGGGGCTGCTCTGGGAGCAGCCTGGCTCCTCTCCCTCCTCTACCCACAGATGAAACAGAAGCTCCTCCCTGGCGCTGCCTGGGCACGGTGCCTGGCACCGAGCCCCAGCCTGTGCCCTGTCCTCAGCGCCAGGGCAGCCGGTCCAGGGTGGGTGCGGGCTGTTCCCACTGGGGCCAGCGGGGTCCTTGGCACCCTCACGCAGTGCCAGGGCTGGCTCCATGGCAATTCCAAACTCCCAGCCCCTCCCATGGGGTCCCTTCTCTGCACTTGCTGGCATAGGGCCTGGTGCCCAGCCCACCGGGTGCCATCACCAGCCACAACGTAGTGAGTCTCATCCCTGGTGCCTGCCCATCCTTCAGCCTTTTAGAGCTGCACAATCACTTTGCCACATTTATGGGGCAGCACCTCATTTACGATGCCATCAAATGATTGCTCTTCTAGTGCCGTTCATGCAATAATTACTGCCTGCAACTGCCTCCCTAAGACCTCATTATAAAGCTGCAGAAACACTGAGGAGCTGAGGCTGTAAGTGGCTGCCAATCACATCATAAAAAGCAGATTATTGCAGAGGATGGGAGCAGGCCTGGGCAGGCCTGGGAGCGTGGGCAGGTGCCAGCCTGCACCCTGCCAAGGGCTGGGTGCTGGAGCAGGCAGCCAGGGCTGGGGTCAGGAGTCCTCATCCCTCCTGCTGCCCATTGGGCTTGGCTCCAGAGCCCCAAGCTGCAAATTCCCCAAGCTGCCAATTCCCCAAGCTGCCTGGCCATCCTGCCCCAGGACAGCATTCCCCAGAACACGCTCCCTCGTCCCAGGATGGAGGCTTCTTCCCTGCTGAGTGCAGCCCAATTCCTCTGTAATCGTGGATTAGCATCTCCATCCTGACTAACCATGCTCTGGAATCCCAGGGCTTGAGGCCAGAAGTCCTCCAAACTTGGGCTGATGGTTTCCCTGCATAATTTCCTTTTCTCTTCCAGCCCGTGTGCTCCCCCACACCCTCTGCACACATTCAAAGTCACTTTTAGGGTGAAAAGCTACTTACCTAGGGAAATTTTAAAACTGCAGCAAGGTATAGGCAGCAGGTTCCATGGCAACAACATCCTCCACTGAAACTGCCTTTGCTGTCACCCCACGTTCGGGTGTTACACATGCCGGGGTTCCTGTGCCTGTGCTGGCAGTGAGCCCGTGCTCGGGCAGCTCAAAGGGGTTTTTTCCCGACTTCAAGAAGCACCCAAGCAGCCTCAATGGCACTGCTGGGACATGCTGGCACCAGGGACTGGTCAGCAGCCACGTCCAGCCAGGAGCAGTGGGGCTGAGCCCCCGCTCCCCATCCTGACCCCTCTGTGCCCTGACCCACAGATGTCCTGGACCGCGAGCTGGAGGAGAAATGTCGGGCGATGGAGGCGCAGCTGCAGGAGAAGGAGAAGGACAACCTGGAGCTGCGCAAGGAGCTGCAGCACAAGGAGACGCTGGTGGCTGCGCTGCGCTCCAGCCTCCGCAGCAAGGAGCGCCGGTTCCTGGAGGAGCTGAAACGCCGGAGCCACCGCGTCACCATCCTCGACACCGAGCTGCAGAAGCAGACGGAGGCGGCCGCCTACCTGTCGCTGCAGCTGCACGCCACGGCCCAGCGGCTGCCGGGCCCCCGGGCGGGCGGGCGGCCGCCCCCCGAGCAGGCCCCGGCCGAGCCCCGGCCCCGCCGCCGCGGCCACAGAGCGCCCGCCCGGCGCCCGCCCGGGGACGGCGCCCGGCCCCGGGACCCGGCGCCGGAGGAGCACGACGCCATGCCCGACCCGGCGCTGTTCCTGTACGCGCCGCGGCCGCACGGCCCGCAGCGCCCGCCGCCGCCGCCGCCGGAGCCCCCGGGCCCGCCCCGCGCCCCGGCCGGCGCCGCCGCGGCCTCCCGGGGCCAGCGGGCCCCACGGCAGGAGCCGGCGGCCAGGGCCAGGTCGGCCAAGGGCGAGCCCAGCAAGAGGCAGGGCTCCGGTGCCCACGGTGCCCACGGTGCCCCCCGGGCCCAGGAGTAGCGGCGAGGGCACGGCGCGGCCCGACCGGCCCGAACGGCCTGAGCCCGGCGGCACCGGGCGGCGCCGGCCGAGGCTCCTTCCCCATCCCCGGTGGAGAGGAAGGGGCGGCCGAAAGCGGAGCCCTGCACGCGCTTCCCACCCACCGGCAGCCAGGCAGGGTCCCCGAAAGGTCTGAGCCAGGGATGTCACCGGCGATGCCGCGGCACAGGGGAGCATCCAGCGCTCGGGCTGCGAGGGGGACACGTCCGAGCGCCTGTCCGGAGCTTGCGAGGAAAAAGGAAAGAAAGAAAGAAGAGGAAGCGTTTTAGAAATGAGATTTTCCCGCTGCTGCTGCCCTCAGAGCGGGCGCCAGGCTGGTTTCCGTGGCCCGGGGCGCTGGGAGTGGGCACAGCAGCAGCAGGCCGTGCAGCACTCGGCTCGGCGCCGCGGCGTGAGCCCAGCCTGGCCATCCCGGCACCGGGCACAGCACCAGCAGGGCTCTCCGGAGCGCAGGCAGCCGAACGAGGTGGATCCCGTGGGTGACGGAGGGATGCCCTTCCACAGGGACAGTGCTGCTGTGCTGGCCAGCCCTGTCCCACGCTCCCCGTGCAGCAGTTTCGCTGTCTCCAACGCGGATTCCCCTCATCGCGGTCGCACGCAGGACTCGGACAAGGCAGCTGGACGAGTGCCGGGATTGTCCGTCCTGCTGGACACTCCGTGGCTCCTCGGCCGCTGCAGCCGGGCTCCACGTGCTGCCGGAGCAGGGCTGCACCCCGTGCTCTCCTCGGCACCAGCATTGTGGTTCTCAGTCTCATCCGCAGCCAGGTCTGGGCTCGCTGCTGAGGGCTGAGCAGCGCCCGGTCCTCCCGCATTGCCTCCCGTCCTTCCCAGCACAGCGGCCATACCCAGCTGCCTTCGCCCCGCCGGGGCAGCCTTGCCCCATTTCCACCAAACCGTCAGCTTTACAATCTCTCCCTGGGTGTTGTGAAACACCACTGTAGGGGCAGGGCGAAGGTCACTGTGCTGCGGTGGTGCCCAGGGCAGCTCCAGGGCAGGTTTCACCCTGGCGTGTGGGCTGCCCGCCCGGCTGGCCGGCCGGGAGCGGCCCTGCCTGCAGCCAGCGCCCTGCCAGCCCCTGGGCAGCAGCCTCCCGCAGGACCTCCCTGCCCCCGCGGCTGCTGTGGGCAGGAGGGAGCTGCAGGGTGACATCCAACCCCATTTCCTTCCAGTTCAGTTTGAAACCTCTTGAAGGACATCACTCTCATAGACTAGCGAGGCTTGGCCTGCCCACACTCACCCTCAGTGTGCCCGTGCAGTCAGAGCTGTCTATTTTTGTAGTCCAATATTTATATACTCTATTAAAATGCTTTATGAGATTTACAGCAGCAGTCGCCAACCAGCTCTTTAGTAAAAACAAACCCCAAAGCATATGAGCTGCACTAGCAGGGCAGAAATTAGTGGCTTTTGTACCTTTTCTTTGGCTGTTATGTGACTAGTCAGGCTTTGGAGGGCAAGACCTGAGGGTTGGGACTCCCCAGCTGCTCCCATGGTCCCTAACACAGCCCTGGGTTCTGGGTTTGGGAAAGAGCCCAGCAAAGCCACGCTGGGCAGGGCTCCCCTCACAGTGCCCAGGCAGCAGCCTGGCTTCAAGCCAGGCCGAGGTGTGCAGCTCCTGGGGCACGGAAGCTCCAGTGGGAAATGTTTGCAGCCCCCGAGGTAGCTGGAGCTGCTGCCTGGGCGGTGCAGAGCCCCAGGAGCCCCAGCTCGCCTCGCAGACTGCAGCAGCTGTGGGAGGCTGCAGGGAGCCCAGCAGGGCGCTCACAGGCCGTCCCTGCAGAGCTCCCCATGCCCAGGTTGCCCGCACAGCTTGGGCAGTGCAGGGCAGCACGGGGGGCTCTGGTAACGCCCTGCTGGGCTCTGAGGAACAGCTACATGAGGGAGAAAGCCCTGAGCTCCCCGGCAAGGCTGCAGAATGCATCCCGCTGTTTCCCTGTGCACAGTGACCCAGGCAGGCTCTGCCAAGCCCCGCTCAGGGCGAGCTGGGTGTGCTGGGGCCCTGCTCTCACCCACCCTCGGGGGCACAGAGGGCCGGGCTGTGAGGGGAGCAGCCCCAGGGCTCCAGCGGCACAGTTCTGGGAGTGTTGTGCCCGTACTGGCCTCTGGAAATCGCTGTTTCTCTCAGGTTCTGAGAGGTTCTGCTGCAGATTTGTCTCCCCTGTCCTGGGGTGAAAGAGGCGACGCCTGTCCCTGTGTGCTCGGCTGTTGCTGCAGCTGGGGTGTGCACAGCTCCTTCCCATCCTTCCTAGACAATCCTGATAGACACAGTGTGTTGCATCCTTATTACAAACTTCTTCATGAGATCATGGTGTTTATGACTGAGCATTGAAAAGTGGAGGGAGAAGTATAATCCTTCTCCTATGTAAATACCTTCCTAGCAATCATCATCCGTAGTGCCTAGTATGTAAATGAAGCAACCCTGTCTGAGCTGCAGGGCCCTTTCCTCTCCAGCAGTAATTAGCAGCTTGCTCAAGGAGTTGATCTCATTGCAGTCCCCCATGCCGGTCCCTGCCCAGCTGGGCGGGTCTGGAGCCCCGCGGGCGGGCAGGCAGAGGGGGCTCCCCAAGGGAGGGAGAGCCAGCACCCCTGCTCCCCCCTTCATGCCAATGTAATGTGCTTGGAGATGAGTTGTCAGGGTGAGCCCTGCACTTTTCCTTGGGCACATTTGCCTTGGAGCAGGAAGGATCAGCTCTTGCGTGCTGTACCTGCTTCAGTCACTGCTGCTTTTCTTAGGGGGGAGGGAAGCTCTAGAGATACTATATATACACTTATATATATATATATATACACACACACATACGTGCACTTGTTTTGAAGGGAAAACACTGTATGATTGTAATAGAAATAATGTTGAGATAAATTATTTTAATCTTTGTATTTATATAAAATGATCAAAGAGATCAAAATGATCCAAAAAAAATCAAAAAGACAGTATTCCTATTTTTTACTGAGAAGGCTGCTGGAGCCACCGGGAGCCTGAGAGCCCCTGGGGCCCAGGCAGGGCCTGCCCTCCCCTCCTGGAGTGGAGGGCTCTCGTAGCCTCCCCCCTTAGCCTGTAAGGTGTCACAGGGATCTGTAGGTGCATCAGTCAGTGCTCTGCACTCCTCAGGAGTCCAAAGGGCGCGCTCAGCTCCGGCCCGCGCCGCGCTCCTGAAAGCACAGACTGAGGAGCACAGCCGCCCACAGCGACGGAACGGGCAGGGCTTGGTGCTGTAAAGCTTAATGATTAGACTGGAAATGGAAGCATAGCAATAACGCTCGGTTGTTGAACAACGTCCTGTGTGTGTGAACCACCACGTGCTGAGAGCTGTCTACAGAGCAACAGCCGGGCTCCTCTCCTCTGCACCCCCTTCTGCTCTTAGCTCTGCAGAGGCTTATGGATTTGATGTGCTTGGTTTGCTAATATCTCTTTTCCTTATATTATTATTATTATTATTATTATTATTATTATTATTATTATTATTATTATTATTTTCATCATTATTTTTCCTAATGCTGTCTGAGATAGGGATGTCTCAAATGCACCTTGCAGCAGGTGTGAGGTGAGCAGTGGATGGGGGAAGATGCACCCACTGCACTCGCTGTGGCAGAGCCAGTCCTGCAACGGGGTGCAGCTCCCCTGGACTTATTTAACCCTGGGAAGATTAGTCAGGAAGTTCTTCTTCTTGACCCTGTTAACTAAAAAGCCATATTTTCTGAATGTGTTTGCTGGAGCTAATCTAAGCACTCCCAGCCATGTCCTTCCCATCCCCACTAGGCTCCCAGCCTTCCCACTGCTGCATGGCTCTGTGCTGAGACAGTCTGACCTGGGCCAGGCCCAGGAAAGGAAGCTTTCTGTGAATTGCCTTATGGCAGGCCAAGCCAGGTTCATGGCCCAGCTGATGGGTGCTCTGGAGGGACTGAGGGGTGCTCTTTCCTCGGTGCCCAGGAGAGGTGGCAGTGGCACAGCAAGAAACGTCCTGTCTGAAGTGGCTGGAGCCAGCAGTGTGAAGGGATTGCTCTGCTTTTTCCCAAGTTCTCCCCAAGCTCTGCACACTAGGAAGGTAAATCAGCAGCACAACAAGGGACTTTCATTGTTGGGAGTCAGGTGAACCTTTCAGAGTCCTTGTGTCCAGCCTGGTGAACTGGCTCCTGCTGCCCCAATGAAGCCACACCACCCTGCCTTTCCTAGAGCAGCAGCCCTCGTGTCCCAGCAGCCCTGCTGAGCCAGTCTAGCTGTAGTGACGCCACAGCCGCCTCGCTGCACGCCTGTTCTTGTCACCCTCTTGCACTGTCGGCGCCTGGCTGCCAACAGGATGGCAGAGAACTCCCTTACGCCTCTGGGTTGCCTCATGCAGGCATCTGAGATCTGTGGATAAGATCAGCAGTGCTGAGTGTGGCTGTGTGAGCAGGAGGAGCTCAGGATCGATGAGCCCAGCAGCTGTGGAGGAGCACCAGACACCACGGCCAGTTAAAGCACAAGGATCAAAGCACCGTGTGCCCTCGCCATCAGAGCTGCCCTTTGCTCCCCAGGGCCCCATTTCTGCCTCTGTGTCCTCCTTGCCAGCTCTGGCCCTGCAGGGACGCTGCTGTCCCAGCCCCATGGAGGGACGGTCCCCCCGGGCAGGACACGGAGGGTGGCACTCGGTACTGCCACCACATCTGATCCCTTCGCGTCACCCTCCCTCTCCTCGCACCTTCGGGCAGGAACAGGGGGCGAAGCTACCAGGGTGTGTGAGAGGTGCACCCAACCCACACCCAAACAGTGCCCGGTCCTCCCTGGCCAGGGTGTGGTCATGCCTCCTGGCTCTTCCTGATAGATTTCAGTCATCTTGCAGCTTCCAAGAAAGCTCCCCTTTCCTGTTGTTGCAATTATCGCAGGAATTAGACTACCAGGCCCTGGGAATGCCCCAAATCTTTGCATGTCTGAAGCAGCAGAGGCTGCAGGTACAGCCCTGAGCTGCAGCCCCCTCAGCCCACAAGGACAAGCCCTGTCTGTGTGTTTCAAGGCCACTGTCACCCCAGTGGGGTGGGGACATCACCTCTGCCTGGCCAGAGCTGTGCTGGGACCCCTGGGAGGGCTCAGGCAGAGAGATGGGGAGGACAGCATTTCTGGTCTCAGCTCCCCTGGTCCCAGAGCAGCTGTGGTTTCGTTGGAGCAAAAACATTGTCCTTGGCTGGGTTTGTGGAGCTCAGTGAGAACAATAAACGCCTGTGCCTCGTGCTGGGGAGCGCCGCCGCAGAGGGACAGATGCCAAAGGTTTGACACTGCTCTGCTTCGTTTGAATGTTCATTTTGCTACATGCCACCATTTTTTGCCAGGATGATATTCTTGTCAACTTTGCTTTTTAACCAAGTGCTTTTTAGAATGTGTTAACACCCAGAGACTAGAGTATGGAGCTGTACTTTAGAAGTTGTTGTAATATGCCTTTTTCTTAATAAAGAGACTGAAATCTGCAGGGTGGTACTGTCCTACCCCAGAATGCAGGACCTCCAGCACAAAACAGAAGCATCTCTGTCTCTGTCCCAGGACTGGCTCCTACCTCACCCCCTCAGAGCTCTTCCACAGCTCTGGGGAGTGCTCAGAGGGACACCCCAGTTCTTGCAGGGGGCCTGCAGGTAGATGGGGGGATCATTATCAGGATCTGAGTGCCAGGCCAAGGAGGAATGAATGGCTTCCCACTGCCAGAGGGCAGGGTTAGATGGGGTATTGGGAAGGAATTGTTCCCTGTCAGGCTGGGGAGGGCCTGGCACAGGCTGGCCAGAGAAGCTGAGACTGTCCCATTCTTGGAAGTGTTCAAGGCCAGACTGGACAGTGACACAGAGAAACAGGAAATAAATTCTCCAATCAGTTTGTTTGGTTAGAAAGTTGACATTATTCAGTGCTGGTCACATGGGGGATTGTTCCGCTTAACATGTATGGCAATCAAAACTTTTAACAATTTATACATTTTAGCAAACAAAGGAATTAGTGTGCATTGGCCACAAATTACGTAGTTCTCCTATTAATTAGTATTCTCTATTGGTCAATGATTCCCCGCTTCCCATGCTGATTGTCTTTCTCCTCTTTTGGGTCGGTTGATTTCTAGCATCAGTGGTCTGTGGGTTGATGGCCACAGACCCCCCCTACCAGAATTACCTTCTACCCTTTTGGAGCTGATTTCAGCACAATCACTGAGTCAGTTTTATTAGTTGGTCCTTATCTTGGGGAATCCAGCCAAACGTCCTTGTGGCCCATAAATTCTGCACTCTTTGTGCCCATTATTAACGGTAACATCCTTCCGCTCAAGCTATGTTAACTTCCTCCCCCAGGTCTTAGATCACTGAATCATGTCAAGCCCTAAACTTGGTTTTCTAACACATGGTCATCACTTACAGCTTGCTGGTTAGCTACTATGTGTTTCATGGATTAAATATCCCTTCTTGTTGGTTAGGATTGAAAGTGACAAAGATCAAACGTTAAAGAACATCCTTCCTTTGTTTGGTTGGAATTTTTGTTTTGTGTTGGTTGTGATTTTTGTTGGTTTTGTTGTTGTTTTTGTTTGTTTTGGTTTTTTTACCTATCACCAACCATTATTTATTACAATTAAAGATTTTCCCAACATTTCCATCCACGGCTGCAGACTCCTGTTTAAAGGAATATAACTTGTGGGGTGCAGCGGGGCTCGGAGCCGCCTGCACTGTGGGAAGGTGTCCGTGCCCACAGCAGGGAGTGGAACCGGGGGTCCCTTCCAGTCCAAACTCCGCTCTGCTGTGTCCCCTGAACGCCCCGGGCCGTGTCCGTGTCCGTGTCCGTGTCCGTGTCCGTGTCCGTGCCCGCCCGGCGGGGCGCGGTGCTGCGGGGCGGATGGGCCCGCACTGCCCGCTCCCGGCTCTGCCCCCCGGGCAAGGGGGCACCGCGGGGCCCCCGGCGCTGCACGGTGACCTTGCGGCCTCGGGCGGGACGCCGGGGGCCAGTGACCTTCCCCGGGCTATGAGGGGGAGGTGTCCCTGGGCCGTACCCCGAATTCCGCGGGGCCGAACTGAGCGGGGCCGGGCGGAGCGGAGCGGGGCCTGGCCCGGCGGGCGGTGCGCGCGGCTGCGGGCGCGGCCCCTTTAAGGCGCTGCCGGCGCGCAGGGGTTGGGCCCTGGCGGGCGCCGTAGCGGCGGCGGGGCCGCACCACGTGGGCGGGCGGACGGCGCTGTCCTTCGGCGGGCCCATGGTCATCCGAGCGGGCGAGATGCCGCCGGCCGCCGTGCCGGCCGCGCAGGGCGCCGAGCAGCAGCAGCCGGCACCCCGCGACAGCCGGCCCGCCGAGACGCAGCAGCGCCCCGGTAAGGAACTGGGCCGGGGCCTGCGGCGGCAACGCGGGCCGGGCTACGGCGCGGGGGATGCCCGTCCCGAGGATGCCCGGAGCAGCGGTGCGAACCCACCGCTCCCTCTCCGGCGCCGGGGCTCTTAGCTGCCGCCGGAAAGGTCGCGGGGGTCTGCGGGAGCCGGGCTGGGGCTGCGGAGGGGAGCCGGGCCGGTTACGGCAGCTCGGGCGGCTCGTCCCACCCGGGGCCAGCCCGGCGGAGCGGCCCGGGCGCGCCCCGCGGCGGGGCCGTGCGCCCGCGGCCCAGGGGCTCCGTTCCTGCCGGGGAGTCGTGCCGGGGCCGCGCGCACCTGCCTGCCTCGAGAATGCTCCCGGCGGCCCCGGAGCTGCGCTGGCTGCCGGGGCCGGAGGCCGCAGCGGGGCCGGGCCGCGCGGTTCCGGGTGCCGTCCCGTGCCGCAGCGGGGCCGGGCCGCGGCCGGGGCCCAGGGGAGCCGCGGGGTCAGGCGGGGCCCCGGGCCTGGGCGGGCCCGTCCCGGCGCAGCGGGAGCCCCGGGCCCGGTGAAGGTCACCTTCATGGGGCCGCTCCACCGCGCGGCCGCGGGGGGGCCCGGGCCGGGAGCGCCGTGCCCGGCCCGCGGGGAGCGGCTCGGCCCGGGGGCCGCTCCCGGAGCCCGTGGGCGCGGAGGGCGCTCCCGGCCCGGGCTGCGGGAGCCGAGCTCGTTCCGGGCACCGCGTGGCGCTGCCGGTGGGCGGACATGCCGGTCCCGGGGGTGGCGGGCACAGCAGAGGGCTGGGTCCTCCTGCAAGTTCGGGCTGCGGCCGCCACTGACACGTTAGACAATACTCATGAGCAAGAGCTTTCCTGGAAAGGGCAGAGGCTTGTTCGACATCTCAGCTGGAAATTGCAGGTTTAACCAGTTATTTGCTGGCTGTTGTTGCTCTGTGTCGGAGCCTGAGTGGCTCAGGCCAGGCTCGGGGACAGCGTGCAGCTCCATGTCCTCACTGCTCTCAGCGCCAGCTCCTGGGCTGGCACTGACCCTGAGATGCCTCCAGCTGCCCTGGGTTTGCTCCGTTTAGTTGTTTGTACTTTCAAGAACTTAGGAGCCTGAGCACCCATCTCAGGCTCAGCTCTTTTCTCTGGTCTCTAAAGCAAAAGGCATGGAAGCAGTGTGGCTTGTGGCTGGCCTTCGTCCCGAGGCACGTGAATCCCCTGACTGACCCACAAATTGCTTCCATCCCCCGCTGTTTTTATGGTATCGAGGTGGATTTTTGAAGTTTGTCACCTGAAGCAAAGTTCACCGGCGTTTGGTAGTGGAGCAGGTTGGATGCAGTTCAGCAGTGGGAAGCTCAGTGCTCGTAGCCTCCCTCTCTCACCCCCGCGTTGAATTTTGAAGCAAGCATCATGCCTGCAGTGCCAGCAACCAGGTTAAAAAGTTATGTAGTGTAATCTCTGCCTCTCCAGCCACAATTGATTGCTGAGGGAGGGTGGAAGGTGGAAGAATCCTTTCGGCATGGCACGTGGAATTTGGGGAGGAGCAGAGGAAGGTCTCGCCTGGGAGCAGGGCCATCCTGGCCACCTTGGAATCGGCCTCACAAGCTCTGGCTCCTGGGCTCTGGTGTTCCCACTGCTTGTGTGCCCTGCAGAGCACCCCTGTAGGGGGGCACTGGCTGTGTCTGGGGGCAGCTCTCGGTACCTGGAGCCATGGGCAGGCTGTGAGTGGGCTCCTGGCTGCAGAACCCCCCTGAGCTGTGCCAGGCACCCAGGCTGGGGTGCTGGGCTCTGTGCCAGATGAGAGGGCTGATGGCTGCTGCTCTCTTCCCCCAGCCTAGAAACTGTTGAGGCTACTCTGACCTCCTGAGTGCAGAAACACAAAAGCATGGACACTTGGGGTTCCTGTAATGATTTCTGATGGGCTCAGTTTTGAGTTGTTACCTTTGCTATCAGCTGGTGTGAGATCAGACAGCCATTGTGTACGGCCTTTCTTGGATTACTTTTATTCCTACAGTCTTCTCTGCCTTAGAACAAGTTTCTCACGTACAAGTTTAGCAGTGTTTCTAGCTGCTGTAAAATGCCTTTCAACCTTGCCCTGCCCAGATTAGTTTTCTCCTGGCTCAGTCCCTCTGTCCCCAGCTCTCCAGACAGCCCTGCTTTCAGATGCGTCTTCTGTTGGAGCAGCGGAGAATGCAGGTGTTAATGGAAAAGTGCTGTGGAGGCAAGTGTAGCTGTGCATTAGCAACAAGGTCAGAAGGCTGATTCTTAATCTGGGGATCTGCTATCGCTGTCTGTTGCCCAACCTTGGAGGTTCAGTGGTGTTTTGGAAAGGACTGAATTGCTGGCAGTCGGGGTTTTTAATACGCAGCTCTAGCAGGCTTGGGGGGGACAAGTTGGAGGAAAGTTGTGCAAGAGAAATCTGATCACTGCTACAAGGTTAAGAAGAGGAAAGGAGTGTGATAACACAGCATCTGCACGGCAAGATGAGGGATGGGAACCTGAGGGAATCATGTTCGGGGCGGTTCTGTCAGTGGGATAAAAGCTGAGCTCCCACTGGAAGCTCTCTGCTCTGCCTGAGCAGCCTTGCTCCTGGGTTTCCCAGCTGAAAAGTGGAAGTAAGTAGGTCAGGAACACGCACTGAGATAAATCCACCTGCAGACTCAGAACTGCCTCCTGCACAGTAAAACCAGCACCATGTTGCAGAGTCCTGTGTTTACCTTCATTGTCTGTACATGACTAAACTTGGCAGCACACCCCTCTTCTGGCACAGCTTCCCAGCACTTGCTTTACTTTCCTGCATTGTGCTCCATTGGTTGTGCTGGAAAGTTGTTATTTCTAGAAGCTTTACAGGTCTGAAGTTCATGCATTTTTTTATTTGCATTTGAGAAGCAATGCCAGTCCTTGGGGCAGTGCTTGGACAGTGTGCCAAAGATGAAAACCAGCACGTGGTTCCTCCTGTGGTGGCATTGGCTGTCACTTTTGGCAGTAGGTCAGGTTTTTGCCATAGTAGCAAGGCTCTCTCAGGATTAGCTTTTGGTTGGCATGTTTTTCTAAGAAAGCATTTCCTTAGTTTGTCTTTCACTTTAAAGAGAAAGTCTCTACTACAAGCTGTTGAAGAGGCCGCGGGCTCAGAGAGGTTGTATGTAGTTATGTGCAATGACATAAAACTGCAGGATCATGAGTCTTGCCCAGAACTCCAGCGGGTTGGATTAGCCTGGGACTAGCCCTGCTTCCCAGGCTCCCCACTAGCCAGCCTCCTGCCCTTGGGGTTGGATGAGACTGGGGGTGGTAATGTGGGTCCTGGCTGGTGGCAGGCCATGCCGTGCCGTGCCGTGCGTGCTCGGTCTTTGCTGTTGTGTCCCTGGAGGCTCAGCTCGGGTTGGGCTGTGGTGCCAGCTGGGGTCAGGGCACTGTGCAGCCGGGGTGGGTCACTCGGTGTCCCTGGGGAGGGGTTCCTGTGGGGCAGCAGCTTTCCTGGGCTGCTGCTGGCAGCACTCTTGCAGAGCTGCGGGAGCTGCCGTCCCCTGAGCCATGTGTGACCCGAGTGGCCACAGCTGCACTGCAGGGCAGCCCGAGCTGCTGAGGCCATCGCAGCTGCCAGACTTCCCCTGCAAACCCTGCCCACAGAACAACAGGCTGGTTCCCTGCTCTTGCTGTCCCAGTAGCTTTCTGAAACTAAGCTATGTGCAAGGGTAAAGCACAGGGACTTGGAGGATTATCGGCTGGTCCTTGGTTTCTGTCTGAAATACAATTCCTTCCTTCAGCTCTCTTGAAATTTGAGAAACGTGCTCTTCCTGACACAGTTAATGGTTTTGTTGGTGCTGGTCTTTGCACTTTGCATTAGTCCTACTCTTTGTGCCTGATTTCTGTGATGTTTGAATTGCGTGTTATTGTAGCAGGGTCACCCAGACAGCCAGTTTCAAGGCTAGGTTCATGAAAAGTTTTGGCCAGATAGAAAGTTTACAAATGAGTTTAAACGTAGTTCCCAGATGTGGAGAGTGCAGGGTGGGTAAGTCAGGGTGCCAGATGCAAAGCACAAGGCATTTCAGCACCTGTAAGTGCCCAAGCCAGCAGCTGTGGGAACCTCTGGGTGTCCTGGGGCTTGTCCTGCCCAGAGCACTGCAGGCTGCAGCCTCACCATGCTCTGCTCTCTCTCCAAGCCAGTCTCAGTGGTGTGAAGCTGCTGAGAAATAAATGCAGAGCTTGTACCTCTGCCCACAGATGTCTTAGAACCAATTTGAGTTTAATGATGCCAGTAGAGCAGCTCTAATGTTTCACTGTGGGCTCTTATTAAAAGAAGTCCTTGTTGTACCTAAAGTGGGAAGTTCCTTGGAAGCTGTGGTTTTGTGGTTTCCACTAGGGAGGCACCTCCACATGTCTCCCACTTTCCCTGACAGGATGTCCTGCAGAAATGTTTTCATTAGGGCCATCTCTGGAGCTAATGCCTATTCATTTAGTAACTTTATGTGGATTCATTAAACTATTTATTTAGCTTCATTTATTATCCAGCTAAAATTTCATTTGCATTTGCTGTACTGACACCAGCCTTCACAGGTTAGAGCTAACACGTGAGCTTGCATTGGCTGTAGCTGAAGAAATGCAGCTCAGCTTCATGAGACCTGACCAGGTACTTCCAGGAGATTCCTCCTCTTCCCAGAGGTCTCTTTGTGAGGAGGAAGAGTTGAAGCTATCAGTACATATGAAGTCCTTCAAAAATCACAGATCACAAGAAAACCACAATGCTCATGTGATCTGAAAGATGGTGCTGGCTCATGGGCCTGAGGCTCCAGAGCTCAGGGGCCTGTCCTGTGCCAAAGGAGTGAGACCTGGATGATGCCAGCGATGGCGGGTGAGGAGCCCGTGGCTGTGGCACGGCCTTGCTGGAGGTGTGAGGAGTGGCCTGCTTGGCCACAGCCTCCCTGGCCACCTGGTGCTTGGAGAAAGCTCCAGCTCCATAATCCCTGCTTCAGTTGCCATGGTTTTCTTTAAGTAGCATGGAGAGAGGAGAGGTGTTAGGGGATTGTGTGTGTGGTTTTGTGGTTTGTTGTGTTTTATATGGCAGAGCAGCATGAGAGGAGAGAAAATTCGTCTAGAAACTACTGACTGGTTCACTGCCTGAATGCTTTGTGCTCGCCTGCTTAGTATGGATGGCTGTGTCGGACCCAGGCGTGCCATAGTAACTGCTCTGGCCTTGTAATTCAATGCATCTCACTTGCTCAGGTTTGGCACAGCGCTCATCCCAGGCTGCACTGGTGTGGCACTCGAGATCAGGCTATTTATAACTGCCTGGCCCGGGCGGCATCCCCCGAGTGAGCCCGGCTGTGCTGGGGACCGGAGAGCGGAGCCGCAGCTGGGGACAGGGCCGGGGGCGGCCTGCGTGAAGGTGCCCAGGCAGCACCTTGGGGAAACTGCTGCAAGCCCAGCATCCGGTTCTGGTGAGCACACGGGGCGTGGGATCCAGCAGCTGCTCCTGTGTCCTGCCACGCTGGGGCCACGCAGGCATTCCCTTTGGAGAAAGCGCCCGACTGCGAGAAGGCAGCGCAGGGCACGGGCTGCGCGTGGGGACTTCGGTGTATGTGTGGAACACAGCTGACTGTTCTGACCCGGTGCTGCACGAGCCAGGCATGGGAAACAGCCTTTTTGCAAACTGCTGCAGGCAAGTCACCGATCTCCTCTTCCAGCCACGCAGCTCTGGCTCACCCGATGAGAGGTCGCCTCTCTTGCCTAAGTCTCCCACAAGCTGCAGTGTCGTCCCGGAGATGCCAGAAGCTGCTCAATGTGCTGGGCTGTATCCAGACATCATCCCCAGTGAGGCGGTGACTGGAAGCCTGCAGAAGGGCACTGAATACGTCCAAGACTTCTCTGAGACCAAGGACAAAGAAGGAATGATGACAGTTTGTGATAAGAGCGGTTCAAGACCTGGCGTTGGCACGGTTGGCCTGCTCCAGCGGACAGAGGCATCCCATGCAGCGACTGTCCTTCCAGCCGACCTTGGGGACAGGCCGGCAGGGCTGGTTGATCATGCTCAGTCACTTGAGGCCTGCCAGAGCTGTGTGAAACTTGAGGACAGCGGCTTAGCCCACAGATCCTGCCGCCGGGAGGAGCACGTGGCAGCAGCTGACGGCAGAGCGGGCCCTGGAGCGCATTCCGCTGGCCAGGGGCGAGCGGCCGGGCGCCTGCACGCAGCCTGGGTGCCTCCGGACAGCGCGCTCGAGTGCAGAGCTCCTGCTCCCTCCCCAAGGAGCCCTGGGACACCCTCCTCTGCCCTGCCAGACAGTGCAGGCAAAGCCCTGCCAGCTCAAAGTGCAGTTGTGCTGCCTGTTCCCCCTGGTGAGGTGTCACCTAAGGCTCAGAACACAAGTGCTGCTTTTGTGACAGAGCCTACTGCCTGCCCCAGCAGAAGCTCAAGCTCTGATGCTGATTCCCAGGCCCCAGTTCTGCCCTCAAAGCAGCAGCAGCAGAAGAAGAAGAGGAAGAAAAAGAAGCTTCCTCTCCCAGGTGCTCTGTCCTGCTGCATGGAGCCCCCACACTGTGTGCTCCTCATAGGGATGGGTGGCTGTGTGTGCCTGTGGGATGGGGCAGCACAAAGGAGAGGGAAGGGATGCAGAGGTGATGTTTTAACTTCACAGGTGAAGGAGAAAGGTGACGAGGTATCCCACCTGGGTGTGTACCACAAAGGGACCTGTCTGTGCCTTGTTCATGTCAGCAAAGCAAACTTAAGGGCGTTTTGCTTGTCTTTTTCTCAATTCATAAGCTAAATCCCTCTATTGTTTGTGACTGCAAATGTGGTCCTTGTAAAGGATGGGAGTGGATCTCCACAGCCCGGCCTGCAGCAGCTTGGTTGGAAGTGTGCAGCTGTGAGGCACCAGCACAGGGAGCCTTGGGCTTCCTTCAGCTGTGTGCAGGTTGAGGACAGGCCTGAGCTGCAGGGGTGGAGCAGCTCCATGAACTGTGCTGAGGATGGGATGTTCCTTCTCTCCCTTCACCCAGTGCATTATTGCAGTCCAGTGGGAACAGTGGCCCCAGCCAGTTGGCCCCTCAAAATGGCACTAGAGCTGATAATAGGAAATGCATTCCAAAGGTTGGTGCTGGTAAAGTAGGGGATTTAATTTTTAGTTTTGTCCCTCTTAAGAATTTCTCCAGTTACTAAATGTAGGGAAGGAAACTCCCCACTGACAGAGCAGTCCCTGCAGACCAGGCTAACTCCCAGCAACAGAGTGTCGCTGACTTTTGGATCCGATAATCTTTGAAAAGGATTTGTGTCTGACTTTGGTTTAGAAGATTTGTTTGAACATAAATCAGTTATTAACTAACCCTTCCCAGGATCCGTGCTATGTGCAGCCAGCAGGGTTCAGGTGTGCGCCCTCCCTCACGCCAGGATCTTTGCAGGGGTTTGCCAGGTGCCACTGCCACAGCCTGGCTGTAAATAGGAAGCGTGATTAAAGTAGGCCCTGTCACCTTGGCGTGTGAACTCCTCGTCCAGGCAGAGATGAAACCTAATCCTGCATCTGATCCTTTGTGCCAGGTGTGAGTGCAGATGGGTGGGTGTGGGTTGGTGCGGCGGTGCCCGGCCATGCTCTGCTCTGTGTGCAGGGATTGCTGTGCTGTGCTCGGTGCCTGGCCATGCTCTGCTCTGTGTGCAGGGATTGCTGTGCTGTGCTCGGTGCCTGGCCATGCTCTGCTCTGTGTGCAGGGATTGCTGTGCTGTGCTCGGTGCCTGGCCATGCTCTGCTCTGTGTGCAGGGATTGCTGTGCTGTGCTTGGTGCCTGGCCATGCTCTGCTCTGCTCTGTGTGCAGGGATTGCTGTGCTGTGCTCAGTGCCCGGCCACGCTCTGCTCTGTGTGCAGGGATTGCTGTGCTGTGCTCGGTGCCTGGCCATGCTCTGCTCTGTGTGCAGGGATTGCTGTGCTGTGCTTGGTGCCTGGCCATGCTCTGCTCTGTGTGCAGGGATTGCTGTGCTGTGCTCAGTGCCTGGCCATGCTCTGCTCTGTGTGCAGGGATTGCTGTGCTGTGCTCAGTGCCCGGCCACGCTCTGCTCTGTGTGCAGGGATTGCTGTGCTGTGCTCAGTGTCTGGCCATGCTCTGCTCTGCTCTGTGTGCAGGGATTACTGTGCTGTGCTCAGTGCCTGGCCATGCTCTGCTCTGCTCTGTGTGCAGGGATTGCTGTGCTGTGCTTGGTGCCTGGCCATGCTCTGCTCTGCTCTGTGTGCAGGGATTGCTGTGCTGTGCTTGGGGCAGCAGTGAGAACATTGTGTTCGTCGTGTTCTCACCGTGAGAACAGCACAGGCCAGAGCTCGGCAGCCTCCACCACACCTCGGGTACAAGCTGCAGCTCGAGTGCAGGAGGAGGGTCCTTGCTGGGACGCTGGCACATCCCTTGGAATGACAGGGGAGACCAGAGGTCACAGCCTTTGGTTGAGACCACAAACCCACGTGTCGAGGCCGACGTGACCCGGCAGGGAGCTCCATCTGCAGCAGGAGCAGGGTGGTGAGTGGGAGGAGCGCCGGGTTTGCCCCCGGAGCGGGTGGAACCGCTTCCCTGTGACTCAGACACCTTCCGTGAGCCATCTGGGGTGCAGCGAGAGCCCGCAGCCAGACACAGCTGCCTGCCTGCTTGGGACTTGAAGTGGCAGCAAGGAATGGGAGAGAGATCTCTGCAGGTGTCCCTAAGGTTCCTGTGCCTCCTCCTGCTGTCTCAAGTAGGCTGAAATCCTGTGAAATCCATGAGTGCCCCATGATGTACCTCCCTCTGCGCCGGCGCAGTCGGTGCAGAGGAACCAGTGACCCACTTTAGGGTAGCTGGGTGCAGCTCTGCTTCCCTCGGGGAGCACATCAGGTGAGTCAGCACCCAGCAGGCAGCACGGCCTCCAGGCCAGCTCGTGCTTCCTTGAAACATACCCACTCAGTGCAGAACCCCTCTGGAAAGCCTTGCCTGGCTCACATCCAAGGGTTAACCTGCTGCACGGCAGATCTTTCTCAGTCCAGACTTAACTTTTGTTTCTAAACTTAAGACTGTGCTGGCTGGAGCTTGATCCTCTAGCATAAGGAGACATGAAGGTGTTGCCTCTACATGTCTCTTGTCACAAAGTGCAGAGTTGTGCCAGCCCTGCCTTCACTCAAGGAAAAGAGAGATGGAAGGTGTGAACGTGTTGTATTTCTGCAGACTAGGAGCAGTATTCTGATTTCTGAAACACTAAGTAGTTTGGGGATCTTACACCACTGAGCAGTGAAAAGCAGAAGTGTGGTCCTGGCTGGTGGCTTTCCCTTGCTGTGTTTGGATTTTCCTGTTTCACTTGGCTTTGCTGCTGAAGGTGTTTGCTGTTCTCCAGACTGGCGTGTGCATGGGTTGCAGTGCCAGCCTTCCTTTCAGCCAAGTTCTGTCTCCTTTCTGGCTAGCACAGCAGGAACAGAAGTTGAGTGATCCTGCCCTGCTTGGGTGGGCAGGGGCCGGGCCAAGCCTGGCTTGGGCACCTGGCAGGTCATCCTGTCTGCAGTACCAGTAGCCCCAGGTGTAGCATTTCCCTGGTGGCTTGTCTGCACTCCCTCCAGATCCCCTCCAGGCAGCCCAGGACTATGGCTGTGCTGGCTGCAGGGTGTGACGAGGGGCTCTCCCCAGCCCTTTAGGCATGGTGTGGTTTTTCTGAAACCACATCTCTTGAGGCACTCTTGCATGGAGTGTTTCTTCCCCCTTTCTAGCATGACAGCAGCTTGCTGGAGCCAGAGCCCGGCCTCTCGTCTCACTTGCCCATGGCTTCATCTGTCAAAGAAATGAGCAGTGAGTGCTGGGGACATATGCACAGTGACAGGGACCATGAGCAGCAGCTGCTGAGCTGCTGCCTGAGGTTGCTCTGCTACCTGCTGCCTTTGGAATGGGTGTGCTCTCATTGCGTTTTTCCCTTTCACCATGTCCCAAGTCAGCCCTGACAGTCATCTCTGAGGATTTGCTGTTGGCAGTCGTTGTCTGGGGCAGGGACATGACTCTCCATGGGTGCTTTTGCGGGGCTTGTTGCTGCAGCCTCATGTTGTGCTCCAGAGGTGTGCAGGGGGGTATGGTGTTGCCATCCCTTTCTCGGGTATTGTGAAGCCTGGATGACTTCTCTGGGCTGCAGGAGCAGCTGGGGCTGATGGAGAAGAACTGGCTGTGACAGCTGTAGGTCCTCAAGCCACAGCACCAGCCTATGAGGTGAGGGAGGCTGAGTGGGGACCGGTGCCTTGCAGGAGGTGAGGATGAGGAGCGACACCTGCCAGATGGAGCTGGCTGCAGGGCTGCAGCCTCGAGGCATTAGCCTGGCTTGCAGCTGTCCTGGCCCTGTGCAGCCTTTGGAAAGGCTGTTTCTGCTGCCTGGGAAAGCACCCCACCTGCTCCATCTGTGCTGCCTGCAAGTGGGTGCCTGAGAGCACCAAGCTGGCAGTGCTGCGTGTGACCTTGGGGTGCAGCTGAGTGTGCTGGGCCAGCCCTGCTGGGAGCACAGCCTGAGGGGCACGGTGCCAGCTGTTCTCCAGCACCCACTGCCCCGGGTGTGCGGGGTGGGCTGGTGCCCTTGGGGCACGGGCCTGGCACGCTGTGGGGGAAAGGGGTACTCTGCCATCTCCCAGAGTTGCTATCAGCAGCTCTTTCCACTCTTCCAACTTCTCTTGGCAGCCCCTTGGTCCTCTTTAGTGTGGTCCCCAGCCTGGTTCAGAGGATGCAGGCTCCTCTAGGAGACTGGCAGCTTCTTAGATCTAATCAGGTCTCTGATGCTATCCAGCTTATTGAAAAAGGAAACAAAGCATTGCAGAGCTGTGAGGTGGGTGCAGAGAGCTCCCCAGCCCTGTGACGCATCTGTCTAAACGAGCACTTAAAATGTCGTCACCATTTTCTTGAATAAAAGTGCTTAGGCAAGGCCTCACCCTGGCACCACGGGATCTCTGTGAAGTATTTTGGAAATGCAGAGGGTGGCCAAAGGTGGGCAGGGCCATGGGAGCTGTTGTGTGCCTGTGGAGTAACCGGGCTGCCACGTGAGCGCAGCGGTGCCGCGCAGCCGCTGGCCTCCCTCTCCCTCTGCTCTCTAACGTGTTGGTGCAGAGGTTACAGCTGCCTCCAGGCCGCAAAGCACCACACACCCTTTTTTTTTTTTTTTAATTAAGAGGCTTAAGACAGCTCAATGTAGTGTACACTGACCCATCCTTCCTGCTCTCCTTCCCTCCCCTCTCTGCACATGGTTTGTGGAAGATGCAAACACCGCAGGCAAGTGAGAGCACATTCATTATGCTGTGAGGAAAGGGAGGGAAGGGCCTGGCACACCTCTGTCTAGTAAACAGCAAGTGCAGAATAAAACCCTGCCTTTTAGCCCCTGATTAGCTCGGGCTTTGCAGTGTCCAGGCCAGTCTCTGCAGCCCATTGGAGGGGACCTTGTCTAAACCCCTCTGTCCTTGCCCAGAGCACCCGTCTGGCGTGGCACTGATGAATGGCAGCGGCCCGCATGACAGCCTCAAGGGCGACAAGGATGCCAAGCAGAATGGCCACGAGGAGGCCGAGCCCGGAGAAGATGGGAACGACCAGGAGGTCATCGTCATACAGGACACGGGATTCACTGTCAAGATCTGTGCACCAGGGATAGAGCCCTTTTCCCTGCAGGTACCTGCCCTCGCCAGCTGGGGAAGGGGACAGAGGTGGGGAGTATTTGAGCCAGATCCTTTCAGCCAGGCAGGCAGGGAAGGAGGCAGTGCCTGGAAGGCCCCTGTTCAGCCTCACAGTCTGCACAATACCTCCAGGCTGCTCCCTGACCTGTCTGTCTTCTGACCAGGGCTACGTGGGGAAGGAGGCAGCAAAGGATGGAGGGTGCAGGAGACTGCCTGGCCAGTGCCTTGAGAGAAATGAAGGAAGAAGAGACATGAGCAAGAGGCTGCCTGGCCCAGGCCTGCCTGGGCA
This sequence comes from Agelaius phoeniceus, assembly GCF_051311805.1. Taxonomy (NCBI): domain Eukaryota; kingdom Metazoa; phylum Chordata; class Aves; order Passeriformes; family Icteridae; genus Agelaius; species Agelaius phoeniceus. The sequence goes on from NC_135284.1 coordinate 414,922, forward strand.
TTGCAGGGACAGGGAGGGTGTTTCATTCTGGATCCCAGGTGTGGAGCAAGGGGAAGGAGAACTCACTGTGGTATAGCTCTTTGTCCATCACAGAGGGGCTTGGCTGTGGAGCTGAGCACAGGGAAAATGGCCTTCCCACTTCTGGGCTGTTCTAAAGCAGTGTTGTGAAAACGTGATTTCTGGGCCTGAGTGAGGAAGGGAAAATCCCTTGCTTGCTCAGCAGTTATGACATGATGCTGCTTCAGGCCAGCCTGGGTTTGGTACAGTGACAGGTGCTAACACAGCTCAGGGAGCTCAAGCCTGAAGACCAAGGGAATGATGCAGTCTCCACTCCCTTCTGCATGGAGAACTCTGCCTCATGTCATGTGGACAGTGACATGCTGCCAGGTCAGGATGAGCTCTCACAGGCCTGGTTCATAGTCCCATTTAGCTTGATACTTCACCAAAAACTATCTGAATGAAGTATCTCTTAATTCTGGGGAGAGGCATATGGAATCTAAACCCAGTGGGAAGTTCTTATCTGCCCCAGACTGGCAGAGAGTGCAGCAAAATCCCATCCCCTGTGGAAATAGCTGCGTCTCAGACTGGCTTTTTGTCTCCTTTAAATCCCCCTGGCTGTTAGTTTTAATGGGCTAATAATAGCAGGCCTCGTTGTTTACAGCAGCTTATGTAAACTACCCCGAGTGCTCTGGGTTTTCAGCAGTGTCAGTGGTGCTGGAGCAGAGCAGGGAGTGGGGGAGCAGCCCTGGTGCTCAGGGTGGGTCTGGCCTCCCCTGAGCCCTGTGGAGGTGTGGCACTGGCACAGCTCACCACGCACGGGGAGGAGGAGCTGGGCTGTTTTCCATGGGCAGCATCCAAGGTCTCACCACTAATCTGGTGTGAATGGATAAGGGAAGAACCCCACTTCCCCCACCACCTGCTGTTCCTTCAGTGCCCTCTGTCACCTCTGTCCCGTGCCAAGTGCTTGGTGCAGTGCCTGGCTCTTACATCTCTGGGTGCCAACCCCGTGGGGTGGAACTCAGGTGGCTGACCCTGCCAGAGGTGACAGTGCCCTCCCAGCAGGAGCAGGAGAGACCTTCCTGGAAAGGGAGGTAGAGTCTGCCTTTCCAAGCCTGGAGGGGGAGGTCTGAGAGGTTTTTGATATTGCAGCTGAGGGGCAAAGTTTGGCAAGAGCATGTGGGAGAGTAAACAACAATTGTGTTCTTACCTTCTTAAGGTTTCTCCTCAAGAGATGGTGCAAGAAATCCATCAAGTTTTGATGGACAGGGAGGATACCTGCCATCGGACCTGCTTCTCCCTGCAGCTGGATGGCAACGTCCTGGATAACTTTGCTGAGCTGAAGACGATTGAAGGACTGCAGGAGGGCTCACTGCTGAAAGTGGTGGAAGGCAAGTTCCTTCAGACATGGGAGGGAATGAGTGAGGGTTTTCTTAGGGAGTGATTTTGGCCACCTGTCAGCTCTTTCCTCTGGTTCCATTTTGAGAGCTGTGTGCCAAAGGAGTAAGCAACTGTCTAATTCCAGTTTCTTTCCTCACTTTCTGGTCATCAGAGCCATACACAGTGCGAGAAGCCAGGATACACGTGCGCCACATTCGGGACCTTCTGAAGAGTCTTGACCCATCAGATGCTTTCAATGGTGTGGACTGTAACTCATTGTCCTTCCTGAGTGTCTTCACTGAAGGAGACCTGGGAGGTATGGGTCAAAAAGACTTCTCTGGTGTGGTCAGTGGTTTCATTCCCTGACTCCTTGCTCAGTTAAACACGCAGTAACAGTCGGCTGTCCTGTGTCATTTAGGAGTGCAGAGAATACTTGGAGTACTTCTGCATCCCTCTTTGAATGATGACTGGGGGAGGGACTGTTCACTTTTCAGAACTGACTTTATGTCTCTGTCTGTTCTAGACAGTGGAAAACGGAAGAAGAAAGGTACCGAAATGGAACAAATTGACTGCACCCCTCCTGAACATATCCTGCCAGGTAGCAAAGAGAGGCCCCTGTGTGCCCTTCAGCCCCAGAACAGAGACTGGAAGGTAGAGTTTTCCTGTGTCAAACAGCTACTGGTACATTCCTCACAGCAAACTGGTGGTCAGGGATTGAAAGCTGAGCTGGAGTGGACTTTGGGATTTGCTCTGCTTGGTGCTTAACAAGCGCTGGGATAGCACTGCGTAGCCAAAAGAATAAAGTCCAGGAGCTGGTGTGCAAAACACTGGACATGGAGTCTGGACATCTGCAGAGTGTGGAAGGGCCAGGCTTGCTGGGATGGGTGGCAGAGAAGGGAAAGCAGCATTCCTCTGCAAAGTCCTGGAGACAGGATCTGCAGGTCACTACAGATTGCTCTTAGCTTTCCCATGCCCTCCCACTTGGATTCTGGTTTAGAAGCTGCCATTTGAAAACAAGTACAGCAGCCCAGAGGCCCAGGGTGTCTGCTTCCACCCGTGTCTCGTGGTGTGAAAGGCAAACTGGTGGACTGCAGAGGGCTCGGGAGGCTGTGCTCGGGAGACCAGGTGCGTTTGTAAGCTCTGTTTCTGGAATCGAGCAAGGGCAGCAGGTAAAAGGGATCTGGCATCTACATTGAGTGACTCTAACTCAAAGAAATGAATTCCTGCTGACAGGAGTTGCTTGTGTTGTGTTCTGCTGTAGCCTTTGCAGTGCCTAAAAGTATTGACGATGAGTGGCTGGAACCCTCCGCCCGGGAACCGCAAGATGCACGGGGACCTCATGTATCTGTACGTGATCACTGTGGAGGATCGGCACGTCAGCATCACGGCCTCCACTCGGGGATTCTACTTGAATCAGTGAGTAACTGAGCTTCTTCCTGTCCTGCCCTGCAGCAGCCAACTGGAAAACAACTCATAAACAAACAGTTGCAGCCCTTTTTTTTTTCCTGTGGCAGAAACAGCCTATTTTAATTCGCTGCTCACATGGGTTTGTGGGAGTTGCTATACTGGATTGGGCTGTTCAGTTATGCCTGGTACCACTTCTCCACAGTGGCTAAATGCCTGGTGCTTTAGGGAAAGTTCAAACATCCCATAATGTCATCAGCTATTTAGAGCATTTTCAGTTGGGAGGAAATTCCTTCCTGACTATTGCAACTATCTCATTTTGCCCTGAAGCAAAAGCACAGCCTGTCAGAACTCCCTGAGCTGGGTGCAGATTTGACTACAAATAATTTCTTTTTTTGTTTTTCTAATGGTAACTGTGAGAGCTGTTGTGGCTATGCCTGTTGGAGTGGCTGTGCTGAGGGATTTCTCTGTTAAGCAAAGGCACCTTTGGTGTGTTCCGGAAGTTCTGTGAAATCAGTCCTTCCCAGCTATAAAAATAGAAGCCTCTCTTGAGCCTGGGAATGGCTGAAAAAGGTCTAAATTTAAAAACCATCAGGGACAGGTAGAGGGTTACTGGCTGTGGGGAGACTGGATAAGGTCCTTGCTGCCCATCTGCCTCTTTGCCCCATGGTCTCTGTCCCACAGGCAAGGGCACATGGTGCAGCCTTTGGCAGTGTGCAGGTATGAAGAGCTCTCGGTCATGTTCCACGTTCCTAGAGTGTGGAAAGTTTCAGGTATGACAGTGGCTTTTGACTGTTTCTTTTTTTTTCTCTTGCAGGTCTACTGCATACAACTTCAATCCCAAACCTGCAAACCCTAGTTTTCTCAGTCATTCCTTGGTGGAACTACTTAACCAGATCAGCCCTACCTTCAAAAAAAACTTCTCTGCTCTGCAGAAGAAACGGTAGCAGTGCTTCTTCCTCTCTAGCTCCTTGAGCAGCCCAGTGTGAAGCTGGGGAGGCTCAGCTGGTTCTGGGGATGCCACCGGTGCAGCAGGGATTGCAGTACCTGCTTCTCTGAGCTCATGTAGTGGTGGGTGGTTGGGACACGTCAGGGGAAGCTGCAAGGACCAGAGCACCTGACTGAACAACAGGGCAGCACTCTGAGGATCTCCCTGATCCACAAAAGAGACTGAAGCATAAATATCAGTGAAAGTAACACAAGAGGGCTTTGTATAGGCTTACAGTGGCAGGAGGTTGGTTATTTTAAACATGTCTGTGCATGCTAATATTCTGTAATTTCCTCTAGCTCCTATAATAATAACACAACAATAAGGCATTGTTTGATTCTCCCGTCCTTGCTGCAGGGACCATTTGTTCTGCTCCAGGACAGTGGGTCCTGTGCAAAAGCCTGTCATTCTTCAGAGTCACTTAATGAACTGCCTCGGCTCAGCAGGGTGTGGATTGATAGGCACATTGTGTTTGGGAGCTCTGCTCCTGCTTCATTAAGGAGATGAAAGTGACACTTGATGAGGGCTGAAATTAGCAGTGGCCTCCAGCCACCACTGTGACCTATCTGGCCATTTAAAAATGGCTGTACTGTGTTGCCTCTTGGGCCAGAAGTAGCTACAGATGAGCCCCCAGCCCCTGCTGAGAGCAGCCGGATTACACGAGAGACCTTTGGCGGTGCTTGGGTTTCCACTGCGCGCCGCTGTTGCATCGTGACCTGTAGGGACCAGTGCGAAAGCACAGGGAAATTCTCTTGGAATAGAAAGGATTCTTCCTTTATAAATGTGTAATTGTTGTTTGTCCCAAACTAGGGTTCAGAGACACCCCTTTGAGAGGATAGCCACTCCTTTCCAAGTGTACAGCTGGACGGCCCCGCAGGCAGAGCACGCCATGGACTGTGTCCGGGCAGAGGACGCCTACACCTCCAGGCTGGGCTACGAGGAGCACATACCTGGACAGGTACTGGTCTTGCTTTGCCTGATGACACTGGCAAGACTTTGCTGCCAGCTGTGCCAGGAACAAGTTAACTTCCAAAAAGTAACCTCTGTTATTTGTTGGGGGGTTTTGATCATCAAAGGAAAACTTGCAGGAGTCCTTGTTCTTTACAGGGCCCTTGACTACAGGGGCTGTGCTGCTCAGGCTGCAGGTCCATGAGCACAGGAGTGACTGAGAGGAGCAGCTCCTGCTCGGGTGTTTATAAATTCCATGTCCCTTCTCTGAAGAGTGCCACTGCACAGGAGGCAGACCACTCCTCATGCCATTCAGGCCTGGAATGGCTCTTGTATCTCTGAGCAGACTGCTCCAAATGCTTCAGCTGCAGCTTTCTAGCACGAAGTGCTGCAGGGCAGCAATGGCCAGCTGTGGGCAGCACATGCCTGCAGTGTGCCCACAGCACTGGCTAATGACACCTGCACTGTGCTGCCCCTTCAGTGCCCCTGCACTGGCTGGGCTGATGCAAGATCTGTCCCAAACTGCTGTTGAATAAAGTCCCCTCTCGAGCTGTGTTCATTCCTGCTGCTAAGTCACTTCCTCTGAGCCCCACAGCAGCCTGAATTCTTACCCCTTCCTTCTCTCCCAAAATGCCTTGTGAAGCAGGAATGCTGCCTTGCCAGCCCCTTCCCACACAATGCATTGCATCCCACAAGGCTTTCCCTCCCTCTTTCAGACCAGAGACTGGAATGAGGAGCTGCAGACCACACGGGAGCTGCCACGCAAGAACCTGCCTGAGAGGCTGCTGAGAGAACGAGCCATTTTCAAGGTAATTTTGGGATATGCAGGCAGCTCCTCACACAGCCCCTTCTTTGCTGCCTGTGTTCTGGCTCCTGGGACTTGTATTGAAGCCATTAGCCTGGCTCACAGCAGTAAAAGCCAGTGACCTGCCTGCCTGCTGGGAGGAGAGGAGCAAAGGAAAAATTTGCAGGGAGCTTTCAGAGCATGGGGGCCCATCCTGACCCTGCTTTCTCTCCATGTGCCTCCAGGTTCACAGTGACTTCACTGCAGCAGCAACGCGAGGTGCTATGGCTGTCATTGATGGCAATGTCATGGCCATCAACCCCAGCGAGGAGACCAAGATGCAGATGTTCATCTGGAACAACATTTTCTTCAGCCTGGGCTTTGACGTCCGTGACCACTACAAGGACTTTGGTGGAGACGTTGCTGCTTACGTGGCTCCCACCAATGATCTCAATGGTGTGCGGACCTACAACGCTGTGGATGTGGAAGGGCTGTACACGCTGGGGACTGTCGTGGTGGATTACAGAGGTTACAGGGTGACAGCTCAGTCTATTATCCCTGGCATCTTGGAGCGGGAGCAGGAACAGAGTGTCATCTATGGGTCAATAGACTTTGGCAAGACAGTTGTGTCACACCCCAAGTACCTGGAGCTGCTGGAGAAGACCAGCAGGCCACTGAAGATCCAGAAGCACAAAGTTCTCAACGACAAGAATGAGGAGGTGGAGCTGTGCTCCTCAGTAGAGTGCAAAGGCATTATTGGCAACGATGGGCGTCACTACATCCTGGACCTGCTACGCACTTTCCCTCCAGATCTAAATTTCCTGCCTGTTGAAGGGGAGGAGATGCCAGAGGAATGTAAGAAAATGGGGTTCCCCAAGCAGCACAGACACAAGCTTTGCTGTCTTCGTCAAGAGCTTGTTGATGCCTTTGTAGAACACAGGTGAGCAGAGCTTCTCCCTTCCTCCACGTGCATCTGGTCATGGTTCAAGTCAGGACCTTGCTGCACTGTCCTGGGAACATCCCAACAGAGCTCCCAGAAGTGAGCAGCTAATTGCCCTATTGCTTGGCTATGTAAATGCAGTTAGAGGAACTTAATTAACAAGAGGTGAGAACAGTAGGGATTTCAACAGGGAGCCAGGGAAAGAGATGGTTTGTGTTTTAGTGTCCAGATCTATTATTGTTGATTCCTGTCCAAATATCTAGAAGTTCTTTCCCTGCAGGCATCCTTTCCACTTGATGGCCAGGGAATGGGAAGGATTTATGCTGCTTTTTAAGGCTTTCCCAATGTCCCGAAAGTTATGTTTGTTTCTAGAGGCTGGAAAAAATCCTGTGGGCACTGCTGTAGGCGTGTTTGTGGTGGGATGTTTGGGTCACTTGGTGCTGGCAAGGCAGGGGAGCTCAGGGGGTGGGACATGTTCCAGACGTGTGGCGCTCTGGGATTCTGCTGTGCTGAACTGCTCTTCCCCTTTGCTGCAGGTATCTCTTATTCATGAAGCTGGCTGCACTGCAGCTGATGCAGCAGAAAGCCAACAAGCAGGAGAGCTCAGCTGCGCTGGAAAATGGAGCCTCTGCAGAGAATGGCGCGGCAGACAGCGAGAGGCCTGAGTCAGAGGACGGGAAGATGGAGGACAGCGTGAGTGGGCTGGACCAGGTGAAGGAGCTCGCGGAGACCATCGCGTCCGACGATGGAACAGGTACTTCACCCATCCTTCATCCTGGTGGGAGCTGCGCCAGGCTGGGCTGGTTGGGGTGACTGATGGTGGTTAAACAGGACAAGCACTGGCTGCCTGTCCGTGTTGCCTGGCCTCTTTGTTAGAGCTGCTCACACCCTGATGAATGACTCACCCTGCAGGCAGGGGGACTGAGGTGTCTGAACCCAGCAAGGCCCCCAGCCCCTCAACTCTTCCCTGGGAGCAAGAGCCTGGCCAGGCTGGCCTGTGGAGTGCAGGGGAGGGCTGGGGCCAGGCAGGAGGCCAGCAGTGCACGGGCACCTTTGGGAACCCCAGGCTTGCATTTCTGAGTGCATTTGCTTGGAGGTGGGGATATCCATGGGATTTTTGGGTCATCTTATGTTCCCTTATTCAGACTTTGCAGCCATTCTCCTTTACAATTGATTGTTTTTATAATGGATTTCTTTAGAATGTGCCATCATTGCTGTTTTTAGTAACAAAACTTAATTTAATAGCTAGGCATGTCATTTCCTGAGCTCCACATTCATTTGTATTCTGTTTTTTTCCTGCTCCAGTGGATCCCAAAAGCAGAGAAGTGATTCGGAATGCTTGCAAGGCTGTAGGCTCCATTAGTGACACATCATTTGATATTCGGTTTAACCCAGATATTTTCTCACCAGGTACGTGTACCCAGAGCTGGGACCAGCCCTTCTGAGGGTGGCTGTGTCCAGCCAGCTGCAGATCAACACTGTGCTGAGGCCAAGACTGTTGCTGGTTTTGTTAGGCTGGTGCAGGGCCCTCTGTGAAGCACGCAGATGCAGAAGAGAGGAAGCAGCAATGGATTGCAGTGCTGGAGCTGCCAAGGGCAGCCAAGGGGAGCCTCTCCCACCCTGGGGGAGGGCTGTGGGGTGCTGCCAAGAATCCTCCTGTGATTCTCCAGCATCCCAGCTCTGAGACCATGTGAAAAGAAGATGAGGGAGGGAAAAGATCAAATTTGATCCTCATGTAGTAGTTTTCACAAAAAATAACACTTGTAGTTGAACGACTGATGTTAGGACCTCAGTGAAGGGCTGGGTTTGTTGTAGTAACATTTCAGTGAGCAGTCACAGTGCCCTTTTACATGCACACATCAGGCACAGGCATGAATTTCCATTACTTGGAGCCATATTTTTTATTGGGATATTGAGAAGCTCCCAGAGTGCTTCTTGGGGTGAATACTGGGGCAGTGTGCAGGCACATTGCAGGAGAATGGCCAAACCATTGAGTTTGAGCAATTCCAGCCTCTGCCTGAACACAGCAGCCAATGCTCTTCCCATCAAAACATTTATAGTTTGAGATAAGTTTTTGAAGCATCCAGCATTCCAGGGAGACAGTTGGGTTTCTGTGAGTTGCTGTGGTTGATGTTCTTTCTCTTGTCCTCTCCCAGGTGTTCGCTTCCCGGAGTCGAGCAGAGAGGAGGTGCAGGATCAGAAGCAGCTGCTGAAGGACGCTGCTGCGTTCCTGCTGTCCTGCCAGATCCCAGGCTTGGTAAGGAGCCCAGAGCCAGTAGTGATGCTGCCCTCAGAGCCTGGCTGCTCTGAGCAAGCTGGTGACCACTGGGACAGCAGCTTTACCTGAGCAGCTGCAGGCTCTGGCACTGCTGGGGGACCGCAGGGTGAACAGCATGAGCATTGCGTGCAAGGCACGAGGGGTTTTCCTTTACCCATCTTACATCGTGGCACAATTTTCTCACCTCAATCCAACAAAAAAATTTTGGCACTGGTAATTAAAGCTATTGCTAAGAGTTTGGAACAATAGAGAGCACATAAGCCATCCTCCCTAGCCCTGGGCATCCTTCAGCTTATTGTTTTAGCTGACCCTGGCTGTGACTCAGTCAGTGACTAATAATTTGAAGTGAACTGGGAAATTGTTTTAATTAATAGCAGTCATTAAAAACTCCTTCTGTAAGTCTTAAGCATTTTGGACATTACCCATGCACCTGGCCACGTAAGAAATCCCAGTTTCTTCCTTCTTGGGATGCTTGCTGAATTGATGGCTTATGCAGCTGTCAGAGCAGGCACTGGAACTGGCAGGGGAGAATTCATGAGCTCTACTCTGAGAGGTCCAGGAGTTGTTGGTTTTGTGTTACAAGAGGGTTTTCCTTGTTGGAAAGTTTCTTCTGAACTCTAAATCCACTAATTCTGTAGTCAGCACAGCCTTCAGAACCAGCTATTCAATCTTTAAACAAAAAGTAGGTAAGTGAGTCAGAAAAGGGCTTGGTGATTGTTGATTACAAGGTAGTTGATACTCCAGTATATAAACCCAAAACACTGCACAGGCCTGTGTGAGAGCAGGTTGCAGACCAGCTGCTGTAGCAGGTAGTCCTGTGCATATCAGAGAGGAGCTGGTGTTGCTCCATGACGTGAATTAAACAACTGTTTATCAGCACTGCAGCACAACTTAACATGCAAGTGACATTTGTCCTTATCAGCTACGTGTGCACAGCTCCACGTACTCTTTTAATTGGAAATGGCAATTAGTGACTGTGAGGCCCTTAAAGAAGGGTCAGCCTGCTAGTTGCAGAGGTAGGAGTTGTTTTGCCTCTGCCTCTGAGAGAGTGTAGTGCTGCTCCTTCCCTGCTGAGACAGAGGAGTGAAACTGGCCCCAGTGGCAAGGACCTGGCCCAGACTGGGCTGGCTACTGCAGGTGTCCCCCCTGCCTGTGTTACCACGGTGGTCCCTGGTGTTACAGCAGGTGTTACTCACCAAAAGAGTCTTGTTTGGGGTCAGGGCCTCCTTTCAGGGCAACCCTCAGCCCCAGGTAAGGAGGTGTCTGAAGTGGCATTGGGGAATGCCTGTCCTGCCTCCTGGTGGGGGTTTTTTTTAATATTTTTTTAAATGAAAGTTCTTTCCTTTGTGTTTGTGTTCAGTAACCAAAGTCTGTCCATACCCTGTAGGTGAAGGACTGCCTGGATCACACGGTGCTCCCCATGGATGGGGCGACCTTGGCTGAGGCCATGCACCAGAGGGGCATCAACATGCGTTACCTGGGCAAGGTGATCAACTTCATCACCAAGACCCCCGGCCATGCACAGCTGGATCACATCTTTGTAAGCATCAGGCTTAACATCAGACAGTTCAAACCACTCTGGCATCATTTGTCCCAAGGAGATTCCCACTTGGCCAGTTGTTCTCTCTGTGTAAAAATATACAGCTTCAAGAACAGGGGAGGAGGGAGGAGGACCTGTAAGTGGTGGCTGGGGAGGTTTTTTTTCCAAACCCTTAATGGATTTCATAGTGTTAGGAACTGTAAGTATCTTTTGGGGTAGAGAATTGCTTCAGGGATTCCCAAATGTAATAGTAAGTAACACAGTTGGATTTTCAGCCATGTATTTTTTAAGCCTCTAAGACACATCAGGGCTTTGGATCAGACTCTGAAGTGTTGTGTGGCTGCCCAGGAGCAGGCAGGGGCTGGGCTGTGGCAGCCCCTGAAGCACTGCTGGAGCTGTGCTGAGCTGCACCCGTGGCTTGTGGGCACAGAGGTGCCAGGGGCTCCTCACTGGCTCCAGGAGGGCTGTCAAATGCTTTTGCAGTTCTGTTTGAATAGAGAATAGATACACTATGCTCCCTTGCTGCAGGGAGAATAGTGTATCTTCTGCAGATCTTGCTAAAAGACCATTTCAAAAGCCCAGTGTATTTTTCCATATTCTTGCCAATGCACTCAGTCTGTTCTTTATTCCTTTGGGTAGAAAATTGGAATCAGTGAATTGATCACTCGATCAGCCAAACACATCTTCAAGACGTACCTCCAGGTATGACCTGCAATCTGACCTCTTGCCTCGTGTGTCCTCCCTAATGACTTTTTTCCACAAACAGAGCTGTTTGGGGTTCTCCTCTCATTAGGCAGTTCCTGGGGTTGCATGGCAACGAGAAGTACAAGCTCATTAGCACTGAAATAGGTACAGGCTCATATGTAGGGAAAACAAGTTCCCACTTGAAGAAAGCTTTCCCGGAGAGCAATCATTCATGCTTTTCCTCCCCAGATCCTCACTCATTATGTTGGAGGCTTTTAAAAGTGAAATCACAGCTTGTTTTCCTTGTAGTACTTTTTCCTCTTAAACAGTGTTGCTTTTGCCCTTCTAAGAAGCCTTTTTAATTGACTCAACACTACATATCCTGGTAGGCTGTATTCACACACAGCCTAGCAATATGCCTGGCTTGGTTCCAGTGCCAAAACCTTCTTTGCACTCTCTGCTCTCTCTATCCCAGGTAGCAACCCGAAGCGTACATGCCTGCACTGCATTCCTGTGTGTAGGCACACACTTAATCCTACGTTGTCTGTGCTAGTGCCACTTGGACACGCTGCCTTCCTGTCCCTGTCGTGGAAGGTGGCCCTGTTTGTGTAGGACTGGGTGTGTGTGAGGCTCAGGGCTGGAGCAGTGCTGTGGGATGGCGGGTGTCTCTCCTGACTGACTCTGGTGTTTCCCTGTAGGGTGTGGAGCTGTCAGGTTTATCTGCTGCCATCAGTCACTTCCTGAATTGTTTTCTGAGCTCCTTCCCAAATCCCATTGCCCATCTGCCAGCTGATGAGCTGGTCTCCAAGAAGAGGAATAAGAAACGGAAAAACAGGAACCTTGGCAATGCTGATAACACTGCTTGGGCAAGCATGACCCCTCAGGAGCTATGGAAGAATATTTGTTCAGAAGCAAAGAACTATTTTGATTTCAATCTTGAATGGTAAGTGGAGCAGGTGACCCTGGCTTGTCCCTGGATTCACCAAACTTCTGTAGCTCTTCTTCATTAACAGGACCTCCCTTTTTTATTTGTTTTCTGTTTGCATAAAATTTGTACCCTTGAGGGACTTAAACAGATCTTTAATGGAAAGAGATTGGGCAAAGAGTAGGAATGGGGAAGTGAGACTTTGAATCAGATGAAACCTATGATGCAAAGGCAGCCATGAAAAGCAGAGGAGGAAGGTAAACCTTTCCTAAGGGTACAGAAGGGATCAGAAGGTGAGAAGCAGAAGTAATATAGTCAGAAGATACTTGTCTATATCAACAGTGATTTAGGCTGAAGGGAGCTTCAGCTCCAGAAAAAAGGACAACTGCTCCTGTACATGAGCAGAGATGGGGAATAAGGAAGGGGCACATTGGTGCTTCCAGTATAGCACTCTCAATGAAGTGGCCCAAGAGAAAAAACAGCTTTTGGCAGTTGGAGAATGATCATCCCCTCGTGACAGGGACTGCTCGCTCCTCACCAAGAGCTGAAGGTACTCAGCCCAAACACTGCAGTGGGCTTTGAGAACACACAGGATTTCTGTAAAAGCACTGCTGTGCTCTGGAGGCTTTCACAGACTGTGGGCAAACTCTGCAGTGTTCGTCCTTGGTTTGGGTTAGACCTGGCTGTAGGGACCTGTGCCTCACATACCCACAATGGAGCAATGGCCTTGAGCAGAAACTCCCCTGAGAGCTGAAGCTTGTGTGTACTTTCTGCAGTGAGAATGCTGACCAAGCAGCTGAAGTGTATAATCTACAGAAAATCACCCTGCTCCGTGAAATCTCCCTCAAAACCGGAGTCCAGGTAAGATCCACATCCTCCCTCCCTTGCCATCATGTCCTGTATGGAGGAACATGAAGAGTTAATGCAATGTGTTTTGCAGGCACAGCAGAGCCCCAGAGGGTCTTTGTGGTGTATATGTTGGAATACAGGTCCCAGTTCTGAGAAACAGATTTCTGATCCAGTTCACTCTTAGAGTAATAAACTTGCTAGCATGTCCCTTGGAAGAACAGCTAGCCTCAGTACAATTGCACTCCCTTCTCACTCCTCTGTGGGCTGTGGGACAACAGCTGGAGGAGCTCTCCTGTCACGGGTTCAGTGTTGTCACCATGGTGCCATTTTGCCATGTACAGGTGGTGGTGCACACCTACATCTGACCTTGGAGACTTCTGTCCCAGGTCATGGTATAGGAGATGTTTTGACTGTGATTCCACATTCAGAATTTTGCCCCTTTTCTTGCCAAGTGCCTATGGAAGTGGTAACTGTGCCCTCCACTCTTTTTGGTCCCTCCAGATCCTGCTGAAGGAGTACAACTTCGACAACAGGCACAAGCCCACTTTCACAGAAGAGGATATTCTTAACATCTTCCCTGTAGTGAAGCATGTAAACCCCAAAGCCTCCGATGCTTTCCACTTCTTCCAGAGCGGGCAAGCAAAAGTTCAGCAAGGTACAGACCCCATGTGCCTCTGCCTCTCATGATGATCCCTGATAATGGGAAGAGCAGGGTATTTGGGGCATGGCCACCAGGACACTGCTGCCAACCCTGGTGTCCAAGATCTACTCTGGCTATAAAGCCACCAGCAATGAGCAAGGATGGCTCAGGGCAGTGATGTCCTGTGCCCAGGGCAGTGACCTGTGTCTGTGTATCCCACCGTTGGTCTCACTTCCTGTCTCCAGCAGTGTGAGAGGTTCTTTTATATGTATATACATATGGAGATACTTTCTTTTCAGGTTTCTTGAAGGAGGGCTGTGAGCTCATCAATGAAGCCTTAAACCTGTTCAACAATGTGTATGGTGCTATGCATGTAGAAATCTGTGCCTGCCTGAGGCTGCTAGCTCGGCTCAACTATATCATGGGAGATTACTCAGAGGTAAGCAGGGGCTCTGAGGGGATCTCCTCAGTGCTCTCAGTCCTTCCCCATGCTTGCTCAAGCTCACGGCGTGGTGTGACTTGCCCTGGGTTCTGTTCCGTTCAGGCCTTAAGCAATCAGCAGAAAGCGGTGCTAATGAGCGAGAGGGTCCTGGGCATCGAACACCCCAACACCATCCAAGAATATGTGAGTATGGGGAGCTGGGGGAGCAGCAGCACCCCAGGGGTCTGGCTGCAGTCTGAGAGCCTTAGTTCATGTCTGCACCTGGAAAAGTTGCATTTTCCTCTCTTCTGCAGCTTTCTTTCCAGAATTCTCCATTTCATCATCTTTTATGATCCTGCAAAGTGAAAAGCTGAGTGTGTCCTGTGTGCTCACCGTTTGTCCTGCTTAACCTAGGTTTCTAGTGTTTATCTGCTGCATATTTATTTAGATATATTAATTCTCCTCGCTTCGGCCCTGGGCTTATGTTAGAAATTAAAAGAGGAAAGAATCCCCTCCAAAACAGAGTCAGAATATGACATACATATGTAAGTCAGGTTGGAAATATTCTGTGAGGGGTGTTAAGAGAAACTGAAATAAAACACACAGCTTCCTCAGTGCTGTGTCCTCAGGAACACCTCAGTGGTACTGTGCATCATTTCAAAGGGATGTCCTTTGGAAGTCCTTCTTCAACCAGTGAGGAAGACTTCTTATTCACGTGCAGCTAAGGAAAGGTGTGGAGAGATTAGTTTCTTTTAGATTAATGCTGGGTCCCTTCTCTTGTCCTAGATGCACCTTGCTCTGTACTGCTTTGCAAACAGCCAACTCTCAACAGCACTGAACCTGCTGTACCGTGCACGCTACCTCATGCTGTTGGTATTTGGGGAGGATCACCCAGAAATGGCACTCTTAGATGTAAGTAATTTGTTTAGGAATCTTCAAGTTCCTAATCTCTGAGAAACCTCTTGGCCTTTAAGATGCCCACATGATGGCTGTTTAAAGCATTTAGGCAGTGCTTTTCCTCCCTGGTTGTTGCTGGTTGTTGCCATGAGATGAAGGAAAAAAGGAGTTTGACACTTTAGCTGGGAGGGTCAGCCTCTGTGCTGAGCTCTGCACTGGGACACTGCAGATGGTTTTGAGACCTGTAATCCTTAGGAAAACTCCTTTGTTTATTGTGTTCTTGTTGCACTGGCATAAACTGGAGAGTTTGTTACCTCCTTGTGCCTGGATTGTTTGAGCCATGGGGGACGATGGTCCCTGTCCCGTGTTACTGCTGCAGGGACTGGCCAGGGTCACAGCCCCTCTGGCAGTGACACACCTGCGGGGTCCCACTGTTCACAGAGCAGGAACTGCAGTGTCAGTGTGTCTTTCCCAATGCCTGCTTGGTTCTCTGTGCAGAACAACATTGGCCTGGTGCTCCATGGGGTCATGGAGTACGACCTGTCCCTGCGGTTCCTGGAGAACGCCTTGGCCATCAGCTCCAAGTACCACGGCTCCAAGTCTCTGAAGGTTGCTCTGAGGTGAGGCAGGGTGGGGTGCTGGGCTGGGTCACTGCTGTCAGAGCGAGCACATTCACTGAGCACTCACATGGGAGGGTCTGGGCTTGAGAACTGCATAGTCAGTCTTGTCCCAGAACCAAGGTCATGGTGCAGTATCCAAGTTTATTTCAAAAGATGGAGATCCATTGTTCTTAAGGTTAATGGGGAGATCTGCTGTGATGCTGCTTGCTCAAAACTCGGTCAAGATAAGCCTGGTCCCTGTGGACTCTCAATAGAAAAATGTATGTGGGAAGTAAAGGTTGGAGAGCCGGTAAGGGAATTACACTGGGAGACAGGGACAGTATGTTAAATGCTCATGTTTAATTGTTCCAGCCCTCAGAGAGGGATCTTTGAGAATCATTTAATGTGCTTTTGTCTTTTGCCATAAAGTTCTGTATTTGAATAAAAACCCTGAGTGGTTTCTGTGTGTTCCCAAGGGAGCTGGGACTGGTGACACCTGTAGGATCTGCTCCCAGTGCCCACTGCTGCAGTGCTGGATGCCCTCTGTCCTTCAGTGCAGAACTGGTTCTGTCAGCCAGGCATGGCCCACTCCCAGTTCTTGCAGCCATCTGTTCTCCATCAGGCTGCAAATCAACCTGATTAAACACCTGCAAGAGCCTGCCTTGTTTTCCAGTGGCTGATGAATGTGCAGGCTCCAGAGACTCTTCAGCTGTCCCTCAGTGGCACTGGGGTGCTTAGAGAGACCCGTCTCCTCCCACAGAGAAACACTGCCAAACCCAGCAATTTCTTTTTCATTCCAGAAGCAGTAAGGCCAACAGTCCAAGCCAAGTCAGCTCTCCCAGCTGGCGAGAGCCCAGAGTACTCAGGCCTGGCTCTGCCTGAGGGCTGCAGCCTTCCTCTCCAGTTAATAAATCCAGCCCCAAGGTATTCCCACGGATCTGCCTCTCCCTTCAGTTCACTGTTGTGGCCTTCAGCTTTCCTGGGTGCAGGACAGAAGATGCCCAGCTCAGTCTTTACCTCTGTAGGTCACTTCTCAGCATTCCAGCTAAAATCCAACTAATTAGTGTAGTATTTGAATCCTCAGCTGGGCTGGGAATAAGTAACTCCTAGAGTGCTGCATTCAGTCTCCTTTGACACGTGTGTTAAGACTTTCAGCCCAGACACCAATGGCACAGTCACGCTCACTGTAGCACAGAAATGTTTCTTCTTCAGAGAAGTGACTCAGCCCTTTTCCTTCCCTCAGCCACCACCTGGTTGCCCGAGTGTACGAGAGCAAAGCAGAGTTCCGGTCGGCTCTGCAGCATGAGAAGGAAGGCTACACCATCTACAAGAATCAGGTGAGGAGTGGCCCCACTGTGCACTTGTGAGCTGTCACTGCAGGGCCAGAGTTGAGCAGTTCTGCTGCAAACCAGTGCCCAGCCTGGGCCTTGGGGAGGCCTTTCCTACAAACAGCTCGGAGCAGATGCCAGGGAGTCCTTGTAGGGCCAGGGCAGAATTGCTGCCCTGTGCAGTAACTGCCCACTGCTATGCCAGAGTCTTTGCTCAGCTTCCTGCAAATGTGTCCACGCTCCACCCATGGCTGGACAAGCACTTCTCCTGTGGCATGGCCCCACGTTCTGGTGGGGCTTGGAAAAAACTGGTCTCTTCTCATGTTTTGTGCCACTAGTCTTTAAATACCAGCTCCAAACTGGTTTGGTAGTGAGCTCTCAGCCTGCTGAACTTTCAGGGTGCTGCTCAGTGAAACTCCTGCCCCAGCCCGGGGCTGTCTGAGCAGGTCTGTGGCTGCATGGGGTGACTCAGCTGAGCTGGCTGAGGGCACAGCCCAGTGTGGGGAATGCTGGAATACTGGTCCAGGTGGGGGGGATGCTGCTCCTGGAACAAGAGCCCAGTGCAGGGAATGCTGCTCACCCAGCAAATATGCTCCCACTTGATGAAAATGTGAAATGTTGATAAGAAGGTTCCCAGAGGAACTGTTTTACTTTTTGAATGCCAAGGCAGGTAAAATCCATTTTGCTGAGTTCCTGTAGGGGTGCTGAGCTGGCAGCAGCCGGGTGTGTTCCCTGGGTTGGGTCCTGCTCTCACTTGTGATGTTGAACCTTTTCTTTTTTCCCATTTCCCATCAGCTCGGTGAACACCATGAAAAGACCAAAGAGAGCTCCGAGTACTTGAAATACCTGACACAGCAAGCGGTCGCTCTGCAGCGCACAATGAACGAGATCTACAAGAACGGCTCCAATGCCAACATCATGCCCCTGAAGGTAACCCAGAGCTCTGGGGATCGTGCTCTGCCAGATAGAGTTTGTGCAGCTGCTCCTGAGGGACGCGGACTGTCAGGAGGGGGTAGCAGTTGTCCCTTCCCAGGCAGAAGCCCTTGCTAGGGCAGTGGCTCAGACACAGGGTGGTGTCTGTCACCTGTGTGGATGGAGCACAGCGTTGCAGGGTGCCTGGGGAAGCAGCAGGGTACAGGGACAGCTCCTGGGGTGAGAGCCTGGCACACCTGCACACAACCCTGCCCTGCTGCTGACTCACTGCCAGGCAGCAGGTTGCTCAACCCAGAAATACTTCGGTTTCCTCATCCTCAGAAATGCTGTCATCTTTTACCAGATGCTTTGTTCTCCTTCCAGGGATGTTGTGGTTGGGGAGGCTGCGCAGAGAGCACAGAGGGGCTGTCAGGTTTACCTTACATGGAGCAGCAATGACTGGCCTTCCTGGGCCAAACCCAGCCGCTCCTGCCTGCCTCCACACCTGGCAGAGTACCCAGCCTGTGCCATGGGCGCTCTCCCTGCCACGCTGTACCCCAGCAGATTGGGGAGGAAGGTTGCAGCTGCAGGGAGGACACAGTGGGACAATGCTCTGTGTGTGGGTGTTCTCCCTGTGGAGAACTGGCAACAGACCTGACGAGTTCATGGCAATGAAGGGAGAACAAGGACCTTGAATCAAAAGTCCAGGGATTTGTGGCCAGTGAAGAGGCTCAAACCCATAAAAACATCACTAAGGGGTTTACCCTTGTTAAAATACTTAAAGGAGGGGAGAAAACCCAACACATTTTGGAGCTGGCACTGTGATGTATTTAACTGAAGTCCTGCAGGGTTCAGCAGGAGCTCCCTGCAGGGACTAGTGGGAAGCTCTAGATGGTGCTTTCCAGCTTACAGATACACAGAGATAGATCATGTAAATAGTGCCGTTTTCTCAACTGTTGGTAAAGAGACATGTTTAGCAGTTCAGTGTCCTCTCCAGGTTCCTAAAACTTCTTTTCCCTTGTGATGTAGTTCACAGCTCCCAGTATGGCCAGTGTCTTGGAGCAGCTGAACATTATCAATGGAATTCTCTTCATTCCACTAAGGTACAGTGATTCTTCTGGGTTATGCCTTTAGAAATCAAGTCTGCATTGTCTTAGGTCACAAAAGAGCACAAACCAGCTCCCCAGGACTTGTTTGTTTTAGCCAAGATCCCAATCGAGGCCTTGATTAGCATCAAGACCACTGCAAGCAGCAGGACTATTATTATTATTATTATTATTATTATTATTATTATTATTATTATTATTATTATTAACTGTCTTTTATACTTCTAGTTGAAAATTTGATTAGGATGATGGTGGAAATAGGTGACCTGAGCCAAGACTGTTGTTCTAAGGCTGCAAATATCATTGGTGGTAAAAATGCAGCATCAGCAGCTGGAGGCTGTGAAGCCCCTGCTCTGCCCCAGCCCCACTGAGAGCGCAGATCCTGGTGCCTCTTTGTTCAAACCCAGGCAGCAAACTGGGCCCTGGCTGTGCTCAAGCATGGCTGAGCTGTGGGGGAGGGAGGTGCAAGCAGTGTTCCCCCATTGAACGTGACCTTGTCCTGCTTCACCATTCCCACAGCCAGTCTCATGTCTGCTCCCCTTCCTGCTTTCCCTTCAGCCAAAAAGACTTGGAAAACCTTAAAGCCGAGGTGCAGCGACGCCAGCAGCTCCAGGAAAGCATGAAAAGTGGGGAACAGCTGGAAGCAGAGGACAAAGCTGTGGAGGAGAAAGAGGCTGAGCCGAGCATGCCTTCTGCTGCCATCCCCTTAACACAGAGCTCTGCTTAACGTGTACCTCGCTTTAAAAAAAAAAGTTTAAACCACCCTTTTCTGAATCTGGCCCAGGGCCTTAGCTGCCCTCGGAGCAGCTCCTCCTTTTTGACAATGTTATTGCACTGGTACAATTAATACACAATGCAAAGAACTAATCTGAGCAATGTAATCTGTGTGCCCAAGGCTGTGTCTGCCACGCGAGGGGAGGTGGCCGGAGGCAGCACAGACCCGTCCTGGCGCGCGGGGCCCTCCTGCCGTGTGTGTGTCCGTGTCGTGTGTGTGCGCAGCAGTTATTTCTACTTTGTACATATGAATTCCAAATGAACTGTCTGGAGGAATGTAACATTTCTCAGGTCATTTTTATGTTGACTAAGGACACTGCTTTGCTAAACCAGTAAAGAACCAGCCCCATCACTGCTCCACGTTCTTGTAAAACGTGGATTCCAAGCCAAAAGATTGATTTCCCCCCAGTCACTATTCAAGCTTGGGCTGAGAACAGCCATATTTGTGTCACTGAGATGACTGAAGCCTGTGACATGTGGAAGTGGGGGATGTACAGCATTTTCTACATCAGGATATAGCCATGGGATCCCTTTAACCATTTTTTTCTATGTTTGGTTGGCAGTTTGGCAATTCAGTGGGGTTTTGTAACATTCACATTCTAATTTTCAAGGTAAAGATATAGATAGATATATATATATAGATATATATATATATATAGATATATATTATATTCACCGTTCCACCTCTGCCTCTGCTTGCAGCTGAGTAACTTGGGATACTGTATCCAAAGAGTGAGGGCTTGATCTTTAAAAAAGCGCACAAACTTCCATTGCAGTGGAAACCCCAGTGCCTCGGTGAGGTGGCAATGCAGCAAATGAGGGCTGAGCTAAGGGGAGTGAGGAGGGTATCACAGCCCTATTTGAGGGCAGGGGAGAGGGCAGGAAAATTCAGAAACAGAGACCTGGTATCATTTGCAACAGCAGCTGTTGATACAGAGCTGAGGGCCCTGAACCTGACAGAATCACAACCAGAAAGTACCAGGTTTTGGGGAAGGGGTTTAAATAAAACTGAAGTTCCCCCAGCACTGAAACCTCTGGCAAATACCTTTGCCTCTGGCATTTTTGCTCACTGGTTTTGGGACTGGCACTGGGAGCTGCCATTGCTGGCAATGGACGGTACTGAATGGCAAGTGCCACTAAAGAGCTCCTCCTGTCCCCTCCCCTCCCACACACATCCTGTGGGGTTGTCACTGTCCCCAAGCAGGTAAGATGTGGCTGCTGCAGGCCCTGGGATGCCGACAGAGTTGAATGTCCCGTTTTCCAAGCAGATCAAGCAGTAGAAGAAGGTTGGGCTGGCCGCAGCTGGCGCCCAGCCTCTCCCTGCCTCGCGTTGTCCTGGATCGTGCCCCGTGCTAATCCGTGCTGCTGCTCTTACTGACCCTTGGAGCCAAGTGCTGTCCCTGTGCTCTGTACCCTCGGTTTCCTGTCTGACCCTACAGGTATCTGTAACTCGGGGCTGGCGGGGGGGAAAGGAGGGAGCAGCCTCTGAGGTGCTGGAGACAACAAAGCAGAGTCCTCACTGCAAATGAACTTGCTCCTATTAGAAAAATTCTGAATTTCCTGGAAAGCAATCAATAAATGACTACAGTGCATCTTTCCTACAAGATTTTTCTTTTACTAGTGTCTTACAGTCCATTAAAAGCTTTTTAAACTCTTGGAGGTATTTTTTTTGTTTCTTTACTGTTTGGTGCAAAGTGTTGGTACCAGCACTGGAGCCACCACTCCTGTTCCTTTGAGCAGGAGCTGGGGGGAGAGAACAGGACCAGCTGACTCAGAGGCTTTAAAATCAGTACCAGAGTCACAACCCCAGCCCAGAGGGGGTAGGACCCACAACCTCTGCTGTCAGAATCCATTTGTGCTCAGGGAGATGAGTCACTTTGCCCTCATCCCAGGGGAGATGTGGGAGCAGGGACACGGCTCTGGGGATGTTGTACCCATGTGAAATGAGGCTGAAAGAGACAAGTCCTGGCTACTGAGGCTCCACAGCTAAGCAGCTCGAAGGACAATGCAGGCTGGTAAGTAACTGCATTTGCCAACATCTGTCTGTACCTCACTACCTCTTTTGGGTTCTGGGGGTTCTCATTACTCTCTTCACAAGTTCTTACGAGTGTAAAAACTGATTCAAATGGGCCCTGGGCCCCAGCTGAGCTGGAGGCAGGCAGGTACTCAACCCATTCACTGAAAAATGTTCCAGTGCCCATCAGTGCTCTGCTGGGACTGGAAACACCTCAGAGCTGCTGTCAGCGCAGCACTGCTGCACGAGCAACAACTCACCCAGCTAAGGGGGAAAATTAAATTTAGCTGCCCATACTGTTCTTACAACTCACACCTGAACCTGCCTTGTGCTCCCTGTGAGAAACTCACTGCTTGTGGACATACGAGGCTTGCCTTTCAACCGTCACCCCAAAAAACCACTTCTGTGCCACCCTGTCACCCCATCTGGGATAGCCCATGCATGCACTGACTCTGGCAGAACACAGAACTCAGTTTTTTCCCAAATGCAAGTGAGTCTCATCCAATGTCCATCCCGTGTCTGTTCCCACTGCAAAGTACCACCCCACCAGCTGCTCCCACAGACCTCAGCTGGCGGGAGGGCCCTTTCATTCTCTCCCCACATCAAGCTCACAAGCACATCCATGCTCTTCCATTATGAAGATGCACCCATTCCAGTTCTGGCCACTGACCCATCTCTAAACGGTACTTGAGGCAATTGGGGCCAAACCACAGGGAAGAATTAAACCAAAGCACACACAGGCACAAGACCCTAACAGCAGCAGAGATGTTGCCAGAAGCCCCCAGTGCCTGCTGCTCCACAGCAGAGCGCCTGCCCCGAGGGTGGGCGGCCACGCTCAGCCACCGCCCCCGGCTCCAGCGAGGAGCACTGAAGGCAGCTCCTGCCTGCGGCACAGAGACAGCGTCAAGAGAAGGGAAAATCCCACCAAACCCAACCCAGCCAGGGCTGGCCTGTGCCAGGCACAGGGACAAGGCTCTCCTGCCCACCTGTGCGTCCAGCTTAGCCCACCTGAACATTTCCTGTAGCAACTCATTGCATCGGATCAAACAACAAAACCTCTCACTACTCCAGCTGCCATGGACCAGCTCAAAACCACTTCCTGCAGCCTCAGGTGAGTACAAGTTAAATTAAAATCAGAGCAAGGGCAAAGCAGGTGGGAGCAAAATCTGAGGGTGAAACACCAATAGCTTTTTTCAAAATAGTTTTAATTCTTGCATCCAAGGAAACAAAGCCACATCTAGTTTTATATGCATTTAATAGTTTACCAATTGGTACAATAAGATTTTTTTAATATGCAGAAAACATGAATAAATTTTGTTTTACACAGTCTGAGAGCAACAAATCTTACTGTAAAACACAGAGCAGTATTATATACATTCCTTTACCGATTTTGTTTTAATTGTGTCAATGCTTCAGTTAACTCCTACAGCCTGGGAACTGTTCTCTCCAATTGCAACCTCTAACAGCGCTCAAACAAACATCTGACATTTGCCTTCTCGTCGATGTCGGGATCGACTCTAAAGCGTGAGGATTTTGCTAACTTCTCTTCAGAATGAACTCGGGGAAGCCTGAGGGACAGGCAGGACAGGAAAGCAGCTACTTACATGACACAGTGGAAAGATAAAAAGGCCAGTTAACGCCAGTTGTGACTTGCAAATCCAACGCGACCCCCCCACTCCCCCCCCCCCGTCCATCCCACCCCTCTATGCACGTGCTCTTGCTACAGGACTCTCGGTATTGATTTCATACACGGACGTTATATACAGCTGGACACAACAGCTCACTCCAAGGGCGCTTCTCCTTTACTCCACTCAGCATTTGCAATATTCAAATCATTAAAGGATTACCAAGCCACCACTGTCTACAAAAACAAAGTATTTTTCCTTTTAACCAGCTCTCAGGGGAGTCAGGAGCTGTCTAAGAGTGATTTCTCAGGCAGTTCACATGGACAGGAAGCGGCAGAGGAGAGGCAGGGACCCCATGCCCACAGTCCCCACTCACTACCAACCAGGGGTTGTTTTCCTTTCCTCAGTGTCCTGGGCACACATTGGTCACACCACACACAAAAGCAGGACGGGTTTGTTTCACCTTCTAAAGTGCAAGATGGTACAAAACACCAACCTCAGCTTCTATCTAAACCCCAGAAAATGTTGCACTTTCAGAGGCGTGTGGCATGCCGCAGGCTAGGCTAAGCCCAGGGAGCTGCAGTGGCGCTGGGGACAGGCCAGAGCTGGGTCCTGGCACGTGCTGCCAGGTTTAGTCAGCAAGTGCCAAAGCACCAGTGACCCTCTGGTCCCCTCCAATGCATCTAGTTCATTATTGACCCAGTAACCTCACTGTGGCAGATCTGACCACAGCAAAGGCACAGCACAAGCCGACAGCAACAGTGGGAACAGTTCCACAGCATGGCCCAGAGTGTCCCCCTCACTCCCATGCCTGTGGTGTGGCTCCCTTCCAGCCAGGGCTTCAGCTTTGGTCCGGTCAGGACCATCCCTGAGATTATTCCCTGCTGCCCCACAAGGCTCACTCTGCACAGGAGCAGTGTTGAGCCTCACACAGCAGTGACACTGCTGCCAGCACTGGGGCCGGGTGGCCTGGTAAATTGTGTCTTTGCTACAGGGAAAAAATGCAGTAGACAACTTCCACATCACAGGTACCTTTAATTTCTCATTCAGGTTTTGAGTTATGTACATGAGGGTGGTTTATTTTAGACTTAAATAAAGTTTCTAGGTCCTACCAGGAATTAAACAGATGTTATTACTTTACAGTTGCAGATGCATGGAGGGATTTAAGATGCACTACTTGTGTATCTGGAATTCTCCAATAGGACAAAAAGCAGCAAATTTTTCCAGTCCAAGCAGCTATCGAACAAAACAGATTTTATTCGTGCATGCTTATGCAGCAACACACACTGAGAATGACAGAAACCACTGGATTTAAGAGATTAGCCTGGATCTTAAACTGTCTCTGAAAACCCCCACATCAGAACCCCGCTTCTCCACTGCTTCCAGAGGATCCCACACCCCAGTCCAGCTCCTCCCACAGAACAAAGGCTCCTTCTGGGCTGACTGTGGGTTCCCCCCTCACCAGTGCAGTGCGTTCACCCTCCAGCCCACCCTATGCTGGTCAGGGACTCTCAGGGGCATTAAAAGGGACATTTTAAAAGCCATGGATTAAACCAAAGGAATAAAATAAAGCACAAATTCACCTGTTAAAACATCAGCCTGGTACTTCATTGTATTGTCAATTTTAAAGTTGATTTTTAAAAACACCTGGTTAGTTTGATAAGTATTGTAATTCTTGGTTATCTACAATGGAATCTGTCACAAAAATGCTGATTAAAATATTAATTTATAATATTTTCATTCATTTCAGATCAAAATATGTAACTTCAGGGATATGCAAATTAAAAATTGTGTACACCAAACAACATAAATACTAATAACTGAGCTGGGCTGGTTTTGCTGATAGGTTTGGTTTTAATGTTTATTATCATTCCCACAGATGGGTGTGGGCTTTGTTCATGGCATCTTTGTTTTAGAAGCCTGCATGGATCTGACCCGCCATTGTCAACTGATTCTCAAGATACTCAGTGCTTCCTTTAAAGCATTTCAATGCTGCAGCCCAAGGTTTTTCTCCACATGCAAACCCCAGGATGTTTTAATTGGAGCCACATTGCCAAGGTGAGGATCACCTCATTGTCCAAGGAGCACTAAGGAAACCAAAAAACTTTTGTATACCCCAATTTCCTGCCAGTGAATGAGGGAAGTGTCCTTTGATCCTGCTGTGTAAATAGGAATTGCACATCTCTAACAAACATGGAAAGCAAACAGCAAGTTGGACCATGGCAGTCATTTGGGAGAGGAAGCTCTACTGGAAACTGGATCACTAAACTCTAGTGGGATGGACAACTCCTCCTGGAAGTTCGTCTAGCATTAAAAAAAAACCAAACAAAAAACCATTTAAACTTAGTTTAACAGCACAGCTTAACCATTGAATGACCAAATAAAAAATAAATACATTTATCACATCAGCTGCGACTAAGATTTGTTGTCTTATTTCAGGTTTACAGTCAGTTCTATAAATATACCAACCCTTGCGTGATAGGAGGCCAAAACAAATGTTTTCTGTTGATTTGGCAAATGTTTCATGACAAATATTCCAGAGTTTAATTAATTTCCATTAATTACATATAAGGTTCAGAAGATTCTGAATTGCAGCCTTATTATCTAGTATTCTTAGAGAAGATTTATTAAGCACACTTAAGTGATGTTACATAGATACACATTTCTGAAAGAGCCCTACAAAACTTTTCCCAAATGAGGTCACCAATTCAGGCACCAACAGACAGCAGAAAGAAAAACAGGTATAATTATCCGACATAACGACACTGTCAACTATTCAGTTAAGTGCCCTATTCCAATCATCCCACTTCTGCCTTCTCAGGTCTGATGTGACCAATGCCAGCCCATGTTCTTAAACCTATGGTACTTCTAGACAACGTATGTAAATTTACAGTATACAATTTGGATTCACCATGCATGAATACTTTGTGTGTAACATTTAATAAGCTCAATCTACATCCAGAATAATTTACATGAAAGGACAATATTTATTTAAACAGAGCTCAATGGGTAACCATGGTATCTGAGTGCATCCAGAGGAAAAGGGGTCACTGTGAACTCCATCAGCGGCACTCCCACACTTTTACTGTTTGATCTACACTCCCAGTCACCACGTACGGGGCTGTCTTGTGGAAATCTGCCAGGAGACAAAAGCTCTCGTTACCAGTGAACCCAGAACTTCAGCATTTCCTACTCTCACTGAATGGCACTGCTTTTTCAAAACAATTCTACCAGCTCAAAGGCTAAATTCCAAAGCTCCTGGCTATACTTCTGTAGCCAAATTCTCTCGTGCCGTTACGAAGATCTGGTAACACAAAACAGGAATGTCCAGGAATTCAAAGTAACTCTTTTCTGACTGCTGTGCACACCCTACTTTTCCTTTTGCTGGGCAAGCACTGACACTAGAACCCTCCCCACGTGCCTGCACGCTCTGGTGACAGGTTCCAGAACTCCCTGTCAGTTAACATTCTTATCCATGAGCAACGCTGGCAGCAGAAGTGGAAAAATCCAGCACACTCCGAACTCTACAACTCACATGGGTGGGGGGTTTGACTAGAAACTGGAGTTAATTTCTAGTTCATTTCTTCTACACAGAGAGCACAAGGTGCCACTAGGGCCCCAGGGTGCCCAGCTGCAGCAGCGGGGAAGCAGCAGCTCTGGCACAGAGAGCAATACGTACCCAAAGAGGTAACAAAGTGTTCGTGCGCGTTGAGGGTTTTCATGCATCGCTTGTTCTTGAAGTCCCAGACACGGAGAGTCTTGTCATCAGCACAGCTCAAAATAAACTTTCCCCCAGAATGGAACAGGACGCCACGTACCCAGTTATCATGGCCCACCTTGTGCACAAGGAGAGATCAGTGAGCAGGCTGAGAGCTGAGCATCCCACACCTCGCACTAGGGCACACTGGGGGACCCTGCCTGGCCCCGCAAGGACAGCACTGAGCTCCTGAGACCTCTGAGAACTCACAGCTTATCTCCAGTTTCTATTATTACACCTCTATCAGTCCTCCCAACAATGCAAGTTCCTGTACTTGAAGGCAAACAACCAGCAGTCCTCATGTGATCTGCACCAGTTCTGCTCTCCACTCCCAGCACCACCACCCAGAATCTGAGCTGGGAACAGGAGGCCATGGCCCGCGGGAAGTCCCACATGTGCCAGCAACGTGATACTTCACAGAAGACACAATTCAGACGATTACCAGCATTTCTGTAAACAAACCAAGCTACTCATAACAGAACCTACACCACAGTACTGCATTCACACTATGATTTTGGAGATTGTCAGTATTTCTTAGCAACAACAAGATCTGAACTATAGAAGCCATTAAAGCTGTATTTCCAGCATTTGGATTATTCTAACTCTGGCTTCTCTTGAAAACATGACATGCAAGATAATACATTTCATTAAAACTGGTTGTACATATGCAGCTAGGACTGCCAGAAAAAACACCAATGGACTTACAAGTGTCATAAGGCACATGCCAGTGCTAATGTCCCACATCTTAATGGTCTTGTCTCTGGATCCAGACAGCAGAAAAGGCCCAGGCTTGCCACTCTTCTTAGTCTACAGAAAATTATGTTTTAAGTTATGGTACACATAGGATGGAAGCAGCAAGAAGAGGAATGAAGCAGATCCCTTCCCAGTGATATTGTTTAGTACCAAAATCAGATCATACAACAGCTTACAGCGAGTAAACCCACACTGACAAAGCTGTGTCACAGGCACTGGTACTAATGCTAGGAGAATTACACAATCTGTTAAAAGAAATGGTTGCTTGTCCTGCTGATTCCACAAGCCAAGTAACACTTTGAATACACACTTGCCTACTGCAAGACATCCTGTGTTAACAGCAGACACAGCTCAAGGGCCACATCTCGGGACAAACAAGGATGCAGCTCACACATATTTTTGTGCTCACATTCTTCATAAAATGTAATGAAGCAGGGTTAAGAATTCCTGAAAACTTCCTCCTGTGAAGTGATTTCTGTGTGTGCCCATGCACGGTGTGACCACGGCCAAGCTCTCAGCTGCCCCAGGTGTGCAGGGAAGGCGCTCCCCTGCGGGCTGTGCCCGATCCCTCCAGCAGGGGGCAGGGGAGGCACCCCGCAGAGCCCACACGGCCACAGGAAGGACACACCGACTTTCCTTTTCATTTATCATCAAAAGATTATACGGATCTTTAAGCGATTCAAGTAAAATTTGACTGAAATAACCTGTAAAAGCCATCACTAGTCAAGTCTCTGTGTTCAGTGTGGCTACTTTTCCCCTGGAGTGTCCATGGCCTTTGGAGGAAGAGGACAAAACAGCAATGCCAGGCAGGGGGCTTGACTAGAAACTGGAGCTTATTTCTATTTCCTTTTTTCTACATTTTAACATCCTTAGAACAAAAATTTCTTCAGGCCTTTAGGTTTTCCTGAGGCTCACTAGAAGGGGTATCAGTGATCACACAAACTGGAACTCATTTTAGTTAAGGAATGCTTTCCCCCATTAGTAGCTCTACAGTAAATCACAGCAATCGGTGCTTGACTCCAGCACACTGCACTCTGCACCCAAGACAGCTTCATTCTGCATTCCTGACTGGCTCCTTCCCCCCTCTACCTTCCAATTGCTAAGCATCCTTATAATCTTCACATTCTGCCAGAGAAGCTGCTTTACACATTTCTTTGCTGCAGTACAAGACAGCAGTCCCACTCTCACCCCTCTCTGAACAGAGCATCTCCCTGAAGTTCACTTTCACTAGTGCAAGGATAGGTCCTAAACACAAAAGCTGGATCCTGTGAAGCCAAGACGGGGCTTAGCTGCACACCAAGATACTCGGACCAAAGTCCTCATACACCTGCTGTAGCTGCCAGGCCCTTGAGCCCAAAGCTGAGCGGCTGTCAGTGCTACACAGAGCACGGACAAAGATCTCCCCGTGCATGCTGGTGTAACAGCCCGGAATGTTACCTCTGATCCTGTAGCTTCTGATATGGTGGAGTAGGAGCTCTCAGGAGCCCAGGAAATGCACTCTACCACATGCTCGTGCTCTCGGAGCTCAGCTTTGCACTCCTTTGTCGCCACCACCCACACGCGCACCGTCTGGTCGTTGGAGCAGCTGGCAATCAAGGTGCCGTCCTGGTTGGGCCGCACCATGCGCACCCATTCTCTGTGCCCCGTGAAAGTCTTCACGCAGTAACTGTGCAAGAGACACAGCATCACCAACTGCTGGCACAACCGCCCCCTGCACGGGCTTGGAAAGCTCAGGACACCTCACCTACTCAGTGCTTAAGATAAAATATTTTAGTGCACACGTTCATCCAGGCAGGTGATGGAGCACGCCATGAGTTTGTGGAAAGGATGCTGATGTGAGAAAGCAGCAACAGCTAGGAGCTAGCTAAAACTTGCTAAGGTAAAAAGCAGGAAACTTGGGGGAAAATTAAGTTGACATGACTACTTGCATTAAACAGGTATTTTAAGAACAAGTAGAGATTTACAGGTGATTTAGGTTATTAGAGAGACAATTGATAAATGAAACAAGCAAGAAGACAAAAAAAAATCAGGGGACACCTTGATCTGTGTCAAGAAAGGTAACAGATACCTTCTTTAAACTCATAGTTAACCAATGAATTTATTTTCGTAACTGGTCATGAGCTAGAGATCTACCCTCATAGCTTCTAGAAAGACAAAACCAGTTAGCTTTAACTAGTCAGTATTAACATCTAAACCCCTCTACCTAATGACTGGGGCAGAATCTTTCAGTGAATTACTCTAAACAGCAGAACATCATTTCTCAATTCAAAGAGTGCCTGCTGACATTCAGATTCCTGTGTCCCATTTCTACATACAGTGGTTTCTCCTCGCTTTTGTTCTGGTGCTGTTTGCTCACAAGTGCACTTACCCTGTCTGGACTTCCCACATTTTGATAGTTTTATCCCTTGAGGCAGAAACTATATGATCTCCGTTGGGCATGATGGCTACCGAAGAAACGTTATGATCATGACCTGAAAACAAAATAAAGCCTTTATTAAGTGGCACTGGCAGAATTTTCACAGAGCACACAGGACTTCCCTTTTTTTTTTATCTTGGTGAAGTAGCTACAGCAGCAGAGCATGCTTTATTGAATAATCTTTACATGTAAACTTGAGGTTTTATGAAATAATCATCCATACTTTTAGAACCCACACAGTCCAGACACTGAGCATCCTTAAAGGTGCTTTTCGTTTACTTGCATATACCTATGGGTGGGTGTTTATTTTTTTAAGTCTCAAACATTCTCTCTTTCTACTCACCCCTTCTAAAAAATGATCCTAAAAGCAAGAAAAAAGCTCTAACATAAGACTATAAAAACCATTTGCTGTCAGTATTAGAATCTTACAGCTGTGGGTGTTGTACTTTCTCATTTTTCCTATGGCTTTCAAACCCAGTGCAAAGGGAACGTTCCTGTGTGATCAAACACATGCAGCCAAACCCCACATGGAGCAGCCACAATTCCTCTGGCACTGATTCCTCCCTTCCTCTGGCCCTGCATCAGGAACTGGGGGCTGAAGAAATCTTTCACTGATTTGAAGGCAGTTTTACTGTCTAGCAAGCATTTAATATTTAAAGCTAAAATCCCTCAGTCATTTTATTTCAGAGATGCTTCCTACACCATCATGCATAGTAGATTCAAGATGCTATTTCATTCCATAAACACTGCATGTATTCCCCTATTTACAGAGCACTCAAAGTATCAAACTATATCCCCCCTTTTTCTTTTGGAAAATACTCTGGTCTATAACCCCATTCCACATCAGCAGTTTTCCTGGATTAAAAAAAAAAAAAAAACCCAAAAAATCTCTTCACTTTACAGACTGCTAAATCAATCCCTTAATACCTTACCATGCATAGTTCTGATGCACTCAAAGCCCTGGAAATCCCATAGCTTAATGGTCATATCAGCAGAACAGGAGGCCAAGAGTTTGCCAGTGTGGTCAAAGGAAATATCCTGCACAGAGTCTGTGTGCCCCTTCAGGGTTCTCTCAAAGTCTCCTGTCTCATAATCCCACACCTGACAAGGGAACAGACAGCCTGTTAGCAGCAGCCCATTACTCTTTGTATTCCCCAGGCTCACATTTGCACTCTGCAGGCCAGTCTGGCACCTTGTTCAATAATTAAGCAAGCAAGAGACAGACAGCCCTAAAAAGCTAAACAGTAGACAAAAATAAATTTCTTTTTATGTGATTTTGTTACTTATGAATTAACAGAATTAATGCATTTTGAAAACTATTTTCAGCTAACTTTAAGCATTATAAGGCCAGCAGGAGAACATGTTTCACTGTATTGATGTCACCTATTCCACAGGCAGTTGTCTGGAGCACACACATACCTTTATTGTGGCATCCTCTGAAGCAGAGACCATAACACTGAACACTGGATGGAAAATGACTCGGGTGACAGGACTCCTGTGCCCACTCAATGCATACTTCTCTGGAGGACGAGGAATCCACTCTTTAGGGTCTCGTTTCTGACCAAGAGGTCCACCTGATGTAAATTCTTCCTTAGCTTCATTCAGCTTCGATTCTAATTCCATTACCTAAGTGTAAGAATTTTAAAGAGACCTTTCATTTCCAGTTTTATACAAGATCTAATTCACTTTCTTCATTAGTAATCCAAATAACAACTGACTCCAAAACTCACAGAAAAGCCAAGATTGCATGGACCGAAATTGATAACCAACATTCAGTAGCACTGGTTTTAAAAACCAAACCTAAATTAATCATTTATAGTTAATTCTTAATAATCTAATCATTAATCATTTATTCTTTTCAAATTCTCAAATATTTTCACAGGAAAAAAAAGTTCTACAAAATCCCCTTTACTCACACACTGTACAAATACATCTCAATTACTATTGTGCCAAACTACCAAAGAAGGTTGTGCTAACAAAAAAGGAATGCCACTGCTGCAGGAATTCTGTGTCCTGCTGGAGCTAGCACACACATTAACCAACAACAGAAACACTGGAGGGCTAATAAACCCTCACTGTATTAACCTGCAAAAGGGATAGGACTTCATTGTTAACACACTGATTTTAGGGTTTTTTTTGCTTTTAGTACACTCTTGAGCCATTGAAGCATGACTAAAAAGAGTTTTGTACTCTCCACTTGCAGCACAATCCCCCACTGGAATGCACTGGAGCTAATGGCTCCTTCCCTCTAGGGCCATGGCCAAAGACAACAGGCAGCACTGATTTTCCCTCCATTCCAGCCCAGCCTGACCCTCAGCACACAGCAATTCCACCTCCCTGCTCACCAACTGCCTCAAGGCACCTCCTGCCTCTCCAGCTGCAGGGCTGCACATGCGCGTTCAGTGCTGAATGCTTTCTGGGCTAACTTTGTATACGTCTACATCCAGCACATCTCTACTTACCTTCTTTTGTAATCTTATAACAGATGTCCATTTCTTTTCCAGAAGTCCAGCATACTTCTTATCTAACTCTTCATTCTGAGAAGAGGCATTTAAAGGAAGAGGAAGAAAAGCAACACAAACGTCAGAGGTGCAGAGGTAACTAAGTGCTGCACATCCTTCCCATTACAAAATAACAGTCTCATACTACAATAATCCTAAATGTGATGAAGATAACAGACATCAGAAAATAACCATGCCAAGGCTTACTCCACAGCAGACAAAAGCTCTGAGGACTTGCTGCCTTGGTCAGAGACAGATGTTAATCTACTGTTATAGGGGGGCACTTATGAAAGCTGGAGTAATTTGCATGAATGATCCATACAAAAATTAAATCTCTCTTTGTAGAGCTACACATCTATCATTCCAATTTACTCAAATATTTTCAGCCTTTACCTTTTCTTTCCACTTTAGTATAGCCCACTCCAGTTCAGATTTTCTTGTATAAAAGTTGTGAAACTTTTAGCAGCTGTGTTTTCTCTTTCCCTCAGGACCATCTAACCTATTTAGATTGCTTTCCTAAGCTTTGGGAAGAGGAGACTAAATTAGGTTGATAGATAAGGCAGATAGGGAAATGATATTAGGATTTTCAATTATAAGCATGGTATTTCAATTTGTCATTTCTACTTATTTATTCAATACTAGTAGCAAATTGGAGAAATTAAGTCAAACTTCAAGCATTTTGGAAAAAGAACAATGCAAGATATGTAACAAAGAAAAGGCAATGTAGCCATATGAAATGCACACCTCCTATGCTAATAGGTGGCAAAGTTAAAAATTATACCAAATTATCTGTGACAAAGGCAAGTCAACAGAATGAAGTTGCAAGAAATGACTGGTCTGAGTCATTGGCATCTGTAGAGTCTAAGCAAACAGAGCTGCTTACCAGAGCTGGTCACACAATCACAGAATCACAGAGTGGTTTGGGTTGGAAGGGACCTTGAATCTCATTTTGTTTCACCCCCCTGCTGGGGGGAACACCTTCCACTAGAACAGGCTGCTCCAAGCCCCATCCAACCTGGCCTTACTGGATGATGAATCTCTGTGAACTGTTTCAGCCTACCCTCCTACTACACGGTTACCCAAGAGGTATGCAACAGACTCAGGCAATGACTTAACTCCTCATCCAACTCAAATCTCAAAAGGACTTTCTGAACTGAAATATAGATGAAGAATCTTGTTTGAACTCACCACATCTAATTCAGCTTCCTTTTTAAAAACCGAGTACGCCTCCTCGTAGCCATTGGAACGGAGGTAATCTGCTATCGCTCGATTTCTACAAAACAACATTTCCAATACAATTGAAGGACTCAGGGAAATATTGTCATCACAACACAGTGCATTCTGATCAGATCCTTGTCTACGTTATAAAGTAAAATAGCGAAAAATGTCCAGAATTTACTCAAGATAAATGAAGAATTCATAGATTGCAGCTTATATTGCAATGTGCTTACTGCAAATTAAAGAATCCATTTTTTATGCCACCAGTAACTTTGAAATTATATTTTCATCATTTCCCAATTCTAGTTTCAAATGCCATCAGTTCTAGCAAAAATAAAGAGTAGAGAGATCCAAACCACAATACACAGTACTTAAAGGGCATGTCAACAGAGACACTCCAAAATCTATTTTGAAACAAATGCTAATAATTGAAGTTTAATGAAAATGCAACACACACTTAAAAACAATGATCCCTTACAGTTCATCTCGTTGCCTTTGTGACAGCACCATCGTGGCTGAGATGTCAGGTTAACGTGATCGAGCAGTGGCTTCTCCTCAAGAGCTAAAGTCTTGGGAACCCAGGATCCACAATTCAGTCTGCCACAGTGGCTTAAATCACAAGTATTTCCCCAGATGTCAAACCCAGTAGGAAATCCAGAGGCATTCAACACAGAAGATTCAATCCATCTACAAGGAGGAGAAAGAGACATCATTTGTTTCCTTGAAACAGGCATTGCTCAGGCAGCTTTCTTAAATTTATCCAAACAGCATCTTTAAAGACTCTGGCTCTAGCCCAGCATGGGGCCCTTGCAGCTACAGTGCTACACAACTGCAGCACACAAATGACTTTTCCCACTCCAGTACCGCCACCTGAGGGAGTTTGGAAGAACCTTTGAATAAGAGACAACACTTGTTCTCTTTGTTTACCTGGAGTTAATACTTCATCTCACCCATGTTCAGGGCACAGCAAATTTTTAAACAGTCCTTCAACCTAGTCAGAGTGGCCCCATTAGCATGGGTAGAGGTGCCACAGGCCCATGACTGCAGCTGGGCTCAGGCAGTGGAGCGATCACAACACCTCTGGCAAGGCCACCCAACTCAGGATACAGCTGAAACCCGACACGCTCGAGGTGGCTCAAGCCAGTGGGGCTGTGCTTTTCCAAAACACAAACTCATTAGTATCCTTTGATTCAGAAACATGAACTGCAGCATTCTCAGTGCACAACCTGCTTCAACTGGGCAGCTTCAACCTCTGCTCAGTGACATCACCAAACCCACACTGCCTTTGCTTTCTGCACTGCAGGGACCTTGTGAGCACCACGACCATGGGAAGTGCTGAAATGGCACTTCTTGCACACCTGGCAGGTTCTGGACAGAACTCATCATTCACTCAGGCTGCTCAGCAAGTCTGATCAACCAACCAGCCTTCAGCACCGAGATAAGCTGAGGCAATGCACAGAGCTCAGAGACAGCAGGTGGGTTTGTAAACTTTCTACCGACTGCTAGAGGACTGCACACTCCCGTGCCTCACCTCTGCCCCTCCCTAGACACACGGGTACACTGACTGCAGTATCACAGCTCAATAACAATTTCAGTAAGGAGCCCCCTCTAAACAATAGCCTGCTATGAAAAAAGCAAGGAAAATACCAAGTGTGTATCATTAATGGCTACTTATTCATCACAGGGGATCAGAGGCTTCTTTCTAAACCTATCTAGACCCTGCTGTCTGCTTCAAAATGAGCTTAAGCAGCAAGTTGCTTGTTTCCATGCTGTTGGTGGATCTTCCACCTTAAATGCTGCACACAGTAATACTGCCTGCTAGCCAGTTACAATAGGAGCACTCTGAACAGGCAATGCCTCATTTTATTAGTCTTACCTCTTCCCCAATAGCTATTTCAGAAACAATTTGGCTGAAAACTAACAGCATAGGCCTCAAGCTTTCAGATAACAGAAGCAAGCATTTCACCTCCTCTTGTCCCATAACCCAATTCATGCCAGGTAAAGAGACAACTGGGTTTCAAGAGATGTTCGGTGCCCGGTACAGAGCAGAGTACCACATGCAGATTGACGGAAATCAGTTAACATCAAAAATAAGGTCCTGCGGTGCTGAGAGGCGCCCGCAGAGGGCGCGCCGCGGGACACGCGGTGCCGAACCGGGCTCGGCGCGGCGGCGGCAGCAGCGGAACGGGAGCGGGCACCTCCCAGCGCCCGGCAGCGCCCGGCAGCGCCCGGCAGCGCCCGGCAGCGCCCGGCAGCGCCCGGCAGCGCCCGGCAGCGCCCGGCAGCGCCCGGCAGCGCCCGGCAGCGCCCGGCAGCGCAGCGCCAACACACAACGGCCAAAATCTGCCTCCAGGCCTGCCAGAGGAAAAACCTGCAGTGGGATTTGTATTAGGAACCGCCACTATGCAGTGAATGCCTAGCGAATCCAGTGCCAGCGTACTGACCCCAGTAAAAAAGCCCAATATCTCATCAACTTTGTAGTGGCATCTGGGAGATGCAATTATAGATAGCACTAGTCTAAAAATAACAACAACTGTGTTTGTAAGGCCATCTTTCACATGTCATCTATTTAGAAATGCATTTTCCCTGTCAAATGTAAAGTAACCCCAAACTTTTCCATATCCCATATCCGCTTCCCAACACCTGGGCTGCTGCACAATCTAACTCTGGATTGTTAGTGAGAAACAGATCCTAGTACTAGATAAATTCCAGTAGCCACATGGCAAAGTAGCTACTCCTGCTATTAGCAAATTCCAGCTGAGCTAAAGCCACCAACCAGCTGATCTACAGCTTCTCGCTCCTCCAGAAGGGTCTGTTCCAAGCACCCTGCTCAGCATTCCTGACTTCACTAAAAAGCCACCTGAATAGAAGGGGAAGTATTTTTAGGACTGCCTCCTTCATAGACAAAACCAGAAAAACAAAACTAAAACAACCAAAGCCCACTGTAAACAAAGAAAAAACCAAAACAAACAAAAATCCCCCACACAAAGAACCCACTCAAGCACAAGTGTTCAAACCCCAAAAAACCAAAAGGACCACCATTAATTACACACCTGTGCCACTATGTGAACTACCTTTTTTTCAGCTGGAGCAGACCTTGTGACATACAGGCTTCAGCACAACAAGACTAACCAGTCCTCCCCATCACCTATCAGCCAGCACCGTGCTACCCTCAGACAGCCCAGCCATGACGGGCAGCTGGAGCTCTGGGGGAACCCTGGGGAACACAAACAACCCACAGAGAACTGCCACCTGTCCAATGGTCACTTTGTATCAGCATATTAAGGCAGTGTCAAGACAGAGTTAGATATTCTTCTGAAAGAAAAGGTGTCTTGGCATTAGAATTTTACTCTGTCCACTATTAAATACAGGAAAAAGCACACTGAATTTAGCCACCCATGGAGTAACAGCTACTAATTTAGTGTGAACCAGGATGTGCCTTTTAGTAATACCCACTTACACTCTTCCAAGTTGTAGTTTCTAACTTAAAACCTATCTGATTCCCTATCAATAGTGTGCATATACAAAAGCACCAAGTGGCAAACCTCTGCCGAAGGACAGGAACAGAGGGCTACAGGTGTTCTCAGCAAGATCAGGTGTCACTGTAGGCCTTTTAAAATTGGGAGCTGGCAGAGACCTGAAGCTGGCACAGGTAGGACACATGCAATGGGCACCTCTCACTCCTCCTGGCAGCACAGGACCTGCCTGGTTTTTTACAACAGCACAAACCATTCCTTACCTATACAAAACAAACTCCTCAGCTCCACTAACAGCAGCAGATCCTCAGCAGGCAACTGCACCTCATCCCAAGCTGCCCACCTTTCCACTCAGCTACAGATCAGCTTTTTGACTCAGGACTGGCAGAAACATCAGAGAGTACAGAGAGCAGACCTCCTTCAATCCTTTGGTGCTGCAGGACTAGAGAGTGGCATACTAAAGCATAATCTTTAAAAACAAATCAATTTTAAAAGAGACAGCCCTGCACCGAGCTGGCACGGACAGGAACACCCTCTGCCCCAGGGTGGCAGAGAGGATTCCACACACCACTGCTGCTCCCTGCCTTCAAACCCTGGGCTCTTCCACTGATGCCTAGCAGTGTGGCTCAAGTGCTCCCGAGATTACTGGAAAACTTCACAATAACCCAATGAGAGACCTGCAAATGATTCATAAATGCACCAACAGCAAAATGAACTAAGTTCAGCTCCGTTTGTTAGCTGAGACAGCTCTACAGGAGGTATCCAAGCACAATAGCTACACGCTCAGTCACAGCAATGAGGTAGGGAAAAAATAATCACTTTCAGGCAAGAGATTCCCCTCAGCTCATGGTACGCTATGCCAATAAATGATACGCCTTGCCTTGTAGGTATTTCTATGACTGTGTTCATACCTGCTTCAGGAGACACTTAACTGACTAACAGTGCCCATTTCTGCTGCTCAGAAAAAGACACAGTAGGTTTGGGCTCCACAAACAGTCTTCGCCACAAAAACACAAGCTATGTACACTAAACATGTAACTGTAGCTCAAGTGATACATGGCATCAATTACAGAGCTAAAGCATCAGCAGATACAGAACAAACCAGCAGAGTGCAGCTCTGAAAGCTCAACAAACCTTTAGCTCAACACTGCTGTGCTTTAGGAATTGTGTATTTTTACAGAATTCTAATACTTTAGTTAACACAGCTACAAGACCACTTTTTCCATAAGTATTATTATGACAACATTTTAAATTATATTCTCCAAGAACGTTTATTGAAGGAAACAAAATCGGGCATCACTTTTGCAGACTGCCAGCTAAGGCACACCTAATACAAAGTATTTGGTGTTAAAAAGGCACATGAGCCATCACCAGCATCAGGGTCACACTGTGAAGTCAGTTAAGAGTTTTTTATTACTCACATTAAGGTTCCAATTTAAATCTTAGCTTATCATTTAAAATGTCAATAACCCATATAAAACTTAAAACATTTTGAAGTGTCCAGCTACATGCTAGCAACTTTCAAGTGGTTTTTCTAACACATCATATCATTCTTAAAAGGTTTTTTTACCTCAAAGAAAACTCCTGGAGTTTACTTCTGTGTTGTTAATATACACAAAATCCTACTTCAGTTATCTCCCTCTCTTCTGCTAATTTTATAATCCCAGTGAAAGGCCAGTCATTTATGATAACCAAAGGCCACCAAAAAGAGTAACTGAATTGATATGATCAGAATTATATTCCACAATTCTTTAAAGCTGAAAGGATCCATTTGTGCATTACCAAAGGCGAAACTCTTGTTGCATTGTCTCTTGCTACTTGCCTGGCACAGGAGGTCCTTGCAAGGTTCTTCGACAGTGTATCCTGTTTCATAACATTAACAAGAGAACCTAAAGGGGTTATTTGGGAGTAATTCCCAGGCAATTAGAGCTACAGTCCTTATGGAAGAACTAGACCACATGAATTGCTCTCTTACACCTCTGGATTAGGCTGCTAAATTCTATCAAGTATATAAGAAAACTTCCTTTTAATTTAAACTCATTTTAATGGGCCTGATATTGTTTGAAAAGCATAAGCAAAAAGCTGCTCTATCAAACTCAAACCACAGACAATTCTTTCCACAATGTACTCAAAACCAGATTCCATAGAAGTGAAGTAATATCCATAGTTCCTAGGCATAACTATCAGGACCTGAAAAGGGTTCCTAGATATGTCTCTATCTGTTGATAGGAAAGAAAAACAGTAACAAGTAAAATAATTCAGTTCCTCTCCTGCTTGCATCCCGCCCCCCATGACTGCAGGAAAGCTCATCCACAGCAGAATCACCCAGGCACAGGCATGCAGCTGCTCTTAGTGCAGCAAACAGACCTTATCCTAGAAAATGTTGGAATCCATCACCTGCTAAGCCAGCAGGGATGAGTGGGGAGAATATGAGAAAGCTACTCATTTATGAGCTGGGTTAATCTTTTTTCCACTTTTCAGCCTACATCAGTAAAGCTGGCTGAGGGATTACGACGAAGTGAGCTCCAACAGCTATCTGATTTGGGAAAAACAAAACAAGAAGCAAATCTGATCTGAATTACAACTCTGAGCCTTATTTTTAATTCATATGTTTAGTAAGCCTGTTATTCTGCAATTAAGGCAAGTCTCAAAATGCCTGTAGGTCAACACTTTGCTTGATACATCAATGTAGTATCCACAGAGTACACAGAGCATTCTGTGCAGTGCTTATAATAATTCATAAAAAACATTTTCCGTTTCAGTTCAATTACAGGTTTATCAAAGGAAATATACTTTTAACATGAAAAAAGTGAAAAATTTTATGCCTCTTTTCTTCTCCATTTCACCTACTTTCACTGCTTTTGCTAAAAACCTGATACAGTAGTTTAGTTCTGAAAATAATTCAGCACAAAATCCATGGGGAACCAGAAAGCAATCTGTAGCAGATCAGATATAGTGCCTGTGTTCCAAAGACTTGGAATGCAGTTTGCAATTACATCTGAAAAATAAAGCTAAGGAATGTCATCAAGAGGCTACAAAGCAGGAGCGAGTCGGGTGCTGCACGCAGCATGCTGCCGAAGGAAACGCCCGTGCACTCTGAAATCAACTCCTATGCCCGTCTGCCTTCCCATGCTATTCCAAGCTAAATTTCTAACACATCACTGGCAGTCACTACCCACCTTTAGGACTGTAAAACAACAAAACACATTTCTGGCCTCGTTACTCTTCCCAGGCACCAACACCAAATGACTTTGAGGAATCTGGGCCAAATTTGCTTGGGAAATATTTTTTTAAAAAAGAATACTTTAAATTAATTCAATCTTGACTTTTTTCACCATGTATCACTCCAGTTTTGCAATTCTGATAGAAGCATGATACAATTAATTCTCAGGAGAAACATCTTGAGTGAGCATTGTCATATCATCTCATTTTAGAGCCTTTGAGCTTCCTCCAGGTCAGAGCTCCAGCCAGAGGTCTGTGTGTAGGCTCTGGTGGAAAATGGGAAAACATCCTCCTTCTAACCTGCCTGTTCAATTCTATGTGAAAATGCAGGTAACTTCAGCTACCAACAACAGGAAGAATGCAGGCTGCAGCAGAAAATAAAGCTCTAACACGTGTGAGAAGGCTCTGAGCTGGCAGTCCCCCCTCTGTGCTCAGGGTGCTGTGAGAGCAGGTAGGGGTAGTGTTACGGGCTCCATGTTACACGCTGCTACTCTACACTTGCTTAGGGCAAAGCACATCAGGGTCAGCTGGACGACTCCAGCAGGGTGTTTTTCAGTATCATTACTGCTAGGTCAAACAACACACACACATTTTGGGATAGCAATTCTAGACCACCAGAAGAGTGCTGCACTCAGATATGTCTGTCAGCAGGCATGCACTGGATTCAAACTTGGTTGTTTCCAGTTCTTCCTCCCATACTTCTCCGGCTTGAAAAATTAAGTAACAGATTTATAACTGTAAAAGAGGTGACAGGACTATAATCAAATTTAAATAATTCAATCATTAAACTGCCTGTTATCCTGGCAATGTGATATTAACAAAAACAACCACAAATTGATTAA
Organism: Agelaius phoeniceus; assembly: GCF_051311805.1. Taxonomy (NCBI): domain Eukaryota; kingdom Metazoa; phylum Chordata; class Aves; order Passeriformes; family Icteridae; genus Agelaius; species Agelaius phoeniceus. The sequence goes on from NC_135284.1 coordinate 456,140, forward strand.
ATTTATAAAGAAAAATATCCAGAAGAAAACTTAAAGGAACACCTATGTTAATATTTTAGAAACAGGGGAAGGTATAAACCACAAAGAAATCCAAACAAGAAGTTAGACAGAACTTCCACTCTTCAATCGTGAGAATACTGTTGGTCCTTTATCCATTTTCAAATCTTGTTGACCAAAAATGGTTTCACTTGCCCAGAGGGGGGAGAAAACCAAAAAGCTCATCATAATTGTGATCTATAACATCTTATTCTGTTACAGGGTACAGTGTTCAACCTTTCATGATACTAGTACCAAAAATAATGAAATCAGGGTTCTGGTAGAAGGTATCTCATCTTTCTTATCACCCACCTTCACCTACTACACTCCTGCCTCTAAAACAGAGCTGAAGGTGAGAGACCAGAAACTTCTACCATTACTGATTTAACAGACACCATCTGTTTAAAATACATAGACACTCATTAATAACATCATCCTCTTAATAGATTGCAAAGACATGAGCATTTAAACAAACCAAATTGTTTATCCAATCTCTTTCTTCACCCCAAAAAGCAGGTGGATCCAGCACAAGACAAGCTGCCAGTGTTGTTTAGTTTTGGAAGAAACAGTCATTTATCTGCAGCAAACAGCCTAGCTGGGTCCAGCTGATTTTCCTCTAGTCTTAAAGAGGGATAAACCTAACACCTTTGCTTTAGCATTAAGCAGAAAAACAAGGCAGAGGCAATCTCGGGGGGAGTGGGGAGGGGAGCACTTGTCTGTCTAATTAAACCAAAGGAACTTAAGGTTTGTGGAGCACAATGGGAACAATTAACATGGATACAAGAGGCGAGGTATAAATACTCTCAGTCATGAATGCCCCTGCGCTATCCCAGATGCAAACCAGTACAGCACCACGCCACAGAGCCTGTCACCTACCTCACAAGAGGTGTGACAGCTGAGTCACCAAGCAGCCCCAGAACAGGAGGTGCCTCTGAACAGCCTTCGACCAACTCCCTCAGCAGGGACCTACTTAACAACGGATCCGAGGAAATTACAGGACAGACACTCCTGCTGCACCACCTACAAACCTCAGCCATGGATGGGCCCATCTCTGCAAACACCTTCTCAAAGCTGCAGCAAGTACTTTCAAGCCAAGCTGCAGAACTCACTCAGAAGCAGCACCATTAAGGAGGAAATGGCAAAAATAATTCCAAATGTATTAACTAGCAAGTACTTTGAATTAATAATGTTGATTTTTTTACGTAGTTATATATGCATCAGTGCTCTTGGTATTGGTCAGTGTGGCAACGCCGTGCACAACATTAGCTTTGAAAGGATTGTATGTTTATAGTCACAAGGAAATGGAGTTCAGCATACACTTACTTCGTACATAACATTTTTCTTTGAAATTTCCTGACACTAGATGCTAGCAGGAAGTGAAATGATAGGTGGCTTCCAAGACAGTGAACTAAAAGCAAAAGGGCCTAAATCACACCTATCTAATCCCTTAAGGAGAAAGGAGGAGGCTAAAGAAAAAGAAAACAGAATAAGCTTTTAAACATTATGAATGAGACAAACATTGTCTCATCCAACTTCTGCCTCAACTTAGAAGAAAAGGCCCTTTTTTAAACAACTGGGATAAGATACAGGTTAGCAACAGACATCTGTCAGGCCAACCCACAGCAGCTGGCATCTCCAGGGTAAAACTGGAATTCTGTGTCTCATCAGATAAAATCCTGGTTCTGCCAAGGCTTTTAATGTGTACTGTTCATCAGTAGGTCCTAGAACTAGGTAGGAATGAAGAAAATGGTAGGAATGAAGAAAAGTTTTGTTGTAAAATAACTGTAATACATGAAAATCAGACATTTAACCCAACTTAGGCTCAGAACCCCACCAATAAGCTGATATGACAGAGCTACAGCTCCCACCACACCTCTGCACCACAGTGGTGTCATCATCCTGCCCACAGAGCACAGCCCTCCACACCCCCCTAGCATGGACAGCATTCAGAGCAAGAATTCTGAGGAAACAGCTTTATGCACTTGAAAACTGAGTTTAAACAGGTCAGGATTGTATCTTAGTGTAAATGCCTACTTCTAAAAAATTAAAAGTGTAGCCTACTCTGTCAGGCAGATCAAAAGATAAAGCAACACCACCATGAATCAAAGCCTCAAAAGCCACATTAGGAGCCCCATTTCCCTCGTGTCAGGTCATAAAGTAGCTCCTGAGAAAGCCCCAGAACCCAGGCAAGGCTTCCCCAGTGCAATACATTTTTAGTAGTCAGGCTGTCCTGCCAATGATACGTAAGCTCTTATAAAAGGGAGAAAGAGGAGCCAGTTGTAACGTCACTGACAGATCTGCAAGTATGGACAGTGCTTAACGGAGCGACTTCTCTGCAACAAACCCCACAGGAGAGTCCCAGCACCATTCCATCAACACACATGGCTCTGGTCCTTGGGAAACATCTTCAGCTGCCATCACAAAGTACGTGTTAGAGGCTGGAAACTCCCCCGCACCCTATAGGAAATCTGAAATTATTATCATTAATAATAATTACAGATTTCTATTGTCCTCTTGATTTCCTGAATTTAGGCCTACACAGCTCTTATTTTCAGCCTGAGAAGTATTTCAGTGCCCACTTCATGGATGCTTCAGCTGCTCTCCCTGTCTTTGCCTTTAGTTTAGAAAATGGGCCTCAAGTTCACCAAAGTAGAAGAGAGCTGACCTAAACCAAACTGTTCCAATGTCATTCTCCTTCGTACTGGTAATTCCAACCCCTCTAGCTCAGGAATACAGGGCAGCTACAGAGGGTTGTAAAAAAACTTACAAACATATGCAGTCTATACCTGAGCTACCCTGAGGCAGAGGGGCCCAGCTATTGTCTGCCCAGAATACTCCACAAGAAGCATAAATACATTATCATTAATGATGGACATGGGCTATGGAGTTCTTCATGGAAGACAAGGCTGCAGTAGTGGACAAGGCAGTCAGCAGATGTTAATTCTGGAGCTGTCCCATCCACAGCAAGTTGAGAGCAAAGACATAACCTGAGCTCTCTCAGGCTGGGAGGAGCACAGGAGCCAGGACAGGCACAGGGGTCAGCAGGACGGGCAAGACAGAGCCTGTGGGCAGCCAGAAAGGAACTGTTGATGCCTTTTGGTTCTGCAGAACCCAAATGAACAGGTTACTCTTGTAGAAAAAGTGACTGCCATCATTTCAAGGGCAAAAATCAACCAAAGCTGTTAAGATGGAAAGTGTTTTGCTAGGTTCTTCATTGGCCTTAGCCTGGATACACATTAGACTCAGGTATTTGGCTCATGCAGCCACTGAATCCTGGAACATCTACTCCAAGTGAATGAACTAGAAATAATGCAGAAACCACTGCCTCTTATTTTAATTTTGGGCATACTAAGAGAAGCAGTCTCTTTCTTGTGTGCCCATCTCTGTGAGACCCCCATGAAAAAGCAAAACCTCAGACTGCTTCAGAACCATCCATGTTCAATGCTGCACTTGCTCCAATCAGCACTGAAATCAGATGGGAATGCCATGAGGCACATGTGGAACAGGAGAGCACTTCCATAGGCAGCCTTTCCTAGGTGCTTCCTCCAATCCCTATTGTATTCCCCACATCCTTTGTTCAAACGCTTTTCCCACATAACTTTAAGCAGTAGTATCCAAGAGGGACAGCAATGCTCCTACAGAGCTACAGTGCTCAAAAGGGTTTCTGAAATCCTGAGATGTTATTTTACAAGAACCTGGCACATGACGAAGGGCACTGCAATCCAGTCTGTACACTGACAGCAGTCACTCCACTGTGGTCACCAGAGAAACCAGGGATTGTCTTTTTCTGTGTGCCCACCCATAATCCGCTCTAACCAAGAAGTTCCATGAACAAATAACAGCATGAAGCCACAATACAGAGGCTTCTCCAGATCCCAGAAAATCTTGTGTGCAAAACACCGGCATAAAAATTGCAATTCTTATCTAAAGTGTAAATAAAATCAATTCAACAAGTGCATATCTCAGTGGATAAATTGAAGCAGTTATCAGACAAAAAAAATCCGGCTTTGCAACAGTGACTGGTCACTTCTCACTGCCAGACAAATCAAAATCCACCCTGCAGAAAAATCAGTCTCAGAACAGAATGTGAGATTTGTTTCATTTCCGAAGCTTCCTGCACCATTAGATTCTTCCCTAAAGAAGAGACTTCATTGTTACGGCAATTAGTATTCCTCCACCCCGGCAAAGGGAGGAAAAAAAGCTCTGAAAGGGTAATCGAGCCATTTCGCAGCTTTGCCTCCTTACTCCACCCAGTCTCTTCCCTGCTCAATGGCTGCTCACAGCATCCACAAACATGGGAACAGCAACAGAAACACACAAAAACGAGATGCCCGAGAACAAGCCGGATATTTGCAACGCATCTTACAGTTTAAAAATATTTTCTTTGTTTAGTTCCCCAACATAATTTTCCTATTTAATAAAATTACTCTAAGGGCAAATAACATTCTGACAGCAGACCCTCCCTCTCCCGAAAACCAGCCAAATGCTGCACAATCATTTACAAAATGATCATCACTGAACGGAGGTTCTTTAACCACCACCTCCTAATGCCATGAACAATACTGTCATAGGAACATATACTTAAAAGAATCACCACAAAAATACATAATTTAGCCAGGTCAATATGCCCAAACATTTAATTATATTAAAACGGTGTTTATTAAAGATTTTTAATATAGCTTAGATTAACCTTCCCCCATCCCTAGTAGGCAATTCATTATGAAAGGACTTGACCTGCACCAACCAAGCCCACTGCTGCAGCACTATTGAAATGGTTCGAGTGATACCATGGCAAAGAAAGGGAAGGTGTCACATTATTATCGGTATTAAAGGTCAAGTTTAATTGCATCCACCTTAAACAAAAAGAAAAAACAAAACAAAACAAAAATTAAAAAAATCTCACACCCACAGAACTGAACAAACCCTAAACTTTTCAAGGGAGGCACCACTCCCACCCCCCAACTTCCATCAAAAGCCCTGCCTGCCTATAACCTCCTGTGGAAACAAAACCTCGGGAGCAGCAATTAATACAGGATTTAAGCAATATTGTAAGGTTTTCACGGGAAGCCTGTGCACCTGCAGCCATCCAGGCAGAGATATGACCCCCAGAAGGAGAGATCAGACCTCCCTCCCCCGTTTTACTGCAGCTGGTTCTGAAGGTCTGAGCCACCTCCTATCGCTGCTGCCCTGCTGAGCACTGCAGGAAAACTGGGGATGCGAGACAAATTCTGAAACAACACCTACTCCTTTCCCTGGATTATTAATTCTCGTCTTGTTTTCGGTGCCTCGGCCGCGCTGGTCATTTGGGCCATCGCCCGACGCCCGGCCCTGCCCGGGGAGGGGTGACAGGGAGAAAGCCCCGGCAGGAACCGGGGAGGGATGCTCGGGGTCCCCTCCGCGCACAAACCAGGCCCGTCGTCCCTGAAGGCTATTTTATCGCTATTTACCCTGGCCCATCGCCTCCTCCCGGTATTTGCTAAGTCACGGACGGAGCGGCGCGGCCCGAGGGGTGGGGGGGGGACACGGGCCCGGCGGCGGCTCCGCGCCCGCCCCGCCGCTCCCACCGGGCCCTGTTTTCCTGCAGAGTCACCGCGGGAGTGGGGCCGGGATCCGCGGGGAGCGGGGGAGCCGCGCCCCGGCCCGCAGAGCCCCCCCACACCGAGCCGGGGGGAGGACACCGGGCCGGCCCCCCCGCCGCCCCCCGCCCCGCCCGGTCCCTCCTCACCAACGGGCGCGGCCGCCATTTTGAGAGCGAGGAGGGGGGGGGGGGGAGCGGGGCGAGGGCGGGGAGCGGGAGAGGAGGGGGAGAGCGGAGAGGAAAGCGGCGGCCGCTCGTGCCCCGGGCCGGGACAACCCGCGGGCCGGGGGGGCGGCGGGCCCCGGCCTTACCGAGCCCCGCCGGCGCCGGCGCCGCCGCCTCGCTGTGCTGCGCGGGTCTGGCGCCACCCGTCTGTCCCACTCACCGGCGCGGCGTCCCGGTGCGGCGTCAGGGTCCCGGTGCGGGGTGGCGGTCCCGGTGCGGGGGTTCCGGTGCGCGGTCCCGGCGCTCGGGGACGCTCCGCTCGCTCCGCGCTGTCAGAGGCGCCGCGGCCGCCGGGAGGGAGGGCGGGAGCGGCGCGGCCGCCGCGGCGCTGCGCATGCGCGGCCGGGGGCGGGGACGGCCGCCCGCCGCCATCTTGGGCGGCCGAGGCGCCGGGTGCGTGTCCCGGCGTGCCGCGCGCGCTTCCCGGCGTGCACTGCGCGGCCGCTCGCCTGAGGGGGCGGCCCGGGAGAACCGGGAATAGCGGGACTGTCCGGGAACATACCGGCAGAACCGGGCACAGCCTGCAGGCCACGAGGGTCAGGCACACCCGGAAAACACCGGGCGCCGCAGCAGTGGCACCGGGCACGCCAACACCGGGCACGGCGAGTGTCACCGAGCACCGGGAAGACGAGGCACCGCCGGTACACCACGTCGCCCCTGGCCTCCCGCAGGCACCGGGCGCTGTAGTGCTTTCCGAGCGTCCCTCCCAGGAATCCCTTCCTGGCACAGCTCCGTTTTAGTGGGTGACCTTGTCCCTTAGGTCAGATTGATCAGCTGAGAGAAGGTTCGGGTCCTTTGTGTCCATCACCTCCGTGTGAGGGGAGCTCTGGGGGCTGCCTTGTGCACCTCCCAGAGCCCCTTCACAGGGGTAGCATAGAACTACTCGCATTTTACACTGGGAACTGAATGTTCACATTATCTACAAACTCCATTTAGTTAAATCTCAAAATGTCCTTTGTTTGGTATATCAAAATGGTAGTTCCTGATGATAAACTGAGGCACAGACCAGTGCTGCTTTAACCCATGCACTCACAGGAGGTGACAGCAGAGCCTTGGCACTGCCTGTCCCAGCTCCTGTGTGGCTGGCACAGCCGAGCAGCTCTGTCCAGCACAATTCTGCCATCAGTTTGTAGTTATCAGTCCCCATGCTCTACAGTGATCTGTGTCAGGGGCAGCAGTGCTTGCCCAGGACTCTGCACAGCCCAGCAGGGTGAGTTCCCAGCTGCGCTGGCCAGGGACAGTGACCACAGCCACGTCCCGCGCTGGCAGCAATGCAGTGAGAGTGGGGCCACACAGCTCTCTGAAATGCTGACCCAAGGAAAGAGGTAATTCCGTGTGGAAAATTATCCAGAGAGCAAAAACTGAAAGAAACTTCAAGGGACACTGAAAATTTCATAATCAAAACTTTACAGTCCTGTCTGTTACTCCTGTGAGTAGCAGTGGAGGTTACAATGCAACAGTTACCTAATGGATCTCTGTGTTTGTACCCAGAGCACCTGAGGGTGCTGGTGTCAGCCTTGCCTGCGCTGGGCCTTGGCCCCTGGCTTGCTCTTGTTTATTTTATACAGCAGTAGACAAGGCAGTGCTGTGCAAACCCCCTACACCACACTCGTCAGGGTTATTTCACAGACAACATAAGAAACAGGGGACTGAAATTTAGGGGAAGATTTTCAAATGGTTGCCCAAATTACCTTGGCCTTATTTCCCTCTACTTGCAAAGCAGACAAAACTGTTTTGACAGCCTCAAAATTCAAAATATTTCAAGTATTTTGGGGTGCATATTCAAGTGATGACTAGCATGTACCCCAAAAATTAAATCTGGTTCATGGGAATTAATGAATTTTCTAGAGATTGTTAGGACACTGGTATTTTATTCTCCTTTTACAGCTGGCCTTCCTTGTAATATCATTGCTTGATACTAGAGTGGAAAAGAAGTCCCAGCTGCCAGCACAGCTGAAGGGTGAGGAGTCTCAGAGCCCATTTTTCTTGATCACGTCCTTGATTGCCACCATGTACCTTGATAATAGCAAACACAGACCCTGCACCTCAGTGGGGACAGGCAGATCCAAATTGCACAGCTCCCTCCGATCTCAACTTCAGTTTTTCCCTCAGAATATTCCTAAAGGTAGTGTTTGCAGCTTGCACAGCTCTGCTGCAGCGTGAGCCAGGCTTCTTCAGGGGAGTTTTTGCCATCTGGGGTGGCACACACAGCAGTAGCTACTACAGCTGAGATTATGATTCCAAACGTTCCGTCAGCCCTTGCCACACGCTTCCTGCTAAACACGGAAACTGGATTCATTGATAATTCATATGTTGCCTCTGAATGAAAGTTGTCATTAATATTCTGCGCGTGTACATATTTGTGTAGCAAGGCACCTGCAGTGACTGTACTGCTGCAGCCAGCTCATGTACACGGTTCACGTCCGTCGCGGTGCCTGACCTACAAAAGATGTGAGCTGTTACAGCCACGCAGCTCTGGAAGGGAAAGAGTTGCATGAAAATGCCTCCACAGATTTGAAGTGAAAGATCAGTGCAGTTTTAGGTCGGGACTGAATTCCAGTGACACAAATACTGTCATTACAAGGTGCCTAAGCACATACCAAAGGAAATTGACTTGTAGCTATGTCTTGCAATTCAATTTAATGAGTCAATGGGCATGTCTACCTGTGTCATTAACCCTGTCACTGGGATAAATCACAAGAAATGAGCATTTTTTTTCTTCTTTTTGTTCACTAGTGAATAGTGACTTCTCTGTGGCTCAAGCAAGATTCTAGAACGGCAAGTTTCCACTTTATTGTTCTTATAGATGCAAAAGTTTCAGAAATTCCACTCGCAGTACTCATGTGGCCTTTCCTCTACATTAGAAACATAAGGAAGAGAACAATCTCTAAGTGTGTCCTGCTCTACGTGACATTCTCAATAGCATTAAAAAGAAGATAAACAAATCCTGCCTCTGAGGTTCCTGCGTGGGGAACCTTGGCCCTGTGCAAAGTCTTCCCTTGCTGCAGTAAAATTTTTCACTGAAGTAAGCCCCTTTTCTAATTTGGTATGAAAGAAATGAAAATTAAATTTTCAGCAAGTGTTCCTATTTTACTGCTAAAAGTGGCCATGCCTGTCTTCACTCCATTTTGTGTCTCACCTGGACTGCTGATCGCATACAGCTTATAAAGAGTTTATGTTACTTTTGATGAGAATGTGTTTCTGTATCTCGATTCAATAGTCTTTGATAGTCCAATGCTATTCTGATTATACTACTGTCACATGGTTTCTTCTTTAAAATCACGTGTTAGTTCTTTTCCTAGAGCCAAAGGATGAAAGTCCAGGTACAAGAAGCATTTCAGCCACTTATCAGTTCTGTTTCCACTGGTGTCCCCTGCCAGGCCCTTATCCAAACCTGAGTGCTCACCCTGGAGGTGCTGTGTTCCCTGGCAGCCGTGGGCCTGGCTCCTGTGCCAGTCCCGGGTTATCTGCTGGTTCCTCTGTGGTTTTGTGAGGCTGTAATTGGTGTCTGCTCGGCCTCACATTCACCTTCTCTGTCCCCATACAGTCAGTGGGATGTTAAAAATATCCTTTTTCTGGGAGACTGTGAAAACAAGTGTTTCCTATAATAACTTTAACAAAGTGTTTAACATAGGAGTTTCAATTGCAGGTATTTATTATCAAACGAGATGTTTTCTGTTCCCAGAATTTTAAAATTTATGAGAATTATATTATTCAAGGATAAATATGCTTACTTAAAAACTTTTATTCAATAGTTTTAGTGAATTATTTCTTATATCTTCAACATGTGTTTCAGGGTTATAGTGAAAGCCAGTAACATTCCAGTTAAAAGGATGGTAAAGTAGTGCAGGGATAATAGAGCATCCACCTTTTAATCTAATTGGGGCATGCACTTTTGCCTGCAAAAGCTGCACATAATTCTCATACTAATGCTGCAGCTGACCATGCAGATCAGGTCATCAGGCTCCTGTAGCTAACCAGGATAATTTGTGCATTAGTACCTGATTTGTGTTGAAAACTGCTGCAAAGGTTCATGCAGGTATTTGGGATGGGATGCATTGTTCCTGGCTCTCCCAGATGTGCTGCACAGCTGCAGTTCAGCTGCAATTAGCAGTTTGATGGACTCGAGCACAAGCTTTGCTGTACCTCAGCATCCCTTGTCCACTCAAACTTGCTCTTTAAATTCTGCTTTTACAGCACAAATCTGTTGTTCATGATACTGTAAAACATCGGAGAAGTGTGGCCTCTGCTCCATGGGTGCTGCAGCATTCCAAACACAACTTTATGGGACAAATTATCTTTATTTAGTTAATCCACGAATACTGGAGAAAGATGTTATCCATTATGTGATTCCTTTGTAGGTGTGGGAAACGGGCAAAGTCCCGCAGGAGCTGTAGCCGGGGCTGTGCCAGAGGAACGGTTGCCGGCCCTGGTGCCGTGTCGCGGTGACACAGCCCTGTCCGTGCTCCGCAGGTGCGGCGGGGCCGAGCCGGCCGAGGCGTCCCGCGCTGACGGACTCTGCTGCTCACGGCGCTGCACCGGAGATTTGCAACTACAGGCTGAGGTATGCAGGGAGCCTGGTCAGTGCCTACGGGGAAGATGACTTTTAATCTTACCTGTCTTCTAAACAACAGTATAATCCCGAGCAGAAACACTTCCTCATGCAGCAAAATTAATGCTCTTTTCTAATGCACAATCTGTTCAGCTGACAAGCCTGCACCAACTTTAATAAACTCACAGTATATCCCCCCCATTAAAAACAGCAACATTTTACAACAAATAGAGCTATTCAGAAATGTAAATGCCATACCGATGCTTTACTTTTTACATTTTAGAATATTTGTTATTACCAGAAAATGAAAATTGTCTAGTCTATTAGATTAGAAGCTCTTGTTTCTCAGCAACATCATGAATATCACTTGTCTAACAAAAAGGCTGGGATGTTGAAATAGATTGTGTGCTGAGAGCCCCATCAACTTCTAAAGAGCTAGTCCAGGTTTCTTTCCAACAGGACAGAATATTGCAGCTTCCCTACAAGGAGGAGGTAGGTGGCTCAAATGCTGTGTGATTCATGGCCGTAAGAATGCACCACCACCAACCCATGCATGGATACTCACACGCCCTGATCAAATTATATGTTTGACACATTCTTAAACTGAACCTTTCTGCAAGCAATTACACACGTTAGTGATGCTGTGATTCAGTGTGGTGCTGGCTGATGATGAAACACTGCAGGGCTGCACCTCATGGCACATGGCACCAGGAAACAGGAACCTTAGCTTGCCTTTTACCACTGGCTTCCCTCTGGAGAACAGCTGTAATGAATATTATTTTAAATGGTTGTGAAAGGACAACTTTGAGACATCCCCTGTTGCAGTAGGTATTTTCTAGTAAATGTACTCAAAATTGTAAATGGGAGAAAATACTTGAGCTTTAAAACTTTTGTCAGACAGCAAAGAACAGACACAGTGTGGGACAGAGCTGGCTGTGGCTTTGGGGGGCTGCAGCCCTGCCTGGGGAAGTGCAGCTTTAGGAGCTCTGAAGGACAGAGGCAGTGAAAGGGTTTGTTCAGTGGTACATAACAGGAGCACTGCTGCAGTCAACCCCTTCTGGGTGCAACTGTGAGTCCCAAGAGGGGGAGGGAAGGAAGAAGGAATATCAGTCCATTTTTGGAAAAGTTACAAATTCTTAACACTGATGCACTGTGATATCCTGTGCTTTGTCCTCTCAGGAACTCCTCTTCTTTGGGGCAAATAATTTAATGTCTCTTGAATACTTGTTAAAACAGTTCCAATGCCAGCATTATTCATTTACGTTTATGAAGTCTGTTTATATTTGGGCTTCAGTAAATGTCACCATAAAAGTAATATTATCAAGTATTGGAAAAAATCTTTTCCCGAACCAGTGGTAAAGCTCTTGGTGACTGTGATGGAATTAATCATCCAACTGGTCTGCAATGTTTATAGAGAACAGTGGATATGTCTCCACACTCTGCTGGCTGAAAAGCTCTCTCAGACATTCGGTGTACTTTTGTTATTTGTTCTAAGCATCATTTAGTGCCCTCTGTGACCTTATTATGTTTATATATATATAATTAGAAAAAGATATGTTTTAGGATGTGGCATTTTTGGCCAGGTTAAAAAATGCACTTAATTAAAATTGATTCAGAAAGGATCAATTGTCCCTGACTCTCCACTGGATTTTCTGTATTCATTCCAAATAGGAAATTCTAAACAAATTTCATTAAACTAATGTGTATTACCTAAAAAATGATAAAAGACTGAGTTCTGGGGTTTTAAGAGCTCTCTATGAAAAAGGGAATAGAACTTTACCTCAAGGTAAAAAATCAGCATCCAACTGTGACATAAGAGTTTGCAGGCAAGACTTCCACTGGTGCCAGTTAGAGCTGCACTGTAAGGAGATTATAGTTATGTAATAGCATGTTTTAGTGAATAGTTTCATAGTTCAGTAAATTTTCTATGACTGGGAGAGATGTGGGGCAGAGTGGGCTCTGAACATGACAGGACATGATTTCCATAGTGTTTACCCTTTATTTTACAGCAGTACTCCCTCTGACTTAGCCAGGAGTGATCCACAAATCTAACTAGGAACAAGATGTCAGACTTGAATTGTAAAAATTACAGTTGTGAGTTTCAGTTTGTTCTCATTTTAATCCATGGTGATATCCTTGGTTAGAAATGGTGTTAATAAATAATGACAATATGTATTTGGAATTGAGAAGGATTTCTAATTGAGAATGATTTACTAATTCTTAAAAACATAGGAATGAACTCCTCTTTGTTTCATTTAGAGTCCCAGTAGATTTCCATTTGGCCTGGAGAGTTTTTTCTGTCCCCGTTTTCAGGCTTCATTGCGTTATCTGTATTCACTGCTCTATCTCCTATGGCATCTTCTTCATTATTAAGCAGGGTCTGAGAAGGAGAGATTGGATTAGAACAATTTTGTCATCTCACGGCACAAGACAATACAAAGTATCTCCTAACATTTTTGACATACTGATAAAGCAGATTTTTTGATATGAACTTTGTCTAACACATCTGATCTGTACGGTCTTCTGATGCATTGTATTTGCACAGCTACTCTGTGATTTTTCAAAAACCTACCAACCAACCAATTTTCCTCTTTTAAGGACTTGTGGAGAGGGGTGTAATGCAGCCAGGGATGCTGACCTGCCTATAAAAACTGAGAACTGCGTAAATAAGGAGCTTGAGTTTGCAATGTTTTTTCCCATAGCAACATTTGCAAGGATTCTTTTTTCTCTTAATAATTATTTTTTAGAATTAATCAGCCTGATGGTACATAACACAGCTGAAAGAAATACCCTTTGTTTTCTTTTAAGTTGCCAATGTAACCATAATTAAAAATAAACAAAACAAAAAAACCCCACCAAAACCAATAAAAACAAAACCGAACCAGACAGTGTTGGGAAGGGTGACTGATTGACAATGTGCCAGAATAATGGACTTAGGTAAGGCTGTTAGAAAGCAATCGAATTATGGTGAGACAGTAATAACTACAATGGGAGTCTGGACTGTAAAATTTCCAGCTGTAATACCTCAACAGACAGTTCTGAAAAATTTGCCTTTGTGCCACATGCACATCTGTAGGAACAGGCATGGCCACTGCTGGGGAATGCCAGGGTAGGAGCTCGGTTCTGGAGCACTTGTGTGTGCAGTTTCCGTAGATCACAGAGCTTCTGTTACAGAAGCAGGAAGAAATTAGGCTAAGAGTTACTCTAGTGAGTTGAAAAGAAAATGTAAGGCATGAGGAATAAAAATGGACATGTTTGGGAAAAACTCCCATCTCCTTCCTTGTCTGTCTGCTCAGGAAACCTTCACCTTTTATTTTCAGGTGAGCAGAGCTGGGCTCTGCCAGCGGAGCTTTTAGAAGCATTCTTTGAATGCAGAGAGATACCTGTAGGCAATTTCAGCAACACAGCTCTTATTTTAGTTTTCTTGACAGAAAAAGACCAAGCACTGAAAAAGGTGGTGATTGCATTTTAATAACCAAGAAATCAAGTAAGTTTCAAATGGCTAAGAACAGATTCTCTGGGGAAAATAAACCAAAAGCATTTCCACCTTCAGCCTGAGAGATCAGCTTTCAGAGTGTGTAACCTGCCAGATTCTGGGTTCACCATTAGGTACTTTGTACAAACCACCTTTTTTAATTCAGGGTGGTTTCCCACAAGGGAATCTTTCCATGCTCCAAGTTAATTATGTTTCTCTCCTCTCGAGTTTCTTTACTACCTAGAATTTTAAGCTAATGTAGTCTATTTTAGGTTTTTAAAAATTCTCAGTGCTATGATATCTATGTAGTCATCTAAAAAAAGATTTCTTAAAATCTGAATACAGGACAGCTAGGGACCATCCTAGTTCTCACAGAACATAGTATCTTTGGGCTGGCTAGAATAGTTGTTCTCAAGTAGTCCTGCTGTGCAAAATGTGTACATTTTAATGAGTCTGTTCTAGGAACAGACTTTGATAGTATTATCTGTCATTACTTACAAAACTGTATGAATTAGAGTGCACAGAGCTATTCTGGGGCTGCCAGACCGGTTAAGGAAAAACAGTTTTTTTATAGGACACTAAAATTCAGTTGCTTACAAGCACTCAGCTACAGTTGGGATCAATATCAGCAGGGACTGCTGTACAGAGAGAGGGCACATATTGTCCTAAGATAGTGCCTGATGCTGAGGTTTTGCAATAAATCCCTTGCCCCACAACTTCCACCAGCCTTGTTTTTAGCTGGAAGTCTTCAAAGCCTGTTAGCAAACAGCAACAAGTGTTCTACTGACACCTAAGATGGGGAAAATAAAACACCAGCAGTGCTAAATGTCACACTTGGAAATGGCAATCGTACATGTTCAGCAGCCCATTACCCCCTGAATATTAAAAAATTATGTGGCTCCTTGCTGGAGGGATGCATCACCAGTCAGAAAATGGAAAGCACTGAGCTCAGAGAGAGCAGAGCCCACGGAACGTGCGGGCAGGAGCCTGTGCCAGTGAGCTGTTACCTAATAACTTGGTAATTCAAGCTCAGATACAGAGTCAGGGAGCACAAGGGAGCCTCTTGTAGCCTGACATTTAGAGACCTGAAACTGAAAATCAACTGAAATCACTCAATTTTTTCATTTCTTAATATTAGCCGCCCAGTGTTTATGTGAGCACTGAGACATAAGGGGAGCAAAGTGGAGCTAACCATGGCTGTAAAGCCAGAATGGACAAGTGGGGTCAAATAAGCAAGCAGGAATCTTTCTGGTGTCAGCCTTGAACAGTAAGGGCTCTTAGTCCAGCAGTGGCAGGCCAGTGTCCCCAGGAGCAGCTACAACACTGCATGGAAGGTGCTGGAAATGCAGGGAGGTCAGCAGGTGCACTAGAGCCAGGTGCACACAATGCCTTTTGTTCCCATGTCCCAAGGGAGCATTGGAGTGACCTGAGAGACAACTGCAGTGGTGACTGCAGAGGGGAGTGATGCTGCTCTGTGGGAAGAGGCTTCTGCACGACAGGGAAGCTCCTTCAGTGGCTGGTGGTGGTTGTGGTTTGTCATGTGTGTTCCTGACTCACCCATAAATTTGTGTGAAGATTGGCAGTAATTTGATTGGTAGGGGCTCACCAGGTAAAGGACAGTAAAGGCTGCTCAGGGGTAGTCAGAGATGATGCTCAGTCTTGTAAGGGCTCCCTAAAAAGCAGTAAGAGTTTCCTGAAATCTTCTCCAGCATGGATGCAGGAAAATCAGTTGTCCAGCTGAAAAAAGGCTAAAAATAATGTGAAGACAGCAACTTGATTAGTTTAACATTCATGCTTGCCTTAATATCTAAAATGCTTTCTTCCACCTTCTATAAGCTTATGGAAAGCCCCCCCTGAATTCACTTGGAGCAGGTGCTTCAAGGTGCAAATGAATCTTTGTTTAAAGAAGGAAGTACCACCAGTGAATACAGCTGGCTCCAAGCAGTGGTCACATTTCTGTGCAAAGATTTCATTAGTGAAGTACATTCCTTTCAGATCATTTGTAATGGGTGTAAGAGCTTGACATTAGCTACTTACTGTATCCCCAGACCAGCTTAAAACCACTGTGGAGCCTCCTTATGGTACGTTGGAAATGGAGAAGAAAATATGAGGACTTGTAGTAAGTCCTTTAAGATCTTGTAGTAAAATTAACTCTCATGGAATTTGGGTTGTTTCACTGAGTGACACAAACAGCACTCTACGTTTGTACTGATTTATTTTTGTGCACTTCATTCTTCATTTTCAATTGTCTTGCTTCTTGTGGAGTAATTTACATATATGCAAAATGAATGTAAAAAAAATTAAAACTGTGTCCTTTCTCACTACGATTTTGCTAGTGCTAATAATAGAACAGGGTGCAAGGCAAGTGGAGAATCTTGCCTTCAGGCATGAATCTGATTTCACTGCATTTTTGTCCACTTAATTGTTTTGATGTTATTCTTAATTTGTCAGTATTTTTACTAATTAGAAAAATACTCAACAAACTGCACCATTCAAAAAATTGTTGTGCAACTCAACAGCTAATGCACATTTTAATCTGGAGTGTTGAGAATTATGGTGAGAAGCAAGACAAGATGGAGTGGGGGTAGGGAATTTGGATTAATTCAAAGAAATTGGAGAGAAGGCAAGTAGCTAATTTTATTCCCCTTTATCAATTAAGGCAGTATTCAGTGTTTATCCATTGTGGCAGACAGAGGGAAGGAAAGAGAAGAGGGTGTCATGAGTTGGGTGTTTGGCTGTCGGCACAGCAGCTGTGATGGGAGAGGTGAGCACAGCAAAAGAGAGAAGCTGCTGGTGGTGTTTGTGACCAAAGAACGTCTGAGCAGGGCAGCGATGGGCTCAGCAGAGCCTGTGGCCCCCACAGCAGCCAGAGAGAAGCTGCTGGTGGTGTTTGTGACCAAAGAACATCTGAGCAGGGCAGCGATGGGCTCGGCAGAGCCTGTGGCCCCCGCAGCAGCCAGAGAGAAGCTGCTGGTGGTGTTTGTGACCAAAGAACATCTGAGCAGGGCAGCGATGGGCTCAGCAGAGCCTGTGGCCCCCACAGCAGCCAGAGAGAAGCTGCTGGTGGTGTTCGTGACCAAAGAACATCTGAGCAGGGCAGCGATGGGCACGGCAGAGCCTGTGGCCCCCACAGCAGCCAGAGAGAAGCTGCTGGTGGTGTTTGTGATCAAAGAAGGTCTGAGCAGGGCAGCGATGGGCTCAGCAGAGCCTGTGGCCCCCACAGCAGCCAGAGAGAAGCTGCTGGTGGTGTTCATGCCCAGAGAATGTCTGAGCAGGACAGCGATGGGCTCGGCAGAACCTGTGGCCCCCACAGCAGCCAGAGAGAAGCTGCTGGTGGTGTTTGTGACCAAAGAAGGTCTGAGCAGGGCAGCGATGGGCTCGGCAGAGCCTGTGGCTCCTGCAGCAGCCAGAGAGAAGCTGCTGGTGGTGTTTGTGATCAAAGAAGGTCTGAGCAGGGCAGCAATGGGCTCGGCAGAGCCTGTGGCCCCCACAGCACCCAGAGAGAAGCTGCTGGTGGTGTTTGTGCCCAAAGAACATCTGAGCAGGGCAGCGATGGGCTCGGCAGAGCCTGTGGCCCCCACAGCAGCCAGAGAGAAGCTGCTGGTGGTGTTTGTGACCAAAGAATGTCTGAGCAGGGCAGCGATGGGCTCAGCAGAGCCTGTGGCTCCTGCAGCAGCCAGAGAGAAGCTGCTGGTGGTGTTTGTGACCAAAGAATGTCTGAGCAGGGCAGCGATGGGCACGGCAGAGCCTGTGGCTCCTGCAGCAGCCAGAGAGAAGCTGCTGGTGGTGTTTGTGATCAAAGAAGGTCTGAGCAGGGCAGCGATGGGCTCGGCAGAGCCTGTGGCTCCTGCAGCAGCCAGAGAGAAGCTGCTGGTGGTGTTCATGCCCAGAGAACGTCTGAGCAGGGCAGCGATGGGCTCGGCAGAGCCTGTGGCCCCCACAGCAGC
Source organism: Agelaius phoeniceus (assembly GCF_051311805.1). Classification (NCBI taxonomy): domain Eukaryota; kingdom Metazoa; phylum Chordata; class Aves; order Passeriformes; family Icteridae; genus Agelaius; species Agelaius phoeniceus. Next base: position 473,953 of record NC_135284.1, read on the forward strand.
CAGGTGGCCAATTCCCCACTCAGTCTGCCAAGTGAGTTGATCGTGAGCTCGGAGCAGACAGGGTGCCAGGTGGCCAGATCCATCCCTCAGCATCCAATTAACAATGACACTGGTTTGGAGCCAAGCGAGAAGGTGGCTCTGTGATAGGGACAGGGAGCATCACCACACCACCACTCCGGCCCCTATGGCAGCTCCTGCTCCTTTCCATTCCTCTAGAAAGCTTCTCAAGACTTTGCTTTGAGTTGTTTTGGTTGGTTGGTAGGTTTTGGGGTGGTTTTTAAGCAGTAAAGCTGTCCAAATCTTTTGGATGTCTCAATGTTATTCTTTTCTAGCACTTTCTCCATGGCTCAGAGCACAGCTGTGCCGTGCTGTGAGCAGTGAGTCTGTCCACACAAGAGGGGAGCTACCCAGGTCATTTAACTCCCAAACTTCATCAGAGTACTGATCCAATTTAGGGAATGTTAGCCCCTGTCTGGTAGTGGGATTGTGGCACAGGTGGAACACACCTGATTATACCTGAAATGCTTGGCAAGAAATAATGATCCACTTAGTTCTCATCAAGAATTTTAGAAATAAGGACGGTTTTCAAATTCTGCTTTTCACACTGATTCAACATTCAATAAAGGCAATTGCCCTTAAAAGGTTTTTTCACCTTAGTGGATTATGCAAGATGTTCTTCATTATTTACACATTATTTGATGGGTCTGCTTTTCCCACTCTTTACATCTGTCCCAAATTTTCCATAGCTTTAAATGGAAGTATAAAATTCAAAGTTTATTGTGATTATATTGGCATAATAATGGATTATCTGAGAAAGCTTTGAAAGACAATCAGGATATGGGAGATGGAATGGCCCAGTGAGGTTGTGTTCAAATGATGCTGTTTGCCCACACTAGTGGCTCTCTGGAGGCAGTACATGTGGTCTCTTCTCAAGTCTTACTGATCTGTCATAGGAGCAAAGCCAAAAATTTTTGAAGTCTTTTCCACTCCCTAGGAACCAGGTTGAGATATGTAAGTAGAGAAAATCTGTCTGTTTTATTTGTATGTTGTGAATACATAGTGGTCTTCCATTTGTAGCATCTTGCGTAAGTACTAGGGTATTAAAAAATAATGGTAAGGGGAGTATTTTAAAATTTATCTCTCTTTAAGCTTCTCATAGGCTGAAAATAGCATTCCACCTTTAGGCTGGCAGTTAGGGCAAGATAAACATTTCAGAATCAGGCAAATGGACTGGCTGAAAGTGAGATAATAGTTTATAGGAATAGAGCTATTTATAGCCTGCAGGATGCAGTGGTTCAGCCTCAGCCCCATGACTCACGGTCAGCACGGGGAAGGTGCTCCCAGGGGAGAGGCCTGGCCAACATCTCAGAGCTGTCACCGCAGTGGCACACGTGACAAACTGGCTGAACGATGGCGGGGGCTTCTGGTTCTACCTGGGCAGCTACAAATAGTGACATTTAAAACTCAATGGCCAGGTATCAGATTGGTCACGTCCCACTGATTTGCTATATATCAGTACAAGGATATGCATATGAGACAATCAGCTACATCAAGCAGGGTGGCATCTCCTTTGGCAGGTGGAATACAAAATACCAGTATTTGTTTCGAGTTCTCAAATACTCTATTTGTTAAGTCATGTAATACTTCTCTGTGTTAGACTTCTCAGTGATGAGACAGAATAGCAGTTTTGATCCATAACTGCCTAAAGCAAAGGAAATATCCCAGCATTTTTGGATGAAGGGGACAGTAACTGATGTACTGTGATCCTGAGTTGACTCGGAGTGGCCCTGTGACCTTGTGTGAGCCTCTCTCACCAGTTTCCATGGCAAAACGGAGCTAACAGTGCTCAATTATCCACTTTATCTACTAAATAGGGTTAAGGCTGGGGACGTTACTACCATTTAATTACTCTTTGTAATGAGCTCTGAAGAGAAGTGACTAAGAGCCGGCGGTGGTGGAGTAAATCTCACAGCTGCTGGATAAACGGTGTGGGTAGGGTGGGAGGCCCGGGCAGCAGCAGATGCCGATGCTGCCGTCCCCGCGGGCTCTGCGGTGCCAGCCCGCCCGGCGGGGCCCCGCGGTGCCGGTCCCAGCGCAGCCGGCAGAGCGGGGCTCCGACACAGCGGGGCTCCGGGGGAAGGGGACCCCGGCAGAACGGGGCTCCGGCGGAGCGGGGCTCCGACACAGGGGGGCTCCGGCAGAACGGGGCTCCGGCAGAATGGGGCTCCGGCGGAGCGGGGCTCCGACACAGGGGGGCTCCGGCAGAACGGGGCTCCGACACAGCGGGGCTCCGGCACAGCGGGGCTCGGGCAGAAGGGGACCCCGGCAGAACTGGGCTCCGGCAGAACGGGGCTCCGGCAGAGCGGGGCTCCGGCAGAGCGGGGCTCCGGTAGAACGGGGCTCCGGCAGAACTGGGCTCCGGCAAAGCGGGGCTCCAGCAGAAGGGGTCCCCGGTAAAACGGGGCTCCGACACAGCGGGGCTCCGACACAGCGGGGCTCCGGCAGAAGGGGACCCCGGCAGAGCGGGGCTCCGGCAGAACGGGGCTCCGGCAGGGCGGGGCTCCGGGCGGCTCCCGGCGCCGCCTCCCTCGGAACGCTGCGGTCCGGCCGCCGCCGGCGTGATGCCGAGCGCCTTGCATCATCCGCCCGCCTCCGCCTCTCCGCCACAGCTGCGATAGTCACAATTACGCTGGGAGGAGTGTGTCCGTGGCATTTCTGCCCGTTGGATCCCTCGCAGGCCATCCCACGGAGGTGGGGTTTCTGCCGTGCTTACGTGTCTGTGTTTTAAATCAGGCTCTCCTTGTGTAGCCGCCCTGCGGCCAGCGTGCCCCTCTGTGCCCTGCTCGCACAGGGCTGCAGAGCGGGGCAACTCGCGGCCGTCCGACCCCAGCGCGGCCCCGCTCGCCCCCGGTGCTCCTCTGCCCCCTCCCCGGCTCACCGGCCCTGCGCACGGCAGGGAGGGAGAGGTTCTCAAGGGAACTTGAGAGAAAAAAGGAGCTTGGAGGGAGAAAAGGCTGTATGAGACCAGGTTTTTGGTTATCAGTGGCGGGACAGGTGCCCAGTAGCAGGCACGGTAACCCCCGACGGACCTTGCTCGCCGCCGTCCCCTGCCCACAGAGGAGCCCCACGGTGTGCACCGGCTCTGCCCGGACCGGGGCCTGCTCACACAGCTACACCAGCAACCCAAGCATCACTGTAATTTCTGGCCAGTACACAATGAACTCGCTGAGCAATTTTAGTCCCTGAAAATTATTTATTTTGAAAAACAACTTAAAACAAGAATCTTTTGATTGGTGGCTAGGTTCAGAAATGCTTTATTGTCTTGTTTGGACTTTAAATGTTTGTAAAATATAAAGAAATCATGACTCTGTGCCTCTTTCTTGTATTCTGACATGATTGCTTTTAGAATACCTCCATCATTTTGGACCAGCAGAAGGATGTTTTCATGTCCATTTCTAAGGGCAGGAACTAATATAGTTGTATTGATGAAGGTGGTGTTCAGTCAGAGAGAAAAGACAGAGAAATTAATGGTCAGCTCCATGTTTCAAAACTGAAAGTTCTAGGTAGGGTCTTCCCCAGATAATGTTTTTGCATTTTAATTAATTCTTCAATCTCTATTGGCATTTTTTATCAGCATCATCAGACTTTACAGTATTTACATTTGGGGGGCTTTTTTCAGAATGTTGGAGAACAACATGTGAAAGAATGAAACCCAAATTATATTCTCTTCAAAGATGTTATCACTTTGTCATTAATGTAATATAGGTCTTGTTTATCAATGACCTCACGTTCGTAGACACCAGTTGAGAACCTGCAGAAGGACCAGACAGTTGGAATGACTGTCTATAATTGAGCTGTCATCAAGTCAGCAGCCATCCCCAGGATCATGGAATCCTGTTCCTAAATGTCTATGACACCACAGAGTTTTGTGGGGAGTTTTACCACAAGAAGATGAGAATCTTCTCCAGGTTCAAATAGCCTCTCTCTCCTGGCCCTCTCTTCTCCAGTGATCCCAAATTGTGCTGTGGGCAGGCCCTTGGATAGGCAATAGGGAGGATTTTGCAGAACTTATGAAGTGTAAAACTCTTTGCTTTAGTTGCAGGTGGCTTTCACTACAGCACTACTAGATTCATGCTAATTTCAGTGTACACTAGATGTTAACCTCAGTGTATTTCTAATTTCAACTTTCCTTGCTCCAGCCCCTCTGTTGCCCCCCTTGACACTCATACCCAGTACTTGACAGCCACACCTGGCAGTGTGCTCAGAAAGAGCTGATGAAACACAGAGAGCCCCTGCCAGACACCATGAACAGTGTTGCCCCAAGGAAACAAAAATTGCCTGTCTATTTTACACCCATGTGCTGTGCAGATTAGGATATGGCTTCAGGTATTTGAATGCTTTAAGCCTGACTGTAAGATTTTTTTTACCCCCATAATAATGAAGTGGAACTAAATGCTCTGTTTTCCAATATGCCACAAGGCTGATTAAATAGAAGGCTGGGAAAGGGGATGAAGAGTCAACATTTAGCTTTGGGTATTCTTTTGTTTGTTATTTTGGAACAGTAGGTTGGAGCAGATTACAAAGCTTGAAATGAATATAAATAGTTTCCTGATTTAAAAAAAAAAAAGAAAAGAAAAGAAAGAGAAAAGCAGAAGAGTACTTAATTTAAACCTTGCCCTGAGGAGCTGGCAGCTCAAAGCCAACACGTGGACTTGTGTAGTGGCACTGTAAAGAGAAATTCCAAACCAAAAGGAAATTAAACTCATCTAGTTGGGTTTGCTTCAGTGTTCCCCCAGCCCAGTTGTCTGTAGAGCTGTTACCAACATATTTGCTCTGGGAATTAGGATGCTATTATTTGTAACAGCAGTTATTTGTAACAGCTCTCCTCCACCGCAGAATGCCTTCTTGGCACCAAATGATTGCTGCGACAGTCCTGGAATGGCAACAATCCTCACAATTTTAATAGTTTTTATCATCTGGGAAATATCAATCCATTTCTGGGGTCCTGGATTTACTTATAGCATTAAGATTAGTTAATAAATATAGTAACAGGGATATAATTGTTACCTGTATGGCTTGCATGGGCAGAAAGCTTCACTATCTGACAGATGGGTAGAACAAGGAAGGAAGGGCCAGGTAGGGCATTAGGGCAAGTGAGGAATGGAACAGCAACCTCCTCCTTCCCAGCTCCTGCAGTGTGACCTCCAGACAAGCTCTTCCCATTCATCCCAGCACTTGGTTTTCCTGAAGAAATCTGGCAAAGGATCAGGCAATGCATAATGGAAAGGCTGCTGCATGCTGCAAGTGACAAACCCCACAGCGTTTGGCATTCATTTCTGTTGCATTTGGAGACGTGGACTGGGTAATCCAATATGTCTTTTGTGTCTTATCTGGTGTTGTTTGCAGCAGGCCTGTTTAGTGAGCGTGTCACCTTTGGGCATTAGTGATGAACAACAGCTGAAAATGAAGCCCTACCAGGCTGCTGCTTAAGCAGCACAAGAGCACAGCTCGTGCTTGCAGGCAGCCTGGGCTCCATGGCCAGCGCTGCCTGCCAAGCCACGCTCACCAAGGGGCTGTCCACTAGCTGTCCTTAAGCCAAAAATATGAACTTAGCAGTTTGGAAGTATCAGTGGGAAATAATACTCCTTTATTTATCCCAATCTTCTTATTTACTTCTTATTTACAGGTCTGTGCAGGCATAAATAACATATCATGTATTTGCTTACTTCATGTTGTACCTGCTAATGACCAGGTACAAAATATCACTGTCTCTGCCAAGTGCATTAGGAATTGCAGAGAGTTTTTGGACTCACTAATAAATACAGATTTTATTATCTATTGAGAACAGGGTTGAAAGAGGACTTAGCAAAAAAGGCCCCATGGATGGTGTTTTTATTGCTGTCCTTGAGGGAATATCATCCAAAAGGATTTCAGCACTATACTTTGCCATCTCTTCTAAGCAGAATACAAAATTATATATAAATATATATACACTTAAATGTACTTTTGCAGCACTTTGGGGAAGATGGGGCTAACTCTGACCCAATTTTTCACTGAAGTGATTAGTGGTTAAATGTGCCTCAAACTGAAATCCATTAAAAGGTGCTGCTTTGCTAAAGCTTCATCTCTGGTGATCAAGTTTCTTTGAGGAGTCTGCAGTTACCTGCTCAAAAATAGACTCACTAACAGTCACTAAGTAATTTTTGAATATTTAGGTCAGTTTTCATTTCTAGTTTTCAGCTTTGGAGGCAGAGCCTGGTACAGGTAGTTATTGCTCTGAATTCCCCCTTAAGTAAGGGGGAATTTCACCATTAACTTCAGTAGCCAGGACTTTTAGATCTGTTCAAATTTAAATGTATGAAAATTTCAGCATTGCTGCCATCACAGTTCCATGCTTCAGGATGGTGTATCACTTGCTTCTGTTCCAATTCAATCCTTTTGGTTGGTGAGGAGTTCCTTTGATTGAAAAGGCTTTGTCAATGTAAGCCCAAAAAGGGTGAAGAGTTTGGTATACTTCTTTCCCTTCCTTTTATGTGATTTGAGCCATACCTGGATTTGGGGATTTGCTGAGCTTCAACAATCCCATTATAACCAGAGCAATGCAATTTGTCTGTAGACAAGCTCTTAATGTCATTTACAGTGATTATATCTGTGCTAAAATTACAGTATTGGTTCAGAGCAATGTCATTATTTTAAATAATTATCTAAAATAATTGTAAAACAAATCAGTCATCCTTTTTGGTGGAATTGCTTCAAATTACTTTTCTTCAAATACTTCTCTTGGAAGGAGGCCTGTTCTTGTTGTGTGTCGGGGACTGTCAGGTGCAGTCAGCCGTGGCTCACGGCAGTGCCGTGACAATGACACTGAGCACGTCGGGCGTGGCACAGGTGGCATCGACTGCTCGGAGCTGCTTGAGGGGTTTCCTGCGTGCTGAGGCTTCCCTGCAGCACAAGGACCATTGAGCATAGAGTTGGGTTGTTTATTATCAGTATTGCTTTTATTAGGATTATTTTCTGGATTTTCCATGTTCATATTACACTTTTTGCCTTCTCCAAGGATGGATTCTCCATTACCTTGTACTTGTTCTCTGATGTTATGCTCGTTCTGGCAGGTTGTTCTCACACCCTACAGTCACTTGGCCAGAGCATCTTTTCTAACCCTTTGGAGAAATGGCTCTTCTGACTTTAACCCTACAAAGAAGAACCTGAGATTATCTTAACTTGCTACTTCAGTATTTGATACTTGAAGATTTTAGGAGAAAAATAATAAAAGTTTCCCTTTCTCCACTCCTTACTCAACAGGGTATCATGACAGCTCCTGTTTTGAATGTTTTGTATGTTTTGTGTCACTGGGACTCTGGACGGTTTACACAGGGCGAACCAGACTTGGAAATGAAGCTCTCAAGGTGCGTGCGTGTGCTTGAGGCAGCTGAGTCGGGAGCGCTTTGCCGGGCTATCCATGTGAGGGAGACAGGGAGCCGGGCCAGGATGGGCTCTGCACCCCGGGCCGGCCCTGCCTGGGAATCACCCATGGCTCAGGACACGAGGGTACTGCCAGGAGAGGAGCGGAACCGAGAACACACAAGGTGCTATCAGCTTCATAAATGAGTCGCCAAAAGAGAGAAAAGAGCCCTTATTAAATCAGGCACTTAGACTATCAACTTGTCACAAGTGTGAGACCTGAACAAATGCTATCAGCATCTGAAGAGATGATCCCTCTGCAGTGCACTCGGTTTCATCCTGATGATGTTTAAAGACATCATTTCATGTCTCTAAACATTTTCTAATGCCAAACAAATGCCGTTTGCGTTTATGTGCTCAGACTAACAGTGACATCCAGTGGCTGAGCGACCCAACCACGGGAACAATCGCTGCGAATGGAGCGGCCGAAGGGATCAGTCATGGTGGCTTAGATCACATGGACTTTAGAGTGAATATGTAATACGCCATTCTCGAGACTTGTGTGGCAGCCAAACCCATGCCACCTTCTCACTTGTTCTCTTGGGAAGAGCTGGAGTGTCTACAAGAGGGATTGTTGTGAGCTCTCCTTGGGTGGTGGTGGCTTTAGGCATAGATTGACTCCTCGTTAAAAACCTCCTTTTATCTCTGTAAACAAGACTTGCTGAGGCTGTAAGCACTTCGGGCATGAGAAAAGCTGATGGATGTTCTGAGAGCTGCCTGGGCACTGGGGAACAAGCAGGGCTGCAGCAGCAGCACTCATCTAAGATATAGAATATTGTTTCATGTGCTCCTGAGTCCTCCAAAGCCTTTAGAAGGAAAAAACAACAACAAAAAAACCAAACAGAAAAGGTGACTAGAACTGGTAATGCAGTGTCATAAACAGGGCTGGGGGTTTCTCTGTGCCCCTAAAGCATCTGATCAGAGGATGTGAATGCAGATCCCAATGTTTTATTCCTGAGATGTTATTTGTTACTGGCCCTGGTCCCAAGGGCAGCCCCTGGAGCCACCATTGTGCAGTCAGACCCTGGGCCGTGGGCACGTCACAGGTGGAGGATCACCCATGGCTCTTTGGGATGGCTGCTGCTCCCTCCTGATGGCAAACTGCAGCGTCTTCCTCTCTTGCTGCTCAGCTTCCAGAGAGACATTTGTGTTTTGTTTGTGGTCTGACAGTTAACAGAGATCTTAATGGCACACAATTCATAGAGCTTTAGGATGATAATTACAACAGCAGTGCCACATTCCAGGAACAAACTCGGGTGTTTCAGAGAAAACTCACACAAAACCAGGAACAGCTCCCAGAAGTCTTCTGACATTAAGCGTACAAATAGCTTGATAGAATAAATGGTTGCTTCCAGCATGAACCGAACTAATTTTAGACAGGAATCCCTAATGTGCCTGTCAGTGCTTCCAAATGAATGATTAAAGATAAAAATAGATTTATCATGTTTTTGCTTGCATGGGGCCTCAGATCTGTGAGCAATACAGAATCACCTGCTGGAAACAGCCATGTGAGCCTGCCCTAATGTACTGTGGAAATGATTCCACAGTGTCCATTGAGCACAGCTAATTTCATTGTCACAACTGGAGACGGCCGGGTTGCAGTAACAAGAAGTGCTTGGTAAATTTGTTTGGACTTTGCTGTTTCCTGATTAATGTAAAAGTGCCAGTGCTATGAGGCCTGTTCTGCACTATGCTTCATTTTCTTCTAAGAGCCTGCCAGTGAACTACACACACAATGAGAAATGTGTTTTGTAAGGCTGACCTGAATGTAGATGTTGTCTTTTTTGTTGGTTTCCCCTCAAAGTTTTGGTTTTATCTATTTGTTTTTATTGACTGTATAATTGAATTTGCATAACAGTTTCCATTTAGCAAGCATTTTTCTTTTAAAATAACTCCACTTGCCTCTGTCTTGTGGCCCAATTTCTAACAAATATATCAGAAATATATGTTAAAATATTCATAGTACCAGTAATACAGAAATATTGCCACAATATCACTGGATGCCTTAAACACATGCACTTGTAAGTACTGTCTGTGTCACAGGGGTGCAGTGTGGCTGTGGCAGCTCCTTCCCAAGCATCCACAAGCATTGGCAAAGCATCCATTCCCAAAATACCTGATGAGAAGACGCCTTCATCACACCTGCTCAAAGGCCAAAGGATTTCACTCTTTTTGTAGGCATATCATTTATCAGAAGAATTAACAGATCTTGTATTCAAGTGCTTAATTCTCAACTAAACAGTAAAGCCAGAAAAAATTAGTTCATTATTTGCCATGGACACAGAGTACATTTGCTTCTACTATGTAGAGTAATACATTTATAGTAAGACTTTATTCTTCAAGGTTCATGGGTCAAGATTAATCAGTTGTGACCTTGGCACACAGCTCATCTCTTCATGAAGTAAAAGCTGAGCAAGGGAATCTGAAACAAGGATCCAAACGTTTATATAGAGCTGAGTCTGACTGAATGGTTGAAATGTAATTGAACAGCAAAAATAACATTCCTTTGCAGAGGGAGAATTAAAGATCTTTGGAAAAGAGAAGTGAAATATGAGTAATTTTTCAATGAATTGACATTATGAATTAATCTCTAACATGGCTGAGGTTGATGGTTATGGTTCCTTCCCTAGTATAACCCTTTCTCCAGAGCAGTTTTCCATGCTTAAAATATTCAGAGAGAAAGACATAAACATCAACATTTTAAATGCCAGGTGCTTTATTGACAGAGTGTTTGCTGTTTGCTGCCAAACAAAATTCATGTTTGTTTCTGCTTGGCATCTTTACTCACAGGAACTTTTATTTTATTATCTACTTCACGAAATCTGTAGTAGCAAACCAGACTATAACTGTGTAATAGGTTCCTGCAGCCACCCTGGCAGTTCCATCCACAAAAATGCTGCCTACACAGCCAGGACCAGATTCCTGTGTCCATCCTCTGTGGGGACACTGGGAGAGCAAAGCTCCTGCCTCAGCTGTCTGAGTTCACAGATCTCACTGTGTGCATGACAAGGAACAGCTTGGGTTTATATGCTGACAGGGACTTTTCAGTGATTTTTTAAATCTAAATATACTCTCCTTTTTCATGTTTTCTTTCTTTTTTTACAGCCATCAGAGCACCCTACACCTCTGCCCCACATCACCAATATGGTTTCCCTTGATAAGGGGAATTCCTCACACACGAGGAATTGTTTTTGGCTGGTTGGAGATTATTTTGTGTTTCTTGTCAGGCTTAGCACATGAGACAGTCTTAACTTGTGTGTTTGTGTGATTTTTATTTGTTCCTCTAAAAGCAAAAGGCTTTTGTATTTCCATGCATAATGCTGGCCTGAAAAGCCATGTGCTGCTCAGGATCTGGCTGCACTGTCCAAATTGTCCACTCTACAGTTTAGCAGATCTTCACCTATTTCCACAGATGTAAAAGCAATTCCTAAAAGGAGTATTTTTGCTTAGTGATGTAGTTTTCTCTGGCTTGCTCTAGCCTACACATTATCCACTAAGTTTACATATGTTTACAGAGAAAATGCACAACTGCCACCATCAAGAGGGATTATTTTGAGCCACAACTTTCCTCCTATTTCCTTCTGATTTTATGAGTTTCCCTGCCAAGACTAATCAATATGTAAACCTCTGCATGTTTGTAGCTGGTCTCATTTTTGTATATTAAAAGTTGTATTTCATAGCTTCCAGGTCTCACAATTTCATCATAGCTTCCATAATACTCACCTTTTCGTTCACTCCTGCAGGCATGAGTTTTGTTATTTTAAATATTCTATTCATTTTTGCAGTTGTTGACAGAAACTTGCAAATCTGACCCTGCAGGCTTGAAGATTATTAGGGACATTGCAAAGCACAGAAGCTTAAAATGAGGCACTACTTTAAAGCTTGGCTCGAGAGAGTCCTCATCCTGATTCATGCCTTTGGAATTGCAGAACTCTATCTAAGCTCCTGTTCATCCTCGCTAACACAGATGTTCCAGCCAGGGGAAGGACTTGGGAGCCAGCCTGTTGGTGTTGTGGCTCTGGGGCAGCCCAGGAGCAGCACCTGCACCCCGGCCACCAGCCTGGGGCAGCCGGGGCAGCACCGGCAGGGCCAGGGACAGGCAGTGGCGAGAGGAGCCAGAATCTGGCTGCTCCAGAACCACACCTGCTGCAGCTGCCACTCCTGTGCCCAGCACAGGGCTCCACAGCACTGGCAAGTATGCTTTGAACCTGACTAGGACTTCTACTGCCTTTCCATAAATCCACTGAATCGTTTATGTTTGTATTGAGGTTTATAATCTTGTTTTTGAAAAAAGAGCGCTGACCTTTGGCCGATGTCATTTGCCAGACTTCCTCCAAGTGGTGCCATCAAGAATTACAGGGATAATGAGGTGGAACAATTTATTAATCTGTCATCCCTGAGCAAATGGGCTACATTTGTTTTGTAGCCTTAATGTAGTGGTCATGGGTTAACCAGCTTGTAAAATCCCTTAGGCATTTCTTTCCAGGTAGGAATAAACTGGGATCTCACTGACTTACCATATATTAGAGAAAATAATGGGTGATATCTATAATTAGCATCAAAACTTCTTGGATTTTCACTGGGTCAGGAATTCACTGATGGCTTCACTGATGCAATTCTTTGCACCCAGAGAGCTCTGGAGAGGCTTTAGCAGAACTCCTGCCAGCACCACAACCTGCGAGAGCTCAATTGAGAGATTTACCCATGGTAGTACTCAGTGGTTGGTCTGCGTTCTGTTCCCCATGCGAGGGCAGAGCTGAGAGCCCTGCCTGGTCTCTAGCCTTTCCTGGGAGGGCTGTGTTTCTCCCGGGAGGGCTGTGTTTCCCCCGGGAGGGCTGTGTTTCCCCCAGGAGGGCTGTGTTTCTTTGGGAGGGCTGTGTTTCCCCCGGAGGGCTGTGTTTGTCCCGGGAGGGCTGTGTTTCTTTGGGAGGGCTGTGTTTCTCTGGGAGGGCTGTGTTTGTCCCGGGAGGGCTGTGTTTCTTTGGGAGGGCTGTGTTTCTCTGGGAGGGCTGTGTTTGTCCCAGGAGGGCTGTGTTTCCCCCAGGAGGGCTGTGTTTCTCTTGGGAGGGCTGTGTTTCTTTGGGAGGGCTGTGTTTCTCTGAAAGCTGCTCTCCTGATGCTGTCTGTTCAGCAGGACTGTTCCTCCCTGCTCTGCACCTCAGGAGGGTCCGGGGCAGCAGCTCCTTTGCCAGGCCCAGGCCCAGCCCATGGCACAGCTGGGCTGTGGGGATGTCATGTTGCTGGAGCTTGTGGGGTTTGGCCAGATATACCATGGGCTATTCTCCACGTTTTGGGAATGATGAAGCTGCAGTTCCTCAGTTAATCCCTCCTACACACCTGAGCACACCTGTGGACTTTCATAGACATTAGTCAGCTTTATCATGGCTGGGATAGGCAAAGGATTTTAGTCCAAAAAACAAATAATTGGATACTCAAGTTGAAATTTGATTTATCACATTGTTTTCCTCTCTTGTTCTAACTTGAATCATATCAAAAGTGACTGATGTAACAGACTTTCAGGTTCAGCCTGTAGGTACAAAATGTCTGATAGCATTGTTCAGGGCAAGCAGATTAATCAAATCCTGTAGGCAAGGGCTGGCATTTCAGACTCCAGAATCCTTGAAAGCATTTAAACATCCAATTCAAATAAATGCAGCTTACAGGAAGAATTCTACCTATCATGTTTAGGGCAAAGAGAAGGTCTAAGTTGGGATATTGCTGACACCACTGCTGTACTACGATTAAAATATGGCTTTTGATTAGTAAACAGATGGATTTTGATCTGCATCATGAGCCTGAATGAATTTGTTGCCAGTTCTTGAAGCGATTTTTGTTCTTGGAATCAAACTACCAAACAGTAACAGATGTGAGTACACTGAGCTGTCAAGAGCTTAATGAAGTAAAACCGAGATCACTACCCAGTTTCAGAGAAGGGTTAAGGGGATCCCTTTTTGAAAGCTAATTATTTAGGACAGCACACCTGTCATTAGGCAGCAGAAGATACCAAAAATTAACCATTATCTTGCATGAGTTCTCACTCTGCCACATGTGGTTGAAATGATAGACAGACTTGTAGCTCAAAATTAATTGAGCTTTCAAATTGGGAGAAAGCAGGAGAAAAAAATTATCAAGGGTTATTAAAACCAGTTGAAATCACTAGCACAGCACACTTTCCAGTAGTATAAACAATTTCCTTTCAATCCTTCATAGCTTAAAGACAATTTGGTACACAGAACACGGACAGTTAAATCCAGCAGACGTGCAGCAGACGAGACATCTGCTTTCAGCATGGTGTGGGAATAGAGAGCAGAGCCTGGCTGTGCAGGGAGGCGATGCAGGCAGACCCAGGTTTGGGGTGCTCAGGGCTCTGACCACGGGCAGGTCTCTGTGTGGGGAACCTGGAGGAGCGGGAGCCCCGTGCCTGCCTGCTCAGAGACTGCGGCCTTGGGCTCGGACCTGGCAGAGGCTGCCTTGGAGAGGGCCCAGCATCGCTCGGCCCAGGGCTGCTCGGGGTGACCCAGTGAGCAGAGGAGGCTCTGGCACAGCCCTTGGTCACGTCAGCTGGGTGCAGCAGGAGCTCCTCTCGTGCTCACACCCCATCCCCAGGAGCCGACCCATGGCGCCCAGGGCTGCTCAGGGTGACCCAGTGAGCAGAGGTGGCTCTGGCACAGCCCTTGGTCACGTCAGCTGGGTGCAGCAGGAGCTCCTCTCGTGCTCACACCCCATCCCCAGGAGCCAGCCCATGGCGCCCAGGGCTGCTCAGGGTGACCCAGTGAGCAGAGGAGGCTCTGGCACAGCCCTTGGTCACGTCAGCTGGGTGCAGCAGGAGCTCCTCTCGTGCTCACACCCCATCCCCAGGAGCCGGCCCATGGCGCCCAGGAAGGCAGCAGCTGCTGCCCTCCCTGACTGCAGATGTGCATGCAGAGTCACCGTTAGAGCTGAGAAGATGCCGGCTATCACTTTTTGTCCCAAGTGGAACGGGATGTACAAGCTCACCCTTGGGGTCAGGCCTGCAGAATTGCCCAGAGCCCCCATGAATCCCACAGCCCACCAGCTGCTGGCAGCAGCCTCCCCTCCTCTCCCTCCATTAGATGTGGGAGCACCAGCCAGCCCAGCCAGGGGGAATCACTAGTACTTTCCAAGGAGCACTGGTTCCATCCTTGTGCAGGCTGGTGACCAAGGCAGTATGTGTCCAGGGATGGGAGAGCTCTGATGCCAGTGGTGGTTCTTTGCAGGTTGCTATATGCAAGTAGTTTCACTCATGCAACTCAAGCTATTAAAATCACTCACCTGGTACCGGCAAGCAGGAGGGCTCAAGAACCCAGGCATGGAAAGGAGACATGATGGCTGGCACTGGAAGTGCAGAGAGGAGGGAGAAGTCTTTGTTGCTCTCCATTTTTGTGGTAGAGGATGTACAGTGCTGACCCAGGGGCTCCTCTGCAGAAAAGCAAATTTATAATTCTTAGGAGATTGCTGCATATTTACAGGGGATTTGGGTGAATATATAACTGCCTCCATAGGAGCCTTTCATCATTTAGCATCCTACTGATGCCTGCTTTTCCTCTCCACAGGAATCCTGCCCTGGAATGATTGTAAATTACCAGGCAGAAATCTTTGATCACTCACCAATTGACTCCCTTCCTTTCAACATGTAAAGCTCTGTACAAGGGAGCTCCGGTAACTTCAGTATGGAGAGAAACATTTAAATTCAACATTCTGGGAACTTGGTTACCTACTACTTATTCCCGAACAGAAAATTTCTTCTGTGGTTCTTTTAGACTGTTCCTTTCAAGTAGGCACAAATCCAGTGTATGAATAGTGATGCTTTCTACACCTGCTCTTACAAAAACTGAAATCTTCTAGTCAAACATAAATCTTTGAACTTCATAGGTTATTTCAGTGAGAAATAATACATTGTTGTAAGCAGAGAGAGCGAGATGGAGAGAGGCCGCTCACTTCTTACCTTAAATTTCTTTTTTCTTGGGCCATAGTGAGAAGCAGTGAAATAATCAAGGTCTGCCCCAGCTTTGGGAGTGGGCACGGCCTTGGCTTTAGCCCTGCCCCTGTGCTCGAAGTCACAGTCCCAGCTCTGCTCAGCTGGACCCAATGCTCTCAGGGATCACCTTCCTCCTGCATTTTAGATCCACAAAGAGAAGGATTTGCTTTCCTTCTAATGAAGGATTTCTCAGTTGTAATTCTGCATGATTTACATATTTTTAAATATTATTTTGGTACTTTCCAAAGGGCAAACTTCATTTCTAAGGCTGAGTGTCAGCATGGCTCCAGCCAACACACAAGGGGCTGAAGGCAGTGGTGAGTTCCCTCTTGACGTGAGCCGGGGCAGCAGCTCGCCAAGTGGTCCTGTTTGCAGAGTTAGCTTTGCTGTTTGCCAGTTTTTGACCTTCTAGAAATTATTGTTCAGTTTTAGCACAGTCTCAAGTTCTCATTTTCTAGTAAGTTTAGGACTTTTATTTTTTAACTCTACACTATTTTACTCATTCCTTCCCAGCGGGAAGTGCCCCACATACTGAATCCAGCAGTGGCAGCCACAGAATTAGACTCTCACTTCCCCTGTGAAAACATCACAAAGTTTCTCTTGAATTTTGTTCTACTTTCATTAAACCAATGAAGTGATTTTTAGCTGTAAAATAAGTTTTACTGACTCTTGCTCTCCCAAAGCAGGTATCTAAAATAAACCCAATGATTATTAGCTAGCTATGTTACAGTAACTATTAAAAACCAGAGGGGACATTAGTGTCACCACTGAAACAGGCAGATCTTGTCACAGAAAACAAGCTTTCAAGGTAGAAAAAACCAAACAGCCTCAAACAAGTGGTGTCAGGGTAAACAGAGAAGGGTGTGGCCTTGAGGCCACAGCAGATGCAGGAATAAAGCCGGGTGTCACTCTGGAAGCAGGTTCCTTGTGCCCTCCGGAGCTCTGCAGAAGCCCTGGCAGCACTGAGGGGCTGCCTAGGTATGACAGGCTGCTGGGCATGGGGGGCTGCTGCAGTCCAGCAGCTTGGGAGAAGTATGGCCAGACCACCCTCTTTAGCCATTTTTAAAAGAGTAAAACAGTTCCATTTGTTCTTCATTTTTCTTTCACTCAATATTTTACAACAAAAAGAAACCTTTTCCTGCCTAAAGTAAATGTATTGTAGGAATTTGGGTGTTATGGGTATATCTTCATTCACAATCAGTAGAAAATTGCATTAAACTCTCTTTACCTGGAGAGACCTGAAATTATTTTAAACCCCACAGTCACATCACTGCCCAAACAACATAGATCACATACAAACTGAGATGCTCCCTTCTGCCCTCAAACCAAAAGCCCTTTCAGAAGAGAGGTGTTACCACCCACCACCTGTCTCTCCAGCTGTCAAGATCCGGAGACCATTCATTAACCACGAGCAGCTCTTTCAAATTATTAAATTATTAAACCTGATTGTACATGTTCCAGAGACCATTGAGCTGAACTGACAAATATCCTCTCCATGATGGTGTCTGGGTTATGGGCTCTATTTTGGAGGAAAAGGCTTTATCATTTTGGTCACATTCCTTTAACTGCCCTGATGGAGCTAGTGCTTGGCACAGGGCGTAGGGCTGGCATGGGCCCAGCTCATGGCTGTTCTCTCATGGCTGTGTTATCCTGGGCTCCAAGAACCTGGTGGAGGATTCTATCCAGTGGGCAAAGCTGGGTGCTGGTTTACACTAGCCTGTGCCCAAACGCAGTTTCAAAGGTCTATTGTGTTTAGGGGTTTTTTTCTTTAGAAGTGAGTCACAAAAAATTACAGTAAAAATAGGGTGAAAGTGGTCTTTCTTCCTGTTGTTAGATTGATTTTATTTACAGTCCAGTTACTGCATAACAGCGTGCTGCATATCCAGGAGGCCCCTGGACAATCTATAAAAGTAATCCAAAAGAAAAGAAGCAAGGGAAGAAGGAAAGCAACTTGCCCTGTGGTACAATTAAAAGTGAAGCCCAAGGATAGCATGTGATCAGGGAACACAATAAAGCAAAGGCTGGTTCAGTAGAGATGGCACATGTCACATACCCTCTGCTCTTCAAGCATCCCAGAGGGCTCTGCACACGTGGATGACCTGCATGCCTTTGCACCCCACCAGGGGCTCACCCTTTTACAGATGAGAAACAGGAGTTTCTTTAAATCAAAGGTGGCTGGAATAATTCAGCACAAACATTCAATTTCAAAGCCGCTCTTCCTCCAGCCCTCCCTGCCAGGCTCCCAGCAGAAGGCTGGGGTAGGTGCTGCTTGGGGCAGGCTTGGGCTGCAGTGCCAGCGCTCTTCCCATGGCTGCTGTGGTCAGTGGGCTCCCCGTGTGGGGTCTGCCAGCCACAGCCCGTGCTGGCTCAGTGGCTGCGGTGTCCCTGTCCCTGCGTGGGCCCTCGTGGCCGTGTGCACATTCCCGAGGCGGTGGGGAAAGGGCCTGGTGCAGTTGGGGACAAAATAACTGCAAGTTGCTGATGGAGCCCTGGGCCGCAGTGGGCAGGAGCAGCCAGAGCAGGAGCCAGCTAAGCAGAAATATTGGCCTACATTTGTTTCTCCGCCTGGTGGAAGGCATGTGAGTTTCTATGGCAACTTGTGTTTTCTGTTCGTCAGGCCTACTGACTCACTTCTGAGGGAGCCGTGAAGAAAAAAGATTGTTTTCTTTCTGTGCCAAGTCAAGTGGCTCCTTTCCTGCAGCCCACAGCTCTTGTCTGAGGGCTGCTGGTCAGGGTTTGTCACTGGTGTGACTTCGCAGCATCAATTTAGGGCCACAAGAAAAGACAGTCGAATGTGACAACCCTCATCCCCTTGAGAATACACTGGCAATGAGTTAAGTTTATCTTCATTACAAGAGGACGACAGCCCAGCTGGAACCCTGGGACAGTCGGGGTGGTGCTGGTGCCAGCTCAGAGCTGTCTGGGCAGGAGGGCAGCATGGTGGCTCCCAGCACGTGCCTGTCCCATGGGGTAGCCCAGAGCACACATCCTCGGTGAGCTTGTGAGTGCAGATGGGATAAAATTACCAGAGAGGCCCAAAAGAGATATTGCTGAGGTTGGTTCTTGTAGGGGGAATCAGAGCTGGCGAGAGCACAGCTCAGTGGGAGGAGTGGACACATGTGCCAGGCAGAGCAGAACATGTTGTAACTTCAGCTTTTCTAATTGAGCACCTCGTCACCTCAGCTTTTCTAACTGAGAAACTTTCCTGCATAACCAAGCTCGATTTTACAGCAGAGCCCAGGGATGCTGAGTAACCATTTTTCCTTGAAATGGAGGGGGGCTTTGCAGGCACTTCTCTCAGGCTCCACTGAAACTCCCAGCTATTATACCCTAGAGAACACTGCGAACACTCGCACGACCAGCAATTCTTCTGATGCGTTTTCTTTTGCCTAATCACAAACATATGGTACACTTTAGGGGAGATTATCCTGACATTGTTAGCTTTAAAATGCGGTTCTCTTCCAGCTTTCCAAGGTCACAGCAGCTATCCAGTTAAAGGCTAGAGAAGAAATAAAACGTTAACGCAGCATGACCTTGGTCAATCAGTTAATCTTTCTCTACCCTATTTACTCCAGCAAAATAAAAATCCATCCCCACACACTGCAGAGTGCTTTGAGATCCTGGGGTGAAAGGTACATCATAAGCTAGAGTATTAATTATTGAAGGCCTGATCGAGTGCGTGGTGCTGGAGGGAATGTAAATGAATTTTCTGTTGGTGTCTGTTTGTTTGTGCGCAGCTGCGACGCACGTCGGTCTCTGAACCATGGCGAGGTGTGTGAGGGCTCCAGTACTGCTACTCCAGGGAGTAAGAACAGTGTAAAAGACTTTGTCACCGTTTGACTTCGAGCTCCTTGTTCATCACCCTGCTAGGGGAGGTCGGCTGCAGGCAGCTCTCTGCTGTCACCTGCAGAATGGCATGTGCTACCTGTGCATAACATGCAGGGGCAGAGCCTCCCGCCTCTTGTTCCTGTTGCTCTTGCAACCTTGAGGTTTTATGGGAAAACCTATTCTAAAATTGCTCATAAATGGGTTTTCTGGCTGTTACATTAAGCTGGATTACACAGCATACAGCATTGATTTTTAGATTTGAGAGTGCTGAATAATTTATGTGCACATTGCCTCCTAAACCAGGCTGTGGCTGTGATGGCCCTGGCCCTTCCCAGAGCAGACACAGACAACTGTGGTAGGATATAGCCAAACTATCAACTCTCTTACTTTCTAGTATCTGCTTTTAGAAAGGCAGGTTATTTCTAACATCATTTTGTTACTGAGGTTTTATTTTAAAGTGTCCAGGAGTGTTATCCCACTGCAAGCACAGAGCATGATTTTTAGAGCTGCTGTTCCTTAAAACGTGCTTTTGCTATCATTCCATTTTAACATGGCCATATATTATGATATCCAATTGTTTGATACAAGCATGAGTACACAGAAACAGCAAAAGGAAAATTGTCTTTTTATGAACCATGACGCTGTTTATCATATATCTAAATAAAACCCCTTTTCAGACCTTTTATGAAATTGAATTGCCTTGTGCCATTCAAGCACTTCTATTTTTCACATGTATATTGTAGAATACATTTAAAAATAAAAGTGGACGTTGGCACAGAATTAAGCTAGTGTTTGCACTGTCCTTGTGCAGAGACGGTCTCTGAAGAGCTTAATACACTCCTGTGTGGTTTAAGCATTGTTCAGATATTCATAAGTTTGTAATTTTTCTAACAACTTCAGTTTATTTTTAATATTCTGCATCTTTACTGACTATAGCAAATGGAGTGGAACATGTCCATTTTTCCCTTGCACTGGTCAGCTTTGGTCAAGTCATCAAAGGCAAGAAACATTTATTAAGTGTTCTTTTGCTGAGTCCTCAATTTAAATGAACTTGCAGGGAGCAGCAAATATTTTTCCTCCTGTTTTCTGTAGCCCAGTTCCTGCGTCCCTCGGAGGTCACACTCGGAGGTCGCAGCCTCCCTGGAGAGCAGCCTGCCGCTGCCGAGCCCCAGTGCCGCTATTCAGCTGCCTGTAATAATCTCCCTTAAATACACCAGAGATGCATCCTGCTCCCAGACATCAGAAGGTTGGGAGCCTCGGGAGATGCTGCAGGATTGCTGCGGGATCACTGCGGGGACTGGTGCGGGATCTCTGCGGGATCGCTGCGGGATCTCTGCCGAGATCGCTGCCGGGATCGCTGCAGGATCGCTGCGGGATCTCTGCCGGGATCGCTGCGGCATCTCTGCAGGATCTCTGCGGGATCTCTGCTGGGATCGCTGCCGAGATCTCTGCGGGATCGCTGCGGGATCGCTGCAGGATCTCTGCGGGATCGCTGCGGGATCGCTGCCGGGATGCGGCTGCACGGGGGTCCCTCTGCCGGCCGCTGCCGGGAGTGCCAGGCGCCCGCGGGCTCGGTCCCCGAGCCGGAGGAGGCGGCAGCCCCGGACCCCGGCTGGGAACGGGCGCTGTCAGCGCTGCCCCGGACCCCGGCTGGGAACGGGCGCTGTCAGCGCTGCCCCGGGGGCCCGGCTGGGAACGGGCGCTGTCAGCGCTGCCCCGGGGGCCCGGCTGGGAACGGACGCTGTCAGCGCTGCCCCGGGGGCCCGGCTGGGAACGGGCGCTGTCAGCGCTGCCCCGGGGGCCCGGCTGGGAACGGGCGCTGTCAGCGCTGCCCCGGGGGCCCGGCTGGGAACGGGCGCTGTCAGCGCTGCCCCGGACCCCGGCTGGGAACGGGCGCTGTCAGCGCTGCCCCGGACCCCGGCTGGGAACGGGCGCTGTCAGCACTGCCCGGGGGCCCGGCTGGGAACGGGCGCTGTCAGCGCTGCCCCGGGGGCCCGGCTGGGAACGGGCGCTGTCAGCGCTGCCCCGGACCCCGGCTGCGAACGGGAGCTGTCAGCGCTGCCCCGGGGGCCGGCGCTGCCCTGGGTTCTCCCGGCCCTGTCCTGAGCGCACCCAGCGCCGCACCAGGGCTCTCAGCCCACCCAGCGCTGTCGCGGCGGTTCATTTACGCAGAAGAGCGGGGTCAGGTCAAAATCGCTCGGTAACTGTCGTCTCCAGGGTGCATCACTTGGCAGGGCTTTTAATGCAGTCAAAAGTGACTCCAAGCCACGCAGAGCCCACTCCAGTTCTCAGGGGAGAAGAGTTATTTCTCTGTGTATTGTGTAGGTTAAATTCTGTCATTTCAAGCAGGTGTTTTAGACACAGACCATACTTGCAGCAGACTGTGGTGATGTGTTCGGCGTTTGTTCCATCAGCCATTGCTCCAGACCTGGGAGACCTCAGCATGCAGCCTGTGGACTTTGGATGGGCCTTTCCCTCCCGCTGTTCCTCAGCAGTTCACAGCAGGGTCTGCGGCTGAGTGCAGCCCATGCCTGCACAGTTTCCCTGCGCTGTTGCAAACCACACAAGGTCAGTTCTTACCTGCTGAGAGAGGCACAGCTGGTGCTGCCCCGTGTTCCCACACCAGCCCCATCTGGAGCTCAACCCTGGGCCTGCTCAGATTGCACAAGTGAAGACCACGGGATGCAGCAGAACACCAGGAAAAGCCAACCCCAGGTGTGAGCCCCGGGAGCCCAGCAAGGGTTTGGGTCTTCCCCTGAGCTCATCTGTAGCAGCATGGGCTGTTATAGTAGAAATATTAAGAATATATTATTGGTATAATATAAACTGTCCTTATGTCGTGCTGAAGTTCCTGGGCCAGTGCAGGGATTCCTGGGTAAAACCAGGAGGAACAGGGGAGTGTCTGAGACCCCGTGAATCCGGTGTCAGCCCTGGGTGGATGTCAGGTGCTGCTGTGGGAGGAATGGGTGAGTTTGCAGCCATATCAGCAGATCTGTGTGAGACCTGTTCATCACACATGTCCTGCTTAACCACTCTCCATGATTAAATATTTACAATAAGAATTTATTCATAATTAAAACCCTAAATAAAAGGATTACAGAGAAAGTCAGAATGGTTCAGTAAGAAACAGCACTAATTATTTTCACCCTTGTGGGTTTTTCTGCATTTGGTGCTTGAATTTCAAAATGAAAATATTGAGATAAACTCCTGCTTTCATGTGAGCACAGTTGGGGGTGATTTCTTATTTGGTGTGAAGCCTGAATAGGGAGAATTAACACTCATTTAATCATTTATGTTCAGTTGTAATTTAGGCCCTGAGCAACAAAGTATTTAAGTAGGAGAGAAAACTTTAGGCAGTCATATATTCCAGTGACTTCAGACAGATTATTCAGATGCCTGAACTGAAAGTTGCTTATTCAGAGTGAGGGAAGAGCAGAATCCCATGTGCTGGAAGCTGAGCTGTGGAGCCCAGCTGCGGCAGATGGATGCTGAGAGTTTTCAACCCAGGGTGCAAACACAGAGCTCAGTCCCTGCACAGCCACCAGCGCTGGGGGTGATGCCCTGGCTCTCAGGGGCTGTGTGACTTCAGAAAAGTCAGGAAATTAATGAGCATCATTTCTGAGCTGGGGGAAAAGTCACAGAGATGAATGCTGCCAGAAAGCTAAACTCACTGCCGGTCATGAGATGCAGAAATCCTGAGGATGCCTTGAGCACAGAGAAGCTGTTTCTGCACAGCCAGAAAGGAAACAAGCAGGAGAGCAGGAAGGAGCTTGTCAGATCTCCAGCACTATTGCAGTTATTCTGCCAGGCCTGCACAGCTGAAGTGGTTTTTTTAACATCCATCACATCCCTAGTATAGGATATGTGTAGGGTATTAGGTGAGCCTTGTGCCATTGCAAGACAGTGTCATCCTCAAATGGAAATTTGTCATCTCCTTTCAAATCTCGTCTGTTTTGTGGGGGGGAGAAGGAAGGAAAGATGATGAGCCTCATAAACACTGCTGCTTTTTCCTGCACTGTTTATATATGAATATCATCATCATTTTATCTAAGTAAATCTAAGCCCATTCAAACTTTATATAATGCCATCAAACTCTCGAAACAAAGAAAGGCATTTACAACAGCCCAGCTTCATGATTAAGGTATTATCCAAATTCACCACTCAGAATGTTTCAGAGTGATTTCCTTCAGGCTCAACTACAGCCACAACATCATAGAGATCAATATCTGTGCCATCTGAGTATCACCCAATGCAATCTAAAGGACTGACTAAACAGGAAATAATACACAGATAAAAAGATAAAATGCCCCGGGCATTCCCTCAAAACAGGTAAAAAGTCTCACCTTGGAAACTATAGATCTTATAAGGAGACCAAAGGTCTGAATTCTCCTAAGTTACATCTAATATTTAGAGAAGATTAAAAAAAACCAGTCAAAGGATTTGCCTGAAAGTTTTAAAACCACAGATGGAAACTGAAGAGACCCCTGTCCCCCTAGTGCAGGCTGCATGTGGCAGCTCCAGCAGTGCCACCTGCTCAGGAGCCCTCTCTCCCTGGGCAGAGATTCCTGCCATGGGTCATTGTCAGGAGCAGCCCAGGTGAGGAGGACCAGCACAGCCCTGAGCAGAGTTCCCGAGGCTGGGCAGCCTGACAGGAAGGACAGCTCTGACTTCAGACCACGTCACTGAGGTCTGTGTCTGGAAGGGTTGTGGATGTAGCCCAGTGCCTGCTCTTCCCAAGTGTGGAGCACAATGGAGTAGAAATTGGACCTCTTGTTACTTGTAACACACACACAAAGTTTTAAACACAGTCCCTAAAGTGTTCACAAAGTCAACCCAGATAATGTAAGTGCTCTGGTTCATCCCTGTCTCCAGTAACAGTGTCAAATGATTCAGTGAAAACCCTTCCATAAAGCCTTCCAGAGGTAGATGAATATATACAGTTGATGGATTCTGGATGTGTACACAAGCTGCTCTGTCAGCCAGGTCCAAAAACTTGCAATAAGTAAATTTAATCAGGAAACATCACTCAGATATGAATGTTTAATGACGCTGATTTCTACTGTGAGCTGCCAAAGCTAGGAGCCAGCTTAGCAGTCAAGAGCCCACAGAGCTCAGGGTTTCAAAACAAACAACTCTCCTTCGAGATTAGTGTTGCAAAAGATGTGAGCAGGCAGAAGAAGAAATGTTTTGCCTCCTGCTAAAGCATTAACCCAGCACAGAACTAAAGTATTGTATGGCACCTGAAAACGTTTCTTTCAAAAGCTGTGTTCAATCAAGCACCCTCAGTCAGTCAGAGCACTGTCTTTTGTATGCTCCATAACCTCCTCTAATGACTCATTTCTGTTGCCTTGTTTGGGATTTTTTGTCTTACCCACTAAACCCAGAGTCTGTGGCCCTGCAGGGCTGGGGTCTCTGGGCTGGGCTGTGGCACTGCAGGCAGGGCTGGGGAAGGAGGTGCAGTTTGTACAGCAGGTTTGATGGCAGAATAGCAATTCCTTCCTCAAACCGAGTCCATCTAGAAGAGCACAGTGAACCCAGGTGGTTTACAGGATTACAGAGAGAGCTGGCTGGAGACCCCCACACCTTGCTGGTGCATACACAGACCTGGAGTGCAGCCCTGCAGCCCACAGCAGCAGCCTGGACTGCCAAGTGCCTGTCCCAGCCGTGTGCTCCCCTCTGACAGAAGTCCAAGGCACCTTTGTGTCAGGATGTCCAGCTTTTTGGAGAGCCAGATGAGCAGCCGAAGCCCTGCAGCATGCACAGCACAGCCAGCCCAAGCTGTGGGTGTCCCAGCTCTCTGCTGCTCTCCAGCTACTTGGCCAGGGCTGGGCTGTCCTCAGCTCCTCTGCTGGGATCAGACAACCCGGTTATTGAATCTGACTGAACACAGTCACACACAGCACATGCAACAGACACCTGAGTACATCCAGGCTGCACAGGGAAAAACCTGGGAGATGTCAGCTCCGGGCAGCCCTGGAGTGGCTGTTACTGAGCTCCCCAAGGCCACGTGCACCGTGTCCCGCTGCTGTCACAGGCTGAGCTCAGCACAGCCCGGGCTGCTCTGGCGAGCTGGGCTGGCTCATGGACGGCATTCCTGGTGTGAAACTCCTCCATTCATTGCGGGAGCTGGGAGGAGCCCGTGAGGCAGTTTGCAAGATCACTGGAAAGCAGCTGACAAGTTCCATGAGAAATGAGCTTGTCCCTCCATGAGCTACACCTGCCCAAAGCTACCCCGAGTGAGTTCTTTTGGCCAGACTTCATCTATATCTGTATTTTATCTACCTCTTCTGCTCATGTGTGATGATGCTCCCCTCATTGCTGTTGTGAGGAATTCTGATAACGCAAGGATGAGTTCATGGCAAAGCCCAGGAGGAAATGACTCCTTGCATCTGCAGAGGAGGATCTGAGGAACGTGCAGTGCATGAGGCCACCAGTCACACGCTGAGCAAGGATGAGGCATCGCCCTGACCGCCCAGCACGGGCAGTGGGAAACAGAAGCACCTTGAGAGCCAGCCCCAAGCTCCATAAACAGTACAGCCCATCCCACAGGGATTTGGGCTTGCCCCCTTCAGTGGCCATTCCTCAGGGCAGTTTTAGGTTTGTAAATTCCTTAATGTTTGTAGGTAGAATGAAAATTCTCATAAGAAAATCTCAGGTTTTTTTAATTCCATTCCTTCTGTGAGAAGCACTGTTTTTTCTAACCAGTTTATTTTCCCTTTACTTCAGTATCTCTTCCCAGCCAAAAACCAGAAGTCAGTCAGAGGTAGATAGAATGGAAATTAGAATGGAAAATTTCCTTGTGGATAACTGAAGTTCAGTTGAGTTTTACAAGCTACTGACAAAGGGGCTGTACACAGGAAAACGTTGCTCAAGGTAAGCGTAGGTAGCCGCAGTGCGAGGTGTTTCCCGGGGAGCTGGCACTGCTGTGCTGACCCTTTCCAACGGGCTCCCTCTTCCTTGCTTTTATCCTTAAAAAGGGTTCGGCTTTTCCCTTCCGTGCAGCCAGCCCGCGGCTGCGGGGCAAGGCCGGGCAGAGCGCAGAGCCACGCGTGCCCGCAGCCGGTGACCGAGGGCAGCTCGGGGAGGGACGGGACACGACCGGGGAGCGCTGCGGGGCACAGCGGGGGCGGGGGGCCCGGATGGCAGAGCGGCCGCTGCCGGGCGGGTTTGTTTGGCGCGGTTCCGCCGGTCCGGGCCCGGTGTGCGCGGGGCAGCCCCGCCGGAGGCGCGGGGCCCGCACGTGCGCGGGGCGCGGCGGGCGCGGCCCCTTTAAGGCGCGCGGCGGCGCGGGGCGCCCATGTGGAGGGCAGCACGCGTGTTGTGCTGCGCGCCCATTGGCCCGCGCGCGCTGACAGCGCGCCCCGGGCCGCGAGCGCACTGCGGGGGGAGCGCCGCCCGCAAAACGCGGCGCCCGGATCGTGCCGCCGCCGGACCGGACCGGCCGCCGCCGCGTCTCGCGCCCCGCGCCCGCCCCGGGGCCGGCCCGGGTGGCGCCCGCCCCGCGCGACCGGCGGGGCTGCGGGTCCGTGCCCGCGCGTCCCCGGCCCGGGCCGGCCGCCGCGTCCCCGCGCGTCCCGTCCCGTCCGGGCGGCGCCCCGAATTCCACTCCACTTCTTGGCGCCGCCCGCCGCGTAGTAGCGGGGCCGCGCCAGCGCCCGCCTGTTGTGTTTCTGTTGCCACCCGCCATCTTGTCGCCAGCGCTGCGGCCGGCGGGGCGAGCCCGGGGCGGCGCGGGCGGCGCGGGCGGGGCGGGCCCGCGCTCCGGGCGGCGGCGGCGGCGACGGCGGCCGGGCCCGCGCCATGAGCATCGAGACGCTGCTGGAGGCGGCGCGGTTCCTGGAGTGGCAGGCGCAGCAGCAGCAGACCGCACGTGGTGAGTGACCGTCCGCCCGCGCCTCGCGGGGCCGCGCCTGACAGCCGCGGCCGGCCGGGGCTACCCGGGCACTGGCACTAGGGAGGGGCGGGGGGGCACCGGCGCGGGCTTTGCGGTGCCGGGGGCATCCGGCCCAGGGAAACTCGGGGCGGGCGGGGCAGTGTCAGGGCACAGGAGGGATTCGGGGACGGCGCGGCGGGGGCTCCGTGCGGGCGGGGCTGCCCCGGGCCGGGCCCCGCTCCCGCCGGGGGCGCCGCCGCCCCCGCCCCGCGCGCTGCGTGTCCCCGGCCGGCGGGAGGGCGGGGCCTGGCGCGTCACCGGCTCGGCCCCGCCCGCCACCACGTGCGCGCGGCCCCGCCCCGCGCGGCCCCTCCGGGGGCTGCGGGGCCCGCCCGGGGCGGCGGGAGGGGACGGGGGAACCCCGGAGGGGACCGGGGAACCCCGCGGGGCCGCCCCCGCGCCGCCCGCTGCCCCGCACCGCCCGCGCCCCGCGCCGCCGCTGTGGCGGCCCCGGCCCTCCGGGAGCGGCGATCTGTGCCCCGGGGCCGCGCAGCAGCGGCGGGCGCGGCGGGGCTGCCGCCCGCGCGTGGCTGCGGGACAGCGGCGCCGGCCCCGCTCCCGCGGCGGCCCCGGCGCGGGGACTCGAGCGGAGCTGCGGGAGCGGCGCTTTGTGCCGCCGCCCATTGTGTCGGTGATGAGTCACGCAGCAGACGGGGATGCGGTGCTGAGGGGCCGCGCAGGGCCGGGAGCATTCCGAGCGCGGAGCACAGCCCAGGCTGTGCAGATGGCAGGGGCTGCCCCGTCCGCGCTCCCCGCCGGCTGGGTGACAGCCCCGGTGCTGCTTCCCAGCCCTTGACAGTCTCCTTGCCACCGCCAGCCTGTGGTGGTCCCGACTCCGGGCTTACAGGTGGTGGCCGTGCTCAGGGTGCAGCAGTAAAACACCCAGGGCTCAACCTTTGCAGGTTTGGGTTTGTCTCCTGCTGCTGGGAGACAGCTCCCGCTGCCAATCCCGCTGCCAATCCCGCTGCCCCACGCTGCCAATCCCACTGCCAATCCCGCTGCCATCCCACTGCCATCCCGCTGCCCCACGCTGCCATCCCGCTGCCCCACGCTGCGGGAGCATCTTGTGAGTGGGTTCAACAAGCTGTGCTCTGGGTTACAGAGGAGCAGGAGGGACCTGCCTTGTTGTGCTGGACAGCTTTCTGAGGCAGGAATTACTGCTGAGCAGGGTATATGGGCAGGGTAACACAGCAAAGAAAAGACAGCCTGCAGGCTTCTCAGCTCCAGGAGCAGTTCACAGGGATGTGTGGGGATGCGGTGTCACACAAAGCCACCACGAGCATGCCCCGGGCTCTGGCTGCTGCTGGGGGGCACAGACACGTAAGGGCTGGGCTGGGTGCAGGGCCAGCAGCGTCAGTGCAAACGTGGCCACTTCAGGGAAGTCTGAGCACCAGGAAGACTCTGGCAGAGAGGGAGGAGCCCTGCAGTGACCTTTGGGTGGCAGGAAGATTTCAGGGGAGAGCACAAGCACAGGAACAGCTGGGAAGCACTAGGAAGTAATAAGTAAGAACAGTAAGACTGGGTTGGCCTCTCTGCCTTGTGTTCTTCCTCTCCTCCCCCTTGAAATCTTGTGTTCTGCAAAGCATTATGGTCTGTTATACCCCCAGTTACACTGTGGAACTCCAGGGGTCCAGTATGGCCTGAAAATCAATCAGTTTGGGGAACAGCATTAAGAAGTATATACTGCACTCATCCAAGGGCTGCTGGGTCTGCAGCTGACAGCAGTGCCTGCTGCTGCTGCTGCTGTAACCCTCTTGCTGTAAGCATGTGCCTCCCAGGCATGTAACACTCGTTTACATGGGCCCAGACTCACAGCCTGGGGTCATCAGCTTTCAAATCTTTCTCTCTCTGTTGTGTGCAAGCTCCAGAGACATTTGACTTGAATTAGAGGGTGCTGATTGCTTTGAATTTAGATTAATCCAGGAATGTTCCATGATCTAAGGAAAACAAATTTCTTTATAATTGCAAGTAACTGATACTTGTTTTCCTAGGGTTTTTCCCATAGATGCTCATCTTGCGATGCTGCACAGTTCATTCACACCATTCCTTTCCTGAGTGAGGCCTGTGCAGGCAGTGACCCTGCAGCAAGCACAGTTCTGGGCTTTTCCATCTCACCTACCTGCCATTTGGGCACGCTGAATCGCCTGGGAGTGATAATGGTGTGTGGTGGCCAGGAAGGTTTCCTTTGGCTGTGTGCCACTTTCCTTTTGCCAGTGGGTGAGGAGGAGAACCTGCTCAGACCCTGTGCCCGTGGCTGGGCAGCGGCTCAGTGCTGTGCTCTGTGTGGTCTCTCACTGTTGTCTTCCAACAGATCTCATCAGTATAATGTTGGGGTGCATCTCCAGAAACCTTGTGGGGCTTTTTGCCCACCACTGGCTTCTGTCTCACCAGGGTGCTGTGTGGCTCAGCCTCGGCCTCGCTGGCTGCCACAGGCAGCACACCCACCTGGGATTCTGTCGGGGAGGTTAAAGCACCTCCCAACACATAGTGTGAGTTTATCTGTTTCCAGAGGCTTGCAGGAGATCTGCACTGCAGTTCTGAGGACAACAGTGCCATAGTGACATAGTGACAATTAGACTTTGACTTCAGGAAGAGCCTTGCTCTGTGACACAGCAATGTCTGAATCTCGGGGGTGGCAAGGATAATTGTTGTGGGATTCCAGGCATAACTGCCTTGGTGCAGCCAGTTCAGGTGATAGTGGTGACTCCCTGTTTTGATGGGCAGATACCCATCAAAATTGATTCTTCTTTCTCTTTCAAGTATGGAGATAGGGTTCTAAAGGGTAATCTGCACATTTCCATTCATTTCCTTGAGAAGGAAGCTGGCTAGAGTGAGCAGCCTGTGGAGGCAAGGCCTGGTGCAGCCCTGGGATGAAGGTGCAGCAGTGAGCCCTTGTTCTCGTCACAGGATCGAGGAATGTTACCTGGAGCAAACACGCTTACCTAACAGGCTGGCTGTTATCTGCCAGATCCAGTTTTGCCATGACTCACTGAACTCATTTCACCTGTCTGTGCTCCCTTGCTGGCTGTGTGACACACGAGCTGTAGACTCAAGGCAGGCTGCAGAGCTCTTGCCAGCAGTGGATGAAGTGGGGTCTCAGGGTTTCTTCTGAGGGCATATCTTTGGGCTTTTTGGTCTGTTTTAAGGATACACAGTCTGTTTCTAATACTGTTTATTAAGTCAGTTCATGTTTACTGTTCTTTTCCAACCTGTACATTTAAGGCACGTCATGGTTCACTGTTCCTGTAGTGTGTGCCTCTGTCCCTGGGCCAGAAGCAGGGACAGCAGTGTCCTCATGTGCGCGGGAGCAGGTGGGTTGGGTCCTGCCTGTCAGCCGTGGCACTTCTTGCTCTGAACTGTGACACAGAAGCTGTTCAGGTGACAGAAATACATGCTTTTTATCAGAGTGCGTTATTTTGTCTCCTTGTCTCTTAAAAACGCTGATGCCCGGGGGAGAAGCACAGGCCCATCCTGTGTAGGACAGCTCACCGGCTTGGCTGCCCAGGTGCAGCTCCTTGGATGGTGGAGCAGGGTCAGCATGTGCTGTTGATGCCCACATGGCCTGTCAGAGCCAGTGCTTTCTTGCACTTCATCCCAAATACCATGGAAGGGTACAACAGGAGCTGTGCATCCCTCCGGCCCACCAAGGTGTGATGCTGCAGCTGTGACAGTGGCACGCTTGGCATCCTGGTGACATGATGGTCCTGGGGTTTCTCTAGAGATAAGACTCTCCATGATGGTTTTGTTTTTTTAGCAATCTTGATCTGTTTTCCTTTGTAGTGCTGCTAAATCCTCACCCTTTGTTTCTTTCTTCTGTCCACAAAGAGTTAGTTGTAACTAAAATGCAGCTAAAATTACTCTAGAGCTGATTCAGGGTTTCATTTAATCACTGGAATAGCTTATTAAAGCTATTGTAAATGTAAATTATCTGTAGAGAGTGGAGAAGCTGTTTTTAGAAATGTCTGCCAGGTATTTATTTAGTTATTGTTGATTGTTCTTCTGGTTGAGAAGGTGGAGATCTGAGTATTGCAGTTGTTAGCAGTGAATGGTGACCCAGTCTGCAGACGAGGTGTGAGCCTGTGACAGCAGTGGCAGTGCAGCAGCATCGCTCGGCAGGGAGGGTCTCAGGTAGGGGTGGGGGTCTCTGAACCCCTGAAACTGACCCCAGCTAGGCTGGCCTAGCTCTTGCTTCTCTGTAGTGTATTGTGAACTTCTGAGTTCCAATCGTGCAGCATTTCAGGTTCCTTTGTGAGCAGTGTGCTCCTGAAATGCGGTTCAGTTGGTGTTTGAGGTGCTATGAGGCCCGGTGTGTGTGGGGAGGAGAGGAGTGGGCCCGTTCGGGGTCAGGCTGAACGCAGCGCTGGGAGCAGCAGTGGCCACTGGCCCTGTGGAAGTGTCACCGGGGGCCTGGCAGCCGGCTCTGCACTGAGGGCACGGCCAGGAGCCCAGAGGGCTTTGGGAAACAGTGCCATGTCTTGGGTCTGCTGTGGTACCGGTGGAGAAACAACAGTGCCAAGGGCTGGGCACCAAACTGCCAAATTTTAGCTAAGATGGGAGAGAAAAGTGGGGCCTGTGCTGTTGTCAACCAAAATTCAGGAGTCAGAAAAGTGTCCTGATTTTAAAGGGTTCTCAGTCCTGTAGGCTTGTTCCTAGGCCTGGAAGTGCCTGTGGCTGTGTGCTGCAGCCTCTGGTGTCAGCAGCATTTGCTGTGACTCAGAGCTTGCTTGGCTGATGCTGAGCTTTGCTGGGCTCCAGTTCTGCTGACTGTTCTTATCTCCCCCTTCCTGGTTCTCCCCTGCAGAGCCAGGAACTTGCAGAAACACAATCTAACCTCCAGGCTCCAGCCTGCCCTTCCTCTTGGCATGACTTGTCCCCCCCAGGGCAGCCTTTAGGTAGTAAATACCTGGAGACTCTTCAGTACGCAGCACTTTCCTGGTAGGAGCCTGCAGTGACTCCTGCAGGTGACACTGCTGCGTATCCAGAGTGAGTGACACCCAAGGCACTCCTCTCCAGGGCTGTAGCAGTTCAAGGGATGCAGGATAAGTTCCCAGAAGCGTTGAATGATTCAGAAAAACACTTCAGACCATTCAGAAAACAACCCCACCGAACTGCCCCACTGTTCCTGCAGTGAGAGATGTTCTCCTCTGAGCACGCACAGAGGTGGGATGCTGGGCTATGCAAAGGCAGACACTGTTGATAAACTCTGGGTGCTGATGGTGTCCCTAGTGCAAGGTGGGAGCACTCAAAGGGCTCTGGCATCCCTCAGAGCCTGCTCCTCCAGCAAGGCTGCGGGAGGCTGGGGCCATGCCCTGGCTGCTGCAGGCCCACTCTGCCGGCCCGAGGGCTCTGCCCACTGCTCCTGGCTGGCCTGGCAGCAGGGCTCTGACAGATGGGTGGCATTTCCAGGGCAGCCAAAAGGGGCGAGATATATTTAAACACAGCAGATTATTAGGTAACAAAGAGTGCCTGGTGCTGTGTACTCAGACCATCGAGGCCCTAAATAGCACCAGACCACTGGTCAGGGGTGCTGACCCTGTTTCTGTGTCCTCCCAGGACAGGATTTGCTGTTCTGTCCCGTGGCTGCCCATGCTGCTGTCACTGCCTGGGTGGTGTGGCCAGGGACCTGAGGTACCTGTTCTCACCATGTGAACCTGCTGGCAAGTGGGGTGGTGTGGCCAGGGTGGGATTCCAGGACCCCTCGTGCTTGGGCTGTGGTTGAGATCCCCTGGGAGTTCTCAGGACTGGTTCACTCCCATGGTTTGTTCTGTCCTCAGTCCCCTTGTTAAGAGTGTGAAGAACTAGTGGAAATTGCACATAACTTTGAGGTGCACCTTTGGATTCAGCTATCCTCTTGGCCGAGGGGATGCCCTGAGCCTTGGCTGCTTTCTGTGTATGGGCTTGCAGGAGATCCTGTGCTGGGTGTGCCACGGGGGAGGGAATGAGCCTTGCATGTGTCTGGCATGTGCCACGCAGCACACAGCATGGTGATCACACCTCCTTGATCTGTATCTGTGACCAAACGTGGGTGAGCCTCCTTCATATGAGAAAATACAGAGCTTGGGGGAGCTTTCTTCAAAGAGCATCTTTGGTTTGTGTGCAGGGTGTGAGTGCAAAGCAAGCAGGAGACAGACCTTCACCACCCAGTGGGAGGGTTTCTGTCCAGGGAGGTGGCTCAGGGCCCTCCAGTCCTTTTGCTGAGGCTGGGAGCATGGGTCCTACCCTGCCTGTGGGTAACTCAGACCCAAGAGGACAGTGGCTCTTCAGTGTTAGATCCTGGCTAAAAAAATCCTTGAAATAAACTCTTTAGCTCAAGGGAGCAACACCAAAGGCCTTGCTGGCAGGTTGTCAGCAGCCCGAGGGCTGCACCTGCTTCCAGAGACATTTACATAAATACTTGTGATCAGTAATGCCTGCTTTAACCTTGCTTGGCTGTTCTCTCCCTTCCCCACGAGTGTAGCTGGTTGCAGGAGTTCCAGGCCGGCTCCTTCTCCCGTGCTGCCCTGGGTGCAGATCTCAGGTGTCGTGGCTGGGAGCTCTGCTCTGCTGTGGCTGTGTCACCTCCAGCAGCCCGGCAGGTCCTGCTGTGCTCACCAGGCACTGCCCCAGCTCCCCACTGGTGACTCCTTTGCTCTGAGTGTGCCTGGCCAGCGGTGCCGGCCAGCCTGCGGCCGCTCTCTGTCCCCGGGGCCGGATGTGCTCAGGGAGCACCGTGAGTCAGCAGGTCCTCAGGGCCGGGTTTCCTCACGCACCCTGTGCCAGGGACATTGCATTGGCTCTGGCTGCGAACCAGCAGCAAAATGGAGCAAGAGACCTGCAGACAAAGGGCTTTTCTTTATTAGTTATTAATGTCGTTGAACTGAAACACTCCGAAATTGTTGGTAGCTGAGATTTGTGTTTACATCAGGGGATTCCTGATGGGGTTTTTGCCACCCTGCGCTGCTTTGCTTCTTCCTTTAAGGAACTGTTGATAATACCCTGAAATATTTTGAAAAAATACAGAGAAATGCAGCTTTAAGGCTCAGCTGCTGCTTAAGCAGCCTCCCTCCTATTTTGGAGTCAGTCAGATCGTTTGCTCACTCACCCTACTTGTGCTGCAGAAGTTGAAAGCAAACTGTGGATTTGAGTCTCGGGCAGCCCTGGGAAGAGTGCTGTATGGATGTGAAACCCTTCCTGATGACAGAATTTCACATGGTGCTTTTGTGACTGCTGCAGGGTCAGAGGCTGGGGCTGCAGCCCCAGTGCCAGAGCTCGGTCCAGAGGGTGGTTTGTCCAGGTGTGGGTTCAGGACCGTGTTTACCTTGGCAGCTGGCTGCTTGAGCTGGCTCATACTCTCCAGGGGAGGTTGGGCTGTGTTTGGGCTGCTACTGCAGCTGAACTTCAGTAAATTGTGTCAACTGGATCTGGGTCGGTGTTGCTGTGCGGTCACACGTACCAAAGGGCATTCAGAATCGGGAGTAAGAGTTTTGTTGCCTTTTTTGCTCTCTGTAGTTTTTGCACCATACCCTTCAAAATCAAAAGATGGATTAGAAAGTATCCCAGTAGTGGCAGGGCCCCTCGGGGGTGGCCAGCTGGGCAGCTCTGTGCCTGGTGGGGCCCTGTTCCCTTGTTACGTCAATACAGATTGTCTTGAAGATCACTGGGGGATTGAAAATAACCTGGTCATTCCAGGCGGCAGCATACATGCTCTTCTCTCTAATTTCCTAAATACATGTTCTGACTTCAGTGTTTCAGTCGAGCCAGAGCTTCTCCTGGGAGAGGCTCTGTTGGGATGTTTCTTAGAGCTTCCTCTGAATTACCTGATTTTGGTGACTATATAAGACAGAACACCCAACTGTCCATGTCCTTCCCCTAATCCCTCCCTTGATAAATTAAGGTTTTATTTTCCATATATTTGTATATTACTGTGCAGAGGTTGCTGCACCACCTTTTGTTGCAGCTCCTCAGAGGTTGTCAGGAGCGGGATCTGCTGAGCCTCACGGATGGTGGGTTTGGAGATATTTGATTAAGGCTGCGCAATGTCTAGATGCCAGGGCCACTGGCGCCACAGGACTTGTATAAATAAATTTTGTTTGTGCCATGTTCACGCAATTAAAGCCAGAGCCCTGGATTGCGTTTGATGAGGTTTATTTTGCTAGTCGGGCCACATAGATTTCATTTACTTTGTCTGGTGTTCTGAAAACATATAGGAACATACACACATCAAAGCCAAGTTTAAGAGCTTGATTAAAATCCACAGCAGTAAAGAGGTGCCCTGATGTGTTTGTATCAGTGCAGTGTCCATTGAGCTGGGGTTCACTCGGGATAGTATAAAACCCAGGGTATTTTAACTTGGAGATCCTGCCCCGTGCTGTTTGTAGGCCGCTCTCAGGGAAGGTCAGGGAAGCGCCATTGCTCACTGTGGGTGTTTCTCTTTCAGAGGAGAATGAGAAGCATGAGAAGCTCTGCCTGGAGAGGGAGCAGGAGCAGAAGAAGGCGGGCAAGGCCAGCGTGCCACGGGCCAACAGCACCCTGTCCCCAGAGGAGCCCCGGAGCGAACTGCTGGTGCCCATCTCGCCCCCGGGCGCAGTGCCCCTGCCGCCGCCGCCCCTGGCAGCTCCCATTTCAGTCATTCCCATCCCCGTGGTCACCAGCTCCCCCCAGCAAGCCGCGCAGACCGCCCTGTCGCCGCCGCTGGTGCAGCGCCACCAGCCCCTCGTAAGCACTCCCAGTGTCCCCAAGGAAGCGCCCTCGGTGGCACCGGTGATCCAGCGGCCGCCGGGGCCGCACCTGCCGGACGGGAAGGCGGCCACGCCGCCCTCGGGCAGCCCCAAGCAGCTGCCGCACTACACGGCGCCCGTGCTGGCCATCTCCCAGCACCATGTGGTGCCGCAGCCCATCCAGCCCCTGCAGCACCCGGCAGCGCCCGCGCCCCTCGGCGCCCTCAAGCTGGCGCCGGCCGACGACATGAAACCCATCGAGCTCAAGAAGAGAATTGGAGGGTGAGTGCACCGTGTGTCCGGGGGGGACAGCCAAAGCTGCATCCCTCTGGAGCGGCTCCTGCTTGTGCAAAGTGTTGTTGGATCAGAAATGCCAAGACCTGTGGATGTTTAATGTCTTCGAATTGCTGAGAGCAGGGTTTTTTAGCTTGATGGGGTTTTATTTCCCTCCCTCACTCCACACTGTAAGATTTTGTGTAAGGATTTTTTTTTTGCAGGCCAGAACTGTGTTAGGAAGCAAATCCCAGCCCTGCATGTCTGATCTCAAGTGGTATCTCGTGTTATGTTTGGCAAAAGATCACTGCTTGTACTGGTCAGGGAAATCAAAGTGCACTGCTGCTTATGGGAGCTTTCTTGAAAACTGGAATGGGATCTGGGAGATGTTATTCTGAGGACAGAGATCACCAGTTTCTCAGTGCTGTAAGTGCTAAGGGCCTCCTGCTTGCTCAGAATCTTGCAGCTGGAAGTGGCTGAAGACTATGTAGTCTGCCCTACCCTCTGACAGGACTTGTGGCTCTGATGTTGCTCCAGGTTAGTGTTTTTCTGGCTTGTTCTTAAGGACTTTGGCTGGTGGAGACCCTACCTTCTCTGTAGGTGGTTGTTTCCAGACCACAGTATCCCAGTAGGGAGTCTGGTATTACTGCTTGTGGACTGGGAGAACAAACCATTCCCTTCTTTGCAGCAGTTTTACCTGTTTCCTTTGGCCCCTCAATTTTCCTGCAGCATAAGTGACCTGGATCTGTGCAGTCTTCCCTCCTGGCTGTGCTGTCTGGGCCCCTGTTCTGGCTGCCTGCAGCAAGGGGATGTCTCCTGGTAGTGGTGTTAGAGATGGTGTGTGAATGCCATGGGGACTGGTGGAGATGTATAGTGGACAGAAAAAAGGTTTATTGGGATGTACAGATCCCAAAATGCATAGAAACAGTGAAAGTAATGCAGATAGGAGTTTGTGAAGATGAAGGCTTCAGTAAAATGCCAGTGTAGTTCCTCTAAGCAGATTGAGATCTTCAGAGCCTGTCTGCTGCTGGAAGGGTCTGTTGGTCTGTGCACTAATGGAGAGAGCCCATCACTGAGGTTGTGTGGGTTCAGGAGCTGTGGAGGAGGTTTCTGCTGGCACAGGGTGCCAGGGCAGGCTGCACAGGTTTGGCTGCCTGGGCTGTGGGCAGTGGGGTGGCTGCAAGTGCACCCACAAGCTGCTGCTGTGCTGCCAGACTGAGCTGTGCCCTGGGAGGTGGGGGGCTGTGGTGCCAGTGTGGAGCACAGCATCACCACTGTCTCTCCCCAGAATTGCTCCATAAGCACAGAAAAGATATCTTTTCCAGCCTGTAAATGTTTCACGGGGAAATGCTGTCAAATATTGGTGACAATTTATTAAATATTATTACCTCAATGTCCTGTACCATAATATAATTACTTTGCACAGTGTATGAAAGATTCTTGAAATCTCCACATCTGCTAATGTACCTTATCACTGAAAAACTGAGCTGAAAAACTGAGATAACATGAATTTGTTTGGCTTTTCCTAAAAATATTCCTCTGATTCAGAGAGTGTGTGGACTCCAACCCCAAAACCAGAAACTCACGCTGGTTTTTTCTTCAGCAGTGACTGGAGAATTCCTGTATTGCTTCATTCCATGTTTATCCTCAGCTGTGTTTTTTCATGCACAGTAAAAATCCAAAGTTGGAAGTGTCTGCTCAATCCCATACGCTTGAATATGGAACTGCACAAACCTTGTCCCACTGGAGTGTAGGCATAGATCAGAACCAGGTCAGAATCTGGGCTCTCTGGGTCTGTACAAATACTTAAAATCCATACTTGGTGTCTTTCCCTGTTGGTAGTAGCCATGTGTGCACATATACACACACATCACACCTGTTTGTATCTTCTGTGCACTGTGTGCTTGGTTCCTCTGATGCACGTGTAAAGTATGGAGTTCATCTTGAAACAGTGTAGGCAGGAATATATATGTACTTAATGTTAAACCAGTAATACATGAACACTTCTGCTGCTTTTGCATCTTGACATACAGACACTGCTGCAGGCACAGGTGCAAGGCAGGAGTTTTCAACCTGACACTGAGCTGATCTTTGTTCTGTTTGGGTTACAGGGTTGGGACCAGGGAAGTACATAATAAATTGGAGAAGAACAGGTGCGTAGAAAGCCAGGGGTTTGGGTTTTTTAATCGTAATTCCCCTCCTTTTTTTGGCCTATTGTCTGTCAATATTTGTTTGGCTTTGGCGGGTTTTTGTTTGTTTGCTTGCTTGTTTTTTAAACAGATAACCTGAATAAAATTCTTAGTGACTATTACTGAATCTTGCAGTATTGCTTGGCTTTCTTATAGCTTAATTCTGCATTTCTTGCTTCCCAATATGTTCTGTTTAACTGCACCATTGCATCCCAACCACCCTGATCCTGCAAAGCAGTAACAGTGCATAACAGTGTGACTCTTTTGATTTAAAAAGAGTAAAATACCCCAAATGAGGGGTCAGTGTG
Organism: Agelaius phoeniceus; assembly: GCF_051311805.1. Classification (NCBI taxonomy): domain Eukaryota; kingdom Metazoa; phylum Chordata; class Aves; order Passeriformes; family Icteridae; genus Agelaius; species Agelaius phoeniceus. Next base: position 512,637 of record NC_135284.1, read on the forward strand.
CAGTGTGAATACAGAATAAACATCAGTTTCTGACCCAAGACTCTACAAGCCTGACTAGCTAAATTGGAAGTATGGTGACAGTGAAAGTACCAGCACAGTGAGATGAGATATTTTATTTAAGGCTGCACGGTGTTCCTAACAAAGCTGGGGTAGAGCCCAGGCACAGCCCTGCTGGGTGAGCTGGCTCAGCTGTGACAGGCTGTGCTGGGGGGCTGCTATGCACAGGTGTAGGTGCTTTGCTGGATTAAGGCCCCAATTAAGCTCTCCCCTCCGTGGAATTGATTCCTGCTGTGTCTCCTGGCGGCTGACGACCCACCTGTGTTTTCTTTAGACGTGCTCATTTGAAAGAGTGCTTTGAGACATTAAAGCGCAACATCCCCAACGTGGATGACAAGAAGACCTCAAACCTCAGCGTCCTCAGGAGTGCCTTGCGATACATCCAGGTACGTGCGGCGCTCGTGGCGCTGGGCAGAGCCCAGAGCTGACTTGGGGTGCACAGAAACTCCCCCTCTGGGGGTTCCGGGTTAGCCCCACATCATCCTTGCCTGAAGTGGTGATGGCAGGGAGCAGATAATTCACGTGATCTTAGAGACCCAGGCTGAGTGAACTTCAGTTGTTTCCTTTTGGGCCCAGGTGAATTTTAATATGTATGGTTTGGGGAGGTTTTCTGTTTGCTTAACCAAAAGACAGATTTCGGTAAAGATTTGGTATGTCTCAAAATTTCCATGGGGGGGACATGTGAGTACAAGTCATTTGCTTGGAGGCAAGGAAAGCCTAGAATCTGAGGCTGCAGCATGAGGCTGTAGGTGGATGGGGCACCACCAGGAGTGAATCTGGGAGAAAGCACGGGTGAAAATCAGTTGTGTTTGTAGCTGGAGGGAAATAAGTGTTAGTGTTTGCTTGTTTAACGTTTGGGAAAGTGGTTAATGGTAGCACAAAAGAAATTGTTGTAGATGTCCCCTGTGAATGTGAAATCAGTAGTATGTAAGGCAGTTAAAATTCATTTGGAAACTGGAAGAGTTGCTGCAATTACAATGCAAATAGAGACCTAGTACACCTTGTACATTTTGACTGGAATAAAAGGTGCTGAGGATTGATCACAATGGTCTTTTCCACAGTAAAATGTAATCTTTTCTCACTTTGTTTCCATTTTTCCTCAGCCACTCTCAAACACCATTTCCCTCTGGTGTTCAGAATTGATTATTCACTTCAGCTTTGCTTTGGAGAGTCAGTAATGCCTCAGAATAGTTCAGCCCTCCTCTTAGTTTTCACCAGCAACTTCCCTCGGAGAGACTTTGGTTGGGGCAAATTCTGACTGTACCTATCCGCTCTCTGTGTTGCTCCAAAAAGTGGTTTTTGGGGGTGTGGTTGTACTGAGGCCTAATGGGCTTTAGAGAAGATCTGAGCCTTTCTTTGGGTTTTGGCAGGCTGATGTTGTAGTTTGCAGGAGGAGCCTCTCTGACGGCCAGTCTGGGGTGCGCAGTCCTGGCCGGGACTGGCTGTCCCTGGCTGTCCATCGGTCAGTCTGTCCGTGGCTGTCTGTCGGTCGGTGCGCAGTCTGTCCGTCGGTCGGTGTGCAGTCTGTCCTGGCTGTCCGTCGGTCGGTGTGTAGTCTGTCCGTCGGTCAGTGTGCAGTCTGTCCTGGCTGTCCGTCGGTCAGTGTGCAGTCTGTCTGTCAGTCAGCGTGCAGTCTGTCCTGGCTGTCTGTCGGTCGGTGTGCAGTCTGTCCGTCGGTCGGTGTGCAGTCTGTCCGTCGGTCACTGTGCAGTCTGTCCGTCGGTCACTGTGCAGTCTGTCCTGGCTGTCCGTCGGTCGGTGTCCTGGCTGTCCGTCAGTCGGTGTGCAGTCTGTCCTGGCTGTCCGTCGGTCGGTGTCCTGGCTGTCCGTCGGTCACTGTGCAGTCTGTCCTGGCTGTCCGTCGGTCGGTGTGCAGTCTGTCCGTCGGTCAGCGTGCAGTCTGTCCTGGCTGTCTGTCGGTCAGTGTGCAGTCTGTCTGTCGGTCGGTGTGCAGTCTGTCCGTCGGTCAGCGTGCAGTCTGTCCTGGCTGTCCGTCGGTCGGTGTGCAGTCTGTCCTGGCTGTCTGTCGGTCAGCGTGCAGTCTGTCCTGGCTGGCTGTCACTCAGCCGGGTGCTCCCGCAGCCGGTTCTCTCCGGGCGTGGCAGGGAAGGTCACGCTGCCCTCGGGCCATACCAGCGTTTGCCTCCACGTGTGTGGGGAGCACATGGCGAGCACACGGCCCTGCTGCTGTGGTGTGAGCTGGCACTGACCCGGCCTCCAGGCAGGGCTGGCCGGCTGCCCACGGGCGGTGACGTTGTGTAACGTTGTGTAACCTCCTCACCGCATCGCCTTCTCCTCCTCATCCTCTCTGGCAGCTTCTCAGGGAGTATCCCGGGCACTGTTTTCCTTGGCAGCACCAAAGCCGTGGGTCTGTGATTCAGTCACAGGATTCAATTGTGCTAAAAACCCAGATTACTAGAAATCTGATTTGAAATTTCAGCATTCAGAAACAAAACTTGTCTTTTAATTTTTTTTTTTACTGCAGTTTGAATTCAGGTTTGATCTGTTTCAACAGAACTAACATCTATCAGTGTGGGGATGGCCGCCAATCATGTGCCAGGCTCCATGTGTTTCACTCACAGGCTCAGTGTTTCCCTTGAAAAGAGAACAGGGCAATTGTACAAAGGAGATTTAAAAGTAAAAGCTCTTACTCTCAGGATAGCAAAGTAGTTTTTCACTAAAGGGAAAAAAAAAGCTCAGGAAACTCAAACCCAGATGAGCCTCGCAGGGGAGGGGCACAGCACCAGCCAAAGCTGCACGGCGGCTGTTCTGCTCCTGCAGGCACTGTGACAGTACACTGATTGTTGCAGCCTCTCTTCCTACAGAATCCTTCCTTCCCCCCTTCCCAGCTGGAACTTCTTAGAAACAGACTGTTTGTTTCCTTGGCTGGATTTAAATATTTGTATCTGCATCAAATCAGATAAGTTAGAAAGTTAAATTCTGAACTTCCCATAGAGCTGTCATTTTAATTTATCCTTGGACCTGGGCTTGTGCTCTGCTACAGTAAATTAGAATTTGCAATTAGGCACACTGTTGCACAAAGGAAATGGGGCCCAACGCAGCTGGAAGTTAATAATCCCTTTAGCTGGTGATTCAGCCTGAGGCAGTGTGGGCTGTTGTGCTGCAGCTCTCAGCTGAGGAGGGTGTCCTGTGGGTCCAGCAGCACGGTGGGCTCCAGACCCTGGCACACAGCTGCAGCCAAGTCTGTTTTACGTGGGCCACCTCGGCTCTTGGTCTTCACTTTGCCACCTGCACAACCTGAGTGGAAATGTGGAGACCTCTGGGAAGTTTGTAAGGTGCATGGAGCGATGTGGAAAAAACCACAGTGAGAATAAAATGCTGTTTGCTTTGAGAGAGCAGTGCCCTGTCCCCTGGCTGTGTCCTGAGCAGTGTCCCAGCAGAGCAGAGAGCAGTGCCCTGTCCCCTGGCTGTCCTGAGCAGTGTCCCAGCAGAGCAGAGAGCAGAGCCCTGTCCCCTGGCTGTCCTGAGCAGTGTCCCAGCAGAGCAGAGAGCAGTGCCCTGTCCCCTGGCTGTCCTGAGCAGTGTCCCAGCAGAGCAGAGAGCAGTGCCCTGTCCCCTGGCTGTGTCCTGAGCAGTGTCCCAGCAGAGCAGAGAGCAATGCCCTGTCCCCTGGCTGTCCTGAGCAGTGTCCCAGCAGAGCAGAGAGCAGAGCCCTGTCCCCTGGCTGTCCTGAGCAGTGTCCCAGCAGAGCAGAGAGCAGAGCCCTGTCCCCTGGCTGTGTCCTGAGCAGTGTCCCAGCAGAGGACAGGCCCTGTCCCCTGGCTGTCCTGAGCAGTGTCCCAGCAGAGCAGAGAGCAGAGCCCTGTCCCCTGACTGTCCTGAGCAGTGTCCCAGCAGAGGACAGGCCTGTCCTCCCCGGAGCCCCTCTGGCTGTGCCCATGCCAGGAGGGCAGCAGGGAAGCCCAGCCTGGTACATGTCAGATGTGGCTCACAGCCCGTGCAGCTGGGCTGGCTTTCGCCCTCTCAGGAGGATTCCTGCCCCCTGGGAAATGGAATCATCTTTGGAAGCTAACTGAAGCCCTGAAGCAAGGCTGCTACTCCGTGTTCTCAAACTGTGCCTGTCACTGGGGCACCTGAGCACCCTCCAGTTTTGGGGGTTATTTTCTGCTGTACATGTGGTGTCAGATGACATCCAGGTGATTTGCTCACCAGGTGACACTGGGACAACTGTCACACAGCCCAGCCCAACCCATCAGTCTTCAGTTGTGCTGCAGGTCCTGCTTGCTGGCCAGTTTCCCCAGTACAGTTGAAACGCTGACTAAATAACAAGGTGCTTTCAAAGTCTGAGATGCAGCTGAGCTTCCCAGGGCATGCAAAACGCAAAGAGCAAAAGTCTTTGGAAGGTGTGGAAGCAAGGCACTGCTGTGATCCCAGCCCCTGCACGTGCTGCTCGGCTGTAGCAGAGGCACTGGGGGCTGCTGTGGTGGCAGATGGGCCTGGTCCTGCAGAGCAGTTTTGGCTCTCTTTGTGAAATAGACTTTGCTTACTGATTCACAGAAGTCCTCTGGCAGCCCTGCTTGTAGTGTTAGAGACAAAACGTAGCTGTAGTGAACTAAGGATTTCTAGTATGGCCAATTTGTCATTATTACCTTGGGAAAGGGCAGGAAGGATGAAATTTCCTTATGCCTTACCTGTGCTCGCTAGTGTTGTTAATCATTTATGGTGTTGAAGTTGTTTATCCTCACGTCATCTCCCTCATCTTCTCAAACTGCCTGCCGTAACAGTTGTGTCCCTAAGAGAGATACAGTTTCCTGTTCATGCCAACAGTAATCAACAGATTGGACTCCCTTCGGGGTAGAATGAATCCAGAGTACTATCCAAGGATGCCTAAGTAGTGCATGTAAAAATCCTTTGTGAAGCCCTTTTTAAGCTGATCTTGTGGACATGTGAACAGACCAGATACTGGTTTTACATTGGTTAAATTTTCCTTTTTAAGATTCACAGCATTTCTTTGTCTTCTAGTTTGTTTTATTTATGGGTCACTGCACTGGTGCCTGAGCACAGTCATTCATCCCTGTCTGTGTAGAGAACCAGAACAAGGCCAGTGAATTTTTGGGTGCCATAGCAGTGCCTGATTGGGGCGTTGATGGGTGCAGAGGGCCCTGCAGCCGTGCCAGCTCTGGTGCAGGGAGGTGCTGGACTGCAGACACAAACCGCAGGTCTGACAATGGTTGTGACTAAAGACCAGAACTCATTTACATTCAGGCACTGTTGTGACTAGATTATTGATCAAAATGCATAAACCAAACTGTGCTGCTGAATCCTGTTAAGTTCCCCACCTCCACGAGGATGGCTGTAACTGTTATTTTTAATTCTGTGCCAGCTGTGAGGTGAATAGACTCATCTTCTGTAAAACTTGTCTAGTAAGAGTGGGGTCCATCAGTACCTGCCATGCCTCCCACACGTGAGCAGTGTTCAGATGCCAAGCTGTGCTGCTTCATGGTGTTTACCTGACCTGATCCACTGATTCTATCTTGTCTAATTAGCCTGAATCTCAGTGTCAGTAATGAAGGCCTGCAGCATCCATGGGCTGTGGCCATGCAATGTGGTGTCATCTGTAGATTTCAGAAAGTTACAAGAAATAAGACCTTAAAAAAACCCACTGTTTAATTCCCTGCTGTTCCTCCAGCTGCAGCAGGACCTGTCTGTAGGGAGGCTCATCCAGGGAGCCACCAGGGCATTTTTATTTGCAGGATTGGCCACAAAACATGTCCTGTAATAGTGATTAAAAATGTCCAGCATTTGGAACTTGTTGAGTAATTTGAGCTGTTTCTTAACCATTGCCAAGAGGGATAGTGATTTTTTTTAAAGTATCTCACTCATTACTTGTACATGAGAATTTGGAAAGGGTGAATGGAATTATAAATCTGTCAGTGTGTTTGTAATTGTCAGAGAATCCACGCCTGTTCCACTGCTGTCATTTAAGTAGTAGTTTAAGAAGCACTCGGGGTTGTAAAAACCAAACCAGCCTGTAAGGGGACTGCAGCCCAGGGTTTGGGAATGCTGCTGCATGGTAGCTGGTGTGTTTGGGGGCTGTTGCTTGTTCTGGTTGCCACCTGCTGTGGGAGCTGGCATGGGAGGAGAGACAGCGCGTGGGCCCTAACGAGAGTAGGGATAATTACAGCGTGGTTGCATGGGCTCTATTTTATGTGTGACGTTGCAGGAGTCGCCTGTCTTTGAAACGCAGCAAAAGCCCCAAACAAAGCAAAGGCAGCCCCTCAGCCCAGCAGAGGAGCTGCAGCGAGGGCAGCAGGGGCATGTGGGTGCCACGGCACGGAGGGCAGCTGTGCCAACAGCAGGGCAGCCCCACTCTCCTGCACAGACAGAGGTTTGCACCCAGGCACAGCTCTGCCTCATGGCCTCACGCAGGTGCTGGATGGGTTTGCCTTTAACAGCCGGGTTTGTGTCCTCCCACTGCCACCGCGGCCCTGCCAGCGAGGGAGAAGGATGGAGAGCAATCCTCTGGTGACCCAGATCTGCTCTGTGGGCCGTGGGTGGAGCTGCCTGGGTGTGAGTAAGTGGCACTGACCTCCTTAGGTGCATGGGGAAACAGGAAGGAGAGGTGGTGCGGAGGATGGCGCATCTCTGAGTCACCGGCCCTCGGACCTGCTGCTGTGCTGTGGGGGAGTGCTGCTGTCAGAGCCCTTGGCTCCTGGCACCAGCATCACCTGCCAGAACTATTCTGGGAGAAGCCCTCACTTTCCTGCTCCCTGGACAGGGTCCCTTCAGGTGTGCAGCTTACCTGTGCCGTGTGCCTGTTGGCTGAGCCAGGGTGTAGGAATGGGAACAAAGGGAGGGCTGCGCCCAGGACCCATCCAAAACTCTGCCTTGGCTCCTGCAGCAGCTGCTCAGATCTGCCTGCAAGGAAAATACAGAAGCACTGCAGCAAGTGGATGTAGGGATAAAGTGTCTGCTCAGAAATCTCCTCCTCACGCCTGGCAGACAGCTCTGGCTGTGGCTCCAAGGCATAAACCCGCCTGTTGCCCTCTGGAGCTGCTGTCCATGCATCATCACAAAGGCTTGGGAAGAGTTTTGGGGTCCTGCATCCAGCAGTCGTGTTGTTAATAATAATAATAATAATAATAATCGCTTCTTGAGATGCAGCATGCTTCATTTCGGTTTGCAGAAAATGATGACACTTAATCTCAAAAGCATATTTCCCACAATTCTTTTTCATTTCAAATTTTTTTTTAATTTAGGTGTGCAGAATTAAATTTGAAATTAAAAATTATCAAGTTTTAATTTCTCAAGTTATTTTAATTTTTTTGGGATCATTTTCTAAATAACAAACACACCATGGTATTTCAGGGTCTTTGGGGCTTCTGGAATCCACTGGAATCATTAGAAATATCTCATTTGTTTCCTGAACAACAGAGACTGGTTAAAAAATAAAAATAGGAAAAGCAAAAGACATGGCCAAACTGAACACCAAGTGATTGCAAATCATACTTCAGTTATTGTAAAATTGAATTTCTTGTGTCCTTGGGAGTCATATCAAGGCATTAAACCACATCTGCTTACCTGGTGACAGCCAGCATGGGGCCAGTAACTGGCCTGAGGATGGCTCTGCTTTTCCTTGCTTTGCTGTACTGTGGGTTCCAGTTGGTTACTGCCTTTTTGTTTTGTTTTTGGGGGTTTTTTTTGGTGGTTTGTTCGTTGTTTATTTTCTTCTGAATTTATTTTTTGTCTTCCTGATTTGGATCATTCCTGCTCTCTGCCCCAGTGACTGTTTGTACTTTGTCCAGAGTGTGGTGCTTCAGGAGGCTGACTCTGACAGGTCGGTGCAAACAGCCACGTTCCAGCCTAGTTTTGATCACAGATTAAGGCCTGATGTCTTTTTTTATCAGGAGCCTGAAGTGCAGTTATCAGTGCGAAATGATAAATGTAAAAACCAATGCATGTTCTCGTTTTCCATGATTGCTCCAGGCATATTTCCTATTCTTGGAAGTATTTCTGTCTAGAAGTTCATCCCTATGCCTGCAGCCAGGTTGAGCAGTGGTGGGTGGTGCCCACCCTGCTGGGACCTGCTGAAAGGTGGGTCCAGCCTGTGCAGCGGGGATGGGCTCCTTGCCTCTAGTCCCTGTGCTCGTGGGGCTGAGGTCACCTCCCAGGACACAGCAGCTCTCCTTGGCTGCTGTCCTCGTCCTGGGCTCGGCCACTGGGAGTGCTGGGTCACGAGGCTGCTGGCAAACACCCACGGCCTGGCTGTCGGTGCAGGGCTCGCACTCACGGGGAGCCAGGGGCAGTCTCTGCTTCACCTTGCAGGCTTTACTCTGGTTTAGCTCCTGGTGTGAAGTTTGAGTTTGAAATCTTGAGAGGCTGAAGCTGGGGCATGAGCACTGGGAGCCTGAACTCCTTGTGCTGTGGCTGCCCCCATTTGCACACAGGCCCCTGGGGACCGGTCATGGTGAGACCCTCGCCCCGCTCTCCCGGCGCTGAGCACAGTCTGTTAACATCTCAGGGCTTTGGGTCAAGCCCCTTGTGATTTTAGCTTGCTTTTGGGGAAAGCAGGACTGGGGTCCTGTGCTGAGGCACGGGCTGCCGTGGGGTGTGGCTGTGGGTGCTGGCAGTGCCCGTAGTGCTGTCATGCTCTGTGGTGGTGCCCTGGTGCCCCACCTGTGCTTTGCTGTCAGTGGTACCGGGCCAGCACATCCGGCATCACTGCGGGATCTCATCTCTGAGAGCCGGCAGAATGAAGCAGTTGCCATGGAAACCATGGCTTTGGTTCCCGTGGCAACCAGCCGGGGTTCACACACGGCTGCTTCTTGCAGACAGAGGGGCTGGTCGGCACCGGCGGGCAGGGACGGGTCTGGCGGGTGCTGGCACCTTGGAGGGTGCAGGGGAGGGTGCAGGGGTGGCTGCAGAGGCTGGGGACGCCGGCCTGGTGCCGGGGGAGCTGGCTCCTCACCTTGCCAGCCCCGCAGGCCCTGCTCCTCGGCAGCAGGTCGGGTGGGCTTGGGGCGAGTGCTCGGTGTCGGTGCTGTGCCGTGAACAAACTGCTTGTGGCAGCTGAGCAACACAGACAAATTATAGCACCATTCGAATCAGGAATGCCCAGAGTTCATAGGAGTGATGGAAAATCCCCAGATCCTACAGGTGAGTGCCTTGGCCAGTGGAGTTTTGGCAGCTGGGGCTGTTTGGGTTCCATTTGGGACTCTGTGGGAGCAGCTTGTTCCCCAGCATCCCTCTGGTCCTGGTTGGAACATTTGTGGAGTCAGGCTGGTGGATTCTTGCTCCTGCTGTGAATCTCCTGCACAATGGCAGTCCCAGCAAGAATAAGATCCTTAGGATGTAGTTTTTTTTCCATTACATATAGGAATCAAAGCTCTGTGCAGCAGTGGAGAGCCTGACCAGCTGGTCTGGTCTGTGCTGGAGGTCCTGCAGGTCAGTGGCAACTGAGGAGCCCCTGGCTCAGCATGTCCCTTTCTCTGGCACCAGCTGTGATCCCCAGAGCAGAGAGTTAAAGATTATCTGGCTCAAAATTGCAAATCACTCTCCTGATTGCTTATTGATGAGGTATTTTCAATCAGCAAATGTTACAGAAGAAAAGAGCTGAAATATGCTTTGGAAAACTCATAATTGAAAGTGTGTTTTTAAAACGGCTAATAAAATGTTTATGAGGGGAGCTGTGTAATAAGGCCTTTTAAACCTCTCCAATGCCAGCCACAGGGCCAGCAGCGTTCCTGAGGCAGGTGCAGGGAAGGCGTTGGGGGCTTTATTTCTGTCTTGACAGGAGAGTGAGCAATTTAATTACAGCCGGCTATAAAATGGAAAATTCTTTGCAGTGACAAATGACTGTTGCTATACAAGGAGAGCAGGAGTTGGTGTATGGTTTGTTTACCAAACGATGACAGGGAGATGCACACAAGGACCAAAGAGTGGCTGCAAACCAGCCAGGATAGTGGGCACAAAGTGGGGAAGAGTTACCAGTGGAATTGTGTCAGGCCTTTGCTGTCACTGCAGTCATCTGGTCTCGCTTCAATAATCCAGGTGCACAAAGGCTGCCAAGGAGCTGACAGGTACAGGAGGAGAATCAGATACTCTAGGGGAGAAAAAGCAAACCCACATGTGGATTTTAATTTGGTTGCTGGTGTTTAAATAAAAGATGAAGGGACTCACCACTGCCCCTGTGTCCTTGTCACAGCTTCCACCTGCCCATGGAGCAGCCCCTGCTGTGCCCATGGAGTGCTGCCTGCCAGGGAGGGCCAGGCCCTTGCTCTGCTGCAGAGGGCTCACTCAGCTTCAGCTCAGCAGAACTGAGAGTGTTCAGAGAGGAACATATCTGCTTTCACCAGAGCCAGCAGTTGATTTGCAAAATTTACCAAGCATCAAAAGCCATAGATGGATTCACAAGAGTATGAGGAAATCCATTATTTCTTCCTGGGGTAGCTCAGCTTCCCCCTTGGCATGGCCTGGGCCTACTCTTTTAAGTGATGATCATGTGGAATTTATTTTAAGGGTGAAAAATAAAAGAGTTCTGAAGTCATAGCTTCTGTAGGTTCCTCACACTGCAGTGTAACAGTTGCCTGGGCAACCAGGGTTCCCAGTTGCTTAACAGGAAAAAAAGAAATGCTGCAATGATGGAGATGCAGACGTAAGAAGGAGGGTCTGTGCTGGAGCCTGGTGCTTGCAAAGAGTGAGAGGCCACCCCCAGCTTTGGGCTGCCCTCTGCAAACAGAACAGAGCTTGAGGGCCATGCCTGGCCTTCCTGGGACCAGCCCAGCCTGGCCTCTCCCTGAGGAAGTGGGAAAACAGAAATGCAGGTAACTTCAGTGATTTTTCTGCTATGGAGAAACAGGATCAGTATTTCATGAGCCAGGTTAAGTGTGTGTCCTCCAGGATCTTGGCAAGCACCTTAACTGTCCTCCCAGGTGCCAGCACCAGATGTGAACCCTTGTCATGGTCCTTCCCAGTGGCTCTGGAGGTGGATCAGGTGGCAGCTCCTGCCCTGCAGCTCACCCAGGCCTCTGCCTTACTGAAATTTCAAAGGAAAGGTGGTTAGGCATTTGTATGAATTTGTTTTATCAAAATTTTATTCTCAATTACTGTGTTGTTTGTAGTTTTAGGATCCCCTCTGCCCTTCTCAGTGCTACCATTACATTCCCCTTCTGTTGGAAAATTGCAAAGGCTTGGGTCTGGGGAAAAGTGTCTGTGTGGTTATATGTCATTTTAAAGCATCTGGTTTTGTATTGCATGGGATCCATGGTGATAGTGCTGACAGAAACTCCTGTTTTGGAAAAACATCCTGGGGATCAGTGGGAGTCTCTGAAGGTTTTGATGTGCCAGGGCAGGTCAGTGACCGCAGTCCCAATGACTCAGGGCTGGCTGTCACTGTGGACTTTGTGTTGACTGACGGGAAATCCTGGCACCTGATGTGGGCAGGATGACTTGCAGAAAATAATCTGCCAGGAGGCAGGTGCCAGGAGCTGCGTGTGCCTGCAGGAGAGCCACGGAGGCACAGGGGTCCCTGCTCCCTGCCCCTCCACGGGTGCTCCTTTCTGCAGTGGGGCCAGGGCTGTTCTTGCTCCAAGGCTCAGCTCCCAGTGCAGGGCACACTCCCAGTCCCTGCAGAGCCTGGGAGGAGACTGCACCCAGGTGTACCTGCAGAGAGTGGGCAGTGCTGGGGGAGGAGCTCAGAGGAGAGGGAAGAGGGCTCCAGTTAATCCCACCCAGTTCATTATTAGGCCAGAGCAGCTCAGCCTGGAGATGCATCTTTACCAAGTGAGCTCTGGTGAATTGCATCCCAGAATAGGTTTTGAAAGATTACGTGTGCCTCCAGCCCATCTGCTGCTCCAGCCTCCCCAGCAGCTCAGCTCCCCTTGGAGAGCACCCAGCCGTGCTGCAGCCCTGGGAGGAGATGCAGACCCAGCAAGGGGCTGCCGGGAGCTGGCGCCCAGTCAGGAGCTGGGACTGCTGGCACTGAGGGAGGCAGGGCCCACAGGGCTGGGCTTGGAGCAGTGCCATGTCCCAAGGCCTGTGGAGTGCCTGCAGAGTGACACAGTGAACTCCTGGCGCTCTTGGCTGGGAGACTCGTCCTGTGCTTGCTAAGGGTTTGCCTGCCTTCCCGGTAATTAAAAGTTTGTAACTAATTACCAGCTGCCCTGCTCATACTTTGCAGTAGCGCTTTCCCCCGGTGCTGGGAGTCTCCTCTGGCAGCAGGGAGTGAAGCCAGATCTGTTTGAATATGCGTGTGCTGTGCCCGCTGCGGGGATTTCTGCCTGCTCCTCTCCTGTCCTCTCGTGCCCTGTGTGGAGAGCAGCTTTGGGGAGATGCTGCAGAGAGGGACTGGGCTCATGTTTGCACAGCAGGTTTAGTCTCAGCCTTTCTTCTACGTGCCTCTTTCCTGATGACATAGTGAGGGGAAGACATTCAGACAAGTTGCATGCAAGTCTTGCGTGTTTAAACCTGATCCAGGAGTATGCACCTTCCTCATCACCTTCCCTCCATCACTCCCTGTCTCACCCACACCCCTTTGCAAGGCAATCAGAGCACACACAGCACATGACTTTTCTGGGTCAGGCAAAATGCTTTGGCTGCACTCGACAGGAAACAAACTTTAAAACTAGCCTGTGGATTTGGGCCTCAGCCACATGGGAATCTCTGGGCTACAGGTCAGGGCTGGTGCAGAGCCAGGATTCCAGGAGTCCCCATCCTTCCTTTCTGGCTGTCCCCATGGCTACTTCCCTGCCGTGGGCTGCTGGGCTTGTCCAGGACATGGTGTTGGTCTCTCTGCTGCCTGTTTGGCTTGAAAAGCAACAGGAGAGAATGAACTGCCCCCTTTGCCTGAAAACCCTCTGTTTTGAGGAGCTTTTAGCTGATCTGGAAGGAGAGGAGCTGTCTCCATTGATGCACCTGCAGTGGTTGTGCCCTGCTAACATACATTGTTTGGCTCTTTTAAAAATACTTCCTTTATTGCTGTTACTGGGACAAAGGTAGCGGCAGGAGCTGCCCTAATCTGCGTTGCCTTAGGCTGCATTAAAAGCTGGCTTTTAATGGCTTTAAGGTCCTTCCCAGCAAACCTGAGAGCTACAACACCAGCAGATCGATTGAAAGGCATGAGGTCAGGCTCTGATTGTACTCATCCTGGAGAAACTGAGAGAGAAATAAAGAGATGTGTTAAGACCATGAGCCTGGTCCTCTGCCAGGTGTGGGGTTTGCTTTTGAGCTCAGTGCTTGCTAGCAGTGAGGGAACAGGAGCATCCATGTGGGCTCTGTGTGGCTGGTATTTTCAGAAGTGTGTGTGGGATTTAAATTCCCAGTGTTGAAACTTAACTTGAGAAAATGGAGAGTCTGTATGTGGTTTTACAGATTTCACCTAATTTTGTCTCTTATGCATATAGTCAGTGTGGCCCTGGGCTGAGGGACCAGGTCCCTGACTGTGCAGTGCTATACTGATTAAAAAACTCATAAAACAGGCCTTGGAATAGTAGGTCCCCCTTGGGAAGTGTGGTTTGTATTTCTCAGCAGTAATGCTGGGCAGTGTGGGGCATTTCTCTGTATTGTGCTGACTGATGCAGCAGCTCCCCTGACCTTCCCAATGGATGTGATGATTCCCAGCACCAAGGGGGCATTAGCAGGAGAGGACAACAAACACCCTTCCTTCCTGTTTGACCTCAGGATTTCCCCATGATGCAGGGGCTTGTACCTTCCACCATCTCCTCTAGGTCAGGAGCTCTTGCTCAGAAGCTCATCAGTACTTAGGCTTTTTCTTTCCTTCTAAGCATTTCCATTTTGAGGGCTTACCAGTTTTCCCTCAGAAAGCAGATGTTCAACCAGAGCAATACTTTATGTGCCAGCTCTTGTCCTTCCCTTTCTGCCCGCATTTGGTAGGTGTAAATACACCTGAGCATGTTTTACACCAGCATAACTGGCAGTATGAAATAATGAGCTGTGGACATGGGAGTGACCAGATTAGTGTAGGTTATTCTTGTCTTTGTTCTCATGATATTTCTTTTTCTTTCCTTCGACTTCAGACTTTAAAGAGGAAGGAAAAAGAATACGAACACGAGATGGAGCGGCTGGCGAGGGAGAAGATCGCCACGCAGCAGCGGCTGGCAGAACTGAAGAACGAGCTGAGCCAGTGGATGGATGTTTTGGAGATTGACAGAATTATTCGACAGACAGTTCAGCCAGAGGATGACCAGGCATCTACCTCGACAGCATCAGGTACCCATAACTGTTCTCTTTTTTTCGTAATTATCTTGGAATGTCGTTGACACAGTTACATGGAGTGGTAGGGATCTTAATTCAGCAGCATCAGGGTTTCTTTGCATTCAGAATAAAGTAAAAGGTTTTGGAGTTTTTGTAATGATTGATGTTGCTAACAACACACGGCTGCTCATGTGAAGTAAACTGAAACTTGTGCATCAGTGTCAGGTAGATACAACGTGCAGGTTTGCACATCCAACCTGCTTGTGGAGATAAATCCTTGCTTTCCAAACTTAGCTCTTTTCTTGCACAGTTCTGCAGCCCTGCTCATTAGAAGTGGGCATCCTGGTGTATTTGTGTGGATGTGCGAGGGTGTTCAGCACATACAGAAGAAGGATTTGGTACAGGGAGGATCACCAGAGCATTTGGACAACTTGATGAGCCTTCACATTGCGTGAGGAGGATTCACAGTGAAGATGAAATGACACTAATGGATATCTGACATGCGGTTCCAGTGAGAGTTCCTGTGAGATAGGAGAATGCACGCTTCTCTCCACGCCAGGGATCTGCAGCAGGAAGAGTAGGCAGTCTGTGGATGTAGAGCTTTCCAGAGACACGGAGGCTGTAGCAGTGCAAAAGCATTCCCAGCAGTTCCTTCAAGTCAGCATTTGCTCTTGGCATGCCAGGCAGATGATATGGCAGGTTCTGGGAAGGGAAGACCTGAGTTTGTTCAGGCTCATCACCTCTGATGGTAGGAGCAGCTCCCGGTGTAGTCTGATGGAAGTTGAGAGTCCCAGTGCTTTGTCCTTACAAGTGCCAGCTGTTCCCTCTGCAGTGGCCTCTGCTGAAAGTGACCACATCAAGCTGCTGCTTCCCAGAGCTTGGGAAGGGGAAGTGGCTTCCTGGTGCTCCTGCTGCTTCTGTGTCTCCTGAGATTTTTATTCTTTGCTGCATGGCTGGCACTAGAACAGGCAGTGCAGGGTGCCGGGCTTGTCTTCCTGATCCCAGGGCTAGTATGTTCCTGTTTTATGCTTCCTTAGTTCCTGGACTAGACAAGAGTCCATTTTCCAGAGCCAGATGAGAGACTTGCTGCCATGTTTCTTCATGGCAATTTCCTTCCTGCTCTGGGAGCAGAAGGAGTGGTGCCAATCAGTGAAACAACTGGCCAGGAAAGGAAACCCTGTTCCTCTTCCCAGAAGGAGCCCACTTCAGCCCAGACAGCTCAGCCAGGTGCTTTCTGTCAGCCTCTGCTCATGGTGCTCCCCTTGCTTGCCCAGTGAGACCTCTCAGCCTTTTGGGAGCACCCTGCTCTAGCTGGGTTTTTGAGCTGTCACACTTGCCTGGTCCTTGGCCCACAGGCAGTGGGCTGTGGGCTGTGCCATGCCGTATCATACTGTGCCATTGTGCCACCAGCCTGTAGCTCAGTGATGCCTCCTGTACGTCTCTTCTGCTGATGCTGCCTTCTAGGGAAGCTCGTTGGTCCGGTTCGTGCTCTGCTTGCGTTGTTATGGGAGTTTCTTCCTTTCGTGTTTTCCAGAGGGTGAAGACAACATGGATGAAGATATGGAAGATGACAGGCCAGTGAACTCATTACCAAAACTCACCCAGCGCCAGCACCCAGAGCTGCTGAAAGCCGTCCCCCCCAGTGCTGCTCCCCCCCTGCCCACGGTCCTGCCCCCACACGTGTCCATCCAGCAGAAGCCCCACGCCCAGCCCTCCCTGCAGACGCAGGCACTGGTCCCGCCGCAGGCGATCGTCCCCGCACAGACTCACATCGTGGCGGCCTCGACCGTGCAATCGACTGTTATCGCCCACACGGCCACCACCCACGCCTCGGTCATCCAGACTGTCAACCACGTCATTCAGGGGCCACAGACCAAGCACATTGCTCACATTGCACCTTCCACATCCAGCCCCGTGCAACTCACCACTGCTGCTCAGCCCATCGGCCACATCACTGTGCACCCGGCCACCATCAACCACATGGCCCACCTGGGCCCACAGCTGCCCATCTACCCCCAGCCCGTGGCCGTCAGCCAGCCCGTGGTGAGCCACATCGCCCACACCATCTCACACCAGCAAGTGAACGGCACGGCGGGCCTGGGCCAGCCGGCCGTGATGGCCAAGCCGGCCGTGGGAACCCAGGTTGTCCATCACCCGCAGCTGGTGGGCCAGACGGTCCTAAACCCCGTGACTATGGTGACCATGCCGTCGTTCCCGGTGAGCACGCTGAAGCTGGCCTAGAGGGGACGCTGCACGGCGAGGTCTTGTTGGGAACCTTTCCTAAGGAAACTCCGTACATTCCAACCACGCCCGGCCCGGCGGGAGGAGGCGCGGAACGCCCAGGGCAGGGCGGCGGGGCCGGGCTGTGCAGGTGCCCGGGCTGTGCAGGTGCCCAGGCTGTGCGGGTGCCCGGGCTGTGCAGGTGCCCGGGCTGCCCCCGTACCCGGCCTGTCTCAGTGCCCAGCCTGCCCCCGTGCCCAGCCTGCCCCAGCACCCTGCCTCCGCCGGGACGGGGCTGCGCCTCGCTCGGGGCCGCGCCGCTGAGAGACTTCAAAGACAGTTGTTCATGGTGATTTTTTTTCCTTTTATGTGTAATGAGTGAACTATGGATATGATGTTCTTAAGACTTTAATTTCGCCCTCTTATGTGTTGCTTCTTTGTAGAATAAAAATTGCTGATCTCTTTATTGAGACATTGCGTAGAATGGGAAAAAAAAATCATAGAAGTCTATATTTATATATATGTGTGTATGTGTGTGTATATATATATGTATATACATATATATATAAATATAACATTTGAAGGCCTTTTGTAAGGTTGATTATTTTGCAGGATTATGAGACAAAATTCATTTTTGGAGGAAGAAGCCAGAGTGTCCTCTCTAAACAAGAAACTATAAGATAGATGGTTTGGTGGACCAGAGTACAGTGACAAAAAACCCCCAACAACAAACCACGAGTCAAACCATGTTAAAGGTATTTCCCATCAATATATTACATTTCAAAAACCATCTAAAATCACTGTGACTTGTTATGGCATTTTAAGGAAATTCTCTGTCCTGTCTAATAAAAGGAAAAAGAATACACAACCAGACTTGATTTGTTGCCATTTTATAAATGACTTGATTTTATAGCTATGTCAAAAAAATACTGGTTTTTATTACTTTAATGATTGACAGTGCTTTGTTTGGATGTTTTTGGGGGAATTTGTATTTTGTCTGGCTTGGTTTGCTGATGCAATAATTGGTTTTGCAGATCTCTGTGCATGGCATGGCCCTGGTCAGGGTCCCTCCTGCCGGTCCAAGCTCCCCCAGGTTTCTTGGGTTTGTTGTTTGGCAGAGGCACACGCTTTGTGCTGGCAGCTTGCAGGGCGTTGCTGTGGCCTGGCGAGTGGAACCTGGGACAAGAAGACATAGAGAAATGAGGTAGATTTGCTGCATGGGTTAATGTTTGTTAGTTTGTTCTGTCCTTACCACGCTTTGGTGTGGGAGCTGGTGGGTTTGAAAGGGATAAAAGGGGATGTGGTTCCCTTCCAGAGCGCAGGCAGTTCAAGCAGCTTTGTTCCCTTTGACAGGGAAGCAGTCTCTCCTTATGCAGGATAAGGCTTTGCTGCAGGAGATCAGTGTGAGCTCGTGTCTGACCGTGAGACGTGCACCAAAGAACCCTCATCCCTCAGGACCCTCCTGTTCCCCCTTGCCAGGGTTGGGGCAGACCTGTCTGAGGTCTGTGGCAGATCCCAGAGAGCCAGGAGAGGAGCAATGCTGTTGGGCTCTGCTGGTCTCTGCCAGCCTGCCCAGGAGGCTGCTTAGGGTGTGTTGTGCTGCTCTCTGGATGTTCTGGTCCTTGCACAGTGTGTGTAGCTATTGCTGTGAATGATCTCCATTCTGTCTTCCTCTCTTTTTAAAACAAATATTCCACAGTCCTTACTGCAGGCAAAATGCTGCTGTAGCCAGCAGCCCTTCCCCTAGGGCAGGATGGGAGGATGGTCCCACACCTGCCCAGGAGCTTTGGAAGAGGAGGAGGGGGTGGCTGAGCCCCTCACGGCGCTGTGTCCTGTGTGGGGCTGGGGTCTCCTGCAGGAAAACAGCATCCATACTCTGCCCTAAAGACCTGTTGACTCTGGCAGGACTTCAGCCTGTTGGGGACTGGTGTGAGCAGTGTCAGGGATGTCATTGAGAACATCTGCCTGTTCTATACTGTCCCCAAATAAAACTGGTCTGGAGGCAGGAGAAGTGACTGCAGAGGTCAGGGGTGATTGTGCCTTCTGAGCAGGTGTCACTGGGAATTCTGTGAAGTCTGTTCATAAAGCCCCAGTTACCACTTGTTTTATTTTTCTTTCATGCATTCTTAAGTTCAGGAAGATCTTGGCTGTGCTTGCCAGCACAGCTCCTGCAGAATGGACAAACCTCGAAGGATTTCTTTTCATAGAACCCCATTTAAGCAGATCATTTGTTCTCATTCCAGTGCATCATTAACACTGGGGGGTTCTCAGAATTGCCAGGACTTTGTTGTCCTCTGTCCCTGCAGGTGCTTTCCCAAGGAGGCCATTGTGTGCCAGTATTTGAGAGATAGGGTTGAGTATGGCTCAGTTGCTCCTCATCAGGAACTCCTCAACGCTGAGTATGTGCAACAGGGTCACTCCCTTCTCAGGAGGGAGTGGGGCTTTGCCCTCTGCAGCAGTGTCAGGAGGGGGAGGACATGTGCTTCTGCCTTTTTTTACTGTTCTGACTCACAAAAGAGCAAATTCTCCCCATTGAAGGAGAAGGAGCCAGGTTGAGAATGTGCTCAGTGCAGGAGTGTTGGCTGATCCCCAGGGAGATGAGCTTGCTGCTGGGTTACTGAATGGCCTGTGCTGTGTGGACAGGGGTGCTGCTGCCCTCATCCTCTACTCCCTTATGGTTTGGAGCAAAGAGTGCCCCTGCCTTGCCTAGTCCTGTGTCTTGGCCAGTTTTTCTTTCCCCTTGGAATTGTGCCATGCAGTCTGTCTGTCTGATCCCCTTCATGGGTGTTGGCCTCCCCATTAGGAGCATCCCCCTTGGCCTGCCCAGGAGCTGCTCCAGATGTTGTGTGTACCCCTGTTCCCATCTGCGTTTTTCAGGGCTACCAGAAACATTCTGTGGGATTTTTCTTTTTGTTTTTTAAGTCAGCGAACTTCTCTCTATTCTGTGGGAAGAAGAGCAGCCACAGCCCTTCCCTTTCCACCTCTGTTTTTCCTGCTCAGAAACTTTGGATTTACACTGATGCTCTTAGAAATCCCGTTCAGTACTGTATGACAAGGGGCACTTTAGGAATGTCTCTCCTCCTTTGATATATGTTTTCCCTATGGAGAAAGCTATATATAAATATATATGTACACTTGGGGATTCCTAAGATCTAATTTGTCCCCCAAAAAACCAATAAATATATGAAGTTTACAAGAAATCTCTTCTGTTGTTGAATAATATTAGTTATTGGTAACCATGCCACAGAAACAATAGAAAATGGGGTTTCTGCATAGTAGTTTGAGAGGGTTTTCTGTCCTGTCACACCTGGCTTGGAGCCTGTTGGTCAGTGGAGGTGGTTCTGCCGAGGGCACAGCAGCCCACACGCTCCATGTGCTGCTGCCAACAGCCAAAGGGTGCTCAGGAGCTGGAGCTGTGCTTGGAGCTCGGGCAGCACGGCCGGGGGCGTTGGCAGCTGGGCAGATGTGTGGGCACTGTGTGGGCACAGAACCCCGCCATGGCCTCGGGGGAGCCTCGTGCTGGGCTGTGCCTGCCAGAGCCGCTGCCAGCTCACCCGCCAGGGGGGCAGGCAGAGGGCAAAAACCCAAACTGCTGCTTTAAAATGATCCTCAAAAAAGCTCTTAACGCTGACACTTTAGATACAGGAATGTATTCCTGACCTCACCAGTAGAAATTTGCCAGATCTGTGTAGTTTATCTTAGGCAGGGAAGTGATCTGATTTCCCGTGTTCTCTGCAGTTGCTTGTGTGGGATCCAGAGGTAGTGGGTCGTGTGTCCCTGGGGACAGCTGGGGACCCTCGCGTGTCCCTGGGGGCAGCTGGGGACCCACATTTCACATGGGGAAGTAAGGCTGGAGCCAAGCTGCTGCCGTCGGGGTTTTTCTGCATGTGTGTGTGTGTGTCCATCTGTCTGTCTGTGCTGGGGCCGAGTGTTGGATGTCAAGGCCAGACAGGCTCCAGTGTCACCACTGGGCCCCTGGCCACTGGCATGGCTGAGTTTTGGTTTCTTGAGCAGAGCTGGACAGAGGGGACGGCCCTTGCAGAGGCCTCTGCTCTCGAGGTGCCCACGGCATGTCCGGGGCGTTCATCATCCCACTGAGCCGGCTGCTGCCGCTGCTGTTGGGCTCCTTGTCTTTTTTTTTCTTTGTTTTATTTCAAAGTGGCCTTCTGTAACAAAAGAAACAAAAAAAATGCCTTTGGGTGGTTTAGGTGGAGGTGAGGTGTCGCTGCTGTGTCGGTGTCGGTGTGGTTGTCCGTGCGCACGCCTGGTAGATTCCTGTAGACATGCAATGCAAGGCTTATTGTGTCTGGTTTTTGTATGTAGCCTGTGTCTCTTTGGACTGGTTTGCATCCTGAGGGCGTTTTTTGCATTTAAAGAAAAAAAGTGAGAACTGTTCCAGGTTGGGTGGGTACAAGGGGCTCTGGGGACCTCCCGTGTGCCAGGGGTCGGGGGGAAGGTGTCTTCTGCCCCTTGTGATGATGTGGTCAGGGCTTGTTTGGCCCCTTTGCTTTCTGTGATGGGTATCCAGTGTCCCCACTGTGTCTGTGGGGCGAGCAGCCTTGGCCAGATGAACCAGGTGACCTCGGCTTACCTGAGCAGGACTTAGGCTCAGCCTGTCTGGGTGTTCAGGCACTTGCTTAATTAGCTTAGTTAGATACGTGGCTGCTGCAGAGGGCTCCTGGAGCTGGAGTGGAGGTGGGCAGCTCTGAGCACTCACAGGTGAGGCTCCTCTGAGACTTGGCATGTTTTTTTCTGAACAGTTGTTCATTCCAGTCTTATTTTGATTCTAAAAGCTATGGGGGTGAGGAGATGAAAACCCTCATACTTATGGCCTGTTTTCCATCCCTTGTTATCATTTGGGACAGATTAAAATGGATTATAACACTGTCTTTAGGTTATTTCCTCCCTGAGTGAAACATCAGTTGTTAGAAGCAGATGTTTAGTTTTAAGGAAAATAGGCTGTGGGTAGAATCAGTCATGGCTTCTTTCTGTCCCTGTTATACAGAACTCGATAATCCAAACTTGAACTATTCAAATATCAGCCCGAGCCCAGCACTGGATGGTGCAGGCTTGGCAGAGGTTGTGTTTGGCTGTTCCCAGGCTGGCTCACTCCTTGCCTGAGGCTGCTGATGAGTGAAGGAAGACCCCATGGCCTCTGTCCCTGCACTGTTCGGGCAGGGACGGGGCTGTTCTCTGCTGGGATTTGGTGGGAATGGGCTGTGGGATGTCATGGTGCTCCTCATCAGGACGGCATGGCTGGTTCTGCTCTAGCTCTGGATGAGGCCCATTGATTCACCCATTCCTTGTGCTTTGAATAGGAACTTGAGTGTGAGGGAGCAGAAGTCACCACCAGGGAAGTGCCCCAGACTCCCAGCCCGTCTCTGAGGCTGTCCCTGGCAGGCAGGCAGGCAGGGCCTCCCCAGGCTGTGCTGCTGTGGAGCTGCTGTGCCAGAGCCCTGTGTGATGCCTTATGGATGCCTTAACAGCCTGAGCCAGGAGGGTGCTGGGGCTTGGCAGAGCCAGGGGCAGGGACTGACGGCGACTGCCCAGCCATTTATTGGCTTCTGCTCAGCCCCAGCCTGGCCATACTGGGTGAGGAGCCGTGGTGGGAGCGGGCACCCCCTGCTCTGTCACTGCATGTGACCCCCCCTCCTGCCTAAAGCATTTATTTATTTCTTTAGTCTCGCTGTGCTCCCCGCGTTAGGAATGTGTCACTGGAGCTGCTGCCTGAGCCCAGGCGCTGCCATCGCTGGCCCGGAGCCCCCGTCCCTCCCTGCACCTCACAGGAGCCCCCGTGTCGCGCTCACCTGGGCAGGTGCAGTCTGTGTTTACAGTGAGGACGTGTCACTGTGTTACCAATTTACTGAAATACTGAATATTGACAAACTAGACTGTAAAGATTTTTATGTGTTTGGATACATCTGCTATGTGAAAAAGCAACTAATTTTGTACATATTGTATTTTTACTATTCAGCTGTACAATACTGGCTCTTCATGCTCCAGAATTTAGGTATCCAACATGAATGATATCCATGTAATAAGCACTTGCCTGAAATAAATATAAAACTGAAATAAACATGCACTGAAATCGGAAACAGGTTTCTGCATTTGCTTCCCTATGCTTTGCATGCAGCTCCCTCACTTTGTTTGTGATTTCCCAGTTGAAGAGCGAAGCCTTCCCTCCCTCCAGATCTGCGGGGCTGGAGCTCACCCAGAGCAGGCCCAGAGCTTCCCGAGGATCCAGCAGTGCTCTGCAGGGGAAAGCAAAGCCTTTGCAGCTTCAGCAATCTGTGAGAACCCAGCAAGTGGTGCCGTGTCCTGTGCCCTGTCCTGTGCCCTTCTCCTGCTGAGGAGCCCATCCCAGCCCTGCTGCAGGGCAGAGGGGCCCCAGCAGCCCCATCGAGGCCCAGCAGAGCAGCCTCGTGCCCAGGACCCTCCTGCTGGGCTCTCCCAGCCCTCCTGGGCAGCCCCACTGGGTGTCTGTCCCTCCTGTGCCGTGGGCTGGGGCTGCCCAGGGCCAGCAGGGATGGGCTGAGCAGCGCAGCCGCACCTGCCTCACCTGGAACTCTCTCTCTCCTGCAGGTGCTGCTCCCCCTCCCTCGTCTCCAGCAGTGGATGTGACAGACGTGGATCCAGCACTGGGCAAGTCAAACCCCAGGGTGGTGTTGGGGCAGCAGGGCAGGGGGGGGGCTGGACCCCAGGTGGGCTCGGGCAGAGGGGCTGGGGGGGAGCACCAGGGTCTAAATAACTGCATTAAAAATTATTGAGGCTGTGCAAAGGACAGGGTGGGGACGTGTGGGAAGGACAGAGGGACAAGAGCCAGCTGTAACCCCAATTGTGGTGCTCAGGTGCCCTGCCCACCCCAGTGCCACCATGTAGACAGGTGACCGCAGAGGACACAAGGGCACTGGAAGTTTATTTAGGCCAACATGTCCTTGGATGCACTTCATAAAGGCCTGATCCTTGTTGATAAAGATAAATACCTGATTAGCAGCTGGAACAAGCAGTGTCTGAAGGAGAGCTGCACCCACGCCAGCACACAGAGGCCTTTGTTGGGCCCTTTTGTGGTGGAATGAGAAAATGATCTGTAACTCCCCAGGGACTCATCTCCAGGCAGGCCTGTTTAGCCTAAAAACCTGGAACACTGCTGCAAAACCTGCAGCCAAGCAGCCAGGTGAGACTGAGGAGGGACCATCCCTGCTGCAGAGGAGACATAGCCAGAGGAGTTTAAGGGCTTTGAACAAGGACTGGGAGTGATGGAGGAGGATCTCTCCTGGAAGTCAGCAGCTCAGCTGGATTCAATGCAGCTGCAGCACAATCAGGCCTAAAATTTCAGGATGAAACTCTTACTTTTTAACACTTGTGATAAGCTTATTTCTGTTCCTGGGCTGGGCTGGCTCAGGCTCAGCCAGTGGGTACATGAAAATTACCCTTAAAGTAATTTAAGGGACCTCGGGAGGCTACTTAATGGTGACCTATTTATTGCCTTGAGCACTACAGCCCGTGCAGCTCATCAGAGAAACATTAATTACATCTTGCCCTATCCTCCCAGACAGCCTCATCCCTGTTCTGTGGCTGGAATCACCTCTGGGGGAGAGAAATCGCTCCCAAAGAGCTCCATGGGATGCCTTGATGATAAGTATTTATTCATAAGTTACATTTAAACATAAATAATTGAGCAATAAAGAGAATAGTCTGCTCTCAACAAAAATAAATAATACACAACATTGATAAAATCCAATCAGACAGAATGTTCTAACAAATACAGCAAAGTTCACAGATTGGGTTTGTGTGAAACAGCTGTACAGAACATTCCCAACATACCAGAGGAAAATAGTGCAGTATTATCTGTACATCCATCACTCCCTGGGCTCTGGGAGTTGGAGGTTTTTCTGACTCTTCTCATTCTTTTAAAAAATATTTTTCCAGTTTTCAAGGGGACAGACACAGGGCTGGGCAGGGGCTGGGGCACACAGAGGGCTCCACACCCGAGCAGGGGCTGCAGCAGCAACTCAGAGCCCCCCAGGAATTCCAGCTCCTTCACCTGGCAGGGGCTGGTGAGAGCAGAGCCTGGTCTGTGTCTGCAGCACCCCTGACAGCTCTGCAGGGCAGGGAGGAGGAGGAGTGTGCACTGAGGGCTCAGGAGGAGGCTGGGCACTGCTTCCTGCTCTCCGTGGCAGGGACAGCCATGGCCTGCACAGCCCAGGGAGCAGGGGCCTGGCTGTGGGCTCAACCTGCTCACCTGAGCAGCACAGGGCAGGGCCTGGCAGCTGGGAGTGGCCAAGGGTGAGTTTGCAAAGCAAAACAAAGGCAGGTCTGTGTGGGCCATGAAGAATGAGCAGTGAGAGCCAGTCAGCCAAGGCCAGACTGGTGTTTTAGCCCATGAGCTCATCACTGCTCCCATGAACTGTGGCATTTAGGTTAAGGCCATTCTCCCAGCCAGAAACCTTATCAGCTTTAATCACTGCTAAATACAAACCCAAATGTTTTAGCAACATGAGCTCAGACACATTCTCTTCCATGTTCAAGGCAAAGACAGTGAGGCAGGACCGTGCTCCTCCAAGGACCCAATCCAGGGCTTGCAACAGTGGGCCCAGCCTTGCCTCCACGGCAGCTTCTGGCAGAGCACACAAGGTGCATCCAGGCTTTACAGGTGCAGTAAATCAAAACAGAAATGGTGCAGTTTGTCAAATTCCCCCTTTCAACACCGCAAAGATGTAGGCAGATGTCTTCTAGAGAGGGAAATAGAGAATGCAAAAAGGTTTTGTCTAGAAATACAAAGTCAGTGTAACAAGGACTATCAAACACCAACCTCATCTGGTGAAAGGAAAGTTTGGGTTTTAAAAGTCTGTTACTATCTCCTCACTATTTATTACATTTCATGGAAGATGCAATTAAAACACCATTTGGAATTACAGTGCAAGGAATGCTCCCTCCAGTGGCTCACACGAGGCCCCAGGCACGGCCTGTCCATGGTCACTTGTTCTCAATCAGTGTCTGCACTTTGTAGACAAGGTCTCTGGCTATCCTCAGGATCTCAGCAGCATCGTGGTGCTCAGCCATTTCTAAGAGACACAGACAAACATCTTAAACTCGCAGCACCACCTTCCTGCCCTGGCACTGATACTCATGTAGCATTAGCAATAATTAATTACTGTAACAAGCAGCAATCCCAGAACATTCCAGGGGGTTGGTTTTGGAGAATTAAAGAAAGAAGAAGTGGATTAGTCCCTTGTGCTGCAGGACCTGGCATTGAGACTCAAAGCTTAAAATGATCATGAGTTTGTCACAACAAGAACTGCACCAGACAGTCCCAGGAAGGGAGAAGGAGCAAAGTCCCATTACTTTTTATCAAAATGGCTCTTACCATTAAAAAACTTGATAATATCAGTGAAGTCCATGTTGTTATCACGGATAATCTCTCGATAAACTTCCACAAGTGCTAAGGCAATGAAAAGGACAAAATGTTCTGAAGAGATGTGCTTTGCTGCCCAAATAACTTCCCACACTGTAAATACATCCTCGTACAACAATTCTGAATGGGAATAAACATTACAAGAGCATCTGATTATTCAACTGACCATGTCCCTCCTCTCTCACCAATGTCTACAGGCCTCACTCAGACATGAACAGACCCTGGAGACTCCTCCTTCCCTCTCCCCTCTCCTTCAGCCAGCTCCTGTCACTTGTGCATGTAGGGCACAGACCTGGCTTAAAGAACAACACCCACAGCCCAGGAAGGAGCCTGAACCACGGGGACCATGTGAGAGCAGCACAGGAGGCCTGGGTGTTCTGCAGGGGACCTGTCAGCACCAACCCTCTGTGGAGTGTGCTTGTGCAAGGGTCCTGGGACCAGGGCTGCTCCCTCACTCCAAGTACAGCAGCTCCTGAGCTACTGCTGAGCTGCTCCTTGTTACCACAAGGATGAGACAGGAGGTATCAAAGCTCACAGATGAGTAGGATCACCTTTTTGAGCAAACAGGCATTTGAACTGGGCAGGAACTTGGCTTCAAT
The DNA here is from genome assembly GCF_051311805.1 of Agelaius phoeniceus. Taxonomy (NCBI): domain Eukaryota; kingdom Metazoa; phylum Chordata; class Aves; order Passeriformes; family Icteridae; genus Agelaius; species Agelaius phoeniceus. The sequence continues at coordinate 539,100 of NC_135284.1, forward strand.
CACATCATCAGGAATTTGCACTCCCCTTTCTAAGCCTGGACTTGTTCCAGTGCTGTTTCATCTCAGAGCTGCATTACCTTTCCTGGCTACAGACTCTGACCCCAGCAGCCACTCACCATCTTGACAGACACACATCAAAACACAGAGCTGCTACAGTTCTACACAACCCTAAACTACAGGCACAGAACATTATTACCTCTTTTAAAGTCAAGCAAGAACCAGCGATAGCAGAAGTAAAAATGAGTGTAATCTCCATTCTGGTGCATCAATTCAAAAAGTTCCGAGTCCAGAATCTAGAATGGAAAACATCAGCAGTCAGGATGTGGTCTGAAAACAGCCAAGGTCAGAGGTGCTGGGCCAGAGCAGCTGCTCAGCACAGGAACAGCCCTTTGCTGTGTGTGCCAGGGCTATGACCTGGGTGCCCTGAGCTGGGGAGTCACAGTTCATCTTCACCATGACTTTAAAGGGCCAAGGAACGAGGTGAAGATCCTTCTGATTTCCAACAAGTGGCAAATGTCCATCTCTACCTCCCCCCCTGCTCTCAGGCTGTAACTCTACAAATCCACTCACAACTCCTCCTCGCCAGCTCTGAAGCCACACCTGAGCCCCTGGAGCCCCTTCACTGTGGCATGAGGTGAGTGCTGAGCCTCTGGCACAGCCTTGTCTTCCTTCAGATCCCCTCAGACCAGACTGACCTGGATGAGGGACCGCATGTTGGCAAAGTGTGTGTCCATAGCCCCTCCGTTGGGGAAGTTCTGGCTCATCCTCTTCATCAAGTGGCTGAAGCAGCTGTAGGCCAGCTGATCTGCAGGGACAAGGCAGACACTCAGTGCTGGTAATTGTGGGACTTCTTGAACCAAAATAATAGAACTGCAGGGCTTGGGAAAAACAGGGTCTTCCCCTTTGCTGTTCTCTGAATCCCAGAATTCAGATGAAAGAGACGTTGGTTCCTGACTCTGGACCATTTTTACTAGTTATGTTTCAAAGATTCCAGCCTGCAGTTGACTTTTCAGCATCAGCAACTCCCAGAACACAGTAATTTTACTAACTTTGGTAAAATTTAATCTGGAAGTCAGCGAGTGACATGGCAGCCCCAAGACACTAATGTTGGCCATTTCAACAGCCATGGGTGGAGAAAACACAAATCAGGAGCTGTAGGTTTGATTTTGCTGGTGACCCAGCCCTGGTTAGTGCAGACAACTCCTTCTGAAACAGCATTTCTAAGGAAAGACCTCACTAAGGATACCAGCATGTCCCAAAGGAAAACCCTTCCTACCATTGTCAAGAATAACCATCAAAGGAGCCAGGAGGTCACACATGCCTTGGACATAACCAACTTCTAGGTGCTCCCAGACGTAGCTGTGGAAAGAAGAAATCCTTGTATTGAAGGCTGATTCCATATGTGAGATCAAATCCTAAGCAGCTGCTGAAGGTGTGAGTCCCAGAACCTTCTGACTCTTCCCAGAGTATTTCACAGCCCTTTACTGTTTGCTGCCTGCATAAAGTAGCCCTCTGAGCTTGGAGGTATCATCTTGATCAGGAGAAACCCAAACCTCAGAGGACATTCAGAGAACAGTTCTCTAAAACAGGGTCTGTCACTTGAGAAATCTTCTCAAACCTGCATTCCAAACTTGGACCCATGCTCTAACCTGCCATCCTTCTGGCAAGTTGTTTTAAAGTCATTAGTGAGAATTCTTATTGACTGTTATTTGCATATTATTACAGTTTATAGATTAGCTTATGGATTGTGATGAAAGTAGTTGGGTTTACAAGCTCATTACCTGCACATGACATTTCGGAGCTTCTCCAGGTTCTCAGCAGTAAAATACCAATAATTCCGGTCACATCTCTGGACATCTTTATCAATTCTGTGCAAATTTAAGGCAACAGTGTCCAATAACTCTATCTAGAACAGAGAAGTTTTAGTTAGATCTGCCAAGTTTACAGCATTCCCAGGACTCTGTGCAAATTTGCTCTGAGAATCACCAAACCAGAAACAGTACAATTATACTCTGAGCAGATGAGGGCATCGAAATACTCAATTACTGTCAAAAATGCCAGGTAAAGCACATTTGTTTTCACTGGGAAATGTGCCAAACCTGTCTTATTTCCAAATGACTATTTCCAGCTAAATAACTTCAGCAGAGAGAAGCAAAAACTATGCTGCTGGGTGACAGCAAGAGTAACAGAGGTGGTGGCATCTTGAATCTAGGTTTAGGTTGTGGTTCAGTTTGACTAGATGGAGGCTTTAGCTTGATTTAAATAACATTAGAATCTTACAAGCAGTTCATTGTCCACACTCCCAGGCACTGGAAAGTTCTAACTGCTACAGATGTACCACACTGATTGTCTTGTCCTCCTACTTAAAAAAAACCACCCAAATATTTCCACTCTAGCTCAAAGTCCAGATGAAAAGATTTGGATGGAAAAATCCTCAGTTCTCATCCCACCCGCTGTAGTTCTAGTTTGGGACTCTCTCTCATGAAGTCCTATCTGAAAAGTACCAGTGTTTGCTAAAACGGCACTGCTGTGCAGAGGTGATGGTGCTTCATTGTGACCTACTGTGTAGGACGCGGCGCAGACCGAGGCCACATCCACCAAATAATCCTGGGAGCCCAGCTGGGAGCCCGGCTGCTCCTCTGGGACAGAGTCCTGCGGCTGCAGCAGCCCCGGCTGCGCTCTCTGCCCGGTGCTGCCCCCCTCGCCCTCCTCCTCGGGCCCATCCTCGAAGGAGCCGCCCTGGCCGTCGTCGATGCTGGACAGGACCCCCGAGGCCACCGAGTAGTTCCTGGACGAGGGCAGCCCCGAGTCGGGAGAGTCGAACTCGGCGGCCGTGGGCGGTGCCGTCAGCACGGGCTCCTCCTGCCCCTTGGGGTCCTGCTCCGCCGGGTCTGTTTCATCCACAGAAATAAACACCTGCAAAACCAAACACACACCTCAACATGTGCTCCGTGCTGGCTCGGACGAAAGGAGCTACAAGGAGGAGGTCTGGAGAGCTGTTCCTCTGCTGGGAGGGGATCTGCCTTCCTAGGTGAACCTTTGAGCCCCTTAGGCACGTCCTGCTTCACAACAGCTGTAGGCTGCCCAAAATCCAGACCTGCCCTTCACTCTAACGTGGGCACACCACAGCTCCAATCTCTGCCCAGGATTCAGGAGCTGTGCTAACCTCTGCAAATGCTGAGCACTGCCCACCCCAGAGTGGGCAGGGAGTACCTACATCATTGCTGATGGTGGAGTCCCTGTGGATGAGCCGCTGGACGTGGCTGTCAATGCTGCTGCCCGATGAAAACTTGGCCAGCGTGGCTGAGTGCGACTCCTTCTCTCGCTGCTTCACTATGACCTCGCAGGCCTTCCACTCAGCCATCACCTTCTGGTACCTCAGAGCAATGTCTGCGTCCACCTGCAGACAGACACACGGCCTGAGACACTGCCCTCCTTGCCAGAAGGCACTGGCAGGAAACAGGAGGGACAGCTCTAAGGCAGCTGCAGGGTCTCACACTGAAAGCCCAAAGGGTGCTGAGGCCCTCTTGCTGCAGCAGCACATCCCTGTGGCTGGAGAGGAGTACTCAGGTGTTGGGTATTAAATGCAGGGAATTAATAACACTGTAGGCACCAGAAAGGGTCTATATAAGCAGGGGTATACACTACCAACAGCACTGTGCCACTGTGACAGTGACCCAGGACAAAACAAAAGATGTCATGTGAAACCTCACACAGAAGTCAGATGCAGTCTATGGAGAAAGCACTGCCTCTACCTGCATCATCCCTCATTCTATCACACCTCCTTCCAGCTCCTCTGTTCTCCCTCCAACGTAGCCCTTGTGAAGAATTCCAGGTCACAGGTTCATAGACACCAGCCTGTACAGAGTCAGATGCCAGGAGAAACTCTGGATCCCAGCTCCCACAGCCCGTCCTGTGGCTGCACTGTGCATGGCCAAATCTATCCACACTGGGCACCACAGGAATAAACCAGATCTTTGTCACTGCTGGCTTTCTCTTTTGAAAGACAGCCACAGAAAGCCCCTTGAGCTGTTAAGGGACATGTAGCAATTTTACTGCTCTGTCACTTGTCAAGAGCTGAAGAGAAAGCACAATTGTGAGCTGGCTGAGCTGCTACCCGAGCGTTGCTGCTAAGAGCTGCAGGCTCTTTGTCACTTGAGGTAGCTGTCGAGTCATAAATCATAAAATACAGCAGTTAGTGGAGGGCTGGAGGACAGCCACATCTGGGAGTGCAAAAATACCATCAGAAGACAAAGATGATAAATCACCTGCAATGACTTCAGTTTAGGACACAATGAGTTTCCTGTACATGCAGGTGTTATGACTGTTTTCATGTCTCTCATTTAACAGACTCCTACATTCAGTGTAAACTAGGTCTCCCAACAACCCATTCCTCTGAGGAGGCAGCTATTACTTGTGTTTACTACTGGCGTGAGTAGCTCCTTACAATTCCAGGTAAGTTTGGAGTACCCCTGGGTCAGAAGGGTACACACTCAGGGAGAAAAATCTTCTGTAGGAGCCTGTGTTCTGCAGATCAGATATTTTCTGTCTTGTAACATCTCTGTATGAATTTACTGTAATTCCTATCATACAGACTCCAGTATTTATCTCTTCTTGCCAAATCTCCTATGTTCTAGCTGTACAAATGCACGTGCCCTTTGGAGATGGGGCATCCATGAGAGATGGCTTCACATCTCCCACTCAAAACTAAGCATCTGCATCCTCTTGTTCATTTCCAGACAGACCTTTTATTTCTACACGTGGATCATAAATCTAATAGTTCATATACTTGTGGAGATCAGAGACAGCAAAATGCAGTCTATGCAAGAAACCTCCAATATCCTTGCCTTTCTTGAAAATCTGAGATTAAAAAAAGAATGGAGCACTGCTCAGTAGAACATTCCTGATGTACACACTACAGCCAGAAAATCTATAATAAACCTCTACTAAGATGACTGGATTCAGGGGGGACAGTCTGGACTGTGACCCAGTTTGAACAGTGAAGGGCTCTGTTTCTCCATCTGTGTTCAGAACTGGCTTTTAAAGATTATTGTGAGTAAAACAACTCAAACTGCCACACCAATGTTGGTTTAGTGCCCCATTTGCAAGACGCTGATTTGTCCATGGCAAGGCTCGAGGTCAGGCTGTCCTTCTGCTCTGCAGGTGCTCACAGGGATATAAATTACCCCTTGGCATGTAAAGTAATTGGGAGTTAGCAAATGCCAAATGTTTTGATATATAAACCCCTCCTTATCAATTTAATCCAGAACAGAATCAGCTACTGCATGAGTGCTACCTCCCTGGTAATAACACTAACTGAAAAGCTGATTAATGTGTTAATTATATTCCAGGCCAAATCTCATTACTGTTCCATCCAGTTCAGCCAATCTTTGGGTGATGTCACAAAAGCAATGTTTTACCACCATACAATAACTCCAGAGGGTCCATCTGGGCTGTTCCCAGCTCCAGAAATGTCCATGCATGCAGATGCAGCACCATGGAGAAAAGGTAGTTATTTCAAGGAGCAGTCTGAAGTATAATTCAGCTAACACACCATATAAAAGAGGGGTGAGTAGAATTCCCATCCAAATGTCAATGTCTCCCCAATTGTATAAGTGACAAATCTGTGCACACAGGGTGTGCTCAGGGCATGTGCCTGCCACAGACAGAGCTGAATGCAGGTTCCCTGACTGCAAGAAAGAGAGAACTCTCATTTAGTGGCATTCAGACATTAAAACACAGTATCAAAACCCCTCTGCTAGCATGTGCTACTAATGTTTTCAGTAGTGTTTTTCCCTTGGGAATATCACAAAGTAATAAAGACCAACAGTTGCTATTCAGAAAACAAAATCTACTCTGCAAATGTAACTCAGATTCCACGGAAGCTATGGCTTACCTGGTCCATCTCCTTCTTGGCCATGCCAAATTTGTAGTGACCTAACAAGAATGGCCACACTTCCTTCCGAATCTCATGCTGGACCCCACCATAATAGACTCTTCTTAGTAATTCCAGTTCCTTGTAGTTCTACAGTGGCCAGGAGAAAGAGGTGTTGAAGGCAATACATCAGTATTTAACTCAGGTACACTCAGAGACACTTCACACTGAGTACAGAGACAGTGAAATACATGCAGGACACTAAATAAATTCTGCAGCTTGAGCCTTTAGGATCTTAGCTGAAATCCAGCCTAATATAGGTTGTCATGCCTTCCATAAAAAAAATCTAAATTTGAATAGATCAGTTGCTTTGATAGTAACTTATATCTTTGCCATCATCAGAGAAGCAAAGGAGAGAAGAGACTGTAGGAACTGACTCTCTCTGACGAGTTGAGAAGTGCCCCTGGGGTTGAAGACCTTCAATATTTCGAGGGGCCCAGTGCAGGGGATGATGTCCTGCCCAGCGCAGCAGCGCGGGGAGCCCGTGCACGCGCGCTGGGGACTGTCACTGACCTTCCTGTCCTTCTGGTACTTGCTCCAGAGCTCCTTGGTGAGGCCGGCGGCGGCGCAGGCGGGGCGGTCGGGGGGCACGATGCTGTGGTTGACCAGCGCCGAGAGGTGCGTGCGCACCGTGGACAGGTGCCGGCAGTGTGCCAGCCCTGCAGACACCGAGGGACAGCTCAGCCACGGGGCCGGCCCAGGGACGGCCCTGCCTGGGCTGAGCTCGCTCTGCACCGTGTCACAGTGAGCAGTTACAGCAGAGCCAAAGGCTGAACAGATGGACACGGACCAGAACATCCACGCCGTGCGTTCCGCTGCCGTGTAAAACTGTGTTCTGTCTCCACTGGGCATCATTCCTCACACTGCCAGCAGCAAACCCCACAAATACTGAAACCCACTGCAGCTACATCCACCCTACTGCCCTGAATTTAGGGGCAGACTGCTTTCTAAGCCAAACATCCCGTGTTGTTTAGGTAAACATATGGATACCACATGGGCCAGATACAGAAGCTGCACTTACATCCATAAAAGGCTCTGGAAATGATCTGCCTCTTCATGCTTTCACACAACATCTTTAGGGGAGTTCTGTGGAGAGGCACCAACAGAATAAGAGCAGGTGGTGAAGACAGAGGGCATCAAGAATTTCATGCTGATCCCTGTGTCCTACACACAGCAATTTTTTCTCTGCACCAAGATTTATTTAGTTAAAGGACACAGTAATAACAAACTCCAGTTATTAAAGCATTTCCCCCCCACAACCTTTTGGCCCCAGACAGATTTCCCCCTGGCACACACAGCCACCATTGCTGCAGGTGCACTGTAGAGGTCTGTGTCAAATGGAACTGTTGCCCTTCATTCAGTCGTGAATGACTTGTTAAAGATAACGTTCCCAGAGCTGAAGTATTTTACACTAGACAAAAGAACTAGATGAAATTTTTCTATCAAAATGTGGCTTGAGCACAGTTTAATACGTTAGTTCTAATAAACTAAACTTTTTGCTGCCTAACTTCATCTTTTTATATTAGAAACTACTTGAAAATTGTTACTCTTTGTCTTGAGTGCTGCAACCACTCAAACCTTCCTGCTTTTAGCCGTGGCATGCACACAGTGCCCAGGTAAGCTCTGCCCAGCCTGCTCACCTGTCGTGGATGCAGGTGCAGCAGCTGGGAATGTCGTAGGGAGAGCTGCCCATGGAACAGGAGATACAGGAGGAGCCCTGGCTGCAGTGCTCCAGCTGCCACGACAGCAGGTTTGCCCCAAAGCCTTGCATCTCTATCATCTCACTGGTGTCTGTGGAAAAACCAAACAAGACAGAAGGACATCAGCCTCTTCCATTCTCTCCCCCTCCTCCTTCTGAGCATCCTGATGGTTCATGCTTCACTCCTCAACAGGCTCTGAGCCTTGGTTCCAGAAACAGGAGAGCAGCATCCTCAGAATCACTGCTCTGGACCTGCAGCATGCTGTGCAGGGTCCCTTCCCAGGAAGCCAAACCCCTTCACCATTTGCCCCTCTCTTGCCCATGCATATCCCAATTCATGTTTCAAGAGAATAGAGAAAAGGGTGCTGCAGTAACAACTAAACTGGTTCTTGTGTAATATTATGGAAATGTTATTTATGGCCAGAAGAGATAGTCTAGCCCAACCTTCTATTTAATTCAGGTCTCAGAATTTCATTTTGCAGTTCCTGGAATCAGCCATAGAACTGCTGGTCCAGCCAGAGTGAAAGCTGGAGCATGAAAGAAATGAAGGCAAACGGAGTCAGTTACTTTCAGAAGATGCTTCTTTCCCCCTCAGAACCAGACCCTAAAACACTTAGCACAGAAGGACAGTTCCAGTCCTGCCAATGTCCACACTATATTTATAAAAGGATACTCTCTGCAGGAGTATGTGATCCAACTGTACAATGCAGCTTCCCAAGTTATCCCTGCTCTACCAAATCTATTTGCTTTTTTAACCAGCTTCAGAAAGGCAACTCAAAAAATCAGCAGCTCCCTTCAGAGAGCTTGGCTTCAGCTCTTCAGCCTTCCCAGCTGGCATTTGAACTCGTGGGGTTTTTGGTTTATAATAAATAACTGGCCTTTCAGCTCACCCATGATTAAAATTAAGGCAAATACAATAATGTATGTCATAAAGTATGCCACTAAATTAACATTTACAAGCAAAATCCAGTCCCCTGGGCCGTGCTTTTAAAACAGATATTTGTTGAGTGGTGGGGAGGGGCAATTCCAAACCATCTCATGCATTTTAAATGAAGGTAGCACAAAGCATTTTAGGAGTGCCTATTAGAAAGTGGGCAGAGGTGAGGGAGGAGTGGAGTAAACCTATTTGTTAACAGAAAAAGCACAGGCTCATGCGGAAGCAGTCATGTGTGTTTCATTTCACAAAACAAAGTGTGATGCAAAAATGCTCTTCACCTTAATTCTTCAGGAAGGAGCTGAACGACCCAGTCTTTATTGCAGCTTCTTATTGGGTTCAAATAAAAACCACTGGATAAACATTTTTAGATCATTAGTTTTTGCCTCCCCTCTGTAGACAGGAAAATTGGGTTTTTCATTTCTAATTTTTTATTCTGTTTATTAGAGAAACAAGGAAAGAACCCCACAGAACCTAAAGATTCAGATGAAAGGTACCTGAATTAGTGAAGAATTAGAGTGAACAGCATCTTTTATTCAATTGTAGTGGTGTTATCTGTAACTTCAGCTACATGCAAAAGTCAAGCATGTTGCAAAATGTCAAAGCAGATGGCTGGCAAACCTGCTACAACAGTGTTGTCATTATGGGATGGGGCTGCTGGAGAGACAGCAGCCCAGACAGGCTATTCCCAGGCACATCCCTAACTCTACCAATCCCCTTCAAGATTAAATAACCAAAAGCAGACACCTGACAGCCATTCTAGTGGGATAACTTACATGTTCTATAAACTGACTAAAAACTAAGTTGTGTTCCTTATGGTTAATGTGTATGTGGCAATTAAATGTCTTCCTTCCCATTTTTGCCCATATCCAGGCACAGTCAGTTGGGACACACTGAAACTTCCTAAAACAGTCTTTTATCAAGGCAACACTATTTTTGGAACTTCTTTCCATCTATGCCTTCCAAGAACTCTTTATTAACTTGGGCTGGGCTTTATCAATTTCCAGGGGCTGCTCCCTTGGGATAGGTGTGTGGGCAGCCTAGAAGAATTGAGGCTGTCCTTGAACACCTGTTCATACCCTGTCTAACCCAGAACTTCAGCACTGTACAGAGATGCAGGGCAATTACTGTCTCTTGCAGTCAGTCCCACCAGTCCAGGCTGTAAGAGAAAGCAAGGACTTCTCAGAATTCAGAGCTAAACTACTGGATGCCAAATGCACACACATCTTGAGAATACCAACTTAAATAATATGAAGAAATAGATGACAAATTTGTGGAGGGGTGGTGGAGCTCACAGCTGATGCTCTGAAGCCCACCCAGCCTATGGATGCGAGTGGAATGAAAGCACTGACCCCAGACAGGCACTGCATCTCCACACAGCCTTCTCTGCACGCTCTGCTCCCTCAGCTGTCACACTCCCTCCTTCCCCCCTGAGAACCTGCTCTAGTATCCAGCCTGGATGGAGGTGGGGCAGGAAGCCCCCTGGGAGAGGAGGTTTGCTGCTCAGCAGCACACAGACCCAGGGACAGGGAGGATGCTGTTCCCAGTCCCCACAGGCTGGGAGCCCACTCCCAGCCTCTCTGCACATCCCATGTCCTTCCCTGCAATAATGCCAACACTGTTGTATGCATCAGTGGAAGGAGCTGCAAGAGAGCTCTGGGACACAGGGGGAGGAGGATAAAAACCTTTCATCCTATTAGGAGCTGTGAGGTTCCGAGAGCAGATCATTGATAGCATTGCGTGTAGCTTATCTTCCTCCTCCTCATCATCGTCAACAGAGGTAGAGCGGCTGGCAGCTAAGTGGTGGTAGTTAATAGTTACTGCTCAAAGAAAATAGTGAAAGAGGAGCATAAGAAGAAAGAACTCAGTGCTGTGGGAAAGCTCAAAGGACATGGTCAGCAAAGACAACGGACCTGAATCCTGCCCTCTGCTCGAGGGCACAGCTCTTGTAAATGGCTGTGAAAACTGAGTTTCTTACAGAAACAAAGCATGCTCCACCAAACCAGGCCAGCCTTTGAGTGTCACAGGCTGTGAGAGCACACGTGGCACACCACGGCAAGGGACAAAGATCCCAGTACCAGCCTGCAGCAGCTGAGTATGCTTTTGAGCAAAGCTCCACAGGAATTCTAGGCTCCAGCTAGCGTCTCTCCTTCCCTGTGCCCTAGCAGTGCTGTGGCCCCTTCTCTGAAACCTGTGCCAGACGCATCTGGACAGCCAAGGTCACTCCCAGCTGTGTGTGGCTCCGCAGACAGGCAGAGTTCCTGCTGGCACAGCACCTGCAGCTCCTGCCCCACGAGCCCCAGGCCCTGCAGCCCTCCCTCCGCCAGGCACAGGCACAGGGTGCTCTGCTGCTGTGTGCCAGACTCACCAGTGCCAGCCCAGGAGCCCTGACAAAGCCCAGCCAGCACTGGGGTCAGGGTCAGGAGGCTGCAGAGGAGACTCCTGCTTTCTCAGCTGCACTAAGTCCCAGTGTGAGCAGTAACTCCAAATCCCCTGTAAACTTTAGGGTCTGATCTTCCCAGGGAGTTCTTGCTTCTTTGCCAGGGGAATAAAACTGAATGTGCTGTTTGAGAACTACCTTAAATGCCTTCTTGCATGTAAGGAATTTGTATTCACTGATGACATGAGGTGGTTTGGTGCTTGGGAATTCAGTTCGTTTCCTTGGAAGGGCCTTTATCCATTGTTCAGTCTGTGCTTCCAAGCCAGGAAAACTTAGCCCAGGGAGTTCTTGGGGTACTTTTAAGGGTTTATGGTTGAGGGTTTTTTTCCTAATAACAACATTATGAGCAAGCATTGTGGCCAGTAAAAATATCCTCACCTCAGGAGCAAAACTGCTCTTGGCTAGTCAAGCAATCTTTTTTGTTTCAGTCTCAGTTTGCAAGCCCAGGGGAGTATTTTGAAAACTTGCTCTGTAAAACACAGAGTAAATACAAGATTCCCCACCTCAACTCCATTTCCACTAAGATAGCAAGTCTCACTGCATTAAGGAAACCTAAGTTGTACCTGTTGATCACAATTATCTCTCAGTGAAATTTATTAGAGGTTTGGTTTTTTTCCCCCTTACAAAAATGTGGCTTGTCACATGCAGGTACTTCCCAGGATATTACTTCAAGATTTTCTCAGATGCTTGATTTGGTTTCTCATTTGTTTTTTTTCAAACAAAGCAGAACAGAGGCACTTACTGTTATCGTGCTTGTGTCCAGGATAAATAATTCTGAAGACATAATCTGTGGATGTGTCCTCAGCTGGCATCTCCTCCAGGTCCACTGATTTGTTGCTGTTCCGTTTTCGAAGCTTTGGAAACACCTTGCCCTAGAGAAAATAATAATTCCATACATTCAGCTATGAGTGACTAACAGAGTGCAACAAACTAAGTACTACAGTCCTTTGGCATCCTTCATCTCCAAACTTTCAATGTTGGGAGGAGGTGAGGGAGAAAACAGTGGAGTCATATACAGGTGGTGGTTATGGGGTACTTAATACTATTTTTCTGTGTGCTGCAAATCAGCCTTTTCTTGTAATCTATGGGAGCTGGGCACCCCAAGCCTCTGGCAGCAGCTCTGTCCAGTCCATTCTGAATCTCACTTCTATTGTGTGGGTTTGTATCTTGATGCAATGGCAGATTCCAGCTCATTGCTCAATGGGGTAATGAAGGTGTGAACAATTTTTAAGGACCACGTGTATAAGAAGCAGACTGGACTAAATGGAGTCGTGTCCTACTTTACCATAAAGCAGCTTGAAGTCAGTGCCTGACCCGTGGAGCAGAGATACCAACAGCAGCCTCACCCAAGAGCTCAGCAGTACCTTGCCCTGCTGGGACCAGAGCGGGGGCTCCAGCTGGCCCCGGGGCAGGAGCCCATTCTCCAGGCAGGACAGGAAGGCAAGCAGGTGCCCTCCCTGGGGGAAGTGCAGCGGAGGCCTCTGGGTCCCATCCTGGCTCACCAGCACCAATGTCCATCTGCTTTCTGCTGCAAGGAGGACAAGGGGAGTCCACACTGTTACATCAGAGCCTCAGTTTTCTGCTCTTACCTTCTAAGTAAATTTTATTTGGGATCATGTCTAAGTAGATAAATAAAGCTTTGTAAGGCACAGTGTGATCTAAGGCTGATATCAGCCCTTCAGTCCTAAAGAAACTCAAGATACATGCAAACTATGAAAGCCTTATACAGTTGTCATCCTCTATCAGCTGGGACTGGAGATTTTAACACTCATTCCCACATGGCCAGAACTAGTCAGAGGTGTTCCTGACACTGAGGGAGGAAAAGCAATCATTCAAGTGGCTCTCCTGTATTTTTAAGGAATATGCTTAAGGGTTATGCTTACGTTGCTGGTGGCAGTGGATGCAGACGATCTGGCTCAGTGGCACAATCAATGCGTAGTCCCAGTAAACACTAAAAAGGAAGGAAAATGCAGGAAACATTGTTTTTTCCATATTCAGGAATGCTTGCAGTTCCAAGCACCTGATAGAAAGAACTCTGCTAAGTTAATAACTGGTTATTAAATTTGGTCAGTGAAAGTAAATTATTAGTCAAGTAAAAGGCAAAGGAAAGCTAGTTTCTCCACACTGGATATTCTGGCACCAGGTTTGTACAACCTCTGCTTCCCCCTTCCCCTCCCTTTTCTCTTTCCTGGTGCCCCCCAGCAGGTTACACAGTTCTTCCCATCTTTCCTGAATGCAATGAGTACCTTTTCTCCAGTTCTGAATCTCCAAGGGTTCCATTCATCAGCTGGTTTGGAGTCCATTTCAATGTCAAACTATCTGCTGATTGATGAAGGGAGAGATATCCAGGAATTGCCTCCAAGTCATCTTTCTGTTCACAGAAGCAACAAACAGACAACCCAGGTGACTCAAGTGCACAAAATATCTGCATGAAATACATGCTCCAGTCTTTCTGTGCCATGCAAGTTCCATAGCTGCAGTATCTGGGAAGTGTGGAGGGAAACCCTAACAGCAGAAGTACTGGTATACAATATTGCTACTAGCAAGAGGGGAAAAACCATGGCACAGTCAGCTGGTTTATGAAATACAGTCCAGTACGTTTGCTCCTGCCTACAGCCCACTGCTCACTTACAGTGGTCAGGCAGTGAAAGCATTTGTGATGTGCCAAATCTACCCCAGCCCTGGAGAGCCAAGCAGAAGGCAGCTCTGTGCTGAGAACGGAACACAGCGAGCCCTCGCCAGGTCAGAGCTGTACCCCAGCTCCAGCCCTGCCTGCCCCAGTGCCAGCCCCAAGAGCTGCTGCACTCACCGGCTGCACCAGGACGTTGTTCTTGCCGTAGAGAAGGTGGGTCCTGGAGTTCTGGTGCAGGGACTCCACGTACTCCCGTGCCGAGGCAGCGAAGCGATCTTCCGACGTGCTGCCGCTGGAGTGGCGCTTGCGGATCTGCACGCACAGCAGGCGGGTCAGCCAGGGCACAGGCAGCAGGGCAACTCCTGTGCAGCCAGGGGCTTGGCAGAGAAATCAGCCCTCATCACGGCACCTCAGAATTTCTTGTGAACTACCCGGTCAGATCACAACTGTCAAATGCCACAGAATTTAGTGCTGGGTCTCAGACTTTTCTACGTACAGATAAAGAGGGCACTGTGGCCCAAATGGAGTTCTAATCTGTGATAAAGCTCCACTACAGAAGAAAGGCTGTTCCAGATTCAGGTCCCTCCCTCACGGGGCTGTTTTTATTCCCAGCCCGTGCCCTGGCTCAGGGACAGGCACAGAGCAAATACCTACTCCCAGGGCTGGGCGCTTGGAGGGCGAGTCCTGGCGGCCGTGCGCGCCGTGGATGCGGTGCCGCTGCACCAGCTCGTCGGCCGAAGGGTCGGTCCAGTAGTGGTCAGCTGTCTTCAGCTTGGTGTACTCCAGAGCACACGGTCCAACTAGGAACAGAGACCAAGGGAGGAACCCTCTGAGTCTCTTCAGAGACACACTCACTGCTATCCTGCTGGCTGAGCACGGAAGGTGAGATTTCCTTCTCAAACCAAGTGAATAATAATGCTCACTGATGCCAGGGGATCAGCCCACAATACAGACAATATAATAATGTATCACTCCCATTATCCAGGGCTGTGTAAGAGTATTCCTGTAGGACACAGTACCCTGCCACAGCAGCATTAGCAGTTAAAAACAGCCAGCAAGCATTCAGTAAAAATCCATTCCCATTCTGCTTTCTAATCCCACCCGATGATCAGTCTCTTCTGGTCTTGTAAGGAACAAAACATCTTCACTGTAGCTCTGTTATAAATAGTTAACTACATACAAGATACAAAATTCACCTGTTGTAACACTGTTATAATGCAAAATGCTTTAAGAAACAATTTACTTTCTTCAGCATAAAAAGTAACTTTGCAAGAACTCACCTAGCAGAGAAGCCAGTATTGGGCCACAAACAGGATCTGCCAGTAAAGCTTCCTTTTCATAGTATTTACTACGAATAAAAGATCAGAGCTCAGGTAAAAACAGTAGTTAGTATGAACCATTTCAAAGCTTGGCTTTAGCTACAGGTCTACCACAATGGGCCTCTTGATATGCTCATTCTCTCTCATCTATTTTCCAGCTGAGCTCAGAGAGGCAGGAGCTTGCCTTGTGCTCAGTGTGTTTACCCAGTATATTTGATTTGGGGCTTTGGGCAGAATTGCAATATGGGAACAAACAATAGTTCTCTGCAAGCAATTTTGTCCATTTTCCACAGAGACAAAACAATCCACACATTCTTAAACATGCCTTCTATCTGTGAGGAATCATCTTGAAACACTGTGAAGAACTATGAACTACTACATTGCTCTTGCAGTGACCCCAAAGTCTTGCCATTGCAGCAGGCAAAGCTGCTTTACAAAACCACACAGCCAAAAAATCCAAACACCCACAGTTCTGGAATGCCACTGTCCTCTGTGGTCTGTTCACTAGATGGGGCTCAAACTCTAAAGCACCTGCTCCTCCTCCAGGACAGAACAGCTGAAGGATGTGAACATGGAGCATTTGAGCAGTAATGACACAAAAATGCATGGTAACAAGCCTTATGAAAAGGTTTGTTTTATTCACCAAGTCAGGTTCTCAAAATCACACACTTGCAATGAAGGATCTGATCCTAACTCATCTGAACGGATGGGGAAGGCAGTGAGGTGATGGAACAACTGAGAGCAAACTCCCTGATGTGTCTCCTGCAGATTATGTGGAAAAGAAATTAAAACCCCTTGTACCCATGTATCTGCAGACACTGAGGCAGCGGGCTAAAATGCTTTCATTAACTGTGTCTCTGGGACATGGCCAACCCTCCCTCTGTCTCTTCTGCACACAGCTCATAAAATCCAAGCTGGCATTACACATCCCAGAGCAACAGTTTGCTTGAACAGCACAAAGACCTTTCTTCCATTCTCTTGCTTTTAGTGGCAAGATACATCATGAAAGCAAAGCTGATGACAAGGAAAACAGTAACACAAACTTGGAAAATACTGTGAAAGTAAGCTGCTTTGCCCTTAGCTCTCATCCTTGTTCAGACCCATTGGCTTTGGATGAACAAGAATGTGTTGCCAGTGCAGAACGACAAGAGCACCCTGCCAGCAAACTTCCCTTGTGGGACCACACCAAGCTTTAGGGTCCTTTCCTCTCTCTTTTTATGGAAGACTGTCCTCAGTGTGCCCCATCAAGTCTTCTGTATCATGCCCATTACAATACGGGCACCTGATATACTTGAAGTTACATTTGTAGCTGATTTCTGGAAAGCTGAATGCCTGTTAATGTTTTTTTGTAAGCCTGAAACACTGCCAGTGATGAAAAGCTAAAGTACAAGTTTTCTAAATGCCTATGTAACCAGTTTCATCTTACCAGAAGCCTGCATCCCAGGGGTTTGCCAAAGACTTTTGATGAAATCCCTTGCTGCAGACACCTAAATGCATCAATCCAACAAAGCCCTGTGCTTCTGCTGCTTTCCTTACCTGCAGTTATCAACAATGTACTGCACAATCTTGTCCAGCACCTTCTCAATCAAGGCTGTTCGAACCCAGATGTGCTTGATAGCCTGAGGTGTCAGGACAGGTGTTTTGCTTGTGGTTGATCCCTGCCTTTTGAGGGGTTCCTGCCCGTTTGGCTGATTTTTCCTGCAAAAGGTGATAAAATAAAAGTAGTCAGAATTTGCACAGCTGCACCACCCAGTGAAACCCATCCTCCTGCATCAGGTAACACAGTGCAGCTGCAGGAGAAAGGTGGCTGCAAAGCACAGGGGCACCTGCCTTGGCTCTCCACACACTGCCCTGGGCTGAGGGGAACAGGAACCCCCTCAATGTCTTTTCCAAAAACCTCCCCCTTAAAATAGAAGAAGATTCCATTTTGCCTCAATGAGGAAAGAAACCCTGACATCTTCAGGTCCTTTGCCAGCACTTGAGTTCCCTTTCAGGAAACTGTTCAGTTAGACAGAGTTAATGCATTTCTTTGGGGCGGTTTGGGTGAGATCTGTAATCGCCCCTGCACTGACAGGGTCCCAAGTCCTACAGCAGGCCATGACAGCACCCCTACAGGCAAGGAAGACACCACTGACACCAGAACAATTTGGATGTTCAGCTGCATCCCAAACAAGGGTTTTCTTAAGTCACAGCCTCAGGAACAGTTGGGCTGTTACAGCCCTTCTGCCTCATTTCATACATCCAGCAGAGCGAGTCCACCCCCTGCAGTATTTCCCAGTAGTATCTTTTCTGTGTGTATTTTCTACAGCACTTAAATTTTGTGGCTGTTAAAAGCTGAAAAACACACAAAATTTGTCCAAGAGAAACCACAGAATTTAAGTTCATTTGCTCCTCTCGGTTAGAGGATACAGCCAAAGTTCTCTTGTGGTTAGAAGGGTGTTTGTGTGGGCTCTTAACCAAGAGAGAGGCTGGTGAATTTTCAGTAGAAAGCATCCTTCTTCCCAACATTTAAAAAACTAAACTTAATAAAATCCCTGTCTGCATCAGTAGGCCCAATTAAAAATATATCAAAAATAGGTACATATCTGTCAAAAACTACATAACAAAGTCTGATAATTATAAGTCTAATAAAGATTAATGTCAGAAAATTACACAGAAATATAAGTGCTAATTTAAATAATTGTCAGTAATGAAAGACAAGCTCTCTCACAAAGCCCTTCTTTACAGCAAATTGCTCAGAAGCTAAAAGTTCCTACAGTGTAAAAAGAGCTCTCAGGGCTCAGCAGTGCCTACAAACAGAATTTAAAATGCTCTTGTCCTGAGCTTATAGGACAAGACACTCATGCACTGTGATTTCATCTACAGAACAACATGGAAAATTTTAACTTTGGTACTCACCACCAGCAAGAAGTCCAAGACTTTCAGTAACCTCAAGTCCTTGACTCCAGGATTCTGTTGTGCTTAAATCCAGTCTGTACTGAACAGCTTTCCTATACCATCCTTCTTCCCATCACTCTTTGTATCCATTAATTTAACTGTCTCTGCTATGATACCTAGAAATTTGCTCCTGGTTTGGCAGGAGCATGCCAAAACAGCTTTTCCAGTATGTCTGTTCTTGAGTTCCTCCTTCCACCCCCTCCCATCCCACCAACAGTCCAAGCTGGTCCACCATCCCCAGACTGTGAGCCCTCTCTGCAATCACCAGTAATTAGTCACTTCTGTTGCTGTGTGTGGGCTGAATGTGCTCCTCTGCTGTACTGAGACACAAAATGAAACACCAAAGCCTCAGTTCCCCACGTCTGTCCCTTTGCTCACTGCCAGCTTGATCAAACACCAACACCTACAGGTGCTGACAAGACAAAGCTGCACCACCTGAGCCAAGCCCCGTGCCCTCACAGGCAGTCTGTGCACACACCCCCTGCATCGACCTGGCTGACAGACAGAGCTCAGCCTCACCTGCTCTCTACCTGCTGCTGCAGCTCCTGCACCTTCTTGCACACGTCCCCAGCTATGGCACAGGTCTTGCCCACCTTGGTGAAGAGCGCGGCCACCTTGTCGGTGCGCAGGAAGCCGGCAGCCCTGCGCTTCAGCATGTGCAGCAGGCACGCCTCCACCACACCTGTGGAACAGACACAGCGTTATGGTCAGCTGCCTTCTGCCTCCCCTCGGCCAGCACAGCCTGCTCACTGCCCCGGGCAGGGGTGGGTCAAGAGCAGAGCTGGGGGACAGACACACAGACAAACACCAGCTCAGAATCAGATGATGGCAGCATGCGTATCATCTGCTACTACAAGCACTTTGTAAAGTACAGATAATGGCAGTATATCATGAACTGGAACCTCTGAGTGTTTTCACCCCACTTTACACGTGCCACACAGAACCCCACTAACATTCCCTGATGGCCACCACTGAAACACTGCACTGCAGGGCTCTCCTGTGCTGGGTGGCAGCAGGCAGCCCATGGGGACAGGTAGCTCCCCACCTTAACTACTGGTGACAGTAACACATGGCACTCCATCTGCTCTGACACAGTGGCTCTTTTTGAGAAAAGGCAGCATTTTGTTGCACTTTATGCCCAACACGGTCAGGTGCTGAGCATTTCCTGAAGACTCCTCTCCTTATTGTACTCGAAGGCTCCAAATCCCATAACACCTGAAAGCCTGCATCTGAAATAGAGCTGTCCTCACTGTTCGGGCCCTGAAAGCTAACCTGAGTCCCAGGCCAGCTGAGGTCACACAGAAACACCTCCTGCTGAACCCTGAGGAGCCCCAGCCCAGGGCACAGCACAATGGGGCAATGCCTCTGGCACGCTCCTGGTGGCTCAGGACAGCCGCGATGGCTCAGACACAGACAGCGAGCAGCAGCTCTGATGCTGCTTCCCATGCTGGGGGCACTTCCAGCCTGCCTCAGAAACCATCCACCCTCCAGGCACAGCAGCCTGTGCACGGCACTGGTCCCTGGGAGGAGGAGCAGGGCACATCCCTGAGTGACCCCTCTGTGCCATCAGAAAGGTCCCCTGCGCTCAGGACACCCATGGGTGGCACAGGCAGAGCCCATGGTCTGACAGGAAAAGGAGCCTGGTGCTGATGCCATCTCTGAGTGGAACCAGGCTGGTTCATTCCCCTGCCAGGGGAAGGAGCATCCCTGCAGGAACACCCATGGTGCTGATGCCATCTCTGAGTGGAACCAGGCTGGTTCATTCCCCTGCCAGGGGAAGGAGCATCCCTGCAGGAACGCCCGCGGCGCTGCGGGGGACAGCAGTGATGACAGCACAGCCAAGTTCTGCACAGCACGGTCTAGCTCCTGTCTAGCAACCATCACAACAGCTCTTAACCCAGCAACTGTTGTGCTCTGTCTTTCAATTAGAAATAAAGAAAAAGGAAAAGCAGCTTTCCAGATGCCTGGAGCAATGCAGCAATTTGATTCCAAATCTTAGATGAAGCAACCTGCCTTTAAAAATAACTGCAAAGAAGTGCATTGCTGTTGCTTAGGAAACAGACTCTTCCCACCTTCACCGCTTTTTTTTTATTTCTTTAAAACAATAAAATATTAATGAAACAAATTTGGTGAAAAGCATAGCAGGCACAGCTTTAATTATTAATAAATGCTGCAGCTGCCCCTGAGGGCAATTTCCCCTGTGACTGTCCCTAGAGCCCCAGTATTTAATTATTCCATTGTGACATTTCTCATCACAAGAACTTGGGTAAGATCAGTCCCCAGCTGCTATAATGCACACATAGGGGTCATCTGCAAGGGGCGAGACACTGGAATTTGCTGCTGGATTGCCTCAAAATGTATTTTCCACAGGACAAGAGATTAACACATGTCCACTTCTATGTGTAAGGAGCCCTTGGACTGGGGGGCAGGTTACAGCCCAGCCTGTGTGACCCTCAGGTCACTTCATTCTCCTACACTTCAACCCCAGAGTGAGACTAGCAGCACTGGCTGGCAGCACTCTTCTCTCCAGGCTCCTTTCTACAAGAATTATTCCAGAACAGCTGGAATACATTCACATCTGACTTGATCTGAATGTGCTTGCAAATACACCGTGGCTGTTACCCACTTAGACTACAAAACAGGCAAGCAGGGCAGCACATCTTGCGGCACAGATGCCATCCCATTCCAGCCCAGGGGACCGTGTGGATGCCACCCTGGTGGCACAGGACAGCAGCGAGGGATCCCTCCCATCCAGCAGGAGAATGGCACAGCACTGCAGGAGGGAGCAGCTCCTGGCAGAGCCCCCAGGGCTTCCCTTTGGCTCCGTGTCCAAGGCAGGCACTGATCTCACTGCACCTTGCCAGCATCGCCCACGGCCAGGCTTAGTCAGAGAGGAAACCTCACACATCCTGAACAAACTGGCAGAGCAGGCACCTCCCGCTGCAGAACCTTTCCAAAGACATGAGAGGACCTTGGCTGTGGTGCTTTTTGACAAACCAAGCCCAGGTGATCCCCGGGAGTTACAAACTGCACAGCTCACTCTGCTGCCTAAAGAGACAACACAAACTATTTCAGCAGTTATACTACAAGAACCTTTGGGACAGGGAAATGGGGTTATTCACCCATTTCTGGGAAAAGGAACCATTGTTCCCTTTTTGGAATCTGACACTCTAAGAAGATCTAAAAATAGATGATTCAGCTGTTCCTGGAGCAACTGCTAACATCAGCAAGGCATCACTGGGTGGTTTTGTGTACACACAGGTAGTTGTATAAATGTACACATGCTTTTGGCCACAGGCATGTGTGCACAGGTAAGGAACTACTGCACAGCCCAGTGTGACCCCAGCCTGCCTACTGCCACTCTACCTACAACAAACACATACAAAAACCAACCAGATAAAAAGGCAGCAACTCATCACACACAGTGGGAGAGCAGCTCTGCACTGGGGATAAATCAGCACAGCTCAGGTAATTCTCTTGTATGGTTCAGCTGACAGCAGCCATCTAAAAATTCATTAACTCCGGACAGTTTTGAGGAACATTCTCTGCAGTATTCACTGCTGAATTTAATTGAGTGCAGATATATTATTGATTTACAGTTCAAATAATCACGGTGCCCACCAGGCTTCAGGAAATGTCACTTTTTTATGACTTCACCACAGCTACTTCTTCCAGGGTCAGGTGAACAGGTTTGGTTTTGTCCTTTTTTGGCTCTATGAAAATTCTGACATGACTTAATGGACTGTGAAATGAAAGTTCTGGGGCTGGAAGGGTGGTGAGCAGAGAAAAGAAGGCCTGTGGAAGGATTATTTATGGGGTGTACTTAGCAGATGAGATTTTCCTTAGACAGGAAGAAATACTGCAGCTAAATACCTTGTTTTCATGGAAACTGTGCACAGGGAATTGAATTCACGAGGCTGAAGAAATTAAAAACAAGTGAAAAGAGGAGGATGATAAAGAAGCCATCAGATGCTCATGATCTCCAGCTGCTGTTGCTTTATCCTAATCACAGACCTGCCCAGTTTGAAACCAGTTTTCCTGCCCAGTTCCAGCCTGCTGTGTCACTGGGAGATGCTGGTACCCGGGTGCAAAGGGCTGCAGAGGAACACCCAAACCTGCCCCTGTGCCCCTGCACTCAACCTGCTTCTGTGGGGCTGTGCCACAGAACATCCCATGTTCAATAACTCCCTCGAAAATAATAATTTAAAAAGTATCTAAATGGACAATTCCCAGTTCTAAAGGGGCTGGGAAACTTTGGGGCTGAAATTTGGTGACTGCTCCTCTTTAAAACTGTGATCATTAAGCTTCAAGGATCTCAGCAACCTTCAGAGAACAGAAGTGTTTTCATTAAACACTGTTAAGGGCAAATCAAAATTACGAAGTTTCTCTAAATATTGAAAATTATCCAATTTGATGACCAGGATCAAAGCAAAATATTTAGCAGAGTTCTCTAAAAAGCACAAGAGATTTTATTTCACTTCTCAAGCTAAAAACACATGCAGTTCAGAAACTGTTTCATTTCACATCAGAGCTAATATTCACTCTGTTTTTTTCCTCCCCACCACAGCACACCACTCATTAATTCAAGCATCATCTTTGGAGCACAATCAAAAACCTTCTAAATGTGCATGAAAAAATATTTGCTTCCCCCCAATTATGATCATCTCTGGTACACTCTCTGGGCTAATGTGTTTATCAAGTGAGGTAGAATCTCTGTAAACTATTTTTTAAGCATTATTCATCATTGAAAATGTTTGTTTCCCAAATAGGAGCAGTAATACAGGGAGACTTGTGTTTTGTTTGTGAGTGATCTGCATTTCCATAGCCGATAATCTTCATTTTTTTTAAATATCAATGTCAAGGGTAGAAAGCCAAAAGAATTAGGATGATAAACTGTCAGGTTGGGCAGTGGTTATTTACATCTGTTTCTACAGAAGTTGCATTTCTGTGAGCTAAGGAAAAAAGAGAGAAAACTGAATTCTTTGTTTTCTGTCAAATCTGAATATGGTGCTATTTAGAAGCCTCAAGGCAATCAGCTAAAAATCCCAAAGCATAAGGCAGCTCTTCCTAATGGGGTTGGTTTTCAGAAGAACTGGAATGCTGTCACTCCAGCTGAAAATGATGGGAACAAAATTGTGTTGTCTTTCAAACACAATTAACTTTGTGCAAAAATGGGATAACAAGTCATCCTGAGGAAGGAATTAACCCTGGGCCATTAGCAGTGAGACTAAACCAACACTGCTGGGCATTCCTGCAGCTCAGGCTCCAACCATCCCAGATGACCCTGGTATCTGCCCTCCAGGAGTCACCAGCCATATTCATGTTCCAAGGACTCCTGGTTTTCCACTGCCAGTGTGGATGGAGACTGATCCATCACCTCAGCTGAAGCTCTTTGATTGTGCTCCTACAGACGTGCAAGGCCCCAAAATTTCACACCTTATCAGATCTCAACTACAGGGCTCCAGAAAATGCAGCCACACAAGTGCTCTCCTACTGCCTCCCCCTCCAGAATGAATGGAGTGCTCATCTGCTGGAAGTAACTGTTGAACTGTTCCACACAAAGTCCAATCTTAGTGTTTTGCACATTCATTAACAACAATCCTGTCATACACTGGATTGGCTCTGAACTGTGAAGAGGACCCAAGAGCCACTCTGATTCCCAGATCACACCAGTCCTTTTGCTGTGAACAGATACTCAGTGACACAGACCTATTTCAAATAACAATTCCCTCTACTTATTTTTGAAGAAGGAAGCATCTTACACTGATGATTATCCAAGTGTAGATGCCCCTGGGCTCTGTGAAAGGAAGCTGCAGGGATGGATAGGGGCCCACACATCAGATCTGGAGTGTGGAATTACAGCCTGAAGCACAGACATCTCAGGAGCACTTGTGGGTGAGAGCTGTCCTTGCTCTGTTTCTGAGAACAATAAATGCTCACGCAGTCCTGATGTACACAGACACTGCAGGAGAGCAGAAGCACCAGCATAAGACACAAATGCCAGCTCAGGAGTGCTTCACAAAAGCAGCCATGGAGTCAGGCTCCAACCTGCCACAGCCCGGCACAAAGTCAAGGCTGTGTTTGAGTCTCTGAGTGAAGGAAACACAGGAAGCTGAAAGAGCTGCTCTACAACTTACAGGAGCACCCAGGAGAAACTGCATGAGAAGAGGCAGCACCACAGCACTCCCCTACCACCTGGCACATGGTGCTTCTAGACCTGGAGGCCACCACACAGAAGGATGGACCCTGCAGAGCTGGCCAAGGGCACTCACAGCACTGCATGGCTCCTGCATGGACCTGTCTGTGCATGGACCTCCTCAGCCACCATGGCCACTGCATCCACTGCATGGACCTGTCTGTGCATGGACCTCCTCAGCCACCACGTCCAGAACTACCAAAGGGTTCACAGGCTGCTCAGCTTTCAGACAAGACTGGACTGGCAGCAGGGCAAGCCAGCACTTGGCTGTGCTCAGGCAAGTGTCCCTTCTCTCTGGGTGGCAGATGTCTGCTCAAAGGCCTCAGGCCACCTCTCTGATGCATTATTCACACAGAGAAAGCACCAAGGACTGCTTACTAATGGGAATTCATTACCTCCCAAGCTCCCCCGGGCAGGCACCACATCCTTCTTTTGTTTGAAGGGCTGCACATATGACTAAACACAGTCACAGACCCCATACAAACACCTTCAGTTAATATCCAGATCCAGCTCTGCAGTCAAGCCCTGTCACCTTTCCCAGTGCATGACTGGACAGATCGTGATGTGGTTTTGTTCTTCTTTTTTTTAAGATCTGTGTTATTTAAACACACCATTACCTAGAAAAAAACCCAGTCATTTTCATCAGTTAATAAGAGAAGAAAAGCAATGCACATAATGGGGATGGAAAAAGAAAAAATTGAGGTTAATGCAGCTAAATCAACGGGATTGGTTCATCCCCTAGGGCTGAGCCAGCCCAGCTTCCTCAGCTCCTCTAGGAGAGGCTCCCTGCTCCTCTTCTCTGCACCTGGAATTGCAGGCTCTGCAGCAAAGATCCTCAACAGATCTATCAGCACAGAGCAGTAATGTAACACCCAGAAACGGCACATTTTCTCCTTGGGTTCAAAAGGGGAAAAGCATTTCTGGTCTGTAAGTCTGGTCTAGACACAGTTTTAGAACATATTTGGAAGGCAAAGATTATTCAATGACACTGAAGGAAAGGAAAACCAAATACCTCCGATTGTCTTTGAAGTGAAGAACTGTAACCAGTTAGTAACTGAAGATGGGAAGAAACAGCACATGCCAAGTATCCAAAGTATACCAAAAAAGCTCCAAAGCATCAAGAAAACAAAAAGAAGATGGGGATGGTTTTCTTTGATAGAAGAGCCTCAACGTGTTACAGGATTTGAGTTCAGATTCGGGAACAGGAAAGGACCTGCCACAACCCACCCACAGCTGCACAGCTCTGGTGCATCCCCCAGGAACAGCAGTGGAATTCCCCATCTTCCTCCTTGCCCTCACATCCCAAGGGACACGTGCAATGCCATCCTCAAGCAAGGTTTACAAGAAGCCCCAAGCACAACATTAAATATCATTCTGCAGCTCAAATCAGAACTGGCCTTTTCTGTTCAGCCACAAAGGGATTCTGCACATTTTAATTAATGGGTTTAATTACTGGTAGCAGGTTTATTATTCAGGCCAAAAAAAGCTTTTCGTGCAGTTCATCTCTTCCTTAATTTGAACTGAAATCTCATTGAAAAGTCAAATTCTGCATGTTTAATAGTGCCCAAGTTACTATTTTTACTCACGTTTACTACTAACCTTTCCCAAAACCATAGTAAGTATATTCCCTCTGCCAAGCTGGCATGCTGGATTTATTTAAATAACATATATTTTGATTGTGACACACACTAACTCTCCATAACCCACCTGAATTCTATGGTGATTAGTTTACAGCATGGGGAATTCAGGATTATTTAATTTAATATACTCCAAGTATTATTCTAAGAGACCAAACTACTAAGACTCATTTCAAAGTAGATATTGGAAATTTAGAGATCATCTGGTTAACCATGTCTGAGGCATTCATGAATAAACCCTGTTTGCAGTATGAAGCTGACTTAAACAAGTTTTTTAATTGCTTCAAGCAGCGTGTTACTGTCAGACTAAAGGTGGGCAGCCACACAGAAAAGGCTCAGCAAACTGCAGGCAGCTTTTGGACAAACACTGTAGGCGTAATGTGCTGCACTGGAAACCCTGTAAATACACTTGAGGTGAGTGCAGAAACAGAGATGCTTGCTTTGCCTTCCCCTTCCCCTCAGAACTGCAGAAGGGGGCAAGGGCTGGTGCAGCTGCAGGGCAGGAGGGCAGGAGGAGCTGGGGCAGAGAGAGGAGCTGGGGCAGAGAGAGGAGCTGAGGGCAGGCTGGGCAGGAGGAGCTGGGGCAGAGAGAGGAGCTCAGGGCAGGCTGGGCAGGAGGAGCTGGGGCAGAGAGAGGAGCTCAGGGCAGGCTGGGCAGGAGGAGCTGGGGCAGAGAGAGGAGCTGAGGGCACGCTGGGCAGGAGGAGCTGGGGCAGAGAGAGGAGCTCAGGGCAGAAGGGCAGGAGGAGCTGGGGCAGAGAGAGGAGCTCAGGGCAGGCTGGGCAGGAGGAGCTGGGGCAGAGAGAGGAGCTCAGGGCACGCTGGGCAGGAGGAGCTGCCCTGGCCCTGGTGCAGAGCTCCACCAGCTCCACGTCAGTGCAGCTGCCGTTCCCAAGGAAACATCTCCCAGAGCCCGGCTGCAATCGGCCACAGCCAGCCCCCAGCAGAAGCTGCTCCTCAGCCACAGCCAGCCCCCAGCAGAAGCTGCTCCTCAGCCACAGCCAGCCCCCAGCAGAAGCTGCTCCTTGGCCACAGCCAGCCCCCAGCAGAAGCTGCTCCCCAGCCACAGCCAGCCCCCAGCAGAAGCTGCTCCTCGGCCACACCCAGCCCCCAGCAGAAGCTGCTCCCCAGCCACAGCCAGCCCCCAGCAGAAGCTGCTCCCCAGCCACAGCCAGCCCCCAGCAGAAGCTGCTCCTTGGCCACAGCCAGCCCCCAGCAGAAGCTGCTCCCCAGCCACAGCCAGCCCCCAGCAGAAGCTGCTCCTCGGCCACAGCCAGCCCCCAGCAGAAGCTGCTCCTCGGCCACACCCAGCCCCCAGCAGAAGCTGCTCCCCGGCCACAGCCAGCCCCCAGCAGAAGCTGCTCCTCAGCCACAGCCAGCCCCCAGCAGAAGCTGCTCCTCAGCCACAGCCAGCCCCCAGCAGAAGCTGCTCCAAACACCCTCAGCGCTGCACTGTGCCCTGGGGCTGGCCACACGGCCCAGGTTTGCTCCAGAGCAAAGCTAGCCCAAAGGAATTCAGAACTGATGTGTCCCACAGTGGCACACATCAGCCACGGGCCAATGGAGCTGCTGTGGCTCTGAACCAGAGCCAGATCTCCTGGAGAGCAGAGGGGATGACAGAGCAAAGGGATGTAACTTAAGCTGGTTATACACCGGGTTGGGAACAAATACAGAATTTCCTGCACTCACTGCTTCTCCACAAGGATGAAAACATGGACACTGCTCTCCTTCTCCCAGAGCACCCAGGCAGGGAGCACGGACTGGAGCAGAGTCCTGGATGAGCACAGGCACCATTCCTCTAGGGCAGCAAGGGTGGCACAGAGCTGGAGCATCTCCCAGGACAAGGAGCACATGACATTTAATTGGCACCTTCAGCCATCTAGGACCTAGGGCAGCTACAACCTGTTCAGCTACTGATGCAGAGAGACCCTGAAATCAGCCATCAGGTATTTAAGAGGCTCTTGCTAAACTCAGCCTAGCAGGAGAGTAAAATGATTCACAAGAATTCTATATTTATAATGAAGATTCACCAAAAATGACTCATGTACTGAACCAATCTAATTTTAAATAGAAAGGAAAAACCTCTTGAAGAGTCACACGAAACTGGAGTGGGGGAGGGAGGAGAACTGTACACACAGGAGAGCACCAGCCAGGAGCTGTTAGCCAAATCTGCTGGAAGGGATTTCTCCATTCAATCAGCCAAAGGAAAAACAGAACATTCAGCTTCACCTTCTTCTGGTTTAGAGTTAATCAAGGCCTCCATTCAAAGCAGCAGCAGGCTGGAGTCCTGCTTCAGGACAGGCAGGATTGCTGGGCAATAATGAGGCAGCTCAGTGCAGAGTCATTAGTTCTTCAGACCATGAAGAATTAGAACAAAACCAACTGGAATCACAGTAGGAGGACGAGAGAAGTATGAAGACTTTAAAGTATTCCTAATTTTGGCCAAGCAGAGTCTAACAGAAACAGCTGCCACCCCACCACCTGTAACACCAACAATGCAGCACAGCTCCAGGACAGGATTCCAGGACCAGAGAGCAGGCAGACCACACTGGGAGCTCCCTGGAACACACAGCCAGCCTCCAGCAAAGCCACCTGTCATCTTGGCTGGGTGTGTGGATAATGACATTTTACTAAGAGTTACTTTACAATTTGTAATGTAAACACACATGTGGCAAATACAGAGGTGAAATGGGCCTGAACACCATGATTTCTAGTATCTAAATCCCTGCATTTACCTCTGACAGCAGAGAAAATAAATGTCTAGAGGGAAAGTAAGGTTAGGTAGCATTAGCTCTTGGCGTGACATTTACCACATAAGGCGATGATGTGACTGCTGTCTTCATGTACAAATTTCCGGGTGACAGCTTCTTCCATGATCTGCTTTACCTGAAATGAATAGAGAGAAATGATTGCACGATACCAACAAAACCAGCACAGCACTTGGGAGTTTCAGTTTCAACCACAGCTTGCCCCTTCCCCCTCATCAACAGACAAACAAATCCCTCACATCACATTTTGCAGGGAAGAATGGATTTAAGGAGGGAAGCACAAACAAACCTAAGGGGCCTATAACAGCATGAGGAAACCTCTGGCAGAACAAGGACAGGTCTGTTAGGGGTGTGCCCCCATAGAAGGCAGATTTCAGTGTGCCCACAGTACCTGCCAGAGAACTTCTCCAGCATAACTTTTGAAGAGCTGTGAAAGACTTTTTGTATGATTCATCCTTGGCCTTCACAGTCTCTTCTGCTCATGAAACCAGCTTGTGTAGCTATGTCCCATTTCCACTTGTGCCATTCTGCTCCTTTTCAAGCAAAAGCATCCCTGAGCAACACGGGCACACATTCCCAGAGAGGTTTAGGGCCACTTTCCCCCTGCCTGGGAAACAGGGAGCACGCCACAGCAATTACAAATGATGCCTTCGAAGCTCTGCTGCACCAGACAGTGTACAAAATTATTACAGTACCTACAGAGAAGGCAGTGCCTTCAGTTTTCACTTCAAGACACGATTTAGCAATTATAGCAAATAAAACTACAGTTATCACACTTTTAATGATTTAAAACAAAGTTCCTTTCCGGTTTCAGGGTTCAAGATATGTCAAGCTCCAGAGGGAAATCATTGCAAACTACTGACTTTCAAAAATTAAAGAAGAAACAGACAATTCTTACAATGAGGCTCTTGGCAAGGGGCTGTAGTCACCCTCCATTCATCTGCCAGTGATTTCTCCCCAATGGCTTCCTCAGCCTGACACCACATGAAACCTCACTGGTTTCCAGCTCATCACCAACTCATTTATCAGACACTCATTTCCTCCTGGCCGTGGAGAGCTCGCTCTCTTCTGTGTACAAATTAACCATAATTTTTGACTTCTCTCATTTGTGAGCTACAATTACAGGGTTATGACACTCTGACTAAACATACACCAATTCACTTTCAATACATGAAAGTAAGTGCTACCATGGCAGAAGACTCAACCAGACGCTCCCTTCTTCCAGCATTCAGAGCTAACTGGGTACCACTCATGGCACTGACAGGTGCCAAGGTTTTGGGCTTTTCCCCTTGGTGCTGGACCAGGAGAGCTGCAGGTGCAGTGCTCCACTGACAGCTGGGCTCTGCAGCTGCCTGTGGAGGTGCCTTCTCCGGTTTGAAGGGCGTCCTCCTCCAGCAAGACCATCTGTGAGACCAATTCTGGATGCTGTAATTAAACATCCCCTCCCCCAGAAATCCTCCTGGGGCCTCTGTGCCCACTCCTACACCCCCAGCCCGGCTGGCAGCAGGCTGCAGCTCTGGCACTTGCTGCACGAGCCTTCCAACACATGGCATTTGCCTCGCTCCAAATTCTGGATCAAGTGGATCCTCCAGAATTTGTGCTCCTTATCAAACAGGAGCCCTCTGAGTCGCAAAGAAAACCCTGGAGGGGAAAAAGGAAGCATGTAAGAGGTTTTGAAAGGAGAACGTGTTTTATAGCTGAGGATTTCAAAACAAGTCGTTTGCACTCTATAAAACCTGGCTCCTGCTCACACCTGAGGCCTGACAATATAAACTTTGAGCCAGGCAATTTGGTTTTTTTCCTGTGGCTTTTCTGACATGGCTGTTAGGACCTCACAGTGAAGCAGCTGGAGGTGGAGGAGTAGGAGGGGATCAAGGGAGAAGCAGAGGTGTGAGGAGGTCTCGTGAACAGGCACTCCCATCTGGATTATCCTGTGTGCTCAGCAATCCCTTTGGCACAGTTTCATTCACCCAAGGAAAGGGCTGATGTACTACTGGCAAAAAGCAATGAGTGCCACTGGGCTGAGGGCAGGCAGTCTGTCCTGGTGCAGCAGTCACCACGCTGGCAGGGCCACAGCAGCCTGAGCACACACAACTCAACATCACAGACATCACTCCAGGACTGCACACCATGAAATCAGTCTCAGCATCCCAGAGAACATCAACTGGAATTCTCATCCTAACAACAGGAAGGAAGAGGAGTAGTTTCAATGAGCAAGAGCTCAAGTGCTCAGCAGCCAATTCTTTGCTACACACATTTCCCAGGCACACCCCAATCAGCTCAGTATGTTATTTAGATCCCCATCAACTAAAATTTTAAGTGTATAAAAACTGAGAAAGAAAAGTGATTCAGATTCAATAATCAACCTTACTTTTCTAGAGCAGCACCATCCAGTGTCTCTGAGGAGACTTTAAACCCCAGACTCCAGAGCTAAGGACACAGAGCAGGCTCTCTGTGTGTTCCCCACTGCCACCAGATGCCAAGCAAGCTCCCTGCATTTTCTGGAGAGTGACTGAATGTTATTAGAAAACATTTTTAAGGCATAGACAAGGATATGAGAAGATTCAAAAGCTGGAATGCAATGTTCTTCAATCCCACGTCATCCCTCACTGCCACGTAATTCATGGATGCTCCAGGCAAGGAGCTAAAGCAAGTGTTTCTGATCAAATGGAACACAAGCTTTTTTTTTGCTTGTTTCCTTAATTCCCTTGCAATATTGCACAGCTCTTCATAGGGAATTCTGCTGCTTTGTCTGTTCTTGGGAGGCACTTGACAATGGAGCTTTTTGAGCACAAGCCTCCACACACACCCACTGGCAGCTACCAGCAGACCTGCCCAAACTGCAAATGAATCTCTTTAACAGAAACATCCCCACGTGCCCCCACAGGGAAGGGCTGGAGGGCAGCCCCCAGAGCCTGCAGAGGAGCCTGTGCAGGTGGGAGGCAGTGCTGGGGCCAGCTGTGACACCGGCTCAGGTCCAGCCTTGGAAACATCATCCACCCTCTGTGCCTCCCCTGCAGAACTCAGGAGCCACTCACCCCAGCCAGGCTCTCATCTGGACCTGCCTGGTGGCACAGAGAGGCACATGTGTCACTCAGTGCCACTCAGTGCCACTGTCCCTGAACCAGCTGCAGCCCTGGGGACACCTGCTCGCCCTGGAACAGGTGCCAGGCTCTGGGGACACACTTCTGCCACCCCTGACAGCAGGGACAGGAAAGCTCTGCCCAGCCAGGTAAAGATGTCCGCGCCTGAGGAGTACAGAAGATCCTGGTGGCAGCATTATACAGGTAAAGCAAAGCAAACTCCTCAAAGAGAAGCTGCTCAGCATGTGCAGCATCTTCCAATGGATCACTGCTCTTTCTCCCACATCCTACAAGGGCTAAAACTTTCAGAAGCAGTCAAACACTGAACCCATACCATAATACATGGATTATTTATTAAGTTTCACTCAAGAAATACACAAGAGAAATGCCTTTATGTTTAATTTTTTTAAATTTTATTTAAGAAAACTTTAAAAATGGTAAAGAAGAATACCACAATAACCAGGAACACAGTTAAAGCCTACAGCATTTTTTCCTTAAAGGAAAAACCCTAATGTCCACCATCCATACCTTCTTCAGCTTGGGCAGCTTCTGCTCACCTTCTTTATTGACAGCTCCTACTGCACTGACTCCTTACTCGTGATGAAAGTCTGGCAGTGTAATAAAAGCTGTTCAATAACTATTGCACTTCTGCTCAGAAGCCCTTACATTTCAGCTGCAAGTTGAGCAATTGAGCTTCTGAAGTGCCCTGAAATCGTTCAGGGTAGAACTGCTAAGGTTATTGTTATCCTGTTTGTTTCACAGCTAGAAAGTACTGTTTAAATCCAGAAATGGCAAAACCCTCCATTTCAGGAGGCAAAAGGAAATGGCCAGAGAAAAAAGCCTGTTTTATGAGTCTGC
Organism: Agelaius phoeniceus; assembly: GCF_051311805.1. NCBI lineage: Eukaryota > Metazoa > Chordata > Aves > Passeriformes > Icteridae > Agelaius > Agelaius phoeniceus. The sequence goes on from NC_135284.1 coordinate 571,538, forward strand.
TTGTCACAACAGATTTTCCTGCAGAGAGAGATAAATGCTTGAAACGTGAACTTCCAAGCGGCCTCAGCATGAATCCCAGCAGTTACATTTTCGAAACACATTACATGTCTTCCTTTCTGTGAGAGCCAACAAAATACATTCCCTACTAATGGGAAAGTCCATCTGAGGAAAAGCAAACAGCATTAAATTTCCCAAAGGAAAAATGCAGAAGTTTTAGCTGAGAGAGACTGAGGCAAAATAAACTAAACACTTTGCACCAAATGACTTTGGAGATAACTGTTCTATACTTTGCAAAGACAACTGAATTTTACCAGGCTTGGTGGGACAGCCCACAGAGAGAATCCACTGCCTATGAACTCCTTTCACTATTGAAGTTATGGGAAAATCACTCAACAGGAAATAAGAGTCTGGGTTTAAAGGACAAGGGAAGGGGACCAGGGCTCTGAGAACAGACATGGAGACAGAGTCAGGTTTTCCCAGCAGGCAGGCAGAGGTGGCTGTATGAAGTCACACATGATAAAAAATGAGGTTGAAAATTCTATTGGAGAAAGTTACATACAGGCATTAAGGGCAGCATTATCCGGTGGGCAGTTACCAGTGGCTCGTGTTCAATTTCTGCCTCTTTGTCAATTGATGATTGAAGACAAAATCTCCATCTCAGGGTCTCCAACTGTGACCTGAGCCAGACAGGGGCCCTTTCTGACTGTGAGCACAGACAGGGGCCCTTCCACAGGTCTGTGAGGGCACAGGTGAGGGGTGTTACCTCAACCTGCTTATAATCAACAAAGGCTCTCATGGTTACTTTAGACTGGAAAGCTCTGGCCAACCCACTCTAAGTGCTCTGAAAGAGCATTGGTGAGGACTTGGGAGAAGGAAAAAACAAATCAGAGACAAAACAAAAATGCAGATGACACAGAAGGTACAAATAACACTTTCAAGCATTATTCAAGTCATTTAAAAACCAGAGTCCAATTAAAAACATTTTAGAGACTTTAAAAACAAATTAGCCTCAGATTTTTTAATTACACACCACTATTTCTCCTCAGCTTGAGCTGGCTTGGGTTATGAAAATCCATTTCACTTTCCATCTCATGCATTAGCACAAGATTGCAATGTTCACACTTGGAAAACATTTATCAGATTTATTTATATATTTAAGCATCACTCAGGAGAGCAAGCACACCCACTTCTAAATAAAACCTTGCACTGCCTCAGCTCAGAGGTTCTGGTTCAAGCAGAAATTTCTAATCGAAGTGGCACGTTCGTGGCAGCATTCAGCAGGTACCACCTGCCCAGAGCCAGCTGCTGGCTGGGTCATCCTGGGACACAGTCCTGCTGCTCCCCATAGAGACTGTCCTTGTGTCTGTCCCTGCTCTGCCCCTGCCACGCTCCCCACCACACCTGATATGTTCTGATTCCAGCATTAATGAGTACCAGGACACGGCATCGGGCTCAGGAACCTTGGCCACAACAACAACAACAACTTTACATCTGAACTTTGACGGCTCCTGCTGCTTCCCCAGCAGTGAACTGCAGAGGGGAAGGAGCAGGAGTGCAGGTACCTGTTAAAAAAACTTGTTACTGCTGTGAGGGATAAGCACTACACCTCCGCTTCACGGCTGTGTAATAACCGGCAGCTACACACGCAGCTCATCACAGCCAGTACCAAACCCGCAAAATCCGATATGGGTGCATGGGGAGAGGTGGCCGCAGGGAGCCCCCGCTGGAAAGCGCCCATGGCCCTTGGACACCACCGGCACCTCCTCCCGCCCCGGCAGGAGCCCTGCTCTGCGGCAGGAGCTGCTCCAGCGCGACACCATCCATCCATCTATCCATCCGTCCATCCATCCGTCCGTCCATCTGTCCGTCCGTCCGTCCTGCCGAGCCCCGGGCAAGGAGCACCACCCGCGGTACGGAGCGGTGCCGGGTACGGAGCGGTGCCGGGCAGTGCCGGGTACGGAGCCGTGCCGGGTACGGAGCGGCGCCGAGCAGTGCCGGGCACGGAGCAGTGCCGGGCACGGAGCAGTGCCGGGCACGGAGCCGTGCCGAGCACGGAGCCGTGCCGAGCACCGAGCAGTGCCGAGCACGGAGCAGTGCCGAGCACGGAGCCGTGCCGAGCACCGCCCCGCAGCCCAGGAGCGCCGTGCGAGGAGAAGCGGCACCGGCCCGGCCGCGAGTGTGACCGAACACCTCCGGTCAGGTGCGGGGCCGGGCTCTTCGTGTACACACGGCTCTGGCTGCCCCAGCCCGGCAATGTCACACAGGTGTGTGCAGAACAACCACCCAAATTAACCCTTCCCAGGGCACAGGCGCTCTGGCATTGGGAGTCAGCTCGGCTCATCCACGGGCACCTTAGAAATACCTTTCTTACCTCCGATTTCCCCCCCTTCTCCTCTAAAGCTCCCAGTTAAGGAAAAACTCATAAAAAACGAGTGCTGCGGGAAACCCAAACGCCGGGAAAGGGAGCGGGAGCCGATGTCAGCCTCCTGCCGCGGCACAAGTCCGTGAGCGGCAGCCCGGCTCCAGGTGCGCCCGGGGTACGAGCACCGAGGTTCCCGGAGCCGCACCGCCCGCAGCCCCGCCGGGGCACAGCCGCGTCCTCGGCGCCAGCCCGGACAGGCGCGCACGGCCGAGCCCGCTCCCCGCCGAGACACCGGCACCGGCCCCGGCCCCCGCCCGGGCCTCAGGGCGTTCCCCACGCGGCGCGCGCTGCGACCCGCGGCCCCCCGGGGCCGGACCCCGGAGCTCTGCCCGCCGCACAGCCCCGGGGCCTCCCCTGCCGCCGCCCTCACCTCCTTCTTCACGTTCCACAGCAGCTTGTCCTTCACGGCGTCCGCCGAGCAGCTCATGTTGGCGGGCCCGGGGCGCTCACAGCTCCCGACCCGGGCCCGCCGCCATCTTCACCGCGGCGTGACGTCAGCGGGCGGGGCGGGGGCGCAGCCCGGCCGCGGGGGGGCGCTGTGCGCGGAGAGAGGCGCGCGCGGAGCCGGGGGGACAAGGGGGGAACAGAGGGACACGGGGGACAGGGGGAACAGAGGGGGGACAGAAGGGGGGAACAGGGAGCAGGTGGGACACAGATCCCCCGCTCTGCTGCTGGCCCCGCTCCAGGAGCTCCAGCCCCAAATCCTCGGTGGGGATCGCATCGGCCACACGGAACTAAAGTTCCACAGACCCACACTACCAATAAAAAGTAATGATGTTGGAGAAAAATCACAGAAGACAAAATATAACACTTTATTAAAAATTAGTGTTCTATTTCCTTTTAATGCACTGGTGAAACACTTTAATCAACAGATAATTGATTAATTACTGCATTAACTAGGTTCTTTTTCTGTAAAACTGACCCTTAAAAGTTAGACATGAAAATAAAACAAAGACTGAATCTCTATGAAAATAACTTGATCACAGAATGTCAATTTAAACAAGATCAGCAATCATATTTGTTATCCTCTGGATATAAAATATCATAGAAATCCAAAAGAATCCTTTACTCTCAATAAACAAATTAAGTGTCAGCCACCCTGTGAGGTAGGGGAGGGTCTTACTCGTTCCATGGGATGAGGAGAAGTGCCACACATGCAGAAAACAGAGCCTGTCCCTGAGGGAGGGCAGGGCTGGAACAGGACTCTGTCCCACAGCACGGGGAAGGTGGCTGCGAGGTGAATGCCAAGGATTGTCACAGAACACAGCCTCGTTGTGCAAGGCAGGGGCTGCTGGGCAGACCCATCCAGTTCAGGTGTATCCCCAGTACTGCCTGGAGAGAATTCTGTCTGAAAATGAAAAACCTCGAGAAGAACAACATCAAACCAAGCCACAGTAAGCAATGCCCGTTCAAATGCAGCTCTCAGTGACAGCACAGCCCCTCCAGCACCCTCCCTGTCCATCACTTATTTTCTGTTTTAACCAACAAGTGCAAAAGATCAAAGTCACTGGAGTGGAACACTGCAGCAGGATAAATGTCTCCTGTCCAAAAACCAGCATGTCAAGGTGTCAAGGTGAAGGTTAAGCCGTGCCTTTTGTCTGGGCGCTGAGCAGCAGGGGGAGCTGAGCCCTGCAGAGCTGCCCCTCTGCCCCGAGCCAGGGCTCCTTCCCTCCCTGCAGAGGGCCCGGGGCTGGCAGGGCACAGCACTGCAGCCCTCGGGCACAGGCTGGGCACGGCTGGCACCCAGAGGCTCCCACTCACTCCCTCAGTCAGGGCACTGCTGCATGCACAGGGCTGTGACTAAATCGAGGAGTGAAGAGACAGTGAGTCCTGCAAGAATGACAGCTGATGTAGCTACAATTCACACCCTACAAGCGGGGCAAAAAGGCTCTTTTTTCTCCCAAAGGCTACTCCAAATTCCTGTTAATGCATGCACTGGTGATGGTCCGGGTGGAAGCCAGTACAAGTCTCCACTTGCAGACAAACACATACAATTAGAAACCTGTATTGTCTTAATATGTGCTTAATTTGAGTAGAGATTCTTGGAGAGCTCACTGCAAACCCACCAATGCTGCCTTTAGACTGCATCACCCTGCTCCCTGCTGCTGCTTCTGCATACACTGGCTGTAATCTCATGTTCTAGAATGTCTAGAACACTCCTGTCACAATAATTAATAGCCTTCAGTTACGTGAAGACTGATTAAGGTGAGAGTACAAAGCATGTGTCACATCTCAGCTCCAGTAGTCGAAGTGAGCAGAACCTGGTGGGACAGAGACTGGAGCAGGGCATGATTCAGTGACACCCCGTGCTGGAGCAGCTCAGACAAGCAGGGCTCAGGGGAGCCTGCAGTGAAATGGAAAGGATATCTGCACGTATTTCAAACCTGTACACAGCTGCTGACAGTTCCTACTGATCCACATTCCACAAACACCAAGAAGATCCTTCACGCTTGGTAAAAGATTCTCACAACCCAGATGGTTCTCATAACTGTTTGCTTCCCAGGTTAATTAATCTAAATTCAAATCAGAAATTAATACTACTTGTTGGCTGTGGGAAATAGGGAAAGGAAAACTAAACCAAAACACGGGCTTTTCTCTGCTTCTTGCAGTGTAACAATTCACGAGTTGGGTCCATTTTGTTAATGAATCCTGCGAGTACAGAAAGCCTCTGGAGTAGCACAGGGATCTGACATTCTCTTTCACACATTCCTTCCCACACCTGTCCTCCCCAGAAAAAATAAAAGCAAATATGACATTTTTCTGCTTATAACATCATTTAAACACAGTTTTGCAAGGCGATCAGCATCACTTACTTAATGTTGTTAACATTCACTACGATAGTAACAAGAAAAAAATAATATAAATCATTTTCCAAGAAACAGAAGTGCCACGTGTTTTTCAAATGGCATCAGCCTTTGTTACAAGACAGAAAAAGCACAAGATAATAACTCGAATCTATTAAATGCAGCACAAAGACCCCATCACTGCAGCCTCTGCTGGTGCCTTCTAATTAAATAGCATCAGTGGAGGGAAAAAATTTTAAAAATCCACATCACACTCTAGCAGAATTAGAGAGAAATACCACAAAAATCTTTGTTGAAACTAAATCTCAAGAGCTGTATTTTCCCTGGCACAACAGAATAACCAGCAGGAAAACAAAAACTTACAGAAAGAAGTATAAAAGAGATTGCTAGGATTATTAGAGATTTCAAGAGGCCTTTCACAAGAAGGCAGGTGCATCCCTGTGCAATGCTGCTTCCTGAATGTGAGGAGAATGAAGTGAATCCTGCCACGTGTAGAGGCAAGAAAAGTCTGTTAGTGTTTTCTTACTAACCCACGATATTTTAATTTTCAAAAACCTATGAGTGCAAATAATTTTTTGTTCCCTCCCCTGCTTCTATTACTCCCAAACCATCTAGATCTCAATTCTCCTTAGAAACTCCCTGCAGTAATTTGGGATCATTTTGTTGTCAGGGTTTTGCAATAATTTTCTTTAAATTTTACAGGTGGATTTGGCACTGGTCAGAGCAGTTCAGGACTGACCACTGTGGAATCTGGAGCTTCGTGACCAAGTATGATATGGGAACACAAAGGCAGCTGTGGAATATATCCAAAATATCCCTGGCTCCAGTGAGCAGCCAGCAGGAATTACCATGACAGTGGCAATACTGCTACCTACAGCTCAAACATACAAGCAAATGTTTAAAAATACAACAATGGCTTTTCATACTGAACTTGAAACTGTTTCCAGAAAAATTCCAGAAATTTCCAAATTTTCAGAGCAGACTTGACACCCACCTCCTGAAGTGCCTCGTACAATCAGCACCCAGCCAAGCACTCAGAATAAAAGTGATTATTTCAGTTTAAAATCCAGTATAAGTCACCTCTCTCCTGTGCCCAAAGCCTCTCGCAGCTCCATGCTAGAACAGTATTTTCACAGCTGTTTTTCCTCTTCAAATTCTACCCTCTAGAAGGGATTCAAGACCCAGAACTTGAATTCACATGTTCTAGCCTTAGAAAACACTGTTTAGCCTGTACTTCTCCAGCCACTGCAATTTTTCCCCCGCTGCTTGAGAAATTTAACATCAAATAGCACTTTTAGGCCACAGGAGGAATGTAAAACCAATTCCCCAGATTGCCCTTGTTTATATAAACAGGATTTCACAGTGACAAGCTTCAACCAGGGCAACAGTGCCACAATCTGCTCAAGTTTGCTTACTTCAGGTTTCTTCCCTCACCATACTCATTTCCCCCTCTCCCAGGACAAGTCATCATCTACACATTTACATTTTCAGAGAATTCCATTTTTCACATGGAGAGGCCAATGGCTTGATTCTCACCCCTTTGGAAGAGCTTGCCTTGGAATCAATGAGTTTTAAGGACACTGTCCTGGAACACAAACCTTTGCAGGTGTTCTGGGGACAGGGGTGGGAGAGCACAGGTGCAGCTGACTGGCCAGCCAAACGTTTCTCCTGGGGGTTATCCCGTGTAGGGTCTGCCAAGAGCAGCCACATTCAAGTTCTCTCTTCAGTCTCTTGATTTAACAACTGCAAGTTCCATTACACAAGGCCCTGAAAGGGGAGCTGTCTGGAAAGAGCTTTTCAAACCGTCCCACCTGACTCAGGAAGAGCAGCGCTGCTCACGGCAAATTGTTAGATAGGAAAGAGCAACCACAAACCGAGAACCAGCGCTCCACATGCCCCTCCCAGCAGGAGGAGGGGCCAGCCTGCAGGTAAAGCACAAGGTGCACGACTCACACCTCAGTTCCCCAAGGCCTCGGCCTTTAGTGCTGCTCTGCGCACACAGATCCCCGCTGCCCTTCCAGGGCGCCCTGTGAGGATGGCTGTCCAGGGGACCCCTCCCTGCCAGGGACAGGAGGGCAGCTGCAGCTGCTGCAGGCCCAGCCCCGCTAGTGGCCGAGCTGGCGGTCGTCGTAGGTGCTGTACCTCTTGACGTGGATGCGGCGCACGCGCTCGCGCAGCTCCAGGCCCTCCTCATCCTCGCTGTGCGAGGCCTGGCTGCGGCTGCGGCTCGTGGCCTCCAGCAGGGAGTTGTCTGGGACTCGGGGTGTCTCGTACAGCAGGACATTCAGTGTCTCCTCATAGATCCGTGCCTCAGGGAACTCAACCTGCCAAACACAGCACGTGTGCTGTTCCTCAGCCAGCCGGGATAGCAACTGCAGCACACACCCGCACGCGAGCCGTAAACCCACACATCATAAAGAGTAAAAAATTTGTGGTGGAGGGCTACTCCCACCAGTTCACCTCCCTCACCTGATCTTTTACATTGCTCTAGAAGGGAATACAGTATCTCAGTTTCTTAACATTGGACCCTGGTAACCTCAGCTGCACTACTGCAAATTCAAAGGTAACTCCTGAAGTTAGAGAAGCTCTGCAGACTCTGCAGAGCTAATCACAAGCTAATCACAGCCTGAAGCTAATCACAACCCTTTGTATCCCGCAGCATGGGCAGGTGAAGCTCCACTACCTTGGTTTGCTTCTTCTCGGTGGCGTAGACGATGGAGGTGCAGCACACCTCGGCCAGCTTGCGGCCCTGCCCGTAGAAGGACCAGCAGCAGATCTCGTCCCCGATCACGTCCTTGATGAACAGCACTCTGCCGTTGAACCGCAGGGACAGCTTGTCAAACAGCTCAATGTTCTTCAGCAGGTTGTCATCAGAGTTACTGAAACACAGCAACAAAAGCAGGAACAGGGCTTTTCATGCAGCCATCTCTGCCTGTTCCACCAGCTTTCAGCACTGATCCAACTGCAGAATACAAATAAGTAGTGACTCACTGCCGCATGCTGCCAAGAAAAGAGGGGTAATAGCCCATTTCAGATACAAATACACTGCTCTGACCCCATGAGCAAACACAGCAGCCTTTAGAGGTCAACTTACACAATTAATAAGGACAGCACAATGTCCCAAACCATTACATGAACTATCCATGCTCAAGATGATCAAACCCCACTTCACTGAAGTTCTCTGGCTTGATGACAGCAGAAGTCCAGAGTCAGTGTGTGCTGGAAGGCCATGTGCTCTGCATCCTGCACACCACAGACACACTGCCAGCATGAATACATTATTTAAAAATCTAAGTTTTACTGACAGACATGCAATGTAAGGCCCTACTTACTTTTCAAAGCAAGATAGTTGTCAAAACCCAAAACAAACCAAAAGAAGTGAAGTTAGATCATTCATCATCATCTTCCACTCCCACGGTCAAAAAGCAACTTTTCCACTAAAGTGAGGGGAAAAAAGAAGGGACATACCTGGTGTAGGAGTATTTATTGTTGCTTCTATTATACAGCAGTTTAACAACAGGCTGTTGGGAGCGAGAGGAAAGAAGAATAGGTAAGTTCTGTGTTTCAATACACTTAGCATAAATCCACAGTTGAAAAGAGCAGTTACTTTCATTGATGACTCTATCAGTCTCTCCTCTTCTTTTGGAGAGGTGATAATAGGGATGCTGCACACAGGTTCATACAAGTCTTTCTTGTCCTGTTTTAATGAAAGAAGAAAGAGAGGAAATAAGAAAGGAATGCTAAAGCTGACGTTGCTGCTGCTGCCTCCCTCAGCCCCTCCAGCCATGTTCCCAAACGCTGTGATGCACAGGAAAAGAGCTGGGTTGCTACAGTAACCACACAGCTTACCTTGATCTGCAACCCAGAATCACAGCACAGATTTCTTATCCCCGGAAGGCAGCAGTAATTGAAATATTGGCATGCAGGTGGATGTCCTCAGCTATAGCCAGGACAAGGTCTAGTCATACTTGGTTTAAGTGGGTTTAATACTACATCCTTTCTTGAAGAAAAGGACAGGAGGAGTCTGCAGTAGTTTTAATCAACTCAAACCACTGCACAGATGAGCATCAGCCACTGTGAACTGAGCACCTGGCAGAACAGGATGTCACCAACATGAGCCAGCCCTCAGGGACACAGAGCAAAACCCAAGTGTGGCCAGGACAGGCCGTGTCCCCAGATCCCTCACCACCTATTTACTAACTCATATTTTAAAAATGCCTTGCACATCTCAAACTTGGTGCCATCTCTAAGGCCATGAAATAATCTCTCAAGTTGTCTTAAGTAAATTTTATAAGCAAAACAGCCATGAAACACTTCACAGGATACTTCTGCTCTTACCTGCAGGGCTGCTTGGCACATGTCCACTAAGCCCTGGATGAGATAGTATTTGGCTTCTGCCATCAAGGCTTTGATCTCCTGCCTGTGTTTTGGAAGTGCAATCGTGTCATCTCTGAGATAGTTTAAAATTGTTCCAAAGTGCTTCCCACAACGGTCTATAAGGATCCAGCCTGAAAAAGAGCCAACACATTTCAGTCACCTCAACACAAGAGGCAAGAAAAAGCTCCCTGGAGAGGTTAAACAGCACTGAGGTTTCCTGACACTGCTCAGGACACTTCTTCCATTTCACCCAGTGGAAGTCCCTACTGCCTTTGAGCAAACTGAAGCTGGTTCTGAACAGAACCTGACAGTGGAGCCCCTTTGGTATTGCCCAGATGTTCCCGCTGCTTCCCAGCACCCCAAAAGCAAAGCCCCAACCTAAAAACACTCAGCTTCCAGCACAATGCACTGAGATTGCTGCAGGAACCCAGCTGCAGGGCTACACTGTGATGCTGGGCAGTCAGAAACTTCTGAGAGCCAAGGGAGGACTAGAAGAGAGAATTCACCAACGACTGCAACAAGGAGATATGGATAAGTTCCGTGGCCTAATAAGGAGGAGTGGGCAATTCTCCAAACACATCTGCTGCTGCTGTTTGGAGTTAAAAAGAGAGAGAAATGTTCTGAAGATGCTAAAAGGCAGATCAGCCCAGAAAACCCAGTGTGAGGGAAAAGCTGTTCTAGTCCCCAAAGAGGAGCAAAGAACAGGACAGACAGATCAGGAGGAAGCACAGAGGGGATGAAGCAGAGGAAACAGTAGCAAATGGACAAATTCTTGCAATTTTACAAAATCCCTGAAGTCACATTCTCTAAGGAAACAGGATGTCTGATTGCTGCCAAACAATAGCAGTGTAGGATGCATGCACACACAAGGCTTAGTATGGTGCCAAACCCTTTCCCATAATGTGGAAGACAGAAAAAAATGTTATTTTGGAATCTAGGTACAGAAAACAACCTAGGAAAGTACGCTAAACTCCTGCTGGACTCTCCAGCTGGAGCTATCAGAACATGACTCTCATTTTCCATCCAGGCTGAGGCTCTTATACAAAATTGCCTGTTCTGCCCTTTATAATGTATCAGGGATTTAAAATATCCTGTGTCCAGCTGGAGATGACACACTGCCTGACTGATCCCTAAATGCTGCCATGGTACCATGAGCCACAACTGAAACATGCTGCTCAGGAAAAGGGAAAAAAAAAATTTCAACAAAGCAAGGCAGGCTATTCTGAGCCTCAAAGCTGAAAACTGCACGTCCCTCCTTGCGTGCGTGGTTTGAATAATGCCACTGCTTGATGTGACAGAAATGACAACCCACAGACTGTCTGTTCAGTCTTTACAACACCAACACCAACCTGCTCACCAGCTGTGAGCACAGGAAAGAGGACCAGTCCTTCCCCAGTTCATTTGAGTAACAAAACCAGGTATTTTTGTAAAGCCAAAGGATTGCTAGCACCAACAGGACTTGGCTGCCTAATGCTCCCAGTTATTTTTGGCATATATCATTCTCTACACCCTTAACAGAGTAAAACCACCACCAAACCCCAGCTGTTTTACAAAACTGTCAGCAATGAAAGCCACACCCTTACCTTCCTTGTCGGTGAGCACCTCCATCCTGCCGCTGAACATGGCCTTGAGCATGGTGTCGTGCCTGGTGAGCACCTGCACCGTGGTGTAGTACAGGGAGCCCCCGACGTTGAGCCGCACGTACTTGTTCCCCAGGCTGCCGCCCTTCAGCCCGCCGGCCTTGGGCTTGTGTCCCGCGGCCGGGCACAGGGCGCTGCCCAGGCACGTGTCCCCCGACATGGCCTTCTGCAGGTAGATGACCACCCTGCAGCGCGTGGGCCGGGCCGGCCCCGCCGTGGTGCCGCCCTCACGCCTCAGCCCGCCAGGACGGCGGGGCAGGGGCCGGCATCACCCGCGGGTCAGCACGGCCGGGGGCCAGCACAGTGAAGGGCCAGCGGTCAGCACGGTGTGGGGCCAGGGGTCAGTGAAGGGCCAGCACGGCGAGGGGCCAGGGGTCAGCACGGTGTGGGGCCAGTGGTCAGCACGGAGCACGGTCAGCACACGGAGCACGGTCAGCACACGGAGCCCCACGGCCACTCCACACACAGACGAGGATGTCACTCTGCGGAAGAGACACCTCCTAAGGACACAACTACACACATCCTGACGAAACACGATTTAGCTATTTTTCAGACAATTGATGCAGCCAGTGCTGTGTCACACTTCTCAGGCACGTGAAACTCTCCTGACTTCCTGTTGTTGGATCTCCAGCCAACACCGCAAACAACACCCGGCAGGAGGGCCCGGCTCACACTCTGCTGGAATTCAGCTCCCCCTCGGCCTCCCAGCAGAGCCCAACTCTCTCTGAGCCCAGCTGAAATGCCCTGAAGAGCTTCCTGCACCTCCTTCAGCTGGGGTGTGTGTGCATCCCCCTGAGTGCTGACGTTGGTTTGACTTTAAACTGGAGACACAAATGTCTCTTCAAATGCCTCAACACTGAAAAGATGGATCACAAGGTTCTATTTTCTGGTAACTCCTTTCATTCAAAACTCTTCTGCATCCATCCTGGAGCCCTGACCAGTGAACGTAGTTCTAATTTGAAAAGAAAATAAACAAAACTCCCCACCACGTACACCACTGTTTGTAACTGATGTCCTGCCTTGTTTTAAACACTCAAAATCCCCTTTTAGAACAGTGGCGTGTTTGTAACAGCAGCCAGACCGAACCCGTGAGGAGACAGGAATCCAGCCTGTCCGACCGAGCTCCTCAGAAGGGTTCGCGGTCAGTTCCGTCCCCCCAGGCACTTTCTCACTGCTCGGACCGAGGAACGAAGCTAAACACGAGCAAAGAAGCTAAACCCCCTGCCCAGCCAGCGCAGGCAGGAGCCAGCACAACTCCTGTAGGTGGCCACGGAGGAGCCGTGAGGCTTCTGCTGAAAACAGCCAGAGATCTTTAATTACCCCTTTTGACACGACCGAAAGCTCCCCACATCCCTTCCCGTCCCTTCCTGCCCCGCGTGGGAGGCAGGACGGGCTGCGGAACAATGGCTCCGCAACGGGACCCGCCCCGGCCCAGCACCGCCGGGACAAGGAGCGACCCGAACGGCCCAGGGGAACGTGAGGTACCGGGGCAGAACGGGAGTCGGCCCCGCGCGGGTCACACCGAGCGGCCCGCGGGCCCTTCCCGGCCCTGCCCCGGCCCCGCTCCGCCCGAGCCCCCGGACAGGCTCCGTCCGCCCCGGCCGCGGGGCAAGCGAGCAGAGGCGGCGCGGCCCGGCCCCGCTCACTGCCCCGCGCACCGCCCGGCCTCTCTCACTCACCCGTCGCCGCCGCCCCTCAGCCCCGGCCCGCCCGGGAGCCGCCGGCCCGGAAGAGTTTCCCCGGCTCCCGGCGGGCGCAGCGCTGGCGGAGGCGGGGCCGGGCCGGGCGGTGCCGGAGGAGCCCGAGCCCGGCAGTGCCGGCTGAGGCCCCGCTCCGTTCCGCTCGGTTTGGCTCGGCTCGCTGCCCCGGCGATGGCGCAGGCGGCGCTGGGCGCGGCGGGGCTGCACTTTGACGAGCTGAACAAGCTGCGGGTGCTGGAGCCCGAGGTGGCGGCGCAGACGGCGCAGCTCCGCGAGCAGTGCCGGGCCTTCGTGGACAGTGAGTGCCGCGGGCCGCGCCGGGCACCGGGCACCGGGCAGCTCAGGCCTTCTCCCGCCCCTTTCATCTGATTCCGCCCGAATCCTAAAACCTTCCTGTTTACTGTAAACGCTAAACGTACAGCTGCGTCTAAAAACTATACGGCAAAGCAGGAGCATTCGATCTCTTTAGGGAAGTTCTGGGTATCACTTGACGATTTTTTTTCTTTACAGAAACAGCAGAATTTCAGAACATAGTGGGCAGCTTGATTGAGCTCGTTGACCAACTGGCCAAAGCTGTAGAAAGTGAGAAGATGAAGGTACTGTGCAGTAAATTCCTCGCTTCTCGTGTGCACTGTCCTGTGTGGGGCCTCTCTATCCCTCCCTCCCTCCCTCCCTTTACAGCAGAAGCAACGATTCTCTGTCAGCATCCTGCTGGCCTTCCCCTGGGATAAACTGGGCCTTTAAAATTGATATCAGTGATAATATTAATCAAAAATAATGAATTAATGAAACTTATGAGTGTCACATTGCTCACACATGCACCAGTCCTGCTTTCCCTGCTTGTCTTTATTTCTGCACAGAAACAGAACGTGTGCTTTTTAATCACTCCATCTTGGTAGAATTTGTCCTCCAGAGGCAGGAGAGGCCTCTGGTAGCCTGAGCTTGTCTGGCTGTTGGGCCAGTTTGTGTGTCCAGAGGAGTCACTGACTTTGTTCCTCGAGTTTGGGGAACACCAAACTCCCACCCACCCCTCAGGAGCACAGCATCTCACCCTCTGTTATTGCTGGCATGCCCCACAGTCAACCTGCTGGGAGGGAAGGGGCTAAAGGAGTTAACCAAAACCCCTCCACACATCCCTGCCCTGTCCTGCCAGGCCATCGGGGCACGGAACCTGCTGAAGTCGATTGCAAAGCAGAGAGAGGCTCAGGAGCAGCAGCTCCAGGCTTTGATAGCTGAGAAGAAGATGCAGCTGGAAAGGTGAGTTTTGTGTTCGGTGCTCTGGGGTGTTGTGCAGGCTGGGAAGGCTCAGGGTGGACACAGGGCTGACTGCCTGTGCTGTGGGACCCTGTGCTGGTTCAGACCAGCCCCACCTGCATCAAAGGTGTGTCCTGAGCACATGGGAACAATTCCACAGGCCTGGAGTTACCTTCAGGCCGTGCAGTGACCCAGGGAAGGTTCATCCCTGAGGCCTTCAGGGCTGAACAGAGGCAGCACGGGCCGGGGCAGTGCAGAACTCTGACAGCTGCATCAGCCCCGTGTCTGGCTGATAAAGAGCTGCTCTGTGTGACTCAGGCACCTGCTGCTTGCAGTGACTCACACAGGCAGCCCAGCTGCCCTCCCAGCTCCCGGGGCTGCTCTGACCCCCTCACACGGGGCCCTGGACCCTCTGTTTTGTCTCGCAGGTACCGGATCGAGTACGAGACCCTCTGCAAAATCGAAGCGGACCAGAACGAATTCATCGACCAGTTCATCTTCCAGAAATAGAGGGTTTTAAGATAAAAACCAGCTCACATGGAAACTTGACCATTCCAGAATCTTGAGAATTTCAGAAATATGCAATTTCCACTGTGCAGGAGTGCAGATGGTTTGTACAATGGAGGGGCTGTACCTCAATTTGAGTGTACTGTGGCAATAAGAAGGGCTGACAGCTCACAGCTGCACAGACTGTTCTGGCCTTTGATTTTATACCAGTTTTGTACAGTCAGTAGTTCTAATTCAAATTCCAGTCGAATTAATGCTACTGGTGCTTTGTTGTGTTGCTTTTTGAAGTCTACAGCTCTTTCATAGAAATCAGAAAATAAATTATTGTTCTCAGACTGTCTGGCTGTACCAGAATTAGTTGCTCCTTCTCTGTTATTTTTCAATGTAAAGGTTTACACACAAGCAGCACTATTGGATCTACATCTGCCTATGGTACTTTTTCTATAGAATTATTAAAAAAAAGACAGAAATGTATGATATCCAGAATGGACCAATTACAGATACAGAAAAGCAGAAACTACATGAGAATTAAGAACTTTGAACTGTTCCTGAGGAATGTCCATTCAGGACTGTCGTAATATGAGAGCTGAATCCTTTTATGGGCATTCTTAGGATGGAACACCAGACTGATGAGGGAAACCATTCTGAGTGTCAGTGACACCAGGAGTGCACCAACTGTAAACTACAAACACAAGTGTGAACTCGAGCCTCATGTTGGAAGTGCAAACATGCATTTTGTGTATGTGTACAGCACTTCAGTATGGAAATGCTGCCCTTTCCAAAGCCTGGGGAAGGCTTCAGCTTTACACAGTGAATAAAACCTGCCAGCAGTGCCTGGGCAGCTTCACGGGGCCCGTCACCTCACCAGGCTCCAGATGAAAACCAACCCCAACCACACAACTTCTACCTGTAGCTGTAACTTACGCATGGATTTACTCTGTGAACTCTCCACCATCTCGTGGTCACTGCAAGTTCCTTCAGCCACTCCCTGAAGAAGACTGAATGCAGTTTAATGCGTTTAGTTATTTATTTCCATACCAGAAATTATTTTGGGGAAGAAAGAAATTTCCAACTCCTTGGTTACAATTCCCGAAGTACTTCAGAATCCTCTGGGCAGTACTCCTGGTTGTCAAGGGTAACTTTAAGCATTCATGAATCCAGATTTTGGCACATTTATCATTGATCAGACATTTATAATTAATCAAAATGAAGCAGAGCAAAGGCAGTGGAAATTTTAAAGGAAGGGGCAAGGAAGTTAAGAATCATGATATGATTTGGAATGCTTCAAAAGAACAGCTTTGCAAATCTGTGTGTAATGGGTTAGGGATTCTTCAGAATATGTGGTTGGAAGACAGATTTCCTACTTGAGTGGTTTCCAAACAGTCATCTTGGGAAAAGGGACCTTGGAAGAACAGTATCAGCTGCAGAGTGTGAGTGAGTGTGTGTGTGTGTGTCCCCTCACAGAGTTACACATCAAAGGGTTAAAAGACCATTTTCCTGGGAGAGAGGCCTTGCACAGACCTGACCCCTGGCTGGCCCAGGCCCCTGCCAGAGCTGTGTGTGGTCGAAGCAGGGCTGTGCACTCCAACCAATTCCATTTTTCCTTGCAGCAGCCAGTGCAGCCAACACGAGGGAGACGTTTGTCCCAGAGGACTCCGCCAGCGCAGGGTCGGAACCAGATGCAGCACAGGTGTGGTGTGTACGACCTCCAGAGCCAGCTACTTCCTTTTCCTCTTCTCCACGTGTTTGTAGTGGGGGTTGCAGAGCATGGTGAACAGCAGCAGCAGAGGGATCAGCAGGTAGGGCAGGTAGATGGAGAGCAGCGCCAGGCGCTCGCGCAGCGTCTGAGGCCCCGCGTGCTCCGCCTTGGAGAAGTCGTGGAACAGGATGTGGGCCAGGATGGCAAACAGAGTGGTGGCCACGTGGGTGGAGTAGATAATGGCAGGAGTCCTGATCCATCTGCAGCCACCTGTACAGAAGCAAAAAGAAAACAATATTTAAGTATTTTGAAACAACCGGAATTCCGAGTGACAGAACACTGCTGCCTCTCTGCCAGGGTAAGCCATCACTCAGATGGAATAGGGAGCAGAAAAAACCCTCAGTACTAGTAGGAACCAAGGAAATTTCTCTCCCCTGATGGCAATTTAGAACAAAGGGGTGATCCTGAAAGATCTAAAGTAACAAAATGAGTACACGGGCTTGACCCAGACCTTTAGCTGGCCTGGAAATTAGCCAGATGTCAAATGCTGATGGTGGTTACACAAATGGCTTCACCTGACAAGGGCCTGTAGTTACAAGGTTTTGTTTCTGACAAACTTCATTCTGTGCTGCTTTCTCAGGTAGAACACTCGTGTGGGCCCTAGCAGCCCAGCCCTCCACAGTACCTCCCTGAAACCCCCTAATCATGATACAGAAACATTCTCTGCTGCACAGCAGCAGCTGTCCTGCAAAAATGCCCCCAGGACATGCCCTGGATCACCCTGGTTCCCCCCACCTTTCAGGAAGGCGTAGGCAGCGATGGGGAAGAAGGGCAGCTGGAGAAAGGCTTCGCAGTAGATGAACGCCTTGAACCACTCTGGGGGCTGCAGCATCAGGGGGTCCCTGAAGGAAGTTGCATACTGCTGCAACAGGTCTGTCAGCTGAAAAAACCCAAAACAACAGTCAGTCACTGAGCATCCACCAGAGCAGGGCAGAGCTCCTGGTTCTCTATGGGATGAAGCCACCAGGCTGTGAGCACCTGCTCCTGAGCAGGGTTGGGGCTGCTGCAGGGGAACAGCTCAGCACCAGGATTTGGGCTCAGGCAGTTGCAATTAGTTTCTGACAGAAATGTAAACTCCAGCACAGCTTTACATTGGACTTTGAACAGAGAGATATGCATTGAGATCTGCTGGTTAACTATTAATTGGAAATGGTTCCTATACTGGAGTAATCTTACAGGCAGTTCTGATGGCAAAAACCAAATCACCAGTTGTAAAGCTCAGGAGGTGACACCCTGATGATGAGGGCTGAACTAATTATCTGCCATCCAACAGTTATTTTAATTGATTTTATGATGTTCATTGTCTTCTGTGATTTTGTTCAAAACCCAGCAAACCAGAGATTTTTACGAATAAATTCATTAATTTGGCATGCCTGCTCCTGCAGCGGCAACAATTCCCTGTTGCATTTTTGGCAGGGATTTGGGGAAAGCCCGGGATCGGAGAATGCCCGGGGCCGCAGGAGCCACGTCCGGGGCACGTTGCGCGGGCCCCGCGCTGCCGCAGCCTCCGGCCGCTGGTGCCGAGCGCGACAGCGAGGGGACAGCGAGGCCACGGCCTTTCCATGGCCACGGAAAGGATGTCCTTGGGCAGTTGTGAAACAGCCACAGCCCGCTCTGGGCAGAGGAACATCCCCACCGCCCGCTCCGGGGCGAGCAGTGACCCGCACCAGTTCCCGGGGCCCTCCGGGGGACACAGAGCGGCCGCCACATCCCCGCCACAGCTCTGGGCAGCAGCAGCGGCCACAGCCGCCGGACGCGCGGGCCAAGCATCCCTCTCCCATTCCCATTCCCACTCCCGTTCCCGCTCCCGCTCCTCCCCAATGAATGACCCGGCTGTGACTCATCCCGTGGCACCAGCACCGCTTCTCTCCCAGACGCTCCTTCACGCTCTCGCTGCAGTTTCGCTCCCCCTCTCCCCCCCCCGATGTCTCCACACACGAGATTCGGCGCAGGCCGCCCCCGGCCCCATCAAACCGGCGGGAGCCCCTCACGCATCGGCGGAACGAGCCCCGGCCCGGCCCCCGGCCCCACTCACGGCCCGCGGCGCGATCCCGGCGGGCAGCAGCGGCTGGAGGTCGATGAGAGCCGTGATCGGGATGTGCGAGATGAAATAGAGGGCGAAGAGCCGCTCCCGCCACCGCGGAGCCGCCGCCATCGCCGCGCTGGCCCCGCCCCCCGCTGGCCCCGCCTCCCGCGCCCGGCGGCGGCCACGTCCCGCGCCACGGCCCCGCCCAGCGACCACACCCTGGCACGGCCCCGCCCCCGGCCACACCCTGGCACGGCCCCGCCCTGCGGCCACACCCTGCCCTGGCCCCGCCCCCGCCCTTTTCCCCATTTCCCCGTTCTTTTCCCCTGCTCCCCCTCTTTCCCCGGGTGCCGGCAGCCGCGCCCCCGCCAGCCCGGCTCTTGGCCCCCTCGGTCCCGCACCTCGGCGCCGCCGTTTCTCCCCCGCACGCGTGGACCCGGAGCTCCAGAGCCCAGGAGCGCCCGCGTCCCGTGAGAGCCCGGGCCGCACCGCAGGGCTCCGGTTCCGCCGGGCCCCGCTCACAGCCACGGCTGCAGGAGCCGCCCGGAGCCGGGAGCGGCGCCTCCCGCCCGCTACAGCCCAGAGGAGAGCGGGCAGGAAAGAACGACATCACCGCCGCATTTTCAAATGTCACATTTAATGTTTTCACCACTGTACTCCAAATCTACATTTTACAAAGTGACCAGCAAGTGTGCCACATTAACTGACCAACCTCTGAGATTTTACCTTTCATACCAGTGTCTTCTGGGGCTCGATAATTAAACACGTTTCTCATTCAAGTGAATTGAAATGCTTCAGTTGGTTTTATTCTCAGGAGCCTCATAAAAAACAAAGATATTGCACCATCTTTGTTCAGTTATTCAATGTTTGTCTCTTTCACAGCAAATAATTACTTCATTGAAGTTAAAACTTCCAAACATAACTTACTAATAGTCTCCAATTCCAGCTCAGATCACTCTTGTTGAAAATACTCTGCTAAATACAGATAACTTACAATAACTTTAACAGTTAATTGTCCATAACAAACACCATGGTTTCTCTCCAGACCAAGGCTCAAATTTTAAGACCACCTTTTAGTATTCCTTTGTACAGGTGAAAAACAGTCTTCAATTTTCTAGTCTTGTTTTAAATACAAAAGTTGGAAGGGACATTCAAGTTTCAAGTCTCCACACTAAACTTAAAAAAAAAAAAATCATGTGGAGGTAAACAAACCAAGTTGTATACTCCAGGAGGTAGAGGCCTTCAATTTGTGTTCATATATACATATGCACAGAATTCAGTGTTCCAACAGAAAAAGAATTAGCCAAAAAGTAATAAAAGTTATTTACTACTGTGACATTTCAAGACTTCCACAGCTCTGCCTAAAGACACGAACACAATTAACAGAATTCCCTATGTGCTTTTTTTTTGTCCTTTTCTTTTTTTTTCTCTCAACTGTCCAGTGCAGGAAAAAGTTCTCACAAAATTTCACAGACCTAAAATGTGCAAGCTAGTTTCTCTCTATACAGCAATGATGTCAGGGATCTCTGAAATTAGCCCATAAATGGAATTATTTACACACATAGAAGATGCATGCTGGGGGTTTTATGTAAGAAAGAGCAGAAAAACTTCTAATAAAAATAGATTAAATATATATATATATTTATACTGGGTAAGGAAACAGAAGTTTAGTCTCTCCTAGTCACAAACTCATTCTCTCTACTCACAACATTTGATTTTAGAACAGCACACATCACCATCACAGCTCTAGTGAGAAGCTATTTATAGGGTTGGGCATCAGGGGACGTGGCCACTTCCCATGGCCACGGCCACCCAGAGGGACTTCATGATTGGTCGCAGTCAAGTTTTCTGTATTCCTTAGTTTTAGAAAACCCAAAATCTTCAGGAATGGCTCAATATCAAAATGTATGTCTGTTTGTACAATCTCACTTCAATAAAAAAAAAAAGGGAAAAAAAGGAAAAAAAAAAGGAAAAAACCTCCCCGAATTTGGTTCAATTCTGTTTGTTCTGAGCTGAGCCATCACAGCTGCACTAGAATTCATAAAACACGTGCAACTCTGGGTAAAATATTTTCTTCTAAAAGCACAACCACTTTACAAGATTAAAAGTCTAGTACATTTCTAAGTATTATTCATATTGTACAAGTAGTGGTTGTTAATTTAAAACTTCATTAGTAAAATTACAGTACAAGCATGATTAACCTCCAGAATTGCAAATCCCAGGCTCCAGTGGAAAGCTACATTACATCTTCAGTAGTACGGGGCGCTCGGGTCACTCCCACACCAGCGGCGACGGCGGCATCTCGGAGGGCTGGGCGACCGTGGAGCTGCACAGGCACAGGCACAGACACAGGCACAGACAGACAGGCACAGGCACAGACACAGACAGACACAGACACACACAGACAGACACAGAACTGCTCAGTGCAGGGCCCAGGGACACAGCTCAGTGCCCACTGCAGGCCCAGGGACACAGCTCACAGCCCAGGGGGACCAAAGCCCCCAGTACCAAACCCCAAACCCAACCTGAGCTCAGGAGGACCAAACCCCCCAGGACCAAACCCCAAACCCAACCCGAGCCACCAGCACCCACAGCAAATATTCCTTTATCTGTGCATTTCCACCCCTCAGTCCCTCCTTTCAATGCCTTCACCCTGCAGCTCCACAACCAAAACTCAACTTGCCAACCTTCCCAATTCCAGTTTAGGTCTGACTTCTGTTCTTTTGCACAAAACGTTACTTGAAACTTTTTTTGCATGTTTTACTTAAAATTCTAGAAGAATTTATAAATACAGTTCACAAGGGTTTTATCTATGGGCCCTTCCTAGCTCAGGAACTGAAAACATAAAACATTCTGGCTGTGTGAATTCTGTACCACTAATAAATGGGAATTAATATCAGATGTGATTACATACAGTTACCTAATAAAGCTCTTAAAAGCAGCAGACTGAGGGTTGATGCAGAGAGGCACTCTGTTTCCTTTCTGCTGTTCCAAAATGAACTGATGAATTATTTCTGTACACAGGAGAAAAATACAAAACAACACAGCATTAACACTTCTGGCTTCAGTAAAATGCAATGTCAACTGGAGGGAAAGAGAACTTCCCTTATTGAGAGTACATTTTAGGGAGGATAGAAGAGCTCCAGCTTCCCTAAATCTGACTGCTCAGCTTCAGCTCCAGGCTGCAGGACAGCTGTGGAGGTCACACCTCACAGCCCCAAACAGCCACACTGTGACTTCCCCTTCCTCCAGAGCCATCCCTCAGCAAAAGGATGAGGAACAGGGCACCAGGGATGGGCACTGCTGAGGTCTGAAACCCACAGACTTCTGCAGGTCAGCTCACGCTTGTGCCACTGCCTTATCTCAGAACACTTACAATTCTGTTCCTTTGGTGAAAAGAAATTATTTCCAGTGTCTACTACGGAAAAATACCTAAAAGAAACCAGCACCGGGGTCACTGTGTGGATGCAGAGCACAAATCCCAACTCCCTCCCAGCTCCACCCCATGTCCCCCTGCTGCAGGGGACAACTGCACATGCAAGGTTAACTCCTGCTCACCTTTAACCTGCCGAACAGAACTGAGGTTCTTCTCAAAAGTGTCATCGAATTTGGGGTTAGTGATGGGTTCAAAATCACTGGTATAAACTCTGCCAGTCGAAGTGGAGAAACAACACTTGCACATGCAGGTGTGGTACCGCAAGCGGCCCTCGTCCAGGTAGGGGTGAGCTAAGGCATCCTTAGCAGATATCCTTTTGGACTGGGAGCAGAGTGGGAGGGAAGAGAGCAGGCGTGAGGTCAGGAACTACTCAGCACTTCATCCTCAGTGCTGAACAGACCCGCGGTGGTGTGGAGGGAGCTGCCACTAGAGGGGAGCTGAGGCTCACAAACCAGCCTGGGTGGCACCGACCCGGCTCAGCCACCGCGGCAAACGCCGAGCACACAGCTCTTAGGAACTTGCCTTTCAAAGGCTTTTTTCTACAGATAACCTTACAGCTGTGACTCCTGCAATAAATCAAAACAAGCTGGGAAAGACAGCATTCTAACTGTTGAGGGAGTCAGAAAGGAATTTTTGTTTTTTAAGTGTGGAAGTTATGGTTTAACATTTCCATGGTTCTGCTCAGCAAAGCAATCTTAAGGTTTAAAAAAAATACACTCCAAAGGCAGTGCTTCTAAATGCTTCATCAACCCCCAGCCTCCTCCTTTGCACTGCAGTCACTCTGTTTTACATTTGCGATACTGGGGGGGTTCTGTGGGAATGAAATAATTAAGATTATCAATTGCAATATCATATTTTCTTGTGACAATTCTCTACAATGTCCCAAGAAACAAAATCAAAAATCCACAGCAGCACATTTTTATTAGAAAAACAGATGCTCAGTGGAAAAACGATCCTGTTCTGTGATTGGGGATGCAGGAGGAATTTTTTGTGTGTTGCAAGACCAGGAACACCCCCGTGTCCCTAATTAGAACTGCATCAAAGTAGCTGATGTTCTGCTACCTACACCCAGCTCGGAAAAGAGCATGAGTCATGCACAGCCTCATCCTTCCCACTGCCAGGCTTCCTTCCCAGGACCACTCGGTTTGAAACCTGAAACCCCCATTCCAGGGGGAATTGATCAGCCAATTATACAATATTTTTACTTTTTTCATGGACCAGAAGTACTGCAATGCCATGTAGAAGGAAACCAGCTAAAGCACTCCTTGACTTACAACATTCATTTAAGCATCAGACAACAAAAACCATTCAAAGCAGAAGCATTAGAGGTGATTTTCAGTGCTACTTACTGGATCAAAGACCAACATCCTGCAAAGGAGATGAACTGCTTCATGTGTAGCTTGACTGGAGAGTGTATATAGGACAGGAAGGGATGGCTGTAGGGGGAATGGGAGGAAGAGAAGCACAGAGTGTCCTGTCAGATCCATCAGCAGGAGAACCCCGTTCCCACACGCGCTATTCCAGGCAGCAAGGACAAACTCCTTGTTACAGGGGACAAGTGGTACCTAACGCCTTCCAGCATGACAATAATCACCACTGCAAAACCCAGCCACTGTAATAAAGGTCCAATTGATCACTGCTCCCCTCAGTTCAGGTGTAATCCCTGGAAAAACCTGCTTTTCTTTCTGTATTTTTCTCTACAGACACCACTCCCAGCTGTAGCTGCTCCAGGGTTGGATTAACTCCATCATTTCCAGTAGTTCCTTTTTTAATCTCAATCTATCCCAAATTATGGATTACTTTGCTTTTCCTTGCCCAGGCAATCCACAGCTGACTGACAGTGACCAACAGGGACAGTGACAGAAGGACTGTGCTGGATGTCAGGGTTGCTGTAAATTTCCCGGTATAAACAAAAATTACACCTCCAGAGTGACATCAGTTGAAGTTAACCCTGAAGTGCCACCCAGAGCCCTGAGCACTCCCCAGCCTTGGTTTCTCAGGGCAGCCTATGGAATATAAAGCTGCAGTGCTTGGTAACTCTCCTCCTCCTGGCCTGCTCTCCCACAGCAGAGGGATCACAGCAGGCAGGGGATGGACCCCACACGTTTTCCTTTGGGAAGGGGGTCAGCAAGAACAGGGACAGCTCGCTCACCCTGGGGCTGCCAGGGACAAAATTCACTTGAACCTTTAAATACCAAACTGACAAAGTCTACAGAGTATGTAAATACCCATTTTGCCAGCACACAGCGGGGTAGGGGGGGTTTAATCAGAAACTTCTGGCATTAATCTATTTTTGCACAGAGCAGCAAAATGCCTCACCCCTCTCTCCCACTGCGCTCACCTACGGCGAGTAAAAATAGTTGGTGTGACAAAGCAATCGCCCGTTTCTAACTTGGGCTTCTCTCCCTGCTAGTCTAATTAGGAAACCAGCAACGTTTAACCACTTACAACCAGCAAAAGCTCCATTTCAGAATATGAAAAGCCAGAAATCTGCACTCCAACATGAAGTGTGCTTCAAGTTGGAAACAAAAATACCAATCATCACCTGGATGCTCTATATCCCCGGTCTCCAAGGTGCAATGAGCACACCAGCTCCCAGGGCACTCCAGGGAGAATGAACATTGTTTTCCCCACACACACACAGCTAACTCTTAGAGTGTATTTCTTACAACTTCGTGGGTACAGGACATTAAATCTGTAGTGGAAACTTTTTATACCATTTCACCTCGCTAGCTTTTTAGGATTCCCATCCTGTGGGTCATAAGACACTGGCTTTAGGAGTCACAACTCTTCTAGCACACAACAGCAGAAAAATAAACTTAACTTAAAACTGGCAGAGAAAATCTGAAGGAAATCCTTCTGTTATTAATGCTCAAATTAAAAAATCCTGTCATGAAATGGAACAGCGACAACTTTATGT
Source organism: Agelaius phoeniceus (assembly GCF_051311805.1). NCBI lineage: Eukaryota > Metazoa > Chordata > Aves > Passeriformes > Icteridae > Agelaius > Agelaius phoeniceus. The sequence goes on from NC_135284.1 coordinate 596,383, forward strand.
AGTGGATCCAAAGTGCCAGGGTGGCAGAGCTCCCACATGTCAATAATAAAGCAGAATATACATGCAATGCTCATTTCTATGGTAACTACTATTGTAGTGAGCAGACGTGAGAAATTACTTCAACATGCAGAAAATAATGATGCAAACTTAACTACTGGAGCAAGTACAGGCCAATAATTTTGTTAATTTTGCTAGCAATCATAAAAATGACCCTATTGGAGAGCCACAGAGCCTTATCCCTGCACTAGAGATGCCTGCACAAGCATTTCTTTGTATCTGTTAACACTACATTGCATTTGCCCTTTTTATTGCCCAGTCAGCACAATGACTCCATCCTGCCTTTTTCCTTTGGTTTGGTGTCTTTTTCCAAGCTAACTTTTACTCCAGTTGTGTTGAATGCTGTATCTCAGCTTTCAGCCTCTCACTGGGCCTTCCTGAGCAGCTCAGGTCTGAGCTCAGGTGTGCAGGGACCCTCTGGGCTTGGGGTGCTGGAGGTTCTGCCCTTGGCTCTGGGCAGGGGGTGAATTCCAGCTCTAACACTGCTGATCCTGGCAGTGCAGCAGCCCTCCAGGGCTTTATGAATTATACTGTCAATTTTAATTTATGTCTCTTGCCAGTACTAACACTTAAATTTAACATCTTCATTCAAAGTAGGTATCAAAACACTGCTGCCTCAGAAAGGGACTTTCACCTGGGTCATCAAGTCCAACAATCCCCCAGGGCAGAAGCTAGAACTGCCCCTGACTGGTGAAAAGCCCCCTTGTCTCCACAGCAGGTGGAGTCAGCACAGATCAGCCCCCATCCCAAGCACCACAACCCCTCGTGCCCAACTCAGCCCCGAGCGCAGGCACGGACAGCTCTGAGAGCAAACAGCCAGGCCAGGTTCTTGACCAACAGGCCATGGGCATTCAGCCAGGATGGGAAAGCCTCGCCCTGCCCCTGCCCCTGGGGCTGTGTGGCAGCCCTGCAGTACCTGTTTATGAGGACCCCTGAGTATGTGTGCCTTGGCGCCTTCACAAGCCGTCCTCATCGCCTCCAGCGACGGCGTGCCCAGCAGGTCTGTGATCAGATCCAGCTGCACAGAGCACACGGGACACAGCTCAGACATGGGGCTTCTCTCCACTGGAGCAGCAGATTCCCCACTACCACAAATCAACATCCTGTCCCCGTCCCCTGGGAGCACAGCCTGACCCCCCTGGCCGTCCCCTCCTGGCAGGAGCTGTGCAGAGCCAGGGGGTCCCTCCTGAGCCTCCTTTGCTCCAGGCTGAGCCCCTGCCCAGCTCCCTCAGGAGTTCTCCAGCCCTTTCCCAGCTCTGCTGCCTCCCCTGGACTCTGCAGCCCCTCCCTGTGTCCCCTGAGGTGCAGCTCTGCCTGCAGGGGCAGGGGCAGCAGGAAGGCTGGCAGGGAGAGGTGAGGTGGATAAATCCAGAGGTACCTGCTGGATGGGACTCTGTGCCTGGAACAATATCCTTCTGCCAAGCAACTCTGCAAAGATGCAGCCAACAGACCAGATGTCGATGGCATTGCTGTAGTGGCGGCTGCCCATCAGGATCTCCGGAGCACGGTAATACTGAGTGACAACTTCCTGAGTCATGTGCCGGGATTCGTCTAACTCTTCCACCCTGGCCAATCCAAAATCACAAATCTAAATTGAGAAGGTAAATAAGAAAATTAAAACAACCAAAACACCTTCTGCGTTTCAAGTAGGCAACCTTCTGGGAAGGAGGCAGGGGATCCCCAACCAGCATTTAAATACATCAGATAATCTGCTGTAGCTGCATAAGCCAGGGGAGAGGGGATAGGAGGAAATCGTGTTGCTTTGCTCCACAGCCATTTAAACTTCCTACAATTTGATTTGAAATCACAGTACATTTTAAGTTGGCATTACAATATTTATAATCTGAAAGATTAAAAAGCTTTGCACTACAAAAAACCCAACCTCTGGGTACAGAGTATTTCAACTCAAACAAACTTCACTCGCTCATGACATGTCTCAAAATACTAAAGATTCATCTCTACTCATTTGGGCTTGGAGAATTGTTAAAAATGTCTTGAACCACAAGGGTTAAGAAAACTGACCAAACTTTGCCAATTAGAATTCTCAGCAAATCCCTGTAAAGAACACAGAATTTTTGTGTTTGGCAGAGCTGTACAACACACCTCAGTGCTCCAAAATTCCAAATACCCAAGGTTAATGGAAGTGCCTTGGGCATTTGGTGTCATCTTCCCCTGAGGAGCACAGGGACACTGAGAACCCCCTGCCCCTCCCAGGCACAGGACATCCCACCCCAGCCAAACTCAGGAATTCTCTCTCTCTGGCCTTCAGAGATGTGAGGAGAGGCAGGGAGGAAAGGGGGAAAGACAGATGCTTGCTCCAATTCTACTTTTTAAAAATTCTGCAGGATTTTTTTCCATTTACATGGACTTTCAGGGGAAGTGCTCACACTGAATGTTTTTTGTTTACAAATTAACAACATACACACACAAACATCTTCAATAAATGTAAGCAGCACCTTAAGGACACAGTTGCTGTTCACGAGTAGGTTCCCTGGTTTAATGTCTCGATGTAAAATGCCAGCAGAATGTAGATATTTCAGACCTGAAATGTTAAAGAAAATTTAATTTTTTTTTTTCTCTTTTAGAAGAAGTTCAAGGTTGACAACATTTTCCCAAAAGATCTGGCAACTCCTGATCAGCAAAGGCTTTGCCTGTGCCTCTGTTTTAAAATGAGTAACTCCCAGCCACTAGTGCACACTCAGTCACTTAATGACAGGGTAAAATTATGGAGTATATAAAATAGGCAGAAAAAGGAATTTAGCAGTCTTTTTATAAAAACCCCCCTCCCCCCAGAAACCCAACAAACAACAAATCAAAAGGAAAGCATCATCCCTCTGATTATGGCATGGATACTCTGCTAATCCCCACACTGGAATTTTCAGATGCCTCTTCCTGCTCTGTTTTTCAGTAACAATTTTTGCCTTAAGGGGATATAATTACACATATTTACCCATCTGGTTCAGTCTAAGTGTCCTTTTTGTTCCATGATTCTAAAAGCATGACTTTTCTTTCCCTGACAATGCTTTAAGGCAGCAGGGGTGCCATGCTCTTGTAGCTACAATAATTCAAGCTTGGTATTTATTCAAATATTAAATTAAAAGAAGTTCCTACAGGAAGCTTATTCAAGATGAGAATGCCTTGAGAATAAACATTAAGGAAAAAAATACTTCTACGACACAATTTTCATTAAATTTAGAGGAAGAAAAATTACCTCTTAAAATCTGGTAAAGAAAAACTTTGACATGATCCGAGCTGAGAGGCTGAGGAGAGACGATAATTTTATGGAGGTCACTCTGCATCAACTCAGTGACAACATATCTGCAGTTCAGTGGTTAAGGAAAAGCACAACAGGCACAGAATCTCCTGAAACATTCACTAACTCCTACTTACTTGAGCTCTTACAGGTCAGAACTATTGAGTTAAAGAGAAGAAAGCTGCTCCAGAGGTCAAATTCTTACAGGAATGAAAATAAAAAACAGCTTGTGAAAGCAAACAGATTAGTCCATGAGAGTCTGCATGAAGGTAGTTGTACAAAGTTACTGAAAGGCAAATTACCAGTGAGACTGAGGGGAGGTGGCTCCAGAGGGGCCTGTGTGTGCTCAGGGGGGTTCCAAAGCAGTGAAATAGGGTGAAAGCTGCACCCCATAGGATGGAGACCATCCTGACAATGTCCTGGCTGTGGGGCAACAATGACAGACAGAGAAATCATTCCAATAAATACTGAGGGAAATACAGGCATCAATTAAAAACATCACTGCTTTAAAAGCTTAGTTTAGCAGTCACATTTGAAACAGAATTCTGCTATTATCACATTTGTGGCTGAAGGAGGTAAAACACATTTGCCTCATGTTAACTGATACAGCCAGGTATTGAACGCTCATTTTCCTTCATCTCTACCCAGTCAATGCTTTGCTTTCATCTGTTGCTCTACAAACCCTCTCCAGCTAAATCCCTGTTGGCCAAAGGGTTCATCTGCCAACAGAACACCGCACAAAAACTCATTTTATAAATTAAATATCTCCAACTTTTTGAGGAAAAAAATATTAAAATTGCATTCATAAAGAATTCATAAAGAAAAAACCCAACCCTGCAGCACCATAATTTGTAGTCCTCTAATTTTTCTTTTCCTTTAGCAAAGACCCTTTTAAATATTTATACCAGACTTTTAAAATCTGCAGTTTACCTTATACCTGCAACAAATCTTTACATTCAATTTAATGCAAAATACTTTTAAAAACCCAAAAGCATTACTCTGCACTTTATTACGATAAGATTTTTGTTTTGCTACGCCACAAATCCCCCTAAATCTCAATCCCGAGCATAATGTCTCCCAGATGTCTCAACTAGTTGCCATGCCAACTAAAGCAGCTTAAATTAAATGAGGGCCTGAAATGGCACCTGCACCACGGCAGGTCTGGGGCGCATTAAATCAAGCCCTTGACAGGCTCAGAGGTGCCATTAACCCCAGCAGCAGCAGCAGCAGCAGCAGCCGCCGCCATCTGATCATTGTCTCTGCTAACTGAGCCAGGGCTGGCGGCAGCGGGGTCTGCCATAACCCACGGGCCTCTGCGGCTGCTGGGACCCTGCCTGCAGCAGCCACTGCTGGGGACACGGAGCCAAGGGCCCCAAGCCTGGGGACAGCAGCCCCTGCTCACACAGGTACCTCAGTCTGCCCTTGTCAGTGCCACGGCGGGACCCTGCCTGCAGCAGCCACTGCTGGGGACACGGAGCCAAGGGCCCCAAGGCCGGGGACAGCAGCCCCTGCTCGCACAGGTACCTCAGTCTGCCCTTGTCAGTGCCACGGCGGGACCCTGCCTGCAGCAGCCACTGCTGGGGACACGGAGCCAAGGGCCCCAAGCCTGGGGACGGCAGCCCCTGCTCGCACAGGTACCTCAGTCTGCCCTTGTCAGTGCCACCGCGGGACCCTGCCTGCAGCAGCCACTGCTGGGGACACGGAGCCAAGGGCCCCAAGCCTGGGGACGGCAGCCCCTGCTCGCACAGGTACCTCAGTCTGCCCTTGTCAGTGCCACGGCGGGACCCTGCCTGCAGCAGCCACTGCTGGGGACACGGAGCCAAGAGCCCCAAGGCCGGGGACGGCAGCCCCTGCTCGCACAGGTACCTCAGTCTGCCCTTGTCAGTGCCACCGCAGGCCCGGCCGTGGGGCGGCCGCTGGCGCTGAGCACGGCACTGCTCCCGCAGAGAAATTGCTCCTGACAGCAGTAATTAGTTAAGTAGCTGTATAAAATTAGATCTACAAATGTACCAATTTGCCTCAGAGTAATTATCAAAGCAAATGCGCGGCACAAAAGAACTCGGCTTGCTCTGCTGGCTGGGACCTGCTGAGTTGGTGAATTTTATAAAGCGACAGATGAATGTTAGGAAGGGATGAAGTGCCCTGGGTGATGTGGCACCCTCACTGTGGCTTGGACTTGGTCTCTGCACCCCTCAAACCCCAGTTCTGCGGCTCAGAGTGACCGGGGCAGTGCCTGCCCAGCTGGTTTGGGTGCTGGCCCAGAGGAACTGGCTCCAGCGATGGATCAGAGGAAAACCCTGTCCCAGGGTGAGCATGTGCTGCTGGTCCAGCAGGGCTGGAACTGCCCTCACTGCCTGCAGCAGCCCCTCACCTTGCTCCTCTCCACCCTACAGACACCAGGATCTACCCCAGAACCCACCAGAACACAGCTCTTCCATCTCTCTGTGCATTTACTGCACGTCTTTGCTTTTACTGCTATTCAAACCTTTCCCAGACCCCACCCCTGGAAAGTGGTGGCTTTTCAGCAGCTTCTGATACCCACTTTAATGGACAAAGTTTTCAAAAAGTTACTGCAGAAACTTTGGATGGTTCTTAAAGGAGAACATCCGTGGATCTGCAGTTACTGAATTCAGTATTACAGTCAACTGTGGAAAAATGTTGTAGTTGGAAAAAAGGGCAATCAATCATTCATTTTTGCACTAGGTGATATTGGCAAAAACATCAATACCTGTAAGATTCAAAGTGGCCACAAAGATTTTCAACCAAAAGCCTCATTATTAATTCAAATTATATCAATCTGAGTGTTTGCCAGGAATTTCATCCTAAACAAAAATCTCACTAGATTAAAATTCCTTTATTCATCACCGGTTTCCTTAGAAATCTTTTAATTTACCATTAAAATGTAAAGGTGGTTTTATAATTAGTTCTCTTTAAAAAATACACTCTGCAATTCCTACGAAACACTGAATAATTGAAATGAACTCTACCAGCTCATTTGCAACACATCATTCATATCATTTCAGTCATTCTTTTATTACATTTCTTTCCCCAAAAAGGGCACTACAACTCTTTGGAAAGAACAAAGGAAATCACTCAATACCAACTGGAGCCCTTTAGGCTTTTATCACTGCTCAATATGTCCTACTGTAAAAATGGAACAACCCTATGATCTCATTGGGAACTCTACCAGTGGACCAACAAAAGAAGTTTTGACACCTACTCCCCCCAAATATGGAACATCTTTACCTGATCTTTTTCAAACCAATCTCTAGTAAGTTCTCTTTACACTACAGTAAGCAGAAACACATGCAATTAAAAATGGGTATATAAATCAAAACATTTACTAACTCATTCTTTTAAGGAATGTAAGGGTCCTAAGTGCACTTAGTGTAATTATTTCAAAAGAAAGGACAAAGAAGATTACACATAATCTTCTGTTGTCAATATTAGAGTCAAGAAATTAACAAAAATATAAAAAAAGGCAGCTCTATAGAACACAACTCAGAATGACTTAAAGTCAGTTAGCCATGAAGGAAACTAACATTTTGGTTTTATATTCGAAACTTGGCAGTAGCTAAGCTCATAAAAATAAGCTTATCCCATTTAAATATTCTTGATTGTACAATTACACGGAAGGAGTAATCCTTAACCTAGATCTGATTTATAACTCATATGACTTGTTCTAAATGAGGGCATTGAACTAGTGCACATAACCAAAATCCAGTTTCTGAAGACTACTTATATGCTCTTCACGTGAAAGAAATATCAAAGCAGAATTTTAAAGCTTTACCTAAACTCATATGAAAAAGCCCCAGTACAGCACAGCAATATTTTCTACTAGATAATGTGCTTCTCCACCAGCAAGTTGTGCTGTACTTTGGTTAAAACTACCACGTTGATTACACCTACTTTCTTCACCAATCAATCCAAGGTATTACATAAATAGATCAAACCATACTTCAAAAGTTCAGGTTACCTAAAAATAATGACAATTTCCCACCCATTAACTGTAAAGTGGGTCATATGAAAAAGCAGCTTAGACCCACCAGCACCAAAACCCAACCTGCCCAGGTCTAACCACAGGAGTGGCAAAGAACTTCTCCTGCCATGAGAGTCAGAGCCCTCCCAGCTCAGGGATTCACTTTTCAGTATTCCAGAAAGCAGAAATTCCCTCCTTCACAACTAGAAGACAGCCCAAGCCAAGTTGGAAAACAACCAAACCAAAACATGACCCTCATGTGAAGTTTTTCCCTCAAATTCACTGCCAGAACCCAGTTCCCCACACCCTGCCAGTGCCCTGAAACCTCTCTGGTAACTCAGGCTTCAAAGCCTGTGAAGGCAGAACTCTCTGAAACCACCACAGAGTCTTTTAAAATACAAATACCTGAAAGGAGATTAATTACTGGATAGTTTTCAGAAAAATGTTCTGGGGGGATCCCCGTGAGCAGCAGCAGCTGCAGCAGGGCCTGCTGGTCAGTCCCACACTCCCTGCACACCCTGGCCCAGTGCAATCACAGCTCAGCTCAGTCCTGCACCACCCACCCCAAAGCTCAGCTCAGCCCTGCAGCATCCCAAAGCTCAGCTCAGTCCTGCACCATCCCAAAGCTCAGCTCAGTCCTGCACCATCCACCCCAAAGCTCAGCTCAGCCCCGCACCATCCACCCCAAAGCTCAGCTCAGCCCTGCACCATCCCAAAGCTCAGCTCAGTCCTGCACCATCCCACCCCAAAGCTCAGCTCAGTCCTGCACCATCCACCCCAAAGCTCAGCTCAGTCCTGCACCATCCCACCCCAAAGCTCAGCTCAGTCCTGCACCATCCACCCCAAAGCTCAGCTCAGTCCTGCACCATCCCACCCCAAAGCTCAGCTCAGTCCTGCAGCATCCCAAAGCTCAGCTCAGTCCTGCACCATCCACCCCAAAGCTCAGCTCAGTCCTGCACCATCCCAAAGCTCAGCTCAGTCCTGCACCACCCACCCCAAAGCTCAGCTCAGTCCTGCAGCATCCCACCCACCCCAAAGCTCAGCTCAGCCCTGCAGCATCCCAAAGCTCAGCTCAGTCCTGCAGCATCCCAAAGCTCAGCTCAGCCCTGAACCACCCCAAAGCTCAGCTCAGCCCTGAACCACCCCAAAGCTCAGCTCAGCCCTGCACCATCCCAAAGCTCAGCTCAGTCCTGCACCACCCCACCCCAAAGCTCAGCTCAGCCCTGCACCATCCCATCCCAAAGCTCAGCTCAGTCCTGCACCACCCACCCCAAAGCTCAGCTCAGCCCTGCACCATCCCATCCCAAAGCTCAGCTCAGTCCTGCACCATCCCAAAGCTCAGCTCAGTCCTGCACCATCCCACCCCAAAGCTCAGCTCAGTCCTGAACCATCCCAAAGCTCAGCTCAGCCCTGCACCATCCCATCCCAAAGCTCAGCTCAGTCCTGCACCATCCCAAAGCTCAGCTCAGCCCTGCACCATCCACCCCAAAGCTCAGCTCAGCCCTGCACCACCCCACCCCAAAGCTCAGCTCAGCCCTGCACCATCCCACCCCAGCCCCACCTCACAGCTCTGGATGCTACAGGTTCACTCCTGGAAATCAAACTGTCCACATGCAGGCTCGAGGCTTCTGTGGTTCCATTTCATAGATTACACCACACACTGGCAGCTTCTAAGCTAATGAAAATCACATCTACCTCAATTAAGATGTTCTATTTTTATATTTAGGATACATTTCTTCAAAATAGTCGATGTGTGGAGGCTGGAGGATGTCGAGGGCAGAGAGTACCTAGGAAACACCACACAAGGTGAAGGTCTATTCCAGAACAAATCCCTTTCAAAAAGACAGACTGCACATTTCTCACATGGCTTCATTTGATTCTATCCCACAGACAGACCAATGTTCTGTCTCACCAGGTATGTAAATTTAATAACCCACCATGTCAGACATTCTGTACATTCAATGTCTCTCTCTTTTCTAACTGAAGACATTTTTTCCAGCTGTTTGAGTAGTAGTTTGAAAGCACAAATTTATCTATCCAATAAAAAGTGGTTTCTTTACAATATATATGAACATAGAATCTTTGAAAGAAATAATTCCAGAAAAAGAAATGTAAAAGCAGAAGATATTACACTTTGTTCTGCCTTTAGTCTTTCAGAGTTTTGTGATTCACTGCTTCCACATGGGAATTGCAAACCCCAAATTTGTTCCCATTCTGAATAAGCAGTTCAGTGGTACAAAAAGCAAAAAGTAAAAAAGGTAGAAAAAAGCAAAAACACAGAAAAGCAGCAGCAGAGAATTCCCATCCTCTCACAGAGAAAGACACTCCTTGGTGTGGTCATTTGGATACTATCCTGGGAAGGTTCATGACATTTGGGTGAAGCACCCAAACTTCAGATGCACTTCAAACTTCATAGGTCAACCCAAATAGTGTTTAAATGTTTTAACTTAAGCTGACTGATTTTACCTAAAGCAGGTTTGGGAGAGGACCAGCAGAGGGGACAGCACCATGGAGCACAGAACAGCTCAGGAGGAACAGGGTCCAGCTGACATTTATTCACCTGAAGCCTGAAATAAGGCTGGGCAGAAGTGTACCCACTGTCTGTTTGCAAACACCTTGGAGGGGAAATGATGAGTATCCTTAGACTCTTGACAGTTTCATTTTTATAGTGTCTGCAACAGTAATATCTGAGTTTCTAGAAAATCTGATCACTGTAAAGCATTTTAGATATTCTGTAACAAAACACACTTCTGTTCCAGAGAGCTCCATTTTACATTTAAGTTTTCTCAAAGATTTCAAGATAACTTTGAATTTACTTACATTGTCATGCTTAAAAAAACACAACATCTTCAATTCTCGGAAGACCCTTTTACAAGAGACCAAATTTTGGAAGACGTTGGGCATCTTTTTGAGTGCAACTCTCTTTCCATCTCGTGGATCTGTTACTGACCTACAGAAAGAAAGATAATCACATACTCCTGTTAGACAGTTTGCTAAAGAAGAAAATAATATTTTAAAGTTTTTTATTGTTCTCAGCTCAGTGAGTCAAAACAAAGTGAAGCCAGTTCTAGGGAGAAGAGCACTAATGTGAGGGCACTGAGCAGTGTCCTGCAGAGCCTGTGTCCCACAGATGTGACCATTCTGTGGATGGAGCACACACCAGCCCAGCAGTGCCACACATGCAGCTCATGGTGACATCAACACCTGCAGTGGATGTCAGGACAAACATCCTCTTCACCTCCCAAAAATGCCTCATTAAAATGCTCTCAGTTACCCAGATCAGATTTTATCAGGTCTATCGCTCACTTCTTCCTCTCCAAAGAGGGTAAAAGATCTCATAATCCTGTTCTGACAGAACACTGGCAAGTGTAAGACTATTTATTGGTTTGTCATCAAATCACATCTGGAGAAGCAACAGCACATGGTATCCAGGTTTGCACAAGTGTAAAACAGGCATGATACTGGTCCTTCTCCCACACAACTTATGGAATGCAAGTATAGTAGCTCAGGAATTATAAGGTGCTTTGCACATGGCAAGTATTTTAATTTAAAATAATTGGATTCTGAAAATAGAATTTTATAATGAGAACCATAAAACTAGAGCAAGGAGATTATGGTGCCTCAATTCCCAATCCCAGTTTTTAAGGTGAGTTTCTCAAACTACAGAATAGAGTATATGCATATTTTTACTGGGATGACCAAAATAACTTCAATCTCAGTGCAGTGTTGAACCCACAGAAGAATCCACATCCAGCTATGCAGGCCTGGTGTGGCTGCTCTGCTCCTCCAAATGTCTCCATACAATAACCATTCCTTTGGGTGAACAGTC